>NC_092707.1:107906033-108517365 GCF_047496885.1 Scyliorhinus torazame
GAGGGGAGGGAGGGAGGGAGGGAGGGAGGGAGGGAGGGGGGGGTCCCGGGTTGCGGTGAGGGAGGGAGGGAGGGAGGGGGGGTCCCAGGTTGCGTGGTGAGGGAGGGAGGGGGGGGTCCCGGGTTGCGGTGAGGGAGGGAGGGAGGGAGGGGGGGGGGTCCCGGGTTGCGGTGAGGGGAGGGAGGGAGGGAGGGAGGGGGGGGTCCCGGGTTGCGGTGAGGGAGGGAGGGAGGGAGGGGGGGTCCCGGGTTGCGGTGAGGGAGGGGAGGGAGGGAGGGGGGGGTCCCGGGTTGCGGTGTGAGGGAGGGAGGGAGGGAGGGGGGGTCCCGGGGTTGCGGTGAGGGAGGGGAGGGAGGGGGGGGGGTCCCGGGTTGCGGTGAGGGAGGGAGGGAGGTGGGGGGGGGTCCCGGGTTGCGGTGAGAGAGGGAGGGAGGGAGGGGGGGTCCCGGGTTGCGGTGAGGAGGGAGGGAGGGAGGGAGGAGGGGGGTCCCGGGTTGCGGGTGAGGGAGGGAGGGAGGGAGGGGGGGTCCCGGGTTGCGGTGAGGGAGGGAGGGAGGGAGGGGGGGTCCCGGGTTGCGGTGAGGGAGGGAGGGGGGGGGTCCCGGGTTGCGGTGAGGGAGGGAGGGAGGGAGGGGGGGTCCCCGGGTTGCGGTGAGGGAGGGAGGGAGGGAGGGGGGGGTCCCGGGTTTGCGGTGAGGGAGGGAGGGAGGGAGGGGGGGGTCCCGGGTTGCGGTGAGGGAGGGAGGGAGGGAGGGGAGGGAGGGAGGGAGGGAGGGAGGGAGGGAGGGAGGGAGGGAGGGAGGGAGGGAGGGAGGGAGGGAGGGGGGGGTCCCAGGTTGCGGTGAGGGAGGGAGGGGGGGGTCCCGGGTTGCGGTGAGGGAGGGAGGGAGGGAGGGGGGTCCCGGGTTGCGGTGAGGGAGGGAGGGATGGGAGGGGGGGGTCCCGGGTTGCGGTGAGGGAGGGAGGGAGGGAGGGGGGGGTCCCGGGTTGCGGTGAGGGAGGGAGGGAGGGAGGGGGGGTCCCGGGTTGCGGTGAGGGAGGGAGGGAGGGGGGGGGTCCCGGGTTGCGGTGAGGGAGGGAGGGAGGGGGGGGTCCCGGTTGCGGTGAGGGAGGGAGGGAGGGGGGGTCCCGGGTTTGCGGTGAGGAGGGAGGGAGGGGGGGGTCCCGGGTTGCGGTGAGGGAGGGAGGGAGGGGGGGTCCCGGGTTGCGGTGAGGGAGGGAGGGGAGGGAGGAGGGGGGGTCCCAGGTTGCGGTGAGGGAGGGGGGGGTCCCGGGTTGCGGTAAGGGAGGGGGGGGGTCCCGGGTTGCGGTGAGGGAGGGGGGGGGGGTCCCGGTTGCGGTGAGGGAGGGGGGGGGGTCCCGGGTTGCGGTGAGGGAGGGGGGGGGGGTCCCGGGTTGCGGTGAGGGAGGGGGGGGGGGGTCCCGGGTTGCGGTGAGGGAGGGGGGATCCCGGGTTGCGGTGAGGGAGGGGGGGTCCCGGGTTGCGGTGAGGGAGGGAGGGAGGGGGGGTCCCGGGTTGCGGTGAGGGAGGGAGGGAGGGGGGGTCCCGGGTTGCGGTGAGGGAGGGAGGGAGGGGGGGGTCCCGGGTTGCGGTGAGGGAGGGGGGGGGTCCCGGGTTGCGGTGAGGGAGGGGGGGGGTCCCGGGTTGCGGTGAGGGAGGGGGGGGGTCCCGGGTTGCGGTGAGGGAGGGGGGGGGTCCCGGGTTGCGGTGAGGGAGGGAGGGGTCCCGGGTTGCGGTGAGGGAGGGGGGGTCCCGGGTTGCGGTGAGGGAGGGGGGGGGGGTCCCGGGTTGCGGTGAGGGAGTGGGGGGGGGTCCCGGGTTGCGGTGAGGGAGGGGGGGGTCCCGGTGAGGGAGGGGGGGGGTCCCGGGTTGCGGTGAGGGAGGGGGGGTCCCGGGTTGCGGTGAGGGAGGGAGGGGGGTCCCGGGTTGCGGTGAGGGAGGGGGGGTCCCGGGGTTGCGGTGAGGGAGGGGGGGTCCCGGGTTGCGGTGAGGGAGGGGGGGGTCCCGGGTTGCGGTGAGGGAGGGAGGGAGGGGGGGGTCCCGGGGTTGCGGTGAGGGAGGGGGGGGGTCCCGGGTTGCGGTGAGGGAGGGGGGGGGGTCCCGGGTTGCGGTGAGGGAGGGGGGGGGTCCCGGGTTGCGGTGAGGGAGGGGGGGGGGTCCCGGGTTGCGGTGAGGGAGGGGGGGGTTGCGGTGAGGGAGGGGGGGGTCCCGGGTTGCGGTGAGGGAGGGAGGGGTCCCGGGTTGCGGTGAGGGAGGGAGGGGTCCCCGGGTTGCGGTGAGGAGGGGGGGGGGTCCCGGGTTGCGGTGAGGGAGGGGGGGGGGGTCCCGGGTTGAGGTGAGGGAGGGGGGGGGGGGGGTCCCGGGTTGCGGTGAGGGAGGGGGGGGGGTCCCGGGTTGCGGTGAGGGAGGGGGGGGTTCCCGGGTTGCGGTGAGGGAGGCTCCCGGGTTGCGGTGAGGGAGGCTCCCGGGTTGCGGTGAGGGAGGCTCCCGGATTGCGGTGAGGGAGGCTCCCGGATTGCGGTGAGGGAGGCTCCCGGATTGCGGTGAGGGAGGCTCCCGGATTGCGGTGAGGGAGGCTCCCGGATTGCGGTGAGGGAGGCTCCCGGGTTGCGGTGAGGGAGGCTCCCGGGTTGCGGTGAGGGTGGAGTGGTCCCCGGTTGGTGAGGGTGCGTGGTCCCGTGTTGGGGAAGGTGGGGGGGGGGTGGGGGGGGGGTGGGGGGAGATCTGGGGTTGGGGACGACGGGGTTCGGATGGTCCAGGGATGGGGGGGGTCCCGGGTTGCGGTGAGGGAGGCTCCCGGGTTGCGGTGAGGGGGGGCGGGTCCCGGGTTGCGGTGATGGGGGCGGGTCCCCGGGTTGCGGTGAGGGAGGCTCCCGGGTTGCGGTGAGGGAGGCTCCCGGGTTGCGGTGAGGGAGGCTCCCGGGTTGCGGTGAGGGAGGCTCCCGGGTTGCGGTGAGGGAGGCTCCCGGGTTGCCGGTGAGGGAGGCTCCCGGGTTGCGGTGAGGGAGGCTCCCGGGTTGCGGTGAGGGAGGCTCCCGGGTTGCGGTGAGAGGAGGCGCCCGGGTTGCGGTGAGGGAGGCTCCCGGGTTGCGGTGAGGGGAGGCTCCCGGGTTGCGGTGAGGGAGGCTCCCGGGTTGCGGTGAGGGAGGCTCCCGGGTTGCGGTGAGGGTGGGTGGTCCCCGGTTGGTGAGGGTGCGTGGTCCCGTGTTGGGGAAGGTGGGGGGGGGGGAGATCTGGGTTGGGGACGACGGCGGTTCGGATGGGTCCAGGGATGGGGGGGTCCCGGGATGGAGCGGGATCCCGGGTTAGGGAGGGCAGGGGGGTGGGTTCCGGTGATGTGGGGCGTCCCGGGTTGCAGTGATGGGGGGCGGGTCCCGGGTTGCGGTGATGGGGGGCGGGTCCCGGGTTGCGGTGATGGGGGGCGGGTCCCGGGTTGCGGTGATGGGGGCGGGTCCCGGGTTGCGGTGATGGGGGCGGGGTCCCGGGTTGCCGGTGATGGGGGCGGGTCCCGGGTTGCGGTGATGGGGGGCGGGTCCCGGGTTGCGGGTGATGGGGGCGGGTCCCGGGTTGCGGTGATGGGGGCGGGTCCCGGGTTGCGGTGATGGGGGCGGGTCCCGGGTTGCGGTGATGGGGGCGGGTCCCGGGTTGCGGTGATGGGGGGCGGGTCCCGGGTTGCGGGTGAGGGAGGCTCCCGGGTTGCGGTGAGGGAGGCTCCCGGGTTGCGGTGAGGGAGGCTCCCGGGTTGCGGTGAGGGAGGCTCCCGGGTTTGCGGTGAGGGAGGCTCCCGGGTTGCGGTGAGGGAGGCTCCCGGGGTTGCGGTGAGGGTGGGTGGGTCCCCGGTTGGTGAGGGTGCGTGGTCCCGTGTTGGGGAAGGTGGGGGGGGGGGGGGAGATCTGGGTTGGGGACGACGGCGGTTCGGATGGTCCAGGGATGGGGGGGGGTCCCGGGTTGCGGTGAGTGAGGCTCCCGCGTTGCGGTGAGGGAGGCTCCCGCGTTGCGGTGAGGGAGGCTCCCGGGTTGCGGTGAGGGAGGCTCCCGGGTTGCGGTGAGGGAGGCTCCCGGGTTGCGGTGAGGGAGGCTCCCGGATTGCGGTGAGGGAGGCTCCCGGGTTGCGGTGAGGGAGGCTCCCGGGTTGCGGTGAGGGTGGGTGGTCCCCGGTTGGTGAGGGTGCGTGGTCCCGTGTTGGGGAAGGTGGGGGGGGGGGGGGGAGAGATCTGGGTTGGGGACGACGGCGGTTCGGATGGTCCAGGGATGGGGGGGGTCCGGGTTGCGGTGAGGGAGGCTCCCGGGTTGCGGTGAGGGAGGGCTCCCGGGTTGCGGTGATGGGGGCGGGTCCCGGGTTGCGGTGATGGGGGCGGGGTCCCGGGTTGCGGTGAGGGAGGCTGGGTCCCGGGTTGCGGTGAGGGAGGCTCCCGGGTTGCGGTGAGGGAGGCTCCCGGGTTGCGGTGAGGGAGGCTCCCGGGTTGCGGTGAGGGAGGCTCCCGGGTTGCGGTGAGGGAGGCTCCCGGGTTGCGGTGAGGGAGGCTCCCGGGTTGCGGGTGAGGGAGGCTCCCGGGTTGCGGTGAGGGGAGGCTCCCGGGTTGCGGTGAGGGAGGCTCCCGGGTTGCGGTGAGGGTGGGTGGTCCCCGGTTGGTGAGGGTGCGTGGTCCCGTGTTGGGGAAGGTGGGGGGGGGAGATCTGGGTTGGGGACGACGGCGGTTCGGATGGTCCAGGGATGGGGGGGGTCCCGGATGGAGCGGGATCCCGGGTTAGGGAGGGCGGGGGGTGTGGGTTCCGGTGATGTGGGGCGTCCCGGGTTGCGGTGATGGGGGCGGGTCCCGGGTTGCGGTGATGGGGCGGGTCCCGGGGTTGCGGTGATGGGGGCGGGGTCCCGGGTTGCGGTGATGGGGGCGGGGTCCCGGGTTGCGGTGATGGGGGCGGGTCCCGGGTTGCGGTGATGGGGGCGGGTCCCGGGTTGCGGTGATGGGGGCGGGTCCCGGGTTGCGGGTGATGGAGGCGGGTCCCGGGTTGCGGTGATGGGGGCGGGTCCCGGGTTGCGGTGATGGGGGCGGGTCCCGGGTTGCGGTGATGGGGGCGGGTCCCGGGTTGCGGTGATGGGGGGCGGGTCCCGGGTTGCGGTGATGGGGGCGGGTCCCGGGTTGCGGTGATGGGGGGCGGGTCCCGGGTTGCGGTGATGGGGGCGGGTCCCGGGTTGCGGTGATGGGGGCGGGTCCCGGGTTGCGGTGATGGGGGCGGGTCCCGGGTTGCGGTGATGGGGGCGGGTCCCGGGTTGCGGTGAGGGAGGCTCCCGGGTTGCGGTGAGGGAGGCTCCCGGGTTGCGGTGAGGGAGGCTCCCGGGTTGCGGTGAGGGAGGCTCCCGGGTTGCGGTGAGGGGAGGCTCCCGGGTTGCGGTGAGGGAGGCTCCCGGGTTGCGGTGAGGGAGGCTCCCGGGTTGCGGTGAGGGAGGCTCCCGGGTTGCGGTGAGGGAGGCTCCCGGGTTGCGGTGAGGGTGGGTGGGTCCCCGGTTGGTGAGGGTGCCGTGGTCCCGTGTTGGGGAAGGTGGGGGGGGGGAGATCTGGGTTTGGGGACGACGGCGGTTCGGATGGTCCAGGGATGGGGGGGTCCCGGGTTGCGGTGAGGGAGGCTCCCGGGTTGCGGTGAGGGTGGGGTGGTCCCGGTTGGTGAGGGTGCGTGGTCCCGTGTTGGGGAAGGTGGGGGGGGGTGGGGGGGAGATCTGGGTTGGGGACGACGGCGGTTCGGATGGTCCAGGGATGGGGGGGGTCCCGGGATGGAGCGGGATCCCGGGTTAGGGAGGGGCGGGGGGGTGGGTTCCGGTGATGTGGGGCTTCCCGGGTTGCGGTGAGGCAGGCTCCCGGGTTGCGGTGATGGGGGCGGGTCCCGGGTTGCGGTGAGGCAGGCTCCCGGGTTGCGGTGAGGGAGGCTCCCGGGTTGCGGTGAGGGAGGCTCCCGGGTTGCGGTGAGGGAGGCTCCCGGCTTGCGGTGAGGGAGGCTCCCGGCTTGCGGTGAGGGGTGGGTGGTCCCCGGTTGGTGAGGGTGCGTGGTCCCGTGTTGGGGGAAGGTGGGGGGGGGGGGGGGGGGGGGGGAGATCTGGGTTGGGGACGACGGCGGTTCGGATGGTCCAGGGATGGGGGGGGTCCCGGGATGGAGCGGGATCCCGGGTTAGGGAGGGCGGGGGGGTGGGTTCCGGTGATGTGGGGCGTCCCGGGTTGCGGTGAGGGAGGGAGGGAGGGGGGGTCCCGGGTTGCGGTGAGGGAGGGAGGGAGGGGGGGTCCCGGGTTGCGGTGAGGGAGGGAGGGAGGGGGGGTCCCGGGTTGCGGTGAGGGAGGGAGGGAGGGGGGGTCCCGGGTTGCGGTGAGGGAGGGAGGGAGGGGGGTCCCGGGTTGCGGTGAGGGAGGGAGGGAGGGGGGGTCCCGGGTTGCGGTGAGGGAGGGAGGGAGGGGGGGTCCCGGGTTGCGGTGAGGGAGGGAGGGAGGGGGGGTCCCGGGTTGCGGTGAGGGAGGGAGGGAGGGGGGGTCCCGGGTTGCGGTGAGGGAGGGAGGGAGGGGGGGGTCCCGGGTTGCGGTGAGGGAGGGAGGGAGGGGGGGTCCCGGGTTGCGGTGAGGGAGGGAGGGAGGGGGGGTCCCGGGTTGCGGTGAGGGAGGGAGGGAGGGGGGGTCCCGGTTGCGGTGAGGAGGGAGGAGGGGGGGTCCCGGGTTGCGGTGAGGGAGGAGGGAGGGGGGTCCCGGGTTGCGGTGAGGGAGGGAGGGAGGGGGGGTCCCGGGTTGCGGTGAGGGAGGGAGGGAGGGGGGGTCCCGGGTTGCGGTGAGGGAGGGAGGGAGGGGGGGTCCCGGGTTGCGGTGAGGGAGGGAGGGAGGGGGGGGTCCCGGGTTGCGGTGAGGGAGGGAGGGAGGGGGGGTCCCGGGTTGCGGTGAGGGAGGGAGGGAGGGGGGGTCCCGGGTTGCGGTGAGGGAGGGAGGGAGGGGGGGTCCCGGGTTGCGGTGAGGGGAGGGAGGGAGGGGGGGTCCCGGGTTGCGGTGAGGGAGGGAGGGAGGGAGGGGGGTCCCGGGTTGCGGTGAGGGAGGGAGGGAGGGAGGGGGGTCCCGGGTTGCGGTGAGGGAGGGAGGGAGGGAGGGGGGGTCCCGGGTTGCGGTGAGGGAGGGAGGGAGGGGGGGGGTCCCGGGGTTGCGGTGAGGGAGGGAGGGAGGGAGGGGGGGGTCCCGGGTTGCGGTGAGGGGAGGGAGGGAGGGAGGGGGGGTCCCGGGTTGCGGTGAGGGAGGGAGGGAGGGAGGGGGGGTCCGGGTTGCGGTGAGGGAGGGAGGGAGGGAGGGGGGGGTCCCGGGTTGCGGTGAGGGAGGGAGGGAGGGAGGGGGGGTCCCGGGTTGCGGTGAGGGGAGGGAGGGAGGGAGGGGGGGTCCCCGGGTTGCGGTGAGGGAGGGAGGGAGGGAGGGGGGGGTCCCGGGTTGCGGTGAGGGAGGGAGGGAGGGAGGGGGGGGGTCCCGGGTTGCGGTGAGGGAGGGAGGGAGGGAGGGGGGGTCCCGGGTTGCGGTGTGAGGGAGGGAGGGGGCCGGGGGAGGGGGGAGGGCGGTGAGGGGGGGTCTGGGCGGTGGAGGGGAGGGTGAGGGAGGGGAGGAGGGGGGGGGGTCGGGTTGCGGTGGTGAGGGGGAGGGAGGGGGGGGGTCCCGGGTTGCGGTGAGGGAGGGAGGGAGGGAGGGGGGGTCCCGGGTTGCGGTGAGGGGAGGGAGGGAGGGAGGGGGGGGTCCCGGGTTGCGGTGAGGGAGGGAGGGAGGGAGGGAGGGAGGGGGGGTCCCGGGTTGCGGTGAGGGAGGGAGGGAGGGAGGGAGGGAGGGGGGGTCCCGGGTTGCGGTGAGGGAGGGAGGGAGGGAGGGGGGTCCCGGGTTTGCGGTGAGGGAGGGAGGGAGGGAGGGGGGGTCGCGGGTTGCGGTGAGGGAGGGAGGGAGGGAGGGGGGGTCGCGGGTTGCGGTGAGAGAGGGAGGGAGGGAGGAGGGGGGTCGCGGGTTGCGGTGAGGGAGGGAGGGAGGGAGGAGGGGGGGTCGCGGGTTGCGGTGAGGGAGGGAGGGAGGGAGGGAGGGGGGGTCCCGGGTTGCGGTGAGGGAGGGAGGGAGGGAGGGAGGGAGGGAGGGAGGGAGGGAGGGAGGGAGGGAGGGTCGGGAGGAGGGACGGGAGGGAGGGAGGGGGGGGTCCCGGGTTGCGGTGAGGGGAGGGAGGGAGGGGTCCCGGGTTGCGGTGAGGGAGGGAGGGAGGGAGGGGGGGGTCCCGGGTTGCGGTGAGGGAGGGAGGGAGGGAGGGGGGGTCCCGGGTTGCGGTGAGGGAGGGAGGGAGGGAGGGGAGGGGGGGTCCCGGGTTGCGGTGAGGGAGGGAGGGGAGGGGGGGGGGTCCCGGGTTGCGGTGAGGGAGGGGAGGGAGGGAGGGGGGGGGTCCCGGGTTGCGGTGAGGGAGGGAGGGAGGGAGGGGGGGGTCCCGGGTTGCGGTGAGGGAGGGAGGGAGGGAGGGAGGGGGGGTCCCGGGTTGCGGTGAGGGAGGGAAGGGAGGGAGGGAGGGAGGGGGGGTCCGGGTTGCGGTGAGGGAGGGAGGGGAGGGAGGGAGGGAGGGGGGGTCCCGGGTTGCGGTGAGGGAGGGAGGGAGGGAGGGAGGGGGGGGTCCCGGGTTGCGGTGAGGGAGGGAGGGAGGGAGGGGGGGTCCCGGGTTGCGGTGAGGGAGGGAGGGAGGGAGGGGGGGTCCCGGGTTGCGGTGAGGGAGGGAGGGAGGGAGGAGGGGGGGTCCCGGGTTGCGGGGAGGGAGGGAGGAGGGAGGGAGGGAGGGAGGGAGGGAGGGAGGGAGGGAGGGAGGGAGGGGGGGGTCCCGGGTTGCGGTGAGGGAGGGGGGGTCCCGGGTTGCGGTGAGGGAGGGAGGAGGGAGGAGGGGGGTCCCAGGTTGCGGTGAGGGAGGGGAGGGGGGGTCCCGGGTTGCGGTGAGGGAGGGAGGGGAGGGAGGGGGGGGTCCCGGGTTGCGGTGAGGGAGGGAGGGAGGGAGGGGGGGTCCCGGGTTGCGGTGAGGGAGGGAGGGAGGGAGGGGGGGGTCCCGGGTTGCGGTGAGGGAGGGAGGGAGGGAGGAGGGAGGGAGGGAGGGAGGGAGGGAGGGAGGGAGGGAGGGGGGGTCCCGGGTTGCGGTGAGGGAGGGAGGGAGGGGGGGGGTCCCGGGTTGCGGTGATGAGGAGGGAGGGAGGGAGGGAGGGAGGGGAGGGAGGGAGGGAGGGAGGGAGGGAGGGGGGGGTCCCGGGTTGCGGTGAGGGAGGGAGGGGAGGGAGGGAGGGAGGGAGGAGGGAGGGAGGGAGGGAGGGAGGGAGGGAGGGAGGGAGGGAGGGAGGGAGGGGAGGAGGGGGGGTCCCGGGTTGTTGCGGTGAGGGAGGGAGGGAGGGGGGGGTCCCGGGTTTGCGGTGAGGGAGGGAGGGAGGGGGGGGTCCCGGGTTGCGGTGAGGGAGGGAGGGAGGGGGGGTCCCGGGTTGCGGTGAGGGAGGGGGGGGGTCCCGGGTTGCGGTGAGGGAGGGGGGGGGTCCCGGGTTGCGGTGAGGGAGGGGGGGGGTCCCGGTGTGAGGGAGGGGGGGGGGGTCCCGGGGTGCCGGTGAGGGAGGGGGGGGTCCCCGGGTTGCGGTGAGGGAGGGAGGGGTCCCGGGTTGCGGTGAGGGAGGGGGGTCCCGGGTTGCGGTGAGGGAGGGGGGGGTCCCGGGTTGCGGTGAGGGAGGGGGGGTCCCGGGTTGCGGTGAGGGAGGGGGGGGTCCCGGGTTGCGGTGAGGGAGGGGGGGGGGGTCCCGGGTTGCGGTGAGGGAGGGAGGGGAGGGGGGGGGTCCCGGGTTGCGGTGAGGGAGGGGGGGGGGTCCCGGGTTGCGGTGAGGGAGGGGGGGCGGGGTTGCGGTGAGGGAGGGGGGGGGGTCCCGGGTTGCGGTGAGGGAGGGAGGGGTCCCGGGTTGCGGTGAGGGAGGGAGGGGTCCCGGGTTGCGGTGAGGGGAGGGGGGGGGGGGTCCCGGGTTGAGGTGAGGGAGGGGGGGGGTCCCGGGTTGCGGTGAGGGAGGGGAGGGGGGGGGGTCCCGGGTTGCGGTGAGGGAGGGGAGGGGGGGGGGGTCCCGGGTTGCGGTGAGGGAGGGGGGGGGTCCCGGGTTGCGGTGAGGGAGGGGGGGGGTCCCGGGGTTGCGGTGAGGGGAGGGGAGGGGGGGGGGGTCCCGGTGGCCGTGCGGTGAGGGGAGGGGAGGGGGGGGTCCCGGGTTGCGGTGAGGGGAGGGGGGGGGTCCCGGGTTGCGGTGAGGGAGGGAGGGGGTCCCGGGTTGCGGTGAGGGAGGGAGGGGGTCCCGGGTTGCGGTGAGGGGAGGGGTCCCGGGTTGCGGTGAGGGAGGGGGGGGGGGGGTCCCGGGTTGCGGTGAGGGAGGGGGGGGGGGTCCCGGGTTGCGGTGAGGGAGGGGGGGTCCCGGTGCGGTGAGGAGGGAGGGGTCCCGGGTTGCGGTGAGGGAGGGGGGGGGGGTCCCGGGTTGCGGTGAGGGAGGGGGGGGGGGTCCCGGGTTGCGGTGAGGGAGGGGGGGGGGGTCCCGGGTTGCGGTGAGGGAGGGGGGGGGTCCCGGTGAGGGAGGGGGGGGGGGTCCCGGGTTGCGGTGAGGGAGGGGGGGGTCCCGGTGAGGGAGGGGGGGGGGGGGGTCCCGGTGAGGGAGGGGGGGGGGGGGGGTCCCGGTGAGGGAGGGGGGGGGGGGGGGGGTCCCGGTGAGGGAGGGGGGGGGGGGGGGGGGGTCCCGGGTTGCGGTGCGGTGAGGGAGGGGGGGGGGTCCCGGGTTGGGGGTCCCGGGCTGACGGGGGTTGGTGCCGGGTTGAGTTACTCACCGAGCAGGCGGTTGAAGGCGGCCGGACGACAGTGGTTGGGCGGTCGTCGTGTTTCCAGGACGACGACTGTTCCCTGGTAACCGACTGCGTTACCCTGGAAACAGGAAACTCCCACTTCCGGAACAATAAACCGTGTGTGGCTCAGGCGGGGGGCGGCGGGGAGCGAGAGCGGGTCCCCGCGATCGCTCAGCACCCGCCCCGCGTGGGTTGGTACAATCCAACATGGCGGACTTGACGGGAGTCGAAGGGGATGGAGCATCGGACCGCGAAGGGTGGATGGAGGTCATCAGGGAGTCACTGGGACAGGGGTCACTGGGAGGGGGCTTCGCTCGGTTTGGGAGATGATGGGGACACAGGTGTCTGGGTTGGGGGAAGGTCCCGCAGAGGGGAGTGGAGCACATGGCTAAGGCGGGTGGACACAGCTGCAGTGTCAACACCTGAGCCATTTGCTCATTTCACCAGCTTGTTGGCAATGTTACCGGGCTCTTTACACCATCCTGTCCCACTGACGCCAACGCATCTGCCCTGTCTACATGGCCACCTCTGGTGTAACCCAAGACCCCATATTTAGTCCCCCTTTTATTCCTCAACCAGAGCACATCACTTGAGGTTATCCATAAGCATGGAGCCAGTTTTCACATGTACACCAATACAGAGCTTTACCTCCACTGCCACCCATGATTCCATCAATAGCAGCAAGATGAAAATCATCCCCTAAATGACTTCTAAACCAAAACATTGTCTGTCCTCATTTCCTAATTCCAGCTGCTCAATCCAATTGCTGCAATCCAATGTGTGCATCTTGATATCCTATTTGGCCCGGAGCTGAAGACCCTCATCCATCCCTTTGTCATTTTCAGACCCATGTGTTCCTTTACTATGGTTGCCAGCATTTGAGCTACATCCTACTTAAGCTCCAACTCCTGCAGAATGCAGCCAGCCTTACCCACCTATGACAACAATCCTTGCTGACCTCCACTGGCTCTTTACCATCCAAGGAACTGACTTCAAAATTAATGGCCTTTTTAAAATCCTGTGGCGTAGTGGTAATGTCGCTGGACTGGCAAACCAGAGACCCAGAGTAATGCTCTGGGACCCAGGTTCAAATCACTGCAGATGGTGAATTTGAATTCAATAAATATGGAATTAAAAGTCTAATGATGATCATGAAACTAATGTAAGAAGTCTTACAGCACCAGGTTAAAGTCCAACAAGTTTGTTTCAAACACAAGCTTTTGGAGCACTGCTCCTTAGGTAAATGAAGAGTTATGTTCCAGAAATATATATAGACAAAGTCAAAGATGCAAGACAATGCTTTGAATGCGAGCATTTGCAGGTAATTAAGTCTTTACAGATCCAGAGATAGGGGTAATCCCAGGTTAAAGAGGTGTGGATTGTCTCAAGCCAGGACAGTTGGCCGGATTTCGCAAGCCCAGGCCAGATGGTGGGGGATGAATGTAATGCGACATGAATCCAAGGTCCCGGTTGAGGCCGTACTCATGTGTGCGGAACTTGGCTATAAGTTTCTGCTCGGCGATTTTGCGTTGTCACGCGTTCTGAAGGCCACCTTGGAGAACGCTTATCCGGAGATCAGCGGCTGAATACCCTTGACTGCTGAAGTGTTCCCCAACTGGAAGGGAACATTCCTGCCTGACGATTGTCACGCGATGTCCGTTCATCCGTTGTCACAGCGTCTGCATGGGCTCGTCAATGTACCACGCTTCGGGACATCCTTTCCTGCAGCATATTAGGTAGTCAACGTTGGCCGAGTCACATGGGTATGTACCACGTACCTGGTGGGTGGTGTTCTCACGTGTAATGGTGGTACCCATGTAGAGGCACGTCTTGCAGAGATTGCCATGGTAGGGTTGTGTGGTGTCGTGGTCGCTGTTCTGAAGGCTGGGTACTTCGCTGCAAACAATGGTTTGTTTGAGGTTGCGCACTTGTTTGAAGGCAAGTATTGGGGGTGTGGGGATGACCTTGGCAATATGTTTATCTTCATCGATGATGTGTTGAAGGCTGTGAAGAAGATGTCGTAGTTTCACCACTCCGGGAAAGTACTGGATGACAAAGGGTACTCTGTCAGTTGTGTCCCGTGTTTGTCTTCTGAGGAGGTCGGTGCGGTTTTTTGCTGTGGCGCGTTGGAACTGTCGATCGATGAGGCGAGCGCCATATCCCGTTCGTACGAGGGCATCTTTCAGCGTCTTTAGATGTCTGTTACGCTCCTCCTCGGCTGAGCAGATCCTGTGTATATGGAGGGCTTGACCATAGGGGATGGCTTCTTCAATGTGTTTAGGGTGGAACCTGGAGAAGTGGAGCATTGTGAGGTTATCATTGGGCTTGCGGTAAAGCCAAGTGCTGAGGTGACCGTCCTTGATGGAGATGAGTGTGCCCAAGAATGCAACCGATTTTGGAGAGTAGTCCATGGTGAATCTGATGGTGGGATGGAACCTACTGATGTCATTGTGTAGTCGTTTCAGTGATTTGTCGCCGTGGGTCCAAAGGAAAAAAATGTCATCAATGTATCTGGTGTATAACATCGGTTGAAGGTCCTGTGCGGTGAGGAGGTCTTGTTCAAACTTGTGCATGAAGATGTTGGTATATTGAGGTGCGAATTTGGTCCACATGGCTGTTCCGTGCGCCTGGATGAAGAACTTGTTGTCGAAGGTGAATACGTGATCCAGAATGAAGCGTATGAGTTGCAGAATTGCATCTGGAGATTGGCAGTTGTCGGTGTTGAGTACTGTGACTGTTGCAGCAATGCCCTCGTCATGGGGGATGCTGGTGTAGAGTGCCAAGATGTCTATTGTGACGAGGAATGTTCCTGGTTCAACTGGTCCATGGGTGCTGAGTTTCTGTAGGAAGTCCGTCGTGTCGCGACGACAGAAACTGGGCGTTCCTTGTACGATGGGTATCAAGATGCCCTCGATGATGCCCTCGAACTCCACATCATGAAATTAATGTTCTTTATGGAAGGAAATCTGCCGTCCTTATCCGGTCTGGCCTACATTTGACTCCAGACTCACAGCAAAGTGGTTGACTCTTAACTGCCCCCTCAAGGGCAATTAGGGATGGGCAATAAATATTGGCAGTCTGCGATGCTCGCGTCCCATGAACAAATTTTTAAAAATCATCCACCACCCTCCCTAACCTTTGAACCTACTCAATCCGCAAGGCCGGTTTTAGGGCTGCCAAGTCAGGTTGGACGTATTCCTGGAGGATTTCAAGTGTCTGCTCTTTCCTGCCATTGACTGCCTGACAAGCATTAATCTCTAATAATAATCGCTTATTGTCACAAGTAGGTTTCAATGAAGTTACTGTGAAAAGCCCCTAGTTGACACATTCCGGCGCCTGTTCGGGGAGGCCGGTACGGGAATTGAACCCGCGCTGCTGGCCTTGTTCTGCATTACAAGCCAGCTGTTTAGCCCACTGTGCCAAACCAGCCCCTATTTCTCTCCTCAACTGATTCTTCCCAACCAATGTGCAAGACAGTAAGCAGCTGAATGGAGCACCAGTGGTGGCTGACAAATCAAAGCAGGGAATGAGTGGACCTGATTGGAGGCAGCAGGGAATAAAGGAAAGAGAGAGAGAGAAAAGGGGAATGGGAGACCTCATCAGTGCACTTATTTAAAAAAAAAGAAGTATGTTACAGAACAGGAGGTAAGTAATTAATTGTTGAGTGTTAATGTTTTTTTCTCTCTCTAAGCTGGGGTTTTAATGAGGTTTGGGAATCCATACAGCACTGCATTAGATTTACAGTTTAACTTCCTAACACTTGCCCTGATTGAAATTTAATTAATTAATTAAATTAAGAGTTTTAGCATGAGTAGATCTAGTGGCATTAATTAATAGTTTATACAAGATACTAATGTCATGAATCCACCTGGAGACAACAGTAGACAGTTTCCAAAGGGCCTCAATTAGTATGCGTCTCTCGGTAACAAGCTTAGAACATCAGTTTAGACAATAATCAAGTGTGAATAGTTTATGGAGGAGAAACAAATTATAGACAATTGGGAAGGTCCCTGAGATATACATATGTTAATATATAGTCAAGGAAATTGATGAGGGCAGACAGCCAAATGCAGAAGGCATAATCAAAGAAAAACAAAGATATAATTGCCCAAACACTTAAACCAGGAGAGGCAGTTACCATCTAGCAGTCTCAGAAAGTGGACAGGCCAGTTTCCAGCCACCAGGCTTAAAGGACAAGTTTGCCGCAAAGTCTTAGAGCCAAGGCTGCACAGAAAACCTTGATAACAGCAATTTTGAAATATCTTCACTGGACCAGGAAAAGGACAGTTCCCAGATTAGAGTATCATCCCTGTATTGTGTGGTAAATACACATGGATGTTGTTTGGGGAACGTAAGTTTTACAGAGTTCAGGTACCATAGATATGTTGTGTAACAAGTGGTACAAAGTATAGAACGGTCTAATAATTCATACATTTTAATTGCGTGAGTAGCGTCGTGCTGTATATGTGTATTTGTCTTTTCTTTATTTCAATAAATAGTCTTGTAACAATTGTTACACGCGACTGGGCTGTTTGCACCAAAACAGAACTATACACCCCCACAAACCAGTGCTCCAAGTTGGGAAACCCTCGCAAAAGCGTGCTTCGTGACACTAACTAGATTCAAGTCAGACAACCCTGACAAGAAATCCAGGTACGACCTCCGCAAAGCCATCCGAGATGCCAAGAGAGAATATCAAACCAAGCTAGAGTCACAGACAGACTCTCGGCGATTGTGGCAAGGACTAAACAACATAACGGGCTACAAAGCGAAGCCGAGCAGTATCTCCAGCAGCAGCGCACCCCTCCCCGATGAACTCAATGCATTCTATGCTCGGTTTGAGCAGGTAACCAACAATCCGCTGTCGAGTGCCCCAGCAGCCCATAACTCACCCATACCCACCATCACAGCTTCCGAAGTCAGATCGGCCTTCCTGAAAATGAACCCTCGGAAGGCGACGGGCCCGGACTTGATCCCTGGTCGTGCACTCAGAGCCTGCGCAAACCAGCTGGCAGAGGTGTTCGCGGACATCTTTAACCTGTCCCTACTCCACTCCGAGGTCCCCACCTACTTCAAGAAGACCACCATCATACCGGTGCCAAAGACGAGCCAGGCAACGTGCCTCAATGACTACCGTCCGGAAGCCCTGACTTCAGTCGTAATGAAGTGCTTCAAGAGGTTGATCATGAAGCGCATCACCTCCATACTCCCACAACGCCTTGATCCACTGCAATTCGCATACCGTCGCAACCGGTCCACAGCAGACGCCATTTCCTTGGCCCTACACTCAACCCGAGAGCATCTCGACAACAAGGACTCCTACATCAGACTCCTATTTATTGACTACAGCTCCGCCTTCAACACCATAATCCCAGCCAAGCTCATATCAAAGCTCCAAAACCTAGGACTTGGCTCCCCACTCTGCAACTGGATCCTCGATTTTCTGACCAACAGTCCACAATCAG
Source organism: Scyliorhinus torazame (assembly GCF_047496885.1). NCBI lineage: Eukaryota > Metazoa > Chordata > Chondrichthyes > Carcharhiniformes > Scyliorhinidae > Scyliorhinus > Scyliorhinus torazame. The sequence continues at coordinate 107,922,353 of NC_092707.1, forward strand.
TAAGAATGAACAACAACACCTCCACAATAGTCCTCAATACCAGGGCCCCGCAAGGCTGCGAACTTAGCCCCCTACTCTACTCCCTGTACACACATGACTGCGTGGCAAAATTTAGTTCCAACTCCATCTACATGTTTGCTGACGATACGACCATAGTGGGCCGGATCTCGAATAACGAAGAGTCAGAATACAGGAGGGAGATTGAGAACCTAGTGGAGTGGTGCAGCAACAACTATCTCTCCCTCAATGCCAGCAAAACTAAAGAGCTGGTCATTGACTACAGGAAGCAAAGTACTGTACACACCCCTGTCAGCATCAACGGGGCCAAGGTGGAGATGGTTAGCAGTTTCAAATTCCTAGGGGTGCATATCTCCAAAAATCAGTCCTGGTCCACCCACGTCGACACTACCACCAAGAAAGCACAACAGCGCCTATACTTCCTCAGGAAACTAAGGAAATTCGGCATGTCCACATTAACCCTTACCAACTTTTACAGATGCACCATTGAAAGCATCCTATCGGGCTGTATCACAGCCTGGTATGGCAACTGCTTGGCCCAGGACCGCAAGAAACTTCAGAGTCGTGAACACCACCCAGTCCATCACACGAACCTGCCTCCCATCCATTGACACCATCTACACCTCCCGCTGCCTGGGGAAAGCGGGCAGCATAATCAAAGACCCCTCCCACCCGGCTTACTCACACTTCCAACTTCTTCCATCGGGCAGGAGATATAGAAGTCTGAGAACACGCACGAACAGACTCAAAAACAGCTTCTTCCCCGCTGTTACCAGACTCCTAAATGACCCTCTTATGGAGTGACCTCATTAACACTACACCCTGTATGCTTCATCCGATGCTGGTGCTTATGTAGTTACATTGTATACCTTGTGTTGCCCTATTATGTATTTTCTTTTATTCCCTTTTCTTCCTATGTACTTAATGATCTGTTGAGCTGTTCGCAGAAAAATACTTTTCACTGTACCTCGGTACACGTGACAATAAACAAATCCAATCCAAACCAATAATGGGAGTAGAAATAGGAAAATGGGAGCATTAGTGCCTGACTAGAGGCATAGTGCAGGTGGGAGAGCCTCAGATTCTTGGGGCATTCAGACCATTTCTGGAACAGGAGGTGCCTATTCCATAGGGAAGGGTTGCACCACAACAGGACTGGGACTATTATTCTCGGGAAGGTTCACTAGTGTGGTTGGGGAGGGTTTAAACTAAATTGACAGGAGGGTGGGCACATTTATTTGGAAGTAGGAAAGTGGAATAAGATGCATGATGAGAGACTGTTGTATAGAACTGGAGGATTAATCCATTTAAATAGGAGCTGACGAAGAAGGAGTTTGAGGAATATATAATGCATGCATAGAAATGCATCAAGTGTGTCGAATAGGATTGGTGAGCTAGAAACATCCACGTGGGAATTTGATGCAATGGCAATAAAAAAAAATGTCTGACAAATGATGAGAACTGAGTGCATTAATAAATAAAGTGTTCAGGAAGATAGAGAAGGCAAAAAAGGGAGGTTGAGTGGGAGTACTGATTCGGACATTGTAGTATTGGAAAGAGAGGATGGCTTTGAGGGAGCAAGGACAGAATTCACTTCATTCAGAAGCAATAATTATATGATATGATAAGGCTCCTGGTGGTATTCTATTTTGAATAGTGAGAGCGCTAGAGGAGCAAATCCGCAGGCAAATCACAGATGTAAAATAAATACTGCATGGTGATATTGGGGGACTTTAATTACCCAAATATCAATTATGATAATAAAGCAAAGGGTAATGAATGGGAAGAATTTCTGATACATGTTTAGGGGCACGTTGTTGATTAATATGATCTCAGTCCAGGCATTTGGATCTGGTGCTGGGCAATGAAGTGGGTCAATGGACTAAGTGTCGGGAACTGTTGGCTAGGAGGGTTATCATAAATGTTTAGATTAGCAATGAAGAAGAACGAGGAACAATTGAAAATACAACTTCTAAACTCGAAGAGGGTGAACCTCAATGGAATGAAAGGTATCTAGCCAAAGTAAAATGGTACCAAAGACTGATAGGAAAAACTAGAATTGAACAATGGTTGATCTTTGAGGCGATGTTTCAGGTACAGACTGAGTACATTCCAACAAGGGTGAAAGGTAAGGGAACCACAGGTAGGACACCTGGGTTGAAGAGGGAGATAGAGAATATGACAAAACAAACAAAAAGTGTATAATTCATGTCAGATGAATTCTTCAAGTGAGGACTAGGCAAAGTACAATAAGTCGGAAGAGGAAGTGAAGAGAAAAGTAAGACTGGCAAAGAGAGAATATATATAACATAAAAGGGAATCTAAAAGTATTCTACTGGCATGTAAGTAGTAAGCAGATAGAGGCACGGTGGGGGGCCTACTGGGGACAAAGAGGGTGATATAGGTGCAGGGCAAGGCTAGAACTCTGAATGGGTACTTTATTTGAGTATTTATTGTGGAGATAAATCTGGAAAAACATCAGTCAAAATGGAGGAGAGAGGCAATGGATAATGTGGGGGTGGGCGGTGGGATTGATAGGTGGGATGTACTGGAAAGGTCTGGTAAATTTAGTAATGGATGAAACATTAACCATCTCAAGAATATGGGGCGGGATTCTACGCAGGCGGGATGCTCCGTTTTGCCGGCAGCCCGGGGGTTTCCCGACGGCGTGGGGTTGCCCCACAATAGGAAACCCCATTGACCAGCCGGCGTAACGGAGAATCCCACCAGCGGGTTGAGGCAGAAATGTGGCATGGCAGGGCGGAGAATCCCGCCGAAGGACTAGGAATATACATCCTTTGTCTGAACCAAAGGGAAGAAGTTAGAGTTATGGCACATGATCTACCCTGCTCCAGCTGCTAGAACCTGTAATATTGCCTTGTAAAGCTAAAGGAGGCAGTCTGCCATCTTCCATCAACCAAACAACCGCAGAACCGAGTTCTGTTCAGGTTTAAATTGCCTAGCCCTCATTTGCACTGTTTGTATGAACTTCTGTACAAGTGCCCACTGTAAGACTAATTAATCTCTACATCTCTTCCATTGTGGAAGTTAGTACTATTGGAAAAGTGGATTACCTCACAACAGCCTGCTAACTTCTGTGAACGATTGCGCTGTTGAACTTTTGATTTTGGACTCACATGAAACAATATTTTGTCTGTGGTCTTTACCCTTTCTTTCCCATATCCCTCGTTTATTGTATGAATATCAAAATGAAGGATGTTGCAAATCCTCTTCCCACGTTGTGTGTAAAATAAACTAACTCTCTGAGTTTACCCAACTCGAGTTTGCTGTGGCGTTTTTAATAGAGAATCTTTTAAAAAGTAAAGGGTTGGAGAAAATACTTATTATGAGGGAAACCAAAAATTAAGATCAAAAGCATCTTTAGTTTACGAATGGGTAGTGAGGAGAGAAATCTGGACTGTTTTATACTAAATCCCCTCTTGTACGTTACAATAGTCAGGGAAAAAAAAATCAACAAGCATTTGGAAAAGTTTGAGCTATTGAGAACCATCAGCACGGACTTGCAAAAGCAAAACCATGCTCGACTAACCCAATTGATATTTTGGTGAAGTAACATAGGTTGATGCGAGGAATGTGGTGGATGTTGAATTTTAAGGAAGTATTTCACAAAATGCCCTATAAAAAGCGGATTAACAAAATTGAGGCTCACGGAGTGGGAGGATGGTAAAAATTGCCAATGATGCCAAACTTGGAGGTGTGGCAAACAGTGAGGATGTTATCAATTGATTGCAACAGAAAATAGGCTAGCAGAATGGGCAGACAAGTGGCAGATGGAATTTAATATAGAGAAGTTTGAAGTGATGCATTTTGATAGATGTGATAGGGGATGAAAATATAGACTGATGGCACAGTTCCAAAGAGTGTACAGGGTGAGATGGACCTGAGAGTTTGTGTATAGATCTTTGACGGTGGCAGGACAGATTGAGAGAGTGGTTAGCAAAGCATATGGGATCTCAGGCTTCATAAATTGAGTCGATTGAGTACAATATCAGATAAGTTATGTTAATGTTGTTGTTATGATCTTGGACCAGACCCTAAGTTTTTGGTAAGATTTGATTAGGGACCAATAACTTTTTGTTTAAAGAGGACAACATTTGAGATTCAAGGTACTTGCTGAGAGAATAACACCACAAGATTCCAGATTTTTAACAAACAAAAATAAACTTTACTATACAAGATCAGAAAGATAAAATAATTTACAATATCTATTTTATCCTCTAACATTCAGGATTTATATGAGGTAGATGTGAATTAACAGACTGGTTGAATAAATGGCAGATGCAACCAAGACAGCCTCCATGGATTTCTTAACAACCCACATGTCAGTAAACACGGAGTCAAATAAATCTCATTGAAATAGATTTCTTTTTCTTTTTTTAATTTTTAAATTTAGAGTACCCAATTCATTTTTTTCAATTAAGGGGCAATTTAGAGTGGCCAATTCACCTACCCTGCACATCTTTGGGTTGTGGGGGCGAACACACGCAAACACGGGGAGAATGTGCAAACTCCACACGGACAGCGACCCAGAGCCGGGATCGAACCTGGGACCTCGGCGCCGTGAGGCAACAGGGCTAACCCACTGCACCACCGTACTGCCCCTGAAATACGATCTCTGTCACGAGGGATTCCAGTCTTCACCTTTGACGATCTTGCCTTTAAATTCTCTCCAAAAGTCACTCCAGCTTGGACAGCTTCAATGACTGCACACCTCACAGGGTTTCAATCTTCTCTCCAGAGACTGCACCAACTCATGCACAACTTCAGCTTTATGGCCAAATGAAGCTGCTACCTTTGCCCCAAAAGCCCACACCATGGAAGCACCAACCTTCTATTGCTTTTTTCGATTGCCAGTGCTCCTCATGAACCCGCACCACAGTCTGCCAACTGCAATCCTTTTTCTGCTTGGAGCCTCTTTCTCTGCTCCTCTTGCTCTTTAACCAGGACTTCTCCCTCTCCCGGTCTCCTGCCTGGGACTCTTCTCGATTATGAAGCACTGCTCCCAGTTCACATGACCCTCCCCGCCCCCCATTTTCTTTATGTACAGGTGCACTGTACCCTACAAAACACTGCTGTGCATGAGCAGTCCACTTCCAGTACATGTATGCACATAAATCCCTGAGGAATACTGGTAGTTATAGTTCTCAGCCTCCCAACAATGAAGTGAGTCTGGGTCTCAATACCTTATACCCGTGGGAGAAAGAAAGCTTCACCATAGGGAAGGATTCTTAACAGCAGCTTTACAATTTATTTACATGAAGTACTTAACATAAACCTCTGGCACTAGCTTATTACATATTGTACAAATAAACCTTTCACTTTATTCCACAGTTACCCATCTTGTGAAATAAAGTTACAAAGACTTAACCGAAACAAAGGCCAGTACATGTAATAAATAAGATTAGCAGGATTTCAACATTATAGAATTATCATAACTCAGAACCTGCCATTGCTCCTACACCCTTTCTTTAAACTCTGGACAGAATTTTATCAATTACAAGATTTCCCCCCAAATCATTTAGTAGTCAACCAAAGGTAGTGAAGATACAGGAAAGTTTGCTTAGAACCATATTCACTAGCTCGTATTTCAACCTTGCTGATGTAATTGCAAACTAGTGGTCTGCCCCTCATCACACATGGATGCATATTAGTCACATTACATGAAATGAATGACTTTAGCGAAGGTTGCTCAACTTTCATGCGGAACAGAGGGGTTTCTTTACTCTTCTCCTTTTATAACTTCTCTTTCTGGAATTAAAGAGCAAACTTTCAAATTTCTATTTCTTTGACTCTTTTTCAAACTCAAGCCTTTTCATTTCCTTTTCTATCTCAAGTTCTTCATCTACAACTGAATTCTAGACAACTCAATTAGTAAATTAATTAACCTTTCCTTCTTCCAATCCCAGATTCAGTGCTATTACCTTGATTACAGCTGCTTTCTTAGCCCCTACTTTTAACCCAAATTTTTCTGCGAATGCAATTAACCTAACTGCAGCTAATTGTAGGGATAAATGTTCCCTATCCAGGAAGGTTGTATTGATTGACAAAGCCATCTTACCTTTCAACCAGTATAAGAAAATTCATTGTGAAAATTTTATCAACCTTATCATAGAATCACTCCAGTGCAGGAGGAGGCAATTTGGCCCATTGAGCCTGCAGCGACCCTCTGAAAGAGCACTCTACCTAGGCCTACTCCCTCACCCCATCCCCACAATCCCACCTAACCATTGGACACTTAGGGGCAATTTATCATGGCCAATCCACCTAGCCTGGACATTTTTGGACTGTGGGAGGAAACCGGAGCACCCGGAGGAAACCCACAGGAACACGGGGAGAACGTGCAAACTCCACACAGACAGCCTCCCGAAGTCGGAATCAAACCTAGATCCTTGGCTCTGTGAGGCAGCAGTGCTAACCACTGTGCCGTCGTGCTGCTGTCCCAATATCAACAAGTACTCGTATTTGTGTAAGGATTTGAAATTCCGGACGACCCCCCCTGGACCAGACCCCTCCCCCCTCCCCCCCCCCCCCCGCAACCAACCAAGGTTTTGGTAAGATCAGATCAGGACCAATAACATTTTGTTTAAATATGAAATCTAAGATGCTTACTAAGAGAATAAAGCCATAAGATTCACTGATTTTGAGCAAACAAAAATAAACTTTACTGTACAGTCAGAAAGATAAAACAATTTACAATATCTATCTCATACTCTAACATTCAGGGTTAATATGGTAGTTCCGCATTAACAGGCTACCTGTGATTAAATACACACTACACAAGAAATGACAGATGTAACAAAGACAAATTTCATGGGTTTCTCAACAACCCACCCAGATGTCAGTAAACACTGAGTCAATCAACTTTATTGAAACAGTGTCTCTCACAAGGTCTTCACCTTTGATTATCTCGTCTCCGAATTCTCTCCAAAAGTCACTCCAACTTGAACTTCCTCAGTTCTGGCAAACCTTGCAGGGTTTCAGTTTCTTCTCCTGACACAACGTTCCCCAAATTCCTGAGTCTGTACGCCAGCACAAACTCACAATCACAACCTCAGCTCTTCAGTCATGCTGACCAGAACACAACTGTTCCTTTGCTCAAATGGCCCACATCATGGAATCATCAACCTTCCGATGCCTTTTCGATCGCCAAGGCTTCTCCTGAGCGCTCACCACTTGAAGTCTGCGAACTGCTGCCCTTTTTCTGTTTCAAGCTTCTTTATTTGCTCCTGTTCCCCCTTAACTGGAACCTCTCCACATTCCCTAATGTAGGCACCTCTTGATTATGGTGCCGCATTCCTGGGTCACATGACCTCATTTCCCATGCCGTTTTGTTTTTGCACAGGCACACGGGCTGTCCTTTGCCCGAGGAACTAAAACACTGTTGTGCATGCAGTCTGCTTCCAGTCCACACATGAATTGAAACTGCAGAGACATTCTAGGAGTTGTAGTTCGCACCTCCCAACAAGTAGTTAAGTCTGAATCTCAAAACACAGCTTAAAATTCTGGCTAGGTCCCATGTAGAGTATTTTGCCAGAGTTTAGAAAGGATTTGATGGTCATTTACAGGACGTAAAGCAGGTTTACCAAATGGTTCCAGGGCCAAGGAATTGGGCAGATGGTAGCACAGTGGTTAGCATTGTTGCTTCACAGCTCCAGGGTCCCAGGTCCGATTCCCGTCTTGGGTCACTGTCTGTGCAGAGTCTGCACGTTCTCAGTGTGCCTGCGTGGGTTTCCTCTGGGTGCTCCGGTTTCCTCCCACAAGTCCCAAAAAACATGCTGTTAGGTCATTTGGATATTGAATTCTTCCTCCTTGTAACCGAACAGGCGCCGGAACGTGGCGACTCGGGGCTTTTCACAGTAACTTCATTGCAGTGTTTATGCAAGCCTACTTGTGACAATAAAGGTTATAAGCTGGAGAAGCTTTGGTTATTCACTTTGGAACAAAGGAGGTTCAATCTGATCGAATTGTACACAATTAGGACAAGTTTGTATAAGGTGAACATAGAAAAACTAACCCCATTACCTAATGCTACAAGGACCAGGGTTCACAGATTTAAGGTTTTGGGAAAGAGATATGGGGAATGTGAGGAAGAACGTTTTTACAGTGAGTGGTAATTTATTTTTTTCAATTAAAAAAAATAAATTTAGAGTACATAATTATTATTTTTCCCAATTAAGGGGCAATTTAACGTGCCAATTCACCTACACTGCACACCTTTGGGTTGTGGGGGCGAAACCCACGCAGACAGGGGGAGAATGTGTAAACTCCACACGGAGTGTCCCAGGGCCGGGATTCAAACCCGCGTCCTCAGCGCCGTAGGCCCAGCGCTAACCACTGCACCCCGTGCCACCCTCACAGTGAGCGATAATGACTCGCAGCCCAAGAAGGTGGTGGAAGCAGTCATTCAATTATTTCAAAATGAAATTGGATGGACACAAGGTAAATAAACTTGTAGAGTTATGGAGAGATAATGGAGGAATGGGACGACTGTATTGATCTAAAGAGCTGACATACTCAATGGGCTGAATCGTCTCCTTCTGTGCCATTATGATTTTTCTGTAGCTGTCCCAATAATTGTGACTATATCTGGTTTCTGGTAATGTATTGCTTCCAGGTTTTCCTGCTGCATGTTTCTGCATAGTCTAATTGCAGTTAATATTTTGGGTAACCACTTACACTTCAGTTCTATACCTCAGTTTATTCACTTGCTATCTATGTCTTCCCTTAGTTTAGTCTGCCTGTCAGACATGTAGCTGCGATATTGCAGATTTTGAAAATAACTCACCTTTTTAAATGGTCACAAGAAATTTTAAAAGTAGCTGCCAAAAGCACCTGCCCGTTTACAACTGCAATGTGGTCAAGCTACCAGAAAGCTCCAAGTGGATTTAAAGTAGACAAATCCAAACAGGTGAAAACATTTGAAATTCAATTTGCATTTCCCAAAGGGTAAGCAGAAACTCATTGTAGCTTCCTTGGAGCTGTGACTAGCTCTTTCCTATCTTCTCAAACCAAGGAAAATGAGAACCATTAATAGCAGAGATATTTAAAAGGCTAATTTACCCTGGCTAAAAAGAAAATGGATGGGACCTGCCAGGCTAACCCAATACCTGAAAAAAGTTACTGTGAAAAGTCCCTAGTCGCCACATTCCAGCGCCTGTTCGGGGGGGCTGTTACGGGAATTGAACAGTGCTGCTGGCCTGCCTTGGTCTGCTTTCAAAGCCAGTGATTTAGCCCTGTGCTAAACAGCCCCTAATATGGGAGCATACTTTGAGTTTGGGATAGCAGCCATTTTAAGTTTTGAAACGATATAAAGTCTGGCTGTGAACAGCCATTTTGTATGCAAAACCATCTTGAACATCATGAAACAGGAACTGCTTCTCAACAGAAAGGTTTCCAAAGGAAAGTTTCAAGAAACAGCTGTAATAAATCATAGAATCACTACAGTGCAGAAGGAGGCCCATCGAGGTTGCAGCAGCCCTTGGGAAGAGACCCTACTTAAGCCCACGCCTTCACTGTATCCCAATGACCCCACCTGTCCTTTTTGGACACTAAGGGGCAATTTAGTATGGTCAATCCACCTAACCCATCTTTGGATTGTGGGAGGAAATTAGAGCACTCAGAGGAAAACCACGCAATATGGGGAGAAAATCCAAATTCCACAGACAGTTATCGGAGGCCGGAATTGAACCCCTGTCCCTGATGCTGTGAGGCAGCAGTGCTAGCCACTGTGCCGCCCAGGCTAAATCAGGCTATCAAGAGCCTGCAGTGCAAACATGAATCCTCATTCACTCCCCAAGACCAATTCTGATTGTCGAATCCACCTGTAAAACACACAAACTCAAACTCTTTAGCTACAGAAGCCATCACAGCGATTAAATTAAATCTCAAGTTCCAATACCTTCACTTCAATTCAAAGAACGGACTCCCAACAACATATCACAAGATGAGATTTCAAATTAGTCCCAAGTGTCTTTTTTTATTTATCTGTTTTAAATAAAAGTCAATAACTTTATACTTCTAAGTAACTTCCAGCAGCACTTTGTGTAATAAACTAACCTTCATCTTGTTTAAGACAAAAACATATCTGTTGGGTTATTTTTAAATTGAACTATTCATAAACTAAAAGGGGGCTGCACACCCAAATTCAAAGCTCAGGAACCACTTTAGGGAAATGCCTTTTACATGGTCCTGACTCTCCCAGGATCTCCTTTCCAGTTTCATTCATATTCATCATATTAAGCTTGCTTCATTTCTTCATGATCCTTTCCTCCAATTTACTAGTTTAAAGCCTTTCCAACTCTCTAATTACCTATTCAACTAGGACACGGGTCACATTCTGGTGCAGGTGGAGTCCATCCGCTCAATAAAGCTCCTTTCTGTTCCACTGCTGGTGCCTGTGTCCCATGCCTTTTGAATGTGTTTACTCACCTGATCTGTATATATCTTTTCCAATTTGCACATGACTCCATAATCCAGAAATTATTTTGCTCAAGGTGCTGCTTTTTAAATTTAGTTCTGAACTCCTGGTTCTTCTACAGCAGGACCCGCAGTTGCATGTTCGGGAATGAACCAAGACAACTGGATTTACTCCCGCCTGTTTAAATTTTTTCTCCAGCTGCTTTCAGATATCCAGGTAGGCAATGCCTTCAGGATTCTCATTCACGACCGCAAAGGAAGCCCTCTTTGCCCCTTAATTATACAATCCTGTATCAATTTTTACAAAATAAATTTAGAGTACCCAATTCTTTTTCCAATTAAGGGGCAATTTAGTGTGGCCAATCCACCTACCCTGCACATCTTTGGGTTGTGGGGGCGAAGCTCACGCAAACTTGAGGAGAATGTGCAAACTCCACACGGACAGTGACCCGGAGCCGGACCAGGTCCTTGGCGCCGTGAGGCAGCAGTGCTAACCACTGCACCACCATGCCGCCCACAATCCTGTATCAATGCAACATTTCAGGGTGGCACAATGATGAGCACTGCTGCCTCACAGTGCATGGGACCCAGATTGAATTCCGGCCTTGGGTGACCTTGTGGATTTGCATGTTCTCCCCGTGTCTGCGTGGGTTTTCTTAGGAGGCTCTGGTTTCCTCCCATAGTCCAGAGATGTGCAGGTTAGGTGGATCGGCTATGCTAAAGTTGCTCCATAGTGTCACAAAGATGTGTAGGTTAGTTGGGGGTGCAGGGATAGAGCGGGGGAGTGGGTCGAGGTAGGGTGTTGGTGTAGACTCGATGGGACAAATGGCCTCTTCTGCACTGTAAGGGCTCTATAGATTCCTATTATGCTCACACCCCCCCCCCCCCCCCCCCCCCCCCCAAGCCCCCTTTGGACAACCTGAGCCCTGGTCTGCATTGTTGTAGTCCTTCGTGCAGTCTTTCTCCTTGACCTCACATGGCGAGGACCTGTTGGACAGTTCCAAAGTCAGTGGGATCTGCTTCGCAACCCCTCCTGGACCCCACATTCATTCTTTTCTTGATCCTGTGGTTTCCTCTGTGGTTTGGGTAACATTATCCCCCATTCCTTATGTTTCCAAATATCTCTAAGCTCTCTTCAGCCCAATGACACAGCCAGAATAACTATACAGAAACATTTCCTGCGGATGTGGGAATCAGGGCGGTGTCACTGACCATGAGCTCCCACATCCAGCTAGCCTCACATAGTCCCTGCTATTTGCCAGTTTTAAAAAAATTCTCTTTATTTATGCCCTGAATTAAAAATTATATTAAACAGCTGTTGTTTAAAACAAATTATCTGTTTATTCACTTACAGCAGAGATGTCGCTTTTTCAGATTTCTCTTTTATGTTGCTATACCGCCTATCCTTTTCCGCTAAGGTTTGATGTTGTGCCTTCAATTTCTGCTTTATCTCGGGTCCCGCTCTCCCTGTGTTTTCCCAGCTCCTGCTCGCCATGTTTTCTAGCCCATGTTCTACATGTTTTCCCAGCCCACACTCTCCTGACTTTTTCCCAGATCCACTCTCCTGACTTGATTTAACCCCAGCTGCCACTCTCCTAGTTTTGTCCTCATTCCCGCTCTTGCTATTTTCTTTGACGAGGAGGTTACTGTTAGGATGGTCAGAAACTAGAAAACTAAACTTTAAAATTGTAAAACAGAAAAAGAGTGGTTTTATTATTGGAAGAGGCAAAAAGATGAAGACCGGGAAGAATTGTTTTGCTGGACACTCCAAGATTGCCCTCCAGAAGAACGGTCAGTCAATCTCTTGTTCGGAACCTTACCCCACAGTTGTATTATTTAGATCTGTTGTTTGTCATTCACCAATTGAATAAGTTCTTAGTAATTTTGCACGTTTCTGTGGTTGGTGCCTCTGCTTAAGGTTGGACGAGTAATAAAAAAAAGTACTAATAATAAAAGGTACTCCATTTCCTCACAAAGTGTTTCAGACATTCTTGTGTGAGAAGCGCTTACGTGTAAGTTCTTTCCTACGAGCAGGGGTATGAGGAGGAGTTCCAAGGGTGTCCTTGTGGGCCTCTCTCAACTGGTCATTCTTCATATGGCCCTATATAATGACCATTCTCTGCCTATTCCACTCTGTAAGGCCTCACAGTCAAACTCAATGCAGTTTTTTTCATCCAATGGACAGGAGTGAAAATGCTGGCTGCTCCTGCCCCTTGCCCAAATGCCAGGATATTGAAGGTGACTTTACAACTCTGCTGTCGCTGATCAGATCCACCAAGTGCAGCAGAAGCCTGAGACAAAAAAAGGGTTTCTTTTTCCCTGACAGGACATTGAAACACACATCTCAAGAGTACCTCAAACATTTCATGTGAATTGCTATGGAATGCAATGACTATAACACCGCTGGCAATTTGAACGCAGCAGGTTCCCACAATCAGGAAGGAGACAAGTGACCGATCCAGTTGTTTTTAGTGATGTTTGCTGAGGGCGTGGCCAGGAAAACTCCTCTTCAAATATCAGGTCAGCAGCAATTTACCATCTCATCCGAAGGCGTACGTCTGATGCGAGGGCCAGCCTCCATTATGGCTACAACTTGAACCTTTAATTCAGGGAGAAGAAGGTGAGCAATCAAGCCAAGCTGGCCCCTTCTACATTCACTCTTATAGCATCAAGTTCTGTGTAAATAAAGGGGCGATTAACAGATCTTTGGAAAAAAATTTACTCCAGTGCCAATTTCACTGATACATTATTAAAAACACACATGCCCAGATAACATACAGGATATTAAGAGTCATCCTTATTGGGCTATGAGCAAACACACTATCTGAAATAGAAACAAGGACTGTAAATAAAGTACTGAATTCTTGATACATATCTTTATATCCAAAAAATGCAAGGGAAAGGTCCCATATTGTTTAAAGTGATCAGGAAGAGAGCTAAATGGTGCAAGTCCTTCTCCATTTTTCCACACATTTAGCTTCTCAGTGAATCCATTAGAAGGCTCCTTGGTAACATTGACTCCAGGTTGGAATGGATACACTCCTTCCTGAATGGGTTATGCTGCAGACAGGCAGGCTTGCTTCACGCTCTGTGCCCACGTGTTGAGCAGCGCAGTGACTGAGTGCTTGTCTGGTAGCTGCAGAAGTCTGGACGTCATCGCACGGTGAACCATTTGCAGGAAGGGATTGGCCTCTGCAAGTGAACAGAAGAAAGTGGGCCCAGTGTTAGTTTGGTGTCACAACACACACCGTGAAACACTCAGCACTATCATCCACTAAAACCTGAAGCATTTGCTGACTCAAGCAATTCGATGTTGCACTTTTGGAAAAACTTATTTGATCCTTAATGAGAAAATTTCACTGCCGCCAAGTACAGGACCGCTATGAATCGCATGCCTTATGACAGAAAGACTGTCCTGGATATCATTGTAAGAAGTCTTACTACACCAGGTTAAAGACCAACAGTTTGTTTCAAATCACGAGCTTTCGGAGCACTGCTCCTTCCTCAGGTGATTCACCTGAGGAAGGAGCAGTGCTCCAAAAGCTAGTGATCTGAAACAAACTGTTGGACTTTAACCTGTTGTAAGACTTCTTACTGTGCTCGCCCCACCCAACGCCGACATCTCCACATCCTGGATGTCATTGTACAGGGTTGTGATCAACAGCTTAACTTTGATTACTTCATCTGCTGAGATCCAAACATGTAAACCTGGGAATAACCTGAATTAATAGGTGCACATCAAATCTCTCGGCTAATCAACTATAATTAATTGCAATAAAATGGAGGTACCGCTGTGGCGTAGACAAGCACAATGTCCATCTACATATCAGTTGATGGACCACGCTGTTTTTAATGAAGTTCATTGGGTAATAAATATTGGTCAGAACAACATAACTCTCCTGATTTTCTTCAAATCGTACTTTGAATTCTATTACAATCACCAAAGAGGGCAAACAGGGCCTCAGTTTGATATCTCATCGCCTCAGAGATTGCAGCACTCAGAAAGTAGGAACGAGTAGTTCATTTTGCCTGTTAAGTCTGTTGCAACATGCAATGAGATCATGACTGATCTGCGACCTAACTCCACCTAAAGGCCTTTCGCCCTATACATTGTTTGTGAAACAAAAATATAGCAATCCAAGATTTAAATTTAACAATTTAAAAAAAGAATTTCGAGTACCCGATTATTTATTTTTCCAATTAAGGGGCAATTTAGTGTGGCCAATCCACTGCACATCTTTGGGTTGTGGGGGGAAACCCACGCAGACACTGGGAGAAAGTGCAAACTCCACACGGACAGTGACCCAGGGCCAGGATTCGAACCCGGGTCCTCAGCGGCGTAGACAGCAGTGCTAACCACTGCACCACCATGCCGCCCCTAAATTTAACAATTGAGCTAATTGTGGAAGACAATACCAAACTTCTTTTGTACATTGCATGCAGAAATGTTTCTTGGTTTCCACCCTGAAAGATCTGGCTCGAAGTTTTGAACAATTCCCCCTAACCTTGGGCTCTCCAACAGCAGGAAGAATTTCTCACCAATATCTTGAAACTTAGAACAAATCACCCCATAAATCTCAAGTGAACAACCTTACTTTGTGTAAATCTCTCCTCGTAATTTAATTCTTGGAATCTAGGATTCATTCCAGTAAATCTTTGCTGCACCCCCTCCAAGACCACTTTATCCTTTCTAAGGTGCAACGTCCAGAGCTGCTCACAGTAACTCCAGCAGGGACTTAACCAGGGCTTTGTATGGCTGAAGCATGACTCCTATCTCCTTGTATTCTACTTCTCTGTGTATAAAGATCAGTATTCTAAATTATTTTCTGTACCAGTTCATACACTTTAATGATCTAGGTACCTGGATCCCCAAGACCCCACTGTTTCTAGCTTTTCACTTTTTAGAAAATACCCTCTTCTATTCCTTTTAAATCCAAAGTGGATGAGGTCGCATTTACCAGCACTGAAATCCATTTGCCAGAGTTGTCCATTCACTTGACCTACAGTATCTCTTTGTAATGTTTCTTTCATCTACACTCCCAATGTAACTGTAACACTTTTGCGTTAATTTTCATACACCTCGTGAGTTTCTTTATATATTCTGCATTTGTGGTTTTTACTTACTAGCTGTTTACTCAACCTTTTTCTGTTCTTCATATTTTTCCTATTTAGCAGGATCTGTGATATTTTTTGCATTTTGTCTTGTACCTTATTAACTCGTTCATGGTTTTTTTTGGCAAGTGTGAGCCCTTACCCTTTAGGAGTATTGACCTGTTTTATACCACATTAAATTCTATTTTAAATACCTCCCACTGATCTTCTGTCATTCTATTCATTAACAGATTTGTCCAGTCTCACCCCACTGAACTCAGCCATAGTTACATTTTAGTAGTCATTCCACATTTCATCCTGTCAGACACTACATCAAACTCGAATATATTATGATCGTTGTTAGATAAAACATTCATGCAACATTAAGCTGTTCACTAAATTTGTCTCACTACATATTACTAAATCGAATGTGATATGCCCGTTGTTGCATCTAGGACATATTACTGTCCCAGAGACATGCTAGAAGTGTTCTATTTTATAACATGTAGTAGTCGACAAAGTATAGCAATTTATACAAAAGTTAAAATCTTCTACTAAGGGCAGCACGGTGGCGCAGTGGGTTAGCCCTGCTGTCTCACGGCGCCAAGGTCCCAAGTTCGCCACAGCCCAAAGATGTGCAGGTTAGGTGGATTGGCCATTCTAAATTGCCCGTAGTGTCCAAAAAAAAACGTTAGCTGGGGTTACTGGGATAGGGTAAAGGCGTGGACTTCGGTAAGGTGCTCGTTCAAAGGGCCGGTGCAGACTCGATGGGCCGAAAGGCCTTCTGCGCTATAAATTCTATAATTTTCATCAAACAAACAAAAGAAAAATATGGAAAGAAACAACAGCAAAAATGACCCCATCAATATTCAGCCAGAAATATCGACTCGCAAATACCAAAAATAAGTTAAAGAACAGAAAAAACAAACCAACCTCCCCCCCCCAGTGTTCAACGGCAACAGGTTCCCAAAAGTTCATGATAAACAAACCCCATGAACTGTAGAACTCCCTCCTTTGCCCACCTTAGCTCAAATTGCACCTCCTCCAGGATCAAGAATTCCACCAGGACCCCGCCCACCACGCCGAGGCATAGAGCGAAGAAGCTGACCTCCGGCCCAGCAGGACCCACCTATGAGCAATCAGCAATGTGAAGGCTAAAACGTTTGCCCCACCCCTGCCTGCCTCTCGGGCCGGTCTGACACCCTGAAAATGGCCTCTAGGGGACCCAGCTCCAAGTCCACATGCAATACCTGAGATGATATTAAAAACCTCCCTCCAATACCTTGCCAGCTTCGGGCAGGACTAAAACATATGTACATAGTTCACGGGACCCCTTCCACACCGCTCACAGACATCCTCCACCCCCTCAAAGAGCCGGCTCATCCTTGCTTTTGTGAGGTGCGCCCTACACACGACCTTCAATTGTATCAGCCCCAACCTCACACGAGGTTGAAGCATTCACCCTTCGCAGCACCTCACACCACAAACCTTCTTCCATTACCTCCCCCAGCTCTTCCTCCCACTTGGCCATAATCTCCTCCATACACACCCTAACCTCCTATCCTCCTCCAAAGCCTTCCCACAGATCGCCGGCGCCACCCCTCCCCTCCAACTCCCCTGCCGATAGTACCAATTCCAACAGCAAGGGGGGCAGGCACTATCGGGACGGTCAGAAACTCATTCCTTGCAAATTGTCGGACTTGCAAGTACCTGAATCCTCCCTCTTGCGCCAACCTGTACTTCTCCCCCAACTCCTCCAGCCTTGCAAATTGTCCCCCCCATGAACAAATCTTTCATGGTCTTAGTCACCCTCTCCTCCCATTTCAGAAACCTCACATCCAGCCTTCCCGGCTCAAACCTATGATTCCCCCCTAATCGGCATCCCTCCTGACCCAGCCCCCAGCTTAAAGTGCTGTCTAAACTGCCTCCAGATCCTCAACGTCACCACCACCACCGGACTCCCCCAATACTCGCCCAGGGCCACCTGGAGCAGCGCCCTCAACCACGACCCCGTGCACGAGCCTTCTTCCATCCTGATCCACCGGGACTATCTCTTCTCTTCCCCCCCGCTCCCAACCCACCAATGACCCAACCCCGCAAATTCTCTGCTTTCGCTGTACAGTAATAATATAATAGATTTGGGAGGCCCAGCCACCCCCCCCCCCCCCCCCCCCCCCAACCTGTCGCCCTCTCTGCAGGACCACCTTCCTAACCCTGGCTACCTTCCTCCTCCCCTAAACGAGATGACCACCTTGTCCATATCCTTAAAACAAGGGTAGAAAGACCGGCAGGCACTGAAACGAAAACAGAAATCGCTGTTGAACATCCATTTTAACTGCCTGCACCCAGCCCGCCAACAACAGAGGGAGATGGTCCCACCTTGCCAAGTCGGCCTTCACCCCCCCGGACCAAACTTACAAAATTATACCTACGGAGCCCAAGTCACGTGCCACCTGCACCTCCAAATACCTGAAGTGGGTTGCCACCCTACGAAATGGCATCCCTCCCATTCCTGCCCCCACTCCTAGCTGGGACCCCAGCAAATATTCATTTTTCTCTAGGTTTAACTTATAACCCAAGAACGACCCTAATCTTTGGAGCAGCCCCATTATATTCCCACCGACTTTCACGGCTCTGAGATATACAGCAGTAAATCGTCTGCGTACAAGGATACCCTATGTTCCATCCCCCCTCTCTCACAACCCCAAACTCCTTGGAGCGATGGCCAATGGCCAGCAGAGGGGACATAGGACACCCCTGCCTAGTACCCCGGTGCAGGGCAAAGTACCCTGAACTCATGTTGTTCATGCGAACACTCATCATCAATTCCCTATAGAGAGCTGTACCTACGCTGTAAACATCAGCCCAATCCCAAATCTCTCTAGGACCGCCATCAAATATCCCCACTCTTATCCGGTCGAACACCTTTCTCTGCATCTAGCGCCATCACCACTTCAGTCTCCTTCCCCTCGGTCGGCGTCATTTTTTTCACATCCTTCTAACATTCGAGAACAGCTGCCTGCCCTTCACAAACCCTGACTGATCGTCTCCTATCACCCTCCAAGCTTACCGCCAGCACCTTCACCAATATCCTGGCATCCACATCCAATAAGGCTATAAGACTGATCGACCCATATTCTTCTGTCGGGTCCTTGTCCTTTTTAAAAAAACATTTTAAAAACATTTAGAGAACCCAATTATTTTTTTCCAATTAAGGGGCAATTTAGCGTGGCCAAAAAACTACCCTGCATATGTTTTGGGTTTGTGGGGGTTGGACCCATACAGACAAGGGGAGAATGTGCAAACTTCACATGGACAGTCCTCGGGGCGGTGAAGCAGCAGTGCTAACCACTGCATCACCATGCTGCCCTCCTGGTCTTTTTATAACAGCAGGGAAATCGAAGCCTGTCCCAATGTTTGTGGAAATACCCCTCCTATCGTCTCCTCAAACATCCCCACCATCAGTGGCACGAACTTGTCCTTAAACTTCTTCTAATGCTCCACTGGGAACCCATCCAGCCCTGCCGCATTCCCCGATTCCATCCTCCCGATTGCCGCCTGTTCAACCACCGGCCCCTCCAGCCCAGGCCCGTCTTCCTCCCCTAACCTCGGATACTCTAATCTGTCCAGAAACTCCCTCATCTCTCACTTCTCTCCCGGCGGCTCCGACCTATACAACGTCTCATAAAACACCTCAAAAACTGCTCGGAGTCACCACCAATTTCCCCGTCCTACCCCGCACCTAGACTATCTCCCTCACCGCCGCCTCCCTCCGGAGCTGGCCAGCCACATACTCCCCACCTTCTCTCCATATTCATAAACTGCTCCTCTCGTCCTCAGTTGGCACAACACCTTCCCCATGATAAATCGGTCAAACTTTGCCTGAAGCTCCTTCCTCTTGTCCAGAAGGGTCGGATCCGCATCTCCCGCGTATCTCCTGTCCACCTCCAACATCTCCTCTATCAACTTCTGGCACTCCTCCCTCCTCCTTTTCCAACTTAGCCTTAATGAGATCACCTCCCCCCTCACTACTGCCTTCAGGACCTCTCACCACCGCCTGCGATACTTCCCCCGTACAATTAAACCCCACATACTCCTCAATCACCGTCCCATTCTTATCGCAGAAACTTTGGGCCCCCAACAACCCCACATCCATTCTTCACCCTGGCCTCTGGGCTACCCCCCACTCCAAGACCACATCCCAACCACCCAATGCAGCACATGATCCGAGATCGCTATCGCAAAATACTGCAATCCCTTGACTCCAGCCAGTAACACCTTCCCTATTACAAAATAGTCTATCCTTGATCGTCCGTCCCATTTGCCAGCAACCTCCCCTCTAATGTCCCCGTCACAGTCCACATTCGCATACCCCCCCAGTCCGCTACCACCTTCTCCACCTCACCCGTAGCCCACCAACATCGCTACCCCCCCACCCCCTGAGCTTAACTATCAAACCCACAGTGGAACACCTGACTCACCCAACCCTTCCTGAGCCTCACCTGGTCCTACATCCTAAGGTGGGTCTCCTGCAGCATCGTCACACCGGCCTTTAGGCTCTTTTAAGTGTGCAAACACCACAACCCCTTCACTGGTCCCCCCCCCAAACGCTTCACGTTCCACCTTACTATTCTGACTGGGTGTCTCTGCCCCCTATCTGCCATCGATGTAACTCCAGGCCCTGCACACTGGGCCTGGCCTGCCCCACCCTTTGTTGCCATCGACCCCCCCCCCCCATCCATTTCCTCTTGAAAACACCTCTCTCGATATCGATCCCATCCCCCCACCTTTCACACCTCCCAGGCCCATCGAAACCGGTTTGGCCAGGCTCCAATGACCGCGGCCCCTCCGCCCACTATAATCCCAAAGAACAAAGAAAATTATAGCACAGGAACAGCCCCATCGCCTCCAAGCCTGCGCCGACCATGCTACCCATCTGAACTAAAATCCTCTAATCTGGGCAGCACGGTGGTGCAGTGGGTTAGCCCTGCAGCCTCATGGCACCGAGGTCCCAGGTTCGATCCCTCCTCTGGGTCACTGTCCGTGCGGAGTTTGCACTTTCTCCCCGTTTTTGCGTGGGTTTCGCCCCCACAACCCAAAGATGTGCAGGGTAGGTGGATTGGTCACACTAAATTGCCCCTTAATTGGAAAAAATGAATTGTGTATGCTAAATTTATTTTTTTAAAACCCTAATCTTCTGGGGACCATATGCCTCTATTCCCATCCTATTCATGTATTTGTCAAGATGCCCCTTAAAAGTCAATATCGTATCTGCTTCCACTACCTCCCCTGGCAGCGTGTTCCCGGCTCCCACCACCTTCTGTGTAAAAAACGTTTCCAGTATATCTCCTTTAAACCTTGCCTTTCGCACCTTAAATCTATGCCCCCTAGTAATTGACTCTTCCACCCTGGGAAAAGGCTTCTGACTATCCACTCTGTCCAAGCCCCTCATAATTTTTTCTTTTTTAAATAAATTTAGAATATCCAATTCATTTTTTCCAATTAAGGGGCAATTTAGCGTGGCTGCACACCTTTTGGGTTGTGGGGGCGGAACCCACGCAAACACGGGGAGAATGTGCAAACTCCACACAGACAGTGACCCAGAGCCAGGATCGAACCTGGGACCTCGGTGCCGTGAGGCAGCAGCACTAACCACTGCGCCACCGTGCTGCCTGCCCCTCATAATCTTGTCGACTTCTATCAGGTCGCCCCTCAACCTCTGTCGTTCCAGTGAGAACAAACCAAGTTTCCGCAACCTCACCTCATAGCTAATGCCCACCATACCAGGCAACATCCTGGTAAATCTCTTCTGCACCCTCTCCAAAGCTTCCACATCCTTCTGGTAGTGTGGCGACCAGAATTAATCACTATATTCCAAGTGCGGCCTAACTAAGATTCTATAAAGCTGCAACATTGCCAATTTTTAAACTCAATGCCCCGGCCGTTGAAGGCAAGCATGCGTATGCCTTCTTGACCACCTTCTCCACCTGCGTTGCCACTTTCAGTGACCTGTGCACCCAGGTCCCTCTGCCTATCAATACACTTAAGGGTTCTGTCATTTACTGTACATTTCCCATCTGTATTAGACCTTCCAAAATGCATTACCTCACATTTGTACGGATTAAACTCCATCAGCCATCTCTCCACCCAAGTCTCCAACCGATCTATATCCTGCTGTATCTCCTGACGGTCCTCATCACCATCCGCAATTCCACCACAACCCTTTGATTAGTAAGTCCACAAACTTACTAATCAAACCAGTTACATTTTCCTTCAAATCATTTATATATATTACAAACAGCAAAGGTCCCAGCTCTGATCCCTGAGGAACGCCACTAGTCACAGCCCTCCATTCAGAAACGCACTCTTCCACTGCTACCCTCTGTCTTCTATGACCAAGCCGTTCTGAATCCAACTTGCCAGCTCACCTCTGATCCCGTGCGACTACACCTTCAGTCTGCCATGAGGGACCTTGTCAAATGCCTTACTGAAGTCCATGTAGACAACATTCACTGCCCTACCCTCATCAATCATCTTTGTCACTTCCTTGAAAAACTAGATTAAGTTAGTGAGATATTACCTCCTCTTCACAAAACCATGTTGCCTCTCGATAATATGCCCACTTATTTCCAAGTGGGAATAAATCCTGTCTTGAAGAATCCTCTCCAATAATTTCCCTACCACTGACGTAAGGCTCACCAACCTGTAATTACCTGGGTAATCCTTGCTACCCTTCTCAAACAAAGGAACAACATTGGCTATTCTCCAATCCTCTGGGACCTCCCCTGTAGCCAGTGATGATACAAAGATTTCTCTCAAGACCCCAGCAATTTCCTCCCTTGCCTCTCAGTATTCTGGAGTATATTCCATCAGGATTGGATTTGTTTATTGTCACGTGTACCGAGGTACAGTGAAAAGTATTTTTCTGCGAGCAGCTCAACAGATCATTAAGTACATGAGAAGAAAAGGGAATAAAAGAAAATACATAATAGGGCAACACAACATATACAAATTAACTACATAAGGACTGGCATCGGATGAAGCATACAGGGTGTAGTGTTAATGAGTTCATTCCATAAGAGGGTCATTTAGGAGTCTGGTGACAGTGGGGAAGCTGTTTTTGAGTCTGTTTGTGCGTGTTCTCAGACTTCTGTATCTCCTGCCCGATGGAAGAAGTTGGAAGTGTGAGTAAGCCGGGTGGGAGGGGTCTTTGATTATGCTGCCCGCTTTCCCCAGGCAGCGGGAGGTGTAGATGGAGTCAATGGATGGGAGGCAGGTTCGTGTGATGGGCTGGGCGGTGTTCACGACTCTCTGAAGTTTCTTGCGGTCCTGGGCCAAGCAGTTGCCATACCAGGCTGTGATGCAGCCCGATAGGATGCTTTCTATGGTGCATCTGTAAAAGTTGGTAAGGGTTAATGTGGACATGCCAAATTTTCTTAGTTTCCTGAGGAAGTATAGGCGCTGTTGTGCCTTCTTGGTGGTAGCGTCAACGCGGGTGGACCAGGACAGATTTTTGGAGATATGCACCCCTAGGAATTTGAAACTGCTAACCATCTCCACCTCGGCCCTGTTGATGCTCCAGGGGTGTGTACAGTACTTTGCTTCCTGAAGTCAATTACCAGCTCTTTAGTTTTGCTGGCATTGAGGGAGAGATTGTTGTCGCTACACCACTCCACTAGGTTCTCTATCTCCCTCCTGTATTAGGACTCGTCGTTATTCGAGATCCGGCCCACGATGGTCGTATCGTCAGCAAACTTGTAGATCGAGTTGGAAACAAATTTTGCCACGCAGTCGTGTGTGCACAGGGAGTAGAGTAGGGGGCTAAGTACGCAGCCTTGCGGGGCGCCGGTGTGGAGGACTATTGTGGAGGTGTTGTTGTTCATTCTTACTGATTGTGGTCTGTTGGTCAGAAAATCGAGGATCCAGTTGCAGAGTGGGGAGCCAAGTCCTAGGTTTTGGAGCTTTGATATGAGCTTGGCTGGGATTATGGTGTTGAAGGCGGAGCTGTAGTCAATAAATAGGAGTCTGATGCAGGAGTCCTTGTTTTCGAGATGCTCTAGGGATGAGTGTAGAGCCAGGGAAATGGCGTCTGATGTGGACCGGTTGCAGTGGTATGCGAATTGCAGTGGATCAAGGTGTTCTGCGAGTATGGAGGTGATGCGCTTCATGATCAACCTCTCGAAGCACTTCATTACGACTGAAGTCAGGGCCACTGGTCGGTAGTCATTGAGGCACGTTGCCTGGTTCTTCTTTGGTACCAGTATGATGGCGGTCTTCTTGAAGCAGGTGGGGACCTCGGAGTGGAGTAGGGACAGGTTAAGGATGTCCGTGAATACCTCTGTCAGCTGGTCCGCGCAGGCTGAGTGCATGACCAGGGATCCCATCCGGGCCCATCACCTTCCGAGGGTTCACTTTCAGGAAGGCCAATCTGACTTCGGAAGCTGTGATGGTGGGTATGGGTGAATTATGGGCTGCTGGGGCACTCGACAGCGGATTGTTGGTTACCTGCTCGAACCGAGCATAGAATGCATTGAGTTTATCGGGGAGGGGTGCGCTGCTGCCAGAGATAATGTTCGGCTTCACTTTGTTGCCCGTTATGTTGTTTAGTTGTTGCCACAACCGCCGAGAGTCTGTCTGTGACTCTAGCTTGGTTTGATATTCTCTCTTGGCATCTCTGATGGCTTTGCGGAAGTCGTACCTGGATTTCTTGTATAGGTCAGGGTCGTCTGCCTTGAACGACTCAGATCTGTCCTTCAGTAGGGAGTCAATCTCGCGATTGAACCATGGTTTCCGATTGGGGAACGCATGTACTGCTTTCTTTGGCACGCAGTCGTCCACACATTTGCTGTTGAAATCTGTGACGGTGGTGGCATACTCATTTAAGTTGGTCGCTGAGTTCTTAAATATGGACCAGTCCACTGTCTCTAAGCAGTCACGTAAGAGCTCTTCGGTCTCCTCGGACCAGCACTGCACAACCTTCTTAACTGGATTCTCCTGCTCGAGTTTCTGCTTGTATGCCGGGAGAAGACGGTCGTATGGTCTGATTTCCCAAAGTGCGGTCGGGGGATGGAACGGTGGGCGCCCTTGATTTTTGAGTAGCAGTGGTCAGGAGCGTTGTCGCCCCTGGTGGGACAGATGTGCTGGTGGAATCTTGGCAGTACACTCTTGAGATTGGCCTTGTTGAAGTCTCCGGCCACGATGAACAAGGCCTCCGGGTGTTCTGTTTCGTAGTTGTTTATTACTGTGTATAGTTCGTCCAGCGCCTTCCTCACTTCTGCCTGGGGTGGGATGTAGACCGCTGTGATAATGACTGAAGTGAACCTGGAGACTTGTGAACCTGGACAGGACCTGGAGACTTGTCTACCTTAATGTTTTTCAAGACTCCCAATACCTCCTGCTTTTTGATCTCAACGTGACCCAAACTATCTACACACCCCCAGACTCATCATCTACCAAGTCTTTCTCTTTGGTGAATACTAACGCAAAGTACTCATTTAATACCTTGCCAATTTCCTCTGGCTCCATACATAGATTCTCTCCTGTGTTCTCGAGTGGGCCAACCTTCTCCCTGGCTACCCTCTTGCTCGTTATACATGTATAAAAAGCCTTGGGATTTTCCTTATTCCTGCTGGCCAATGACTTTTTGTGACTCCATTTAGCCCTCCTGACTCCTTGCTTAAGTTTCTTTCTACTTTCTTTGTATTCCACCTTGCCTTGTGTGTTCCCAGCCTACTAGTCCTGACAAATGCTACCTTTTTTTTTGACTAGGCCTACAATATCTCCCGTTATCCATGGTTCCCAAAACATGCCAAACCTAACCTTCATCCTTATAGGAAAGTGCCGGTCCTGAATTCCTATCAACTTACACTTGAAAGCCTCCCACATGCCAGATGTTGATTTGCCCTCAAACATCTCCACCCAATCTACATTCTTCAGTTCCTGTCTAATATTGTTGCAATTAGCCTTCCCCCAATTTAGCACCTTCACCTGAGGACTGCACTTATCTTTATCCATCAGTACCTTAAAGCTTACTGAATTGTGGTCACTGTTCCCTTACAGAAACGTCGACCACCTGGCCGGGCTCATTCCCAAATACCAGGTCCAGTATGGCCTCTTCCCTATTAGGACTATCGACATTGTTTCAAGAAGCCCTTCTCGATGCTCCTTACAAACTCTGCCCCATCCATGCCCCTAGCACTACGCGAGTCCCAGTCAATATAGGGGAAGTTAAAATCACCCACCACAACAACCCTGTTACTTTTACACCTTGCCTACATATCTGTTCCTCTATCTCCCGCTGGCTGTTGGGAGGCCTATAGTAAACCCCCAGAATTGTGATTGCACCCTTCCTATTCCTGAGATCCACCCATATTGCCTCGCTGTATGAATCCTCCGAGGTGTCCTCCCGGAGTACAGCTGTGATATTTTCCTTAACCAGTAGTGCAACGCTCCCATCCCTTTTACATTCCCTTCTATCCCACCCGAAACATCTGTACCCTGGAACGTTAAGCTGCTAATCCTGCCCTTCCCTTAACCAAGTCTCTGTAATGGCAACAACATCATAGTTCCAATTACTAATCCAAGATCTAAATTCATCTGCCTTACACCTGTCACACTTCTCGCATTGAAACAAATCCGCTTCAGTCCACCAGACTCTCTTTGATCAGCAACCACACCCTGCCTGCTCTTCCTCGGAGTCTTACTGGTCCTACTCTCTCGTTCCCCTTCCGTTAATTCCTATTCACTAACAGATTCAAACACGCACTAACGGATTCAAAAACAGCTTCTTCCCCGATGTTACCAGACTCTTAAATGACCATCTTATGGACTGAACTGATCTCTTCGCACATCATCTCTACTGAGTCGTACTACACTCCTGTATGCTTCACCCGATGCCTGTGTCTGTGTTTACACTGTGTATTTTATGTTTGCCCTATGTATTTTCTTTTCATGTATGGGATGGTTGGTCTGAACTGTACATAGAACAATACTTTTCACTGTACCTCGGTACACGTGACAATAAAGAAATCCAATCCAATCGAAATCCAATCCAACTAGCCAACCTTTGCTTGCTAGTTGGAGGCCCCTGTCCAGGCCCCCCTTTCTCCCAATCCCCTCCTCCAGTCCCTAAAAAACAACCTTCAAACAGACAAATACAGTGCAAAGCACTGCGCTCCAGAAATCCGGCATTACCAAAAATTCACTAATCATTTACTCAATATGGCCCCATACCACAGGGTACACTACCCTTCCCCATCGACCAACCCATAATTTGGAAACTCCAATTCCCTCCCATTCTCTCCCTCCAGCACGGTAGCATAGTGGTTAGCACAATTGCTTCACAGCTCCAGGGTCCCAGGTTCGATTCCGGCTTGGGCCACTGTCTGTGCGGTGTCTGCACATCCTCCCCGTGTGAGCGTGGGTTTCCTCCCGGTGCTCCGGTTTCCTCCCACAGTCCAAAAGATGTGCAGGTTAGGTGGATTGGCCATGATAAATTGCCCTTAGTGTCCAAAATTGCCCTTAGTGTTGGGTGGGGTTACTGGGTTATGGGGATAGGGTGGAGGTGTTGACCTTGGATAGGGTGCTCTTTCCAAGAGCCGGTGCAGACTCGATGGGCCGAATGGCCTCCTTCTGCACTGTAAATTCTATCTATGTAAAATTCGCATCCCTCATACAAGCAACTTAACATCCTTATTTCTCATTTTAACCCAGTCCTTCAGCCTTCACGACCAGCCTCCGCACTCCACCATCTCAAAGTAGAAGTCCTTCGAGTTTTAGATCCCCCTCAACATCTCTGGGTTAACCACGCCAAACCTCACACCATTGCTGTACAGTGCTGCCTTCACCCGACCGAAGGCCACCCCGCATTCTCCCATTAACTCCTGGTATTTACGAATACCAATTCCTGCTCCTTCATCTTCGGCTTGGGCCTGAGTGACGATGAGCCCTATCCGGAGGGTTCTTCTCCCTCCCCCAGCACCTCCGCCAATATTTTTGCCTTGGACCCTCCACCCCCTCGGGCAAGCCCACAATTCTTAAGTTCTACCACCTTGACCTGTTCTCCAGATCCTCCACCTTAGCTCTCAGTCCTTTGTTGCCTCCACCACCCTCCGCAGTCCCCAACCAGAGGTGAACGAGTCGCTATGCTGCGACACAGCCTCCTCCACCCTCTTCAACAATTCTCCTTGCTCCCGTACCTCAGCCAATGTCTTCAACACTGCCGCCTTCACCATTGCCTTCTCCACCAGCTCTTTCATCATAGCCATCATTTCTTTCTGCATCTCCTCCATGTGCTTGGCAAACTGCTTTTTAAACTCCCCAGTCATCACCTCAGTCATTTTCTCCCCTTCCTTCCTTATGTCTTCCTGCACCAGTTCATACAAAAACTGCCCCTGGGACTGGGCATTAAATTCCAAAAAACCAAGCCACGAGCAGGAGCCATCCAACGTGCGACTTCTACTTACATGCTGCCACCGGAAGTCCCTGTCCTTTTATCTTTGAACTATTATCAGTTCTATCTTTTCCACTCCACTCTCCCACTTACAAGTTTAAAGTCTTGTGAACAATTTTATTTATCATTTCTGCTAGGGCCCTGGGTCGCAGACTGGCTCAGGTGGAACCAACCCAACAGTACATTTCCTTCCTGTGCCATGAAATGGAATCCTCTTTCCCCCACCACTCCTTCAGCCACAAGTTCACATTCCAAACCTGTTTATAGCCCAATTCCGATTTGCACATGGTTCAGGCAATAATCCAGAAACTATACACCTTGAGGCCCTGTCCTTTAGTTTAGATCCTAGTTCCTTGCACTCCAAACAGGACCCCTCGTCTATTCTTTCCTATGTTTTTGGTCCCAACATTGGATCCTCCCCCTCCATCATATTTTTTTCAAGCCAGTTCATGATGCCCCTCACCCTGACAAAAGGAAAGAACATACAATTTAAAATCTCAATCCCACTTACAAAGGATGCTTTCTGTTCCAATAACTGAATAGCCTACAAGCACCTCCTCCCTCCTCTACCTTGCACAGCCTCGTGCTCCAAGGTGACGTGGTTTACGTTCTAGCTGTCCTTCTGCCAATCTTTATCCTTATCCCCACAGGTACCTTGTGCATTGTACCTGTTGGATAAGTTCAATTTCTGCGGATCTGTGTTCTCCATCTCATCTGAATTGTCTTTACTTGTCACACGATTGGTCACATCAACCCCGTTCTGAATCTGTATGTGGTGTAATTAAGTCTGGCACAAGCTGTCCAGGTACTGCCCCCCTTCCCCCGCTGTGTCTCAGAGTATCTCCAATGTGCAATACAGTTTAATTAGATTCAATGATCTGATCAAAGCAATCTGAGGGACAATGGCTATCATTTTCAGGTCATTGTTCACTTTATATTGAGCAAACTCGCAAATTAGCCTAAGGCTGCCACTTTCAGACCAGAAAGTGGCCCAATGATCTACCTCAAATTACCCTGGAAAGACAAAATGTCTGAAAAATTTGAACATGTTACGCAAGCTATATTACCATGCAGTGGCTATGCAAGTGGTATTTTCCACTACAGGATACTGCCATTTGTCCAAAACGTCATTCTGCCGACCACACAATTGAGCAATGGCGTTTATGAATTTCAGTGACCGGTGATGATCATATATAGGCCATACGTAGCAGCAATTGGCTGATTGAATCAAACAGCATGTTCTTTTGGTTGTTTATATAAAAGGCAGAGTACAGACCTTATTCAACCAGCCTACACTTGCCAAACCAAAGCGTCTACTGTTAGGTGTGATTCCAGGATTGGGTAGCACTTGTTGGACAATCCGGAGTGCACCAATATCTACACTAACAACCAGTTTAAGACGACCAGTCAATTGCATAACATAGCTCATTTTTGCTTGCTAGAATTGACAAACTCATACCCAGGGACCTGTTCTCTATAAAATAAACGGAAAATGTTCAAGCTTTGCGAATTTTGTCAAATATCCAGGAGCTGATAGTTCTCTGTTCCTTTCTCATGGCAAAGTTTTGGCTAATTAGAGTTGACATTCCAATGAATCAGCACGTTTTCTCCTACAGTATAAACTGTTGTGTTTAAAATTTAGTATTCTTAGGTTTGTCCTGATGAGTAGAAAGCAAAAAGTTTCAGCAACATGTTTTCGTTTTCAGCAATATTCAAAAATTCAAATGATAGGTTAAGTTTTGTTACAAAGGGATTTAGCTTTTGTTCCAAAGGGATTTAGCTTTTGTTACAAAGGGATTTACTAAGTGTAAAGAAATCTTAATATAGTAATGCAGGGCATTAGCATGGCCACACCTGGAACACTATGCACAATTTTTGTCTCCTTACCCAAGAAAGGACATACCTGCCCGAGAAGGTGTGCAACAAAGGCCTGGGCTGGGATTCTCCGACCCGGCGCCGGGTCGGAGAATCGCACCCCACCGCCGGCTTCCCCATTCTCCGGCGCCGTTTTTCGGGCACCCACGGGATCACCGCCACGCCGGTCGGGGGCCATTGACAGCGGCCCCCCCCCCCGGCGATTCTCCGGGCCCCGATGGGCCGAGTCCCACCAGCGTGGATTACTCACCTCCCACAAGGCAGGACCTGGAAGGTGAATGTGCGGGGGCCATCCTGGAGGGGGAGGCGGGGGGATCCGACCCCAGGGAGGGCCCCCCACGCTTTCGGGGCCTACCGATCGGCGGGCTGGTTCAGTGGGGGCCTAATTTACTCCGCGCCGAGCCCCTGTAGGGCTCCGCCATATTGCCCGGGGGCCGGCGCGGAGAAGGGAACCCCCTTGCATGCGCGGAAATACGCCGGCCGTTCCACGCATGCGCGAACCCGTGCAGGGCGTTCCGCGCCGGCTGGAGCTGCGGGGACCGCTCCGGCGCCAAACTAGCCCCCGAGGAAGGTGAGAATGCCTCACTTTTGGGGGCCGTTGACGCTGGAGTCGTTGGCGCCGGTTTTCACGTCGGCGTGGGGACATAGCCCCATTATTAGAGAATCCTGCCCCTGGTTTCTGGGATGAAGGGATTGTTTTATGCTGAGGGTTTGTGGGGACTAGGCCTAGATTCCCCAGACTTCATTGAAACATATAAAATCATTGAGAATTTTGACAGAGCAGAAGCTAAGAAAATATTTCTCCTGGCTGGGGAATTTATGGTGTCAGAGTTTAGGACATTTAGGCCTCAGATGAGAAATGTCTTCACTCAAAATTTTGTGAATCGTGAGAGTTGTCTACCCAAGGGAACTGTGGGTGCTCAGACATTGAATTCATTCAAGAGAGATCAATAGGTTTGTGGATAATTGGGTAATTAAGGGATACAGGATTCGAGCAGGAGGTGTAGTTAAGGTAGAAGATTAGCCATGATCATATTGAATGGTGCAGCATGCTCGAAAGACTAAATGACCTACTCCTGCTCATATTTCTTATCTTCTTATTTCTCTTTTAAGCCCTAGGGTTTTAATTTTGCTACCAAGCCTTTAATGTCCTTCATCAAACACCTTTTGTCAAACACCACATACAAGGTCAACCCTCTCTATTGCTTCATCAAAGAATGCGATCAAGTTAAGAACATGATTTTTCATAAATAAATCTGTGTTGATGTTTTCTTTACTCTGTTTACAGGATGCATGCTAGTAGACCAGCATTTATTGTCCATCCCTAATTGCTCTCGGGAAGGTGGTGGTGCTGTCTTCAATTGCTGCTGTCCATATGGTGTACATACACCCACAGTGCTGTTAGGGAGGGAGTTCCAGGATTTTGACCCGCGACAGTGACGAAACGCTGGTATATTTTCAAACCAGGATGGCGAATGGCTTGGAGGTAAACCTGCACCTGCAGATGGTGGTGTTCATGTGTGTCTGCTGCCCTTGTCTTTCTAGGTGACAGAGGTCACGGGTTTAGAAGGTGTTGTCATAGGAGTTGTCGAAGGAACCTCTGCAAGTTGCTGGAGGGCATCTTGTAGATGGTACACACTGCTGCCATTGTGTATCGATGGTAGAGGGGGTGAATGTTTAAGGTGGTGGATGGGGTGCCAATCAAACAAACAGCTTTGTCCTGGATGGTATGGAGCTTCTCGAGTGCTGTTGGAGCTGCACTCATCAAGGCAAGTGGAGAGTATTCACACACCTGACTTTACACCTTGGAGATGATAAACAGGAATAGGGAGTCAGGAGTTGAGGTACTCACCATAGAATTCCCAGCCTCTGGTCTGCTATTGGAGCCGCAGAGTTTAAGACGGCTAGTCCAGTTCAGTTTCTGGTCAATGGTAATCATTATGTTGTTGATAGTGGTGGTTTCAACATTGATCAGTCCAAGCCTGAATGTTGTGTAAATCTTGCTGCATTTGGACATGGACTGCTTCAATATCGGAGGAGTCACAAATGGTGATGAACACTGTGCAATCATCAGCGGACATCTGCGAACATCTCCACTTATGACCTTATGATGGAAGGGTGGTTAATGATGAAGCAGCTAGGATGTTTGGGTCACTCACTCCCCTGAAGTACTCCTGTAGTGATGTCTTCAGTACTATTTCTGGAATAATGTCAGTGCTCATAGCCTTTGCAGTTTCCAGCGTGCCTTCAGTCCTTTCTTGATATCTGTGGGGTGAATTGAATTGCCTGAAGACTGGCATGTGATGCTGGGGACCTCTGGAGGACACCGAGATGGATCATCCAGCCGGAATTTCTGGTTGAAGATTATTGCGAATGCTTCAGCCTCGTCTTTTGGACAGATGTGCTGGGCTCCTCCGTCATGGAGGATGGGGATATTTGTGGAGCCTCCTCCTCTGGTGAATTGTTTAAATGTCCACCATTCACAACTGGATGTGACAGGACTGCAGAGCTTAGAACTGATCTGTTGGTTGGGGGAAATCGCTTAGCCCTGTCTATCACTTGCTGCTTATGTTGTTTAGCATACCATGTATTGTAGCTTCTCCTGGCTGACACCTCGTTTTTCAGTATGTCTGGTGTTGCTCCTGGCATGCCCTCCTGCACTCTTCATTGAACCAGGATTGATCCCCTGGCTTAGTGGTAATGGTAGAGTGGGGAATTATGCCTGGTCATGAAGTTACAGTTTGTGGCCAGTGTTGTAGCTGTACTGGAACAGGTTGGCTAGGGGTGCAGCTAGTTCTATATCATAGCATAGCATTTACAGAGCAGAAGGAGGCCATTCAGCCCATCGAGTCTGCACCGGCTCTTGGAAAGAGCACCCTACCCAAGGTCAACACATCCACCCTATCTCCATAACCCAGTAACCCCACCCAACACTAAGGGCAATTTTGGACACTTAAGGGCAATTTATCATGGCCAATCCACCTAACCCGCACATCTTTGGACTGTGGGAGGAAACCGGAGCACCCGGAGGAAACCCACGCACACACGGGGAGGATGTGCAGACTCCGCACAGACAGTGACCCAAGCCAGAATCGAACCTGGGACCCTGGAGCTGTGAAGCAATTGTGCTATCCACAAGGCTACCGTGCTGCCAGTTCTGGAGCACAAGTCTTCAGTACTATTGCAAGGATATTGTCAGGGCCCAAAGCCTTTGCAGTATCTTCAGACTTTCCTTGATATCATGTGCAGTGTTTTGAATTGGCTGAAGACTGGCATTTATGATGCTGGGGATCGCGGGAGGAGGCGGAGATGGATTATCCACTCGGCACTTCTGGCTGAAGATTGTGTCAAATGCTTCAGCCTTGTCCTTTGATATGATGTGCTGGGTTCTTCCATCATTCAGAATGAGGATAATTGTGGAATCTCCCCTTCAAGCGAGTTGTTTACTTGTTCACCACCATTCCGGGCTGGATCTGGCAGGACTGCAGAGCTTGGATCTGATCTGTTGGTTGAGGTATCTCTTAGCTCTGTCTGTGTAGCAGCTTCATCAGGTTGACCAATTTTTTTTTAGTGTGCCTAGTGCTGCTCCTGGCATGCCCTCCTGCATGTTTCATTAAACCAGGCTAGACCCCAGACTTGATGGTAATGATAGTGTGTGGAATGTGTCTGGCCTTGAGATTACAGATTGTGGTTGAATACAATTCTGCTGCTGCTGATGGCCCACAGTGCCTCCTGGATGCCCAGTTTTAAGTTGCTCGATCAGTTCAAAATCTCCCATTTAGCACGGTGGTAGCGGTACACAACATGACTGAGGTATCCTCAATGTGAAGATGGGACTTCATTTCCACAAGGACTATGCGGTGGTCACTCCTACCAATACTGCCATGGACAGATGCATCTGTGACAGCAAGATTGGTGAGGACAGGTTCAAGTAGGTTTTACCCTCTTGTTGGCTCTCTTAACATCTGCCAAAGACCCAGTCTTTAGCAGTCATGTCCTTTAGGACTTTGCCATCTCAGTCAGTAGTGGTGCTACCGAGCAATGCTTGGTGATGAACATTGAAGTCCTCCATCCAGAATAATTTTGTGCCCTTGCCACCCTCAGTGTTTCTTCCACTTGGGTGTACACCAAGGAGTACCAATTCATCAGCTGACGAGGTTGGTAGGGAGGTAAACAACAGGTTTCCTTTCCCCCGATTGACTTAATGGCATGAGACTTCCTGATGTCCTGAGTCGATGTTGAGGACTCCCTGGGCAACTTCCTATCGATTATACACCACTGTGTTGCCACCTATGGTGGGTTTGTCCTGCTGGTGGGACAGGACATACCCAAGGGAGGTGATGGTGGTGTCTGTGACATGGAATGTGGTGACTAGGGGCTTTTCGCAGTAACTTCATTGAAGCCTACTTGTGACAATAAGCGATTTTCATTTCATTTCATTGTCTGTAAGGTATGATTCCATGAGTATGACTATGTCAGGCTTTTGCTTGACTGGAAAGCTCTCCTGATTTTGCCTCAAGCCCCCTGACGTTACGAAGGACTTTGCAGGGTCAAAGGGCTGGGGTTTTCCCATCGTTCTTTCCTCGGCCTAGGACGATTCTGGGCAATCCGTCTAGTTTTATTCCATTTCAGAGGTCAGTTTAAGAGTCAACTGCATTGTGTCGGTCAGGAGTCGTATGTTGACCAGACCAGGTAAACACGACAGATTTAGTTCGCTAAAAGACATTAGTGAATCAGATGAGTTTTACGACAATCAACAATGGTTTTGTGGTCACCATCTGACTAGTTCTTAATTCCAGATTTATTAATTGAATTTAAATTTCACCAGCTGCTCTGGTGAGATTCAAACCCGTTTCCCCAGAGCATTAACCTGGGCCTCTGGATCACCAGTCCAGTGCCATTGTCACAACATCACTGCCTCCCCCTACTTTCATTGAGTAGCCCATACTTTTAGAATGCCAATTAATTCTGTCCTGATTAATATCTGAAAGATTTCCCCCCTCAGTGTTAGGTTAACTAGCCTCTAGTTGCTGGGTTTAATTTATTTCCAACTTTTTAGACAGGGGCATAACAATCCTCCAGTCCTCTAGCACCAAATCCCCATCATTATGGCCACAGCCGTTGCAACTTCCACCCTTATCTCCCCTTCAGTATACCAAGATGCATCGGACCCTGTTCTACTGTGAGGAGCGCCAACATTTTAAGTTCCTCCTCTTGATCAAGTTTATCCTATCCATTATTGCAACTGTCTCATCTTTGTGCTGCTACAGTGGTAGCAGCACCTTCTAGATGGAATGTTGGAACGAGAGAGAGACAAGCTGCACCAAGATAATGATCTCAGATATTTATGATGGTAAAGGGCTAATAGAACCCAGAAAACAAGCTGACAGCAGATACCAGACCCACGCAGGCATGGCAGGAAAATGCCATCTGTGTCAGGTACCAACGTTAGGCCCACTTGTTTGGAACATGATAAACATTTAAAGAAAGCAAGTTACTGGGAGGGCTCTAAATGGTTAGGACTATTAGGTATCCTTGGTTTCGGGCTATATTTTGTGATGTAACAATTGCTACCCTGATAATGGACAAATAGTCAAAGACAGATGGTGTTGGGGGGCTGTAGGGTTGGAACCCAGGCAAGTTATGATATTGTGTACTTTTATAATTAGATAATGGCGTGGCGCAGTGGTTAGCACTGCTGCCTCACGGCACCAAGGACCCAGGTTCGATCCCGGTCCCGGGTCACTGTCCGTGTGGAGTTTGCAAATTCTCCCCATGTCGACGTGGGTCTCACCCCCAGAACCCAAAGATGTGCAGGCTAGGTGACTTAGCCACGCTAAATTGCCCCTTAATTGGAATAAAAAAGAATTGGGTACTCTAAAAAAAAATTAGATAAGGTTTCGGTTGCAAGCCAGTGATTAGTTTAGTGAATCTGAACTTTTTTTAAATCCACCGTAAAGATATAAAAAGAGTGATCGTCTGTGTGTGTGCGTCTATGTGCACGCGTGCGCCTATCTGTGCGCGTGTGCCTACATGTCTCTGACACGTGCGTCTCTATATGTGCGTGTATCTCGGTGTGCGCGACTCTACGTGTTGGTAATTATTTTTACCACTTTAGCTCCAGTAACTCAAGAGTATTCTACAAACGTCAGTGAGGGCAATAAAACATTTAGTACATCAGGTTTTCCATCTACCTTCACAAGATCATCTCATTTTGGTTCCTACTCGGCTCCAAACTTAATTTGAGTACTTTACTATCTTTATGTTTATAATATGTTTACATCAGTTACTAAATTAATTCTTATTCCCATTTTTAGATCTCCACTGTATTTTCCAAGTTCACCTTGGTTCTTGTGTTCAATTGTAAGCATATAGTGAGCATTAACTGGTGATTCAAAACCAGACAGAGACTGAAACTGTGGCATTGTGGTTTGGAGATGCTTGATCATAATGTGTAACTGTACATAAATGCTGTAAAAAAGTGAGTAAAGCTTAGCACCAGTTCTAGCCTTCACCAACTGGCTTTCTGGCGTAAAGCAGTGTGGATCCATAATTGTGTGCACATCAGGAGTGCTATTTGCATGGAGATGTAATCTGTTTCTCTAGACAATTACACCTTGTAGTATAACATACACAGAAAGAAGTCTTACAACACCTGGTTAAAGACTCACATTCAAAGTATCATCTTGCATCATTGACCTCTAAGACTTAATTACCTGCAAAGACTTTCATTCAAAGTATCGTCTTGCATCATTGACTTTGTCCATATATGTGTTTCTGAAACCCACCTATTCATTCACCTGAGGAAGGAGCTGCACTCTGAAAGCTAGTGATTCAAATCAAACCTGTTGGGACTTTAACCTGGTGTTGTAAGACTTCTTACTATGCCCATCCCAGTCCAACGCCAGCATCTCCACATCATGCACAGAAAGAGTTCAACCATCTCCTCACTCTCTTACCATACTGCTGGGAGTCATCTGTCCATTGAGGGCTCTGGTCTGGGTAGTCAGCTGGAACGCTCAGCTGCAGTGGGGGGACACTGGGGAGACTCTTATCATCTGATAGAAAAGAGTAGATCAACATTAATTCAAGTAATCAGCAGCAAGCTCTTCTATCTTGAAGGAATTATGTTGCAACACTGTCATACGAACACACAAATTAGGAGTAGGGCTAGACTCCTCGGCCCCTCGAGCCTGCTCTGCCAATCAACAAGATCATGGCTAATCTGATTGTAGATTCAAACCCACATTCAAAGAGTCATAGAGGTGTACAGCATGGATACAGGCCCTTCGGCCCAACTTGTCCACGCCCCGTTTTTACCACTAAGCTAGTCCCAAGTGTGGCCTTACTAATGTCTTGTACAACTTCAGCAAGATGTCTCAACTCCTGTATTCAATGTTCTGGCCAATGAAACCAAGCATGCCGTATGCCTTCATCACCACCCTGTCCACCTTTGACTCCACTTTCAAGGAGCTATGAAACTGTATTCCTAGACCTCTTTGTTCTATAACTCACCCCAACTCCCGACCATTAACTGAGTAGGTCCTGCCCCGATTCGATCTACCAAATGCATCACCTCACATTTATCTAAATTAAACTCCATCTGCCATTCATCAACCCACTGGCCCAATTGATCAAGATCCCGTTGCAATCCTAGATAACCTTCTTCACTGTCCACTATGCCACCAATCTTGGTGTCATTTGCAAACTTACTAACCATGCCTCCTAAATTCTCATCCAAATCATTAACAAATAACAGCGGACCCAGCACTGATCCCTGAGGCACACCGCTGTTCACAGGCCTCCAGTTTGAAAAACCCTCTACTATCACCCTTTGTCTTCTGTCGTTATGCCAATTTTGTATCCATTTGGCTACCTCACCCCGGATCCCGTGAAAGTTAACCTTGTGCAACAACATATCATGTGGTACCTTGTTAAAGTTCAGAGAGACAACGTCGACTGCACTTCCCTCATCTACCTTCTTGGTTACCCCTTCAAAAAACTCAATCAAATTCGTGAGACATAATTTTCCACTCACAAAACCATGCTGACTGTCTTTAATCAGTCCTGGCCTCTCTAAATGCCTGTAGATCCAGTCTCTCAGAATACCTTCTAACAACTTGCTCACTAGATGTTAGGCTCACCCGTCTGTAGTTCCCAGACTTTTCCCTGCGGTCCTTCTTAAACAAAGGCACGCCATTTGCTACCCTCCAATCTTCAGGCACCTCACCAGTGGCTGTCGACGATTCAAATATCTCTGCTCGGGGACACGCAATTTCCTCCCTAGCCTCCCACAATGTCCTGGGATACATTACATCAGGGCCTGGGGAATTATCTACCTTGATGCACTTTAAGACTTCCAGCACCTCCTTCTCTGGAATATGTACACTCCTCAAGATATCACTACTTATTTCCCCAAGTTCTCTAACATCCATGCCTTTCTCAACAGTAACTACCAATGAGAAATATTAATTTAGGATCTCACCCATCTTTTGTGGATCCGCACATAGATGACCTTGTAGATCTTTAAAGGACCCTACTCTCTCCATCGTTAGGCTTTTGCCCTTTATGTATTTGTAGAAGCTCTTTGGATTCTCCTTTGCCTTATCTGCCAAAGGAATCTCATGTCCTTTTTTTTGCCCTCCTGATTTCTCTCTTAACTCGACTCCGACAACCTCTGTACTCGTCAATGGATCCACTTGATCCCAGCTGCCAATGCGTGTCATGTGCCTCCTTCTTCTTTTTGACCAGGGCCTCAATATCACAAGTCATCCAGGGTTCCCTACTTCTACCAGCCTTGCCCTTCACTCTAAAAGGAATGTGATTACCCTGAACCCTGGTTAACACACTTTTGACAGCCTCCCGCTTACCAGCAGTCCCTTTGCCTGCCAACAGACTCCCCCAATGAACTTTTGAAAGTTCCTGTCTAATACCATCAAAATTGGCCTTGCCCAAATTTTGAATTTTAAATTTCCTGCCTGCCCTCAATAACCTTTCACTCCCGTGTTAATCAAGAATCTATCAACTCTGAAAATTGACTTTGCATCCATTGCCTTTTGAGGAAGAGATTCATGACCCTCAGAAACATTCTCCTCATCTCAGTCTTAAATGAGCGACCCCTTATTTTTAAAGAGTTCTCCTAAAAGAGGAAACATCCTCTCCACATCCACCCTGTCACTACTCCTCAGGATCGTAAAGGCCTCTTCTAATCTCTATTGGATAGAAGCTAATCTTATATCCACTCTCCAATCTTTCCTCAAAACAAACCACCCATTCCTGGTATTAGTCTGGTAAATCTTCTCTGAACTGCTTCAAACACATTTACATCTTTCCTTAAATAAGGAGAATAATGCTGTACACATCATACCCTCTCATCCACAAGAACATACTTCAAATAACCAGCTAATCTCACAAAGGCAAAGCAGTTTAATAATTTCAAACAGCATGAAATCGAATAATCAAAGAGTCACTGCATACTGATCAGAACATCTGTCTCTACTCACCTAATTTGCATATGAGATGGACTGTTCCATTATTACTGCAATGAGAAGGGTCCAAATTCACCAGGAATTTGGGATTTAATCGTGCGACCTCACCCTGTAAAACATTGGGAATAGTCTGCCTCTCATCCTCATCGTGTTTGCGTTTCCGTGGGGATATCAGAGGGGCTCTGTATGGAAGAGATGATCAATGTTTAGTTGGGTAGGATGGTGAACTGAGTGCTGCTGTGTTTTGAAGCTTGCTTTTTCTGGAACTCTTCTATTTTACAGACAGAACTCGAGAACAAACACTGCCTTAGCCTTACTACTCTAAGAGTCATGCTTGCTATACATTTCCCATTCCTGGGGGTCCCTTAATATGCTGATCATCATTTGTGACCAACCCTTCCATTTACTTGTAGCTTCTGACATACCTGCTGTTGCACCCACCTCTCTGAGCTTCCATTCATCACTTGGGATATAATGGCAGGGACAGGGCCTGTGACTCAGGTATTGCTCACCATTGTGGCTGACACCAAGTTGGCCAGTAATATTGGACTGGACAACTTGACAACAGGGTCGAAAGGTTTTGGTGTTATGACGGCAAGAAGCACAATCACAATGAAGCAAAAAGTCCCTGTTCCACAATGTGCTGCTTTGTGAAGAAAGTTAATGACTCAAACACTGTGTGGATTAAACAAAAGCAACATTGTAACAAATAGATCAGGAGCATTAAACATAACTGCACAACACCACCATGACTGACATTGCTCAAAATGGTGTGCTGAGGCAGGGTTAAAGAGACAACCTGTGGACTGCAGCACTCAAATTTTCAGAAAGAATATGCAACGACAGATCTTGAGCCTCTGAATCGCTATCTGCTCTGTTACCTCCAGCTCGTTGATTTTTATTACATAATCCACATCTCTGCCTGGTGACTGAGCCTAGTCAGATCCCTCCAGCTTACTGCACATCGGTGAACATCATTGCACACTGCTGTCACCTGCAAATTCAGACAATATTCTGTGACAATGAATGATAAAGACTGGCCCCCTTGGAATTTCACTAATTATTTCTGCTGCCTTGCTATGCACAATCATTCTTTTTTATGTCTACTAATCACCTACACAGCAATCCAGATGGATTCTTTGTAACTATCTAATTAGCACACGTCGGTTTTGTGAGAAGTAACTTGGGCCTTTGTGACATCCACATCAGCAACATTTGTTCCTTTATACATTAATCCCAACTTTATTTTTATAAACAGAGCCAAAACAACTTATTGGTCACATTGATGGAAAGTATAAGCAGGTCACCCATCCATCCATACTGGTAGGATAACAATGGAGGGCTCTGAATGAATGACTGACCAATCAAAGTGAGCTCTCAAGACTCACTGAAAGAGAGCCTATTTATACATTGGAGGAACAATGTCAGATGACTTGCTCTAAATCCATCAACTAAGATTGTCATGTGATCCGTATGCTCCTAGACCAATAGATGGCCGTGTTCATAGAATCAGAGAAGTATCATAGGATCCCAATAATGCAGGAGGCCATTCGACCCATCGAATCTGCACTGATTCTCCGAAAGAGCACTCTACCTCGACCCAATTCCCCACCTTATCCCCGTAACCCCACCTGGGACAATTTAGCATACCCTATCTACCTAACCAGCACCTCTTTGGACTGTGGGAGGAAACTGGAGCACCCGGAGGAAACCCACACAGACACAGGAAGAATGTGCAAAGTCTACACAGACAGTGACCCATAGTCGAAATCAACCCGGGTCTCTGGTGATGCGAGGCAACAGTATGCTCTTACAGAAAGATTAATAAATGTATTTAAAAATAGGTGTTTTCTATTCTCAATTTTCTAAAAATATTTTTGTTGAACATTTTTCATAGATACAAAACAAATAAACACCCCAAAACAAAAAACACTGTCCAACTTTGCAGGCTTGAACAAGCGATTATCCCGAATCAGAGCCATCTCCAACCCTGCCCCCAATTCCGAAAGCTTGTGATATTGAAACAAACCTGTTGGACTTTAACCTGGTGTTGTTAGACTTCTTACTGTGCCCAATTTAAAGTGCTGCCTTATTTGCCTCCATATTTTTACCGTGGCCACCACCACCTGATTCCCTGAAAATTCTTTCCACGTTCGCTGCCCAGTAATAATAAATCAGGTTCGCCAAACCCCCCCGACCTCTGGGCCACCCTCTGAATCCTCACCACCGTACCCTACCAAATGAATGACAAATTAAGCTCTTCCACCCCACAAAGACCACCTCAGGAAGGAACACCAAAAGGCACTGAAATGAAAACAAAAACTTTGGGAGGATATTCATCTTTACCAACTGCACTTGGAGTCTGTCCAGCTCTGCAGGTCCGCCAGTAAAGGCGGTAGAAGAGGATTCTGGGAGAAGTCAACTCAGTCACCTCAATTGTACTGTGGGTAGCCGAAGAACTGGTGTCAAGTAGCAGTTAAGCCTGAAACACTACATTAGTGGTTCCCTCCCTCCTCCTCTAACCAAAAAAAAAGGCACTGTGAGGAGGACAGCAAGTTAAAATTCTAATATCTTTCTTAAGTGTACAAGGGCAGAGATGACAGTTAAGGCTGTGATATGCTCCTCCTGCCAGATGTGGGAGATCAGGGAGCTTTCTAGCATCCCTGACGACTACGTCTGCGGGTAGTGTGACCAACTGCATCTCCTCACAGATGGCGTAGTTCGGTTGGAGCAGCAGCTGGACTCATTGCGAAGCATACAGGGTGCAGAGTGTGTGATAGACACTAGCTTCAGGGAGGTGATCACACCACAGGTTCAGACAGGTAGATGGGTGACCGCCAGGAGATGCAGGCAGGTACGGCAGGAACCTCCTGTGGCTATTCCACTCTCAAACAGGTATACAGTTTTGGATACTGTTACGGGAGGTGGAGGGAAGAGATAGCCTCTCAAGGGAAAATACCAGCAGCAGCCAGGCCTGTAGCACCACAATTGGTTCTGCTGTAGAGCAGAGTCGGGCTAAGTCCAAGCGAATGATAGTAGTAGGAGACTCGATAGTCAGGGGCATAGACAGGTGTTTCTGTGGCTGCAAATGGGACTCTAGGATGGCGTGTTGCCTCCCTGGTGCCATGGTCCTGAATGTCTCTGAACAGGCCATCCTGAAAAAAAGAGGGTAAACAGACCGATGTCATTGTCCACATTGGTTCTAATGACATAGGCAGGAAGAGGGAAGAGGTCTGCAAAGACAATTCAGGGAGTTGGTCAGGAGCTAAAATGAAGGACCTCTGCAGTAATCTCAGAATTACACCCGGTGCTACGCTAGTGAGGCTTGGAACAGGGAGATAGTACAGTTGAACACATGGCTGAAGAGCTGGTGTAGGATGAAGGGCTTTAGATATATGATATTTTCTGGGGAAGGGGGGACCTATGCAAGAAGGACGGGTTGCACCTGAACTGGAGGGGCACCAATATCCTGGGCAGGAGGTTTGCTAGTGCTGTTCGGGAAGGTTTAAACTAGTGTAGCAGGGGGGTGGGAACCGGGACAGCAGCCCAGTAAGTGTAGAGACTGGGGAAATAAGTGAGACTGAGATAAACACTGCACAGAGTAAGAGCAGGCAGAGGGAAGCCACAGGGCTCAGCTGGTCTGTAGGTCTGGAGTGCGTTTGCTTCAATGCAAGTATAACAGGTAAAACAGAGGACAACACAGTGGCTAGCACTGCTGCCTTACGGCGCCAAGGTCCCAGGTTCGATCCCGGCTCTGGGTCACTGTCCGTGTGGAGTTTGCACATTCTCCCCGAGTTTGCGTGGGTTTCACCCCCACAACCCAAAGATGTGCAGGCCAGGTGAATTGGCAACGCTAAATTGCTCCTTAATTGGAAAAAATGAATTGGGTACTCTAAATTTATAATAAATAAAACAGGTGAAACAGATGAACTGAAAGCCTGGAGAGTGGTGAGAGTTTGGAATGCGCTGCTATAGGATGTGGTGGAAGCAGGCACAGTAGCAACATTTAGAGGCATCTTGATGGATACATGAATCGGGAGGAAATAGAGGGATACAGACCGAGTGAAGGGCAGAAGGATTTTTTTTTAGTTAGCGCATCATGATCGGCACAGGCTTGGAGGGCCTGTTCCTGTGCTGTACTTTTCTTTGTTCTTAACCTTGCTCACCATACTCAAAGTTCAGTTTGCGTATCCCCAGCCACCTGTACTCCCAAATATCTAAAATGAGAACTTGTCAGGTTGAACGGCAGTACACTCCACCTTCCCTGGTGGAGTGACCGGAAAACATACACTTTTTTCACTTTAACAGCCTCATTATGTTCCCCCATCATGGGAACCGAGTCAGTGATGTACAGCAACAGGTCGTCAGCGATACCCTATCCCTCCCCCCCCACCCCAAATTATTCAACTCCATTTGTCCGACTTCCTCAAGGTGATGGCCAATGGCTCAATCACCAACTCAAATAGGAGAGGGGACAGAGGATACCCTTGCCTCGTTCCCCTAAACAACCAAAAATAACCTAAGCTTACATTGCTCATCCAAACACTGTGGCCACTGGTTCCTTGTACAACTTACCCCACGACACAAACTTGGGTCCAACCTGAAATGCTCCTACACTGCGAGCAGGTACCTCCACTCTAAGCTATCGAAGGCCTTCTCCGCCTCTAAAGCCACTGTCACTTCTTGTTCTCCCCCCTGCCTGAGACAATACCACATTCAGTAGGTGCCGCACATTGAAAGACAATCGCCTAACCTTAACAAAACACATTTTGATCCTCCCCAACCTGTGGGAGCCACCCCTCCAACCTGAGCGCCAGCACCTTGGCCAAAATCTGTGCATCAACATTCAACAATGAGATTGGTCGGTATGACCCACATCTACTCTCAGTTCTGACTAATGTAGAAGATAACGTTACTTTGTCTGGTGATAAACCATATCAATACATGATTTCTGCATTGTTAAATCACTTTTCTTGTTATGTTACGCATTATTCAGCAACCCTCATCTCATCGGCTCGATCAACTCCTCAAAAAATTCCAGTGGCGTGGTCAGAAAGCACAAGTCACTTCAGGATCTTGTGCTGTGCCTCACTTAACCATCTCACCCTTCTGAAATGCTCTCCCTCATCAAAGGCTTGAACTCTTTCCCCACAATTGAAACAAGGCCCCTTGATGCAACGTGGCGTGTCCCTTATCTGTTTTTCATCAGATGCCTCAAGCATATAACTCTTCCATTAGTCAGATGCTGGGCGATGGAAGTGAGCGGTGAAAGGTTTCGGTATATGGCCTTGCATTCTTGTCAATTGCCTACCACCAGCATCAGCGGCTGATACTAGATCAGTCGAAGCCCAGACCTTGAACATCCTACATCTTGCCTTATAATATGGAAAGGCTCTACTGTTCCTTATACACTTTACTGAATTTGGGCATCTCACTCCCCATGTTCTTCAATCGCCAGTCATAATTTATTAATTCTATCAGCTCCACCACCCGCCCTCACGCATTGGTTCACTGGTCAACAGCTTCGCGAGCACCTGCTCATGTCT
Organism: Scyliorhinus torazame; assembly: GCF_047496885.1. Lineage (NCBI taxonomy): Eukaryota > Metazoa > Chordata > Chondrichthyes > Carcharhiniformes > Scyliorhinidae > Scyliorhinus > Scyliorhinus torazame. The sequence continues at coordinate 107,967,259 of NC_092707.1, forward strand.
CTTACTCCTGCTGTTAGTACTTTGTTCTGTTTTTATATTTTCTGCTTTCAGATGGCCTTTCTTGGTCCACTACTGCCTGGCATTTTAGCACAGGGCTAAATCGCTGGCTTTGAAAGCAGCCCAAGGCAGGCCAGCAGCACGGTTCGATTCCCGTAACAGCCTCCCCGAACAGGCGGCGGAATGTGGCGACTAGGGGCTTTTCACAGTAACTTCATTTGAAGCCTACTTGTGACAATAAGCGATTTTCATTTCATTTCATTTGTACCAGCGCATTTCAAAATTTTATATCCCCTTTTCTTTCCGTCTGTTTGACTGTTTGATGCAGAATGTACAGCACAGAATCAGGCCATTTAGCCCAACTGGGCGAGGTCAGTGTTTATGCTCCACAAAAGCCTCCACCCTCCCTACTCAGTCACACCTCAACAACGTATCCTTCTATTCCTTTCTGCCTCATGTGTTGATTATCTAGCTTCATCTGAAATGTATCGATGTTAGTCATCTCAGCTACTCCCTGTGATTGCAAGTTCTACATTGTCCTTCCTCTGAGTAAAGAATTCTCTCTTGAATTCACAATTGCAATTGTTAGTGATTGTTAGAGAGAGCGGATCCTAACTTTGCACTCACCCACAAGAGGAAACATTTTCTCCAGGTATAATCATCCTTTCGCATTCTTAGAAGATTTCTGTTAGGTTCCCCTACCCTGTGTTTCTCCGTGAACAGCCCTTGCTTTGATGAGCACAAAATGTACGGAACTTACATGTGGTGACTCTCTGCAAGCTCTCTCACAGATCCTCTTCCTACATCTCTCATAACATTACTAACCTTTTAAGATTTAATTCCAGCACTAACACTCTCTCTAACCTTTCTTTTTTATGTTCCTTTGCAGGTCTGAAGATCCTTCGACACCCGTGGGCTGGCCCACATGACCCAACCCAACTCCTCCAACCCTGGCCACGACCTGGAAGCAGATGAGGATCGACCCGGAAGTCCAACCATGACCTTGGGTAGGACCTGACCCAGCCTGGGAAGCGATGGCAGCCCCCAACCCGGCCCCCAGTTGAGAGGCCCGCCCAGTGCCTCAACTTGCCGATAGATGGGGGAAAGGAGGATAATCCACATGGAAGCCCAACCAAGTCAATTTCAAGGCCCAATTCCAGGAGCACAGATCAGACAACCAATGCTGGAACCAAACACGGACCCCGGCCCAATTTGACCAAGGGAGACCCTGCCTGTGGCCCAAACCCAGAATAAAGAGCCCCAAAAAGACGGAGACCACATGCTCTATCTCCGGTTGGGCTTGTGGGGGGGGGGGGGGGGGGGGGGCCGCACGGTGTACCAGCATTGGGATTGAAAAAGTGATTGAAAAATTAACCCCAGAGCAATAATTGAAAGTCAGTTCATCACGGAAACACAAGTTCAAATAATGCCACAGCAAAGACTGGGGGCCGTTCAGCAAACCCGACTTGGGGTTGAAGGGATGAATGATATTATATTACAGTACATACGTGATCGGTGGTCCGTGGATGGCAGTCATGGCAGGTCCGAAGGTTCGCTGTAAGGAATGGTTGAAGACCGGAGAGCGAATGTTAGCCAGGACAGCATCGAGGAGGGGCTGGCATAGGTATTGCTGCTTTGTGATGGACATTGGTGGAGGCGGAGGAGTGGGCTGGGGGCAGAATGGAAACGTTATTAACCACCATCTGATTATTGACATAGACAGAAAAGAAGCTCACCACTCAAGCCAGACGTCATCAATGGAGGAGAGACCTGTCCCCATTTTAACAGACTCACGAGTTCAATGTGGAACTTCAGTAAAGATCTTGACTGCCATGCACACACTGGTGAACAAACTTGCCCTTACACTGGGATGGCTATGCTGGGATATTCCATAAACAGGACTGCTCCTAAGTCCTTTGTTCCTCTGAGACGCGTTCCGGCAACTCCTGAACCAGCTGCCAGGAAATGGCACTGGCCATGACCACAAACTAGCCCAGAAAACACCGGTGGGGCAAATTATTTTCCCCAAAAGGGACGAATAGCACAGATTCGCTTTTTGTGCAACCATCAATGTCTACTGATAATTCAGTAAATTCTGACAATATTTAGCTAACTAAAACTTTGGAGGTGCTAGAATAGGTGAGAGGATGCCTCATGGTGTATTTATACATGACCAGTGCCAACAATCCTTTTGAAATCAAACTTCACCTCCACTCACCCAATCAGGTGATATAGCACTGAACCATAAAGGTTCAATTCCTGGTTTCTGCTGGGTGAGTTGGAACTAGAAAGGTGCTACGTTCAACCTTCAGGGTCAGGTTAGGGAAAAGGGGCAAAATATTCTCACCATATTTCTGCTCCGAAACACTATCCAATGATTCCCGGCAGAATATCTATGAATGGTGGAACATGCTCGAGGGTCTAAATGACCGACTCCCGTCCCTACTCTAGACGTAGGCGCCCAGGTCAGAGTTGCCAGGTCCCAGTAACTAGACTGAGGCAGAAAGAAAGGGTGCTCGACAAGGTACAAGAGTATGGCTGATTCTCATGGAATCTGCACCCCAATTGAATCAGTCTGCTAAAGGGGAGAAAAGTGAAGCTCTCTGGTTACTATATTGAACAACTCACCACAGCCATATCATTTTTCAGCTTTTCCAAAGCTATTTCACATTTTTGGAGAGTTGCCAAAGAACATCTGTGAAAATAAACCAAATGAGTCCTTTATCGATAGAGGAATCAGTCCTTTAATGTAGAAATATAGGAAGATACTCAGCACAAAGAAAGCCTTACAGCTCAATGTGCCCATGTTCGACTTAAAAGAAGCTATCCAGTCCAATCCCACCTTTCAGCAACTGCTCTAGAGCCCTGCAGGCTGTGACATCTCAAGATCATATCCAAGAGTTTTAAAAATTTGATGAGGATTTCTGCCTCTATCACACTTTCAGGTAGTGAATAGTAAATCATATCACCCTCTAGTCCTTCCACCAAATATGTCTCCTGGTTATTGACCTCTCTGGTAATAGGTCCTTTGCCTCACAGCGCCAGGGACCCAGGTTTGATTCCGACCTCGGGTAACTCTGTGGAGTTTGCACGTTCTCCCAGTGTTTGTGTGGGTTTCCTCAGAGTGCTCCGGTTCCTACCCACTATCCAAACATGTGCAGGTTATGTGGGGTTACGGGGTCACAGGGATAGGGCGGGGCGAGTGGGCCTAGGTAGTGTGCTCTTTCGGATTAAAATCCTTTTGGTCAGCGCTAATTTAACACAAGGATGGGAACAGATTTGAAGAACTGAATGTCACCTCCCCCACCCGGCTCCTGTCTTTCTAAATTGCTGAGATTGTGGCCTCAACTATAATTAGCTACTGTGACTCAAAAAACGGAGAGGCATTTCCAATATAAAACACAATCTCAGGGCAGCACGGTATCACAGTGATTAACACTGCTGCCTCACAGCGCCAAGGACCAAGGTTTGATTCCGGCCCTGGGTCACTGTCCGTGTGGAGTTTGCACATTCTCCATGAGTCTCACCCCCACAACCCAAAGAATTGCAGGGTAGGTGGATCCGCCACGCTGAATTGCCCCTTAATTGGAAATTTTAAGAAAACACAATCTCTGCACATAGTAGAGTACATGTCATACCGCTTATTAGGGTCCGTGAGGATGTCCAGGAGGCTCTTCATCTTGCTTAGATCTTTCTTTCTGTCTGTAATATACAAGAGTGGTTAGTCTGTTAGATCAGTTTACTCCAGAATCATGCTACAATGGCACTAGCATTTACACAAATGATAACTATATAACATGAAGGCAGAAGTTTAATACAATCATGAAGTACAATCATGAGGCTGAATAGAGGTGCTTCCACTAATGCAGCGGTCTACAAGTCGTGTATCAATTCTTCCCATGACCCAGTTGTGCTCTGTCCTACAGGCTGGGATGGCTCCACATTCCATTACCATTTACAGCAAGTCAGATACTCTCAGCCAGGATAGTAGCTGAGTGCCAACACGTTCTTAATTCAATTTTTTTTCCTCCTCGTCTGTAACCAGCTATTTAGTGCACTGTGCTAAACCAGCCCCCTGTCAACGGGGAGGGCTGTAGGGCAACTGCGTGGGGCAAGAGGGGTGCAATAAGAGTATGGGGAGAAGGCGAGCCGCATGCTGGCGCACTAGCTGCGGAAGCAGGTTCCGTCCAGGGAAATATTGAAAATACGGACTGGGGCTGGGGATGTGGCATCGAAGCCGAGGAGGATAAATGAGGTATTTAGGGAGTTCTACCAGGGACTTTACACGGTGGACTCGGGGGGGAGAGGAGGGGGACATGGGGAAGTTTTCTGGACGAGCGGGAATTTTCCCAGGTGTAGGAAGTAAAGAAGCAGGCGTTGGAGGAGCCCCTGGGGCTAAGAGAGGTGCTGGATTGTATCAGGGGTATGAAGTCGGGGAAGGCCCTGGGCCGGATGGGTACCGGTGGAATTTTATACGGAATTTGTGACGGACCTGGCACCTCCAGTGCTTCATTGGGGGCATTTAATGAAGCACTGGAGAAGGGGGAGTTACCGGAGACGATGACACAGGCAGCAATCACACTAATTCCCAAAAAAGGGAAGGAGCCGGTGGAATCTGGGTCGTATAGACCCATCTCACTATTGAACACGGTTGTGAAAGTATTGGCTACGTTGTTGGCGAGGAGGAGGGAGGACTGTGTCCTGGAGGTGGTTGAAGAAGATCAAACAGACTTCGTGAAAGGCAGGAAGCTCGCGAGTAATATAAGAGGGTGTTGAATGCGGTGATGAATCCGTCGGGGGCTCTGGTACCGGAGGTGGTGTCGTCCATGGACACGGTGAAGGCATTTGATTGGGTCGAGTGGCGGTACTTGTTCGAAGTTTTGGGAAGGTTTGGGTTTGGGCTGAAATGTGTGGCATATGTGCAGTTACTGTATGTGGCGCCAAGAGCGAGGGTGAGGACGAATTATATGAGCCCATGATGCTTTGACTTACGAGGCAGGGGTGCCCGCTGTCACCGCTGCTGTTTGCGCTGGCCACAGAGCTGTTGGCGATGGCTCTCAGGGGGTCGGCGGAGTGGCGGGGGATAATGAGGGGACAGAGGGAGCATCAGTTGTCGCTCTATGCCGATGACCTCTTGCAGTATGTTTTGGATCCGTTGGAGAGTATGGGAAGGATTATGGGCCAGTTGGGGAGGTTTGGAGGGGTCTCGGGGTACAAACTGAATGTAGGGAAAAGCGAGATATTCCTGGTGAATGAGCTGAGAGAGCAGGCTAATTTAGGGGGATGCCATTTACGGTAGTGAGGGATAGGTTTGGGTATTTGGGGATTCAGGTAGCGAGGGAATGGACAGGGCTCCATAAGTGGAACTTAACGAAGCTGGTGGAGGAGGCCAGGGAGGATCTCAGAAGGTGGGATACACTGCACTTAACATTGGCGGGGAGGGTCCAAGTGGTGAAAATGAATATTCTGCCGAGGTTCTTGTTTATCTTTCAGGCTCTCCCAATCTTTATACCCAAGGCCTTTTTTCGGAAAGTGGACACAATCATCTCGGACTTTGTATGGGCAGGGAAAGTGCTGAGAGTGGGGAGGACCCTGCTACAGAGGCAGCGAGGGGGTGGTTAGCGTTGCCGAACTTGCTTCATTATTATTGGGTGGCGAATGTGGACAAGGTTTGGCGGTGGTGGGAAAGAGAAGGGGTAGAGTGGGTTAGGATGGAGAAGGAATTTTGTAAGGGGTCTAGTTTAAGGGCTATGGTGACAGCAGCATTGCCAATGGTTCCGAGTAGGTATTCAGGGAGTCCAGTGGTGCAGTTCACGGTGAAGATATGGAATCAACTGAGGAGGCATTTTCGGATGGAAGGGATGTCGGTGCTAATGCAGCTGTGCAAGAATCATGGGTTTGAGCCGGGGGGATGGATAACGTATAAGGAGGTGGAGGGAAGTGGGGCTCGTTAAGGTGAGGGATTTCTATTTGGAGGAAGGATTCACCAGTCTGGAGGAGCTAAGGGAGGGGGAGGCAGCCGAGGGGTTGTGAGTTTAGGTATCTGCAGGTTAGGGACTTTACGCGAAAGGTCTGGAAGGGATTCCCTAGGTTGGGGGGATACACCCTGCTGGAGCGACTGCTGCTTCCAGATGTGGAAGGGGTGGGAAAAACTGGGGATATATACAAGTGGCTGGGGGAGCAGGGAGGTGAGCGGGTGGTGAAGGTCAAGGAGAAATGGGAAGCGGAGTTGGGAGGGGAGATCAATTAGGGAGTATGGAGTGAGGCACTACTTAGGGTAAATGGGACCTCCTCTTGTGCAAGGATGAACCTGATACAGTTTAAGGTGGTGCATAGGGTGCATATGACTCGGGCGAGAATGAATGGGTTCTTTCAGGGGGTAACAGTTGAGTGTGAGAGGTGTGGGCGGGGTCCAGGGAATCACGCGCACATGTTTTGGGGTTGCAAGAAATTGGGAAGATTCTGGGCAGGAGTCTTTGCGGTCTTAGCCAGGATAGTGGAGGAGGAGGTGGACCCGGACCCTTTGGTGGCGATATTTGGGGTTTCAGAGAAGCCGGAGTTCATGGAGAGGAGGAAGGCCAATGTCATGGCCTTTGCCTCTCTGATTGCACGGCGACAAATTTTGCTGGAGTAGGGGTGGGCATCGACACTGGGGGTAGCGGCATGGTTGGTTGACCTGTACAACTTCCTGCGGTTGGAGAAGATAAAGTATGGGGGAAAATTTGTCCAGACTGTATAATTGATTGTTGGGAAGTATATTTCCCGGGGTGTTTATTGACTGTAATCTGCTTTGATACATGTTTGTAATAAAATACATTAAAAGAAAGTGGATCTTTCCTGCACTCTCTCCAATACCTTCACATCCTTCCTAAAATGTGGTGCTCAGAACTGGACGCAATACTCCAGTTGAAGGTGAACCAGTGTTTTATTCAAGTTTAACATAACTTCCTTCCTTTGTACTCTACTTTCGAATCCCGGCCCTGGGTCACTGTCCGTGTGGAGTTTGCACATTCTCCCCATGTCTGCGTGGGTTTCACCCCCACAACCCAAAGATGTGCAGGTTAGGTGGATTGGCCACGCAAAATTGCCCCTTAATTGAAGAAAAAACAATTGGGTATTCTAAATTTTTTTAAAAAGATTATTCCGCCAACGATTAGAGCACACAAGGATAGTGTGTATGAATGCAACAGCACGGAGCTACTTCTGAGATATTGAAGGGTTGGTGAAAGGTTGTAAAGTGTATCTCAGAATGGGAAATGATCTAAGCATCTTTCATTTCATGGTCAAACACAATAAATCACAGGAACGAGTACATATTGATTTTTTGGACACGGAAGAGAAAGCATACTCTGTTTTGGGTTGACAGCTACAGCAAGTGGATAAATACTGAGCCCACGACCAATACCAAGTGGCAAAACTATTGAGGGTTTGAGAAGTTGGTTTGCAATTCATGGGTTGCCAGGTGTTGGCATCAGGTAATGGTCCACAGTTTATATCAGAAGAGTTTGAAATATTTTTGAGTAAGAATGGAGTCAAATAGACTTCAATACCAACATTCACCCTAACATCGAATGGTGCTGCAGAAAGAAGTTTAAACAGATTGTAAAGCGGTCTTTGCATAAGTGTTTGCTAGTGAACAGGCTAGATGGTAATTTCCATGTTTCTCCTCGACACAGGCTAGAGAACATGTTGTTCTCTTACAAAATAACCTCAGTCTACAATAGGTTGCTCATCTTACAACTTTAGTGTTTAACCAAGCTCTTCTTAGCACAAAGTTTAGTTTGCTTAAACCTGGCCGCAATAGCAAAGTAAGAGAAAAGCATGACAAAGTGAAGATTAATCATAATACACTAGGCATGAGTGAGAGAGAATTCAGTGTTGGTCAGAAGATCAGGGTGAAAGACCAAGGTGAGAAGGGGAAATATCTGATTGGAATTATTGTAAAAAGATTGGGTACATTCACATATCTAATGAACATCGGAGAGACTCCTTGGGTGTCATGTGGATCAGTTGTTTGAAAGGCAAAATCTGACGCAAGCAGAGCACGATAAACCTTTTTAGTTCAATTTCCTTTTTCAGTCCAAAGAGAAAGTCAGAAAGAAAAGTGGGAATCACAAAGAAACTGAAAGTTTGTCAGTATCATAGAACCTACAGTTAGAGCAAAGTCAGCCGGAGTCTTTGATTCATACAAATAAATGTCACAGTGCCAACCACTAAGTGGAGTTGAGAGTCAAACACAAAGTTCTAATTTACACACAGTCAGGGATGTTGCGAGCATTGAGTCAAGCCAATGGAAATGTAAGAAGATACCAAGATAGAAAGAGAAAGAAGCCTGATAGTTTAATTTAAAGTATGAAGGAATGAGGAGGATGTCAAGTGCTAAGAATTACACTGAAAATCAATTTAAGATCGTTAGTCAGTCTGGCAGTGTGGCGCATTTACGTATGCGAGAAGTCATGTATAGTCACACATAGGGCCCTGCCTTTTGCAGACAAAAGGAACGTGTTCACAAATGGTACCTTTCTCAATTAAAGAAAAGCTTACGGATAGTCATTCCGTGGTTCATTCCTCAGAGCAATGCCTTGACCAACCAGAGCCGACCTGCCCGGTTTGAATTTGAACAAATGGTCCATGCTGCATTCTGCATGGCAGTACACCTGCAAATCGGAGCCCACTTGCCAACCAATCAGTGCACCTTTCTTACACAGTATAAACTGTTTTTCCCCCATTAAAATTGGAAAATTATTGGGAGCTATCCTGATGAGGCAAGACAAAAACTTTGATAGCTGAAACCAAAGAGAAAATGCTGGAAAATCTCAGCAGGTCTGGCAGCATCTGTAGGGAGAGAAAAGAGCCAATGTTTGAGTCCATGAACCTTTGTCAAAGCTTTGATAGCGGTCTCTTTTTTCAACAATAATCAAGGAGGAAATTCTTCTTCTCATTCCTTCTTATCAAATAATTGTTTGGTAGTACAGAACTGGAGTGTTGCTGAAAAAGATAATTTGTCAAAGCTTTTCATCTTGCACTAATCAGGACAATCACAAGAATAGGGTGGCACAGTGGTTAGCACTGCACTCTCACAGCACCAGGGACCTGGGTTCAATTCTAGCCTTGGGTCACTGTCTGTGTGGAGTTTGCACGGTCTTCCCGTGTCTGTATTGGTTTCTTCCGGGTGCTCCGGTTTCCTCCCATAGTCCAAAGATGTGCAGGTTAGGTGGATTGGCCATGCTAAATTGCCCATTAGTTTGGTGGGTTACTGGGATAGAATGGGGCAGGGCCTTGGTAGGGTGCTTTTTCAGAGGGTCGTGCAGCCTCAATGGGCCAAATGGCCTCCTTCTGCACTGTAGTGATTCTATGAGAAATGCCAGGGGTAACAACAACTTTAAACTGTATGAGAAGACAATGCTGATTGGTTGACAAGTGGACTCTGATTGGTAGAGGCGTTGCCATGGAGATTGCACCAGATGATGGTGACTGACGAGTTAACTGGCAAGCATTGGCATTGTTTGAACTTTAAATCAGGCAGCTTGACTCTTCGATTTATCAAGGCATCACTCAGAGGAATTGACCACTGAATTCTGTTACTTATTCTGTTGAGCTGAAATGTGTGTACATGTTCCATGTGTATATTGCACAATTTCATGAAGGGGCCCAAGGCCATCACTTTTTTGCCCTGAATAGTGCTCAGTCTACCTCAGATTAAGGTACCTCATACATTTGAGCAACAAGTGAAGTTTAGCTGTTTCACACTGCTGCTATGCAGTAGCAGCACGGGTGGTATTCACCACGAACAGGATGCTGCCATCAAGGCAAAAAGACGTTCTGCCTCCAGTAACAAATGAGTTATATGGCATATCAATTTCAGTGCTAGTGCAATGCTAGGTATGTAAGTTGAATGTATGCAGATTCATATCAAACAGCTTGTTCCTTCCATTGTTCACAACGGGCAAGGTGCAGACTGTACCCAACCAACCCACGATTGCAAAACTCATCAGTGTCCAACTGGGGTGGCACAGTGGTTAGCACTGCTGCCTCAGCACCAGGCACCTGCTTTGGGTAACTGTGTGGAGTTTGCTCATTCTCCGTGTCTGCCTGCGTTTTCTCCAGGTGCTCCGGTTTCCTCCACAACCCAAAGATGTGCAAGTTAGGTGAATTGGCCATGCTAAATTGCCCCCTTAGTGGCTGGGGATGTGCAGGTTAGGTGGTGCTATGGTGTGACAGTGATGTTGGGGGGGGGGGGGGGAAAGAGTGGGCCTAGGTGGGGTGCTCTTACAGAGGGTCAGTGCAGACTGCATTAAAGGAATTCTATGATTAGATATGAATCTGTGATTGGAAAACACTACTAAATAACTGCGTTATTTAGGCTGACAACGACTTTAGGATTGTCGGTCGGGCTCACAGCATGGCGCATTTGCCAGAACTGGAAGCTACATACATTAATACACAGGGCCCTGTTCCTTGCAGACAGGAAGAGCATGTACACACATTGCCTGTTTAAGCTAAACAAAACAAGTGCCAGCCATTTTCAGGTTCATTCCTCAGGGCAATGCCTTGATTAGCAAATAGCTGCCCAATTTAAAATTTCAAACAAGACTTGGCAGTTAACGGTCAGTCACCACCAGCTGGTGCATTCTCCATGGCAACTCCTCCACCAATCACAGTCCTTTTTTGAAATTTCCTGAATGCCAGTAAGTAAATAACATACCGCACACAGGAAACCTAATTTCAATTCCATGTAAACTACTCTGGAATTTTGGTCAAATATATGTTTTAGTTGCAAGTACAATAAAAACAAAAGGCAACCCAAACTGTTACAGTATTGTTGATGTTGGCTTAGTCATATTGTATTCTGGGATATTATGTATGTGTACAATTTTACATTTTGATATACAAGTGTTTTTTTCAAGTGGAGAGACAGTGCAGTATATAGTAATAGCTGAACATTTTGTTATACAGCCCTCTCTGCTGGGGAGAGCCCACATGGCGACTCTCTTCAGCGCAAAACAGAAAAAAATAGGAGGTCAACGTTCAGGTGTTAAAACTCACCTTCATTTTTGTCTATTTTATTGATCATCCGCCTCAAAGGGTCGATGTACTTTGACAGCTGTTTCAGTTTGTCTAGGTATTGCTGTTCCTCAGTCTGCGTCCGACCAGCTGGACTTGGAACTGAGCCTGGGTTCACTGTAACGCCAATGAAGAACAATTCATTTAGATTTCAGCATCTTTATGGAACAGGTGTGGGAAGTCACAACAATATTTTTCCCCATACACTGTAAAGTTTCGAATGCACATATTAAATGTACGGATGGATAGGGAAACCAAGTCAACTGTTAGCGATGTCCTGTGCCATTGATTTATAAAAATTTTTAAAAATTTAGAATATCCAATTCATTTTTTCCAATTAAGTGGCAATTTAGCGTAGCCAATCCACCTGTCCTGCACATCTTTTGGGTTGTGGGGGCGAAACCCACGCAAACACGGGGAGAATGTGCAAACTCCACATGGACAGTGACCCAGAGCCGGCATCGAACCTGGGACCTTTGAGACGTGAGGCAACTGTGCTAACCACTTGCGCCACCGGGATGCCCTTCCTGTGTCATTGATACTTAGAAAGCCAGCACCCGCTGTCGTCGGCTCTGGTGCAAGGTCAGCCTGCATGGCCTCAGCTCCGGCGCAGGGTCGGCATGCATGGCTTCGTTCCGGTTCAGTGCGTGCTGGCCTTGACTCCGGCGCAGGGTCGACATGCATGGCCTCGTTCTGGTTCAGTGCACGCTGGTCTTGGCTCCAGCGCAGGGTCGGCATGTGTGGCTTTCTTCCGGTTCAGTGCGCGCTGGCCTTGGCTCCGGCAAACGGTCGGCACGCTTGGCCTCGTTCCGGTTCAGTGCGCGCTGGTCTTGGCTCCGGCAAAGGGTCAGCATTAGTGGCCTCGTTCCAGGTCAGTGCGCACTGGCCTCGGCTCTAGCGCAGGGTCGGCATGCATGGCCTGATTCCGGGTCAGTGCGTGCTGGCCTCGGCGGGAGTCAGACCCGACAAAAGGGTCATTCGGTGGCTATGAAACACTTTGTGACATCTCAAGGTCATTCAAATACACGTTTCTTTGTTTCATCCTTCCCTGTTTTCTGAACATCGGAGCAGGAGGAGGCTATTCAGATGTTCCTCCATTTAATTAGATCACGGCCATCTCCATCTCATCTCAAAAAAAAAGGAGACTTTTGTACGGTGGGGACAGTCGAAACCCTTGAGGAGTATAAAGAAAGTAGGAAGGTACTGAAGCGGGAAATTAGGAGGGCTAGGAGGGGGTCATGAAAAGTCCTTGGCAAGTAGGATTAAGGTGAATCCCAAAGCTTTTTATTTGTATGTAAAAAGCAAGAGGGTGGCCAAGGAAAGGATTGGACCACTTACGGACAGTTGGGGGAATCTATGTGTTGAGCCAGAGGATATGGGTGCTGTACTAAATGAGCACTTTGCTTCAGTGTTCACCAAAGAAAGGGGCTTTGTGGAAGATTATTCTTGGGTAGGGTGTGTGGACAGTCTGGATCATGTTAATATCAAAAAGGAGGCGGTATTGGGTCTTTAAAAAGAAGTTAAGGTAGATTGGTCTCTTGGGCCAGATGGGATTTACCCCAGAATACTGAGGGAAGCAAGGGAGGAAATTGCTGGGGCCTTGACGGACATCTTTGTATCTTCAATCGATACAGGTGAGATCCCAGAGGACTGGAGAATAGCTAATGTGGTACCGCTGTTGAAGAAAGGTAGCAGGGATAATCCTGGAAACCATAGGCCGGTGAGCATCACATCGGTAGCAGGTAAATTATTGGAGAGAATTCTCAGGGACAGGATTTATACCCATTTGGAAACAAATGGACTCATAAGCAAGCGATAGACAGAATGGTCTTGTGAACGGGAGGTCGTGCCTCACTAACTTGATCGAGCTTTTTGAGGAGGTGACAAAGATGATTGATGAGGGGAGGGCAGTGGATGTTGTTTACATGGACTTCAGTAAAAACTTTGACAAGGTGCCTCATGGCAGATTGGTACAAAAGGTCAAGTCACACTGGATCAGAGGTGAGGTGGTAAAATGGATACGGAACTGGCTCCGTAACAGAAGGCAAAGGGTAGCAGTAGAAGGGTACTTTTCTGAATGGAAAGTTGTGACTAATGGTGTTCCACATGGATCTGTGCTTGGGCCTCTGTTGATTGTAGTGTACATAAGCAATTTGGAGGAAAATGTAGCCGGTCTGATTAGTAAGTTCGCGGGTGACTCCAAGGTTGGTGGAGTGGCAGATAGCATTGAGGATTGTCAGAAGATACAGCAGAACATAGATAGGTTGGAGACTTGGGCAGAGGAATGTCAAATGGAGTTTAATTCAGACAAATATGAGGTAATGCATTTGGGTAGGTCTAACAGAGGGGAAATATACCGTAAATGGCAAAACTCTTCGGAATTAGAAATTCAGAGAGATCTGCGCGTGCATGTCCACAGATCTTTGAAGGTGGCAACACAAGTGGACAAGGTAGTCAAGAAAGCATACAGAATGCTTGCCTTCATTGAATGGGGCATCGAGTATAAAAACTGGCAAGTCATGCTGCACTTGTATAGAACCTTGGTACGGCCTCACTTGGAATATTGCGCAAAATTCTGGTGACCCCACTACCAGAAGGATGTGGAGGCTTTGGAGAGGGTGCAGAGGGCGTTTACCAGGATGTTGTCTGGTCTGGATGGTGTTAGCTATGTGGAGAGGCACAATAGACTCAAAGACTGTTTTCATCAGAAAGACGGAGGTTGACGGGACTACAAGATTATGAGGGGCATGGCAGGCGATCTTTCCCAGGGTGGAGAGGTCTGTCACTAAGGGGCATAGGTTTAAAGTCTGTGGGGCAAAGTTTAAAGATGTGCGAGGCAGGTTTTTTATGCAGAGGGTGGTGAGGGCCTGGAACACGCTACCAGAGGAGGTTGTGGAAGCAGATACATTAACGGCGTTCAAAAGGCATCTTGACAAACACATGGGTATAGAGGGATATGGCACAAGGAAGTGGTGAGGGTTTGGGCAAAGGTTGGTATCATGACCGGTACAGGCTTGGAGGGCCAAAGGGCCTGTTCCAGTGTTGCATTGTCCTTTGTTTATTTACCTCTGGCAGCTTTCATTTTCTGATGAAACGTCAGACTTGAAGCCGTAATTATATTTCTCTCTCTACACAGATGCTGCTAGGCTGGCTCAGTATTTCCAGTTTTTTATTTCATTTACCTCTATCTTCGTTCCACATCCCTTCATTTTCTCACCCAATAAATAGCCAGCAATCTCAGCGTGGCATTTTCAACTGAATGAGTCACACCAGCTTGTGGAAATATCCAAAAGAAACTCAGAGGTAATGGGCTTGGGGAGGTAGCAGCCTCAGCTCCCGTTAACCTTCAGAAGAAAGTTTTTTCACAATCAGGACAATAGTGACCCCTATGGGTAAACACATCACTCTGTGCAGCACAGAACATAAAGTGTCAGGGTTAATCCTGGGTTGGTGCTGAGATGGTTGATGTCAGCTTGAGTATCGTAGACTGGGTATAGCATCCCTGGACTGGTAAGGAGAGAAAAGGAATCCTCGGTCAGGGTCTTGCTGCTGTGACACAAAATACAGGTTGGGCATTGGGAAAGGACAGAGAATAGGCCCAACAGAGTCCCCCCTCAGTGTCGGAATAGCCTTGGCTAAATGCTGTGCTTCATGATAGGACTGTTGAACACTGGTTTAAAAGATATCACAAACATAGTAACAGCCACAACATGCCTCAGATATTCAAAAGAAACCAAACTGAACAGAAAAGGTGATGAAAGGTAACCGATCTGAAACATTAATTCTTTGTTTCTTTCCACAGATGCTGCCTGAGTTGCTGAGTTTCCCAGCATTTTTGGTTCTTGGGTCAAAGAACTGCTGTTCTTTCTCAATCAGAGGGCTGCTTGGATCATTCACCTGCCATTCCTAATTCTCCTTGAAGACTCTGGGTGTGCTTCCGACAGTCAGGTCAGTGCCAGGCCTCTTCTGTTGTAGTACTGACTGCTGCCGGTACAGAAAGGCCTCCCCCATTCACTCAGCAGAGTGGCCTGGCATCAACACGGCTGATGGTGGACTGTGTCAGCCTCCCCTATACAGAATATTTTGATGGCGCAGAAACATCACAGTGACGTGTGATTGATGACCATCTTCTCTGCTGTTTCAACGCAGTGGGAAAAATACAACAGGAGGTAAAGCTCGGAGGGGTGTGACGCTAACATTAGAACCCTGCCATTCAACATCAAATCTTGTCCAAAACAACTTTATGCAACAGGTATCAATCTTCCCATAGTTATTCGGGTGAGGGATAGAGAGAATGCTCAAGACAATTAGAAATGCAGCATTATCAAGCGCTATTATTATTTTTACTTGCCTCTTCATCACTTAATGAGAGACGTGCCAATAACCATACCTGGAGTGTTGAGGGGGCCTGGAGAAGGGACACTGAAATTCTGGGGTGTCCGTGCAGCAGCTGGGCTCTGTGTTGTCTGTGCTGATGGACTTGGCAGGAAGGCACTTGGCGATGGAGCTGGACCAGAACTGTAATAGATCAATCAGATTCTGGTTTGGTTTTTGAGTCAGTGGATGCACTCTAGAATATCTCACATTTCAGTAATTTTATTCTTGGTTGAAAATTTGAACTGAAACAAGTAAAAATGGTCAATCTGTGTTTCATAACAATTAACCAACACAATGAACATGTCTGCAGGGTTATAGATCTTAAGCTTTCCGACAAATCATTAAAATGAGCTGGAACCACCTGCAGGAACATTGTGGACACTCCCTCATAATTCACAGTGGAAGAGGAGCAGGTGAGCAAGAAAGCTTAAAGAGATAGATTGAGGTAGTCAGGCTCTAAACCCACTGTATAAAACTGTCCAATAATAGCCAGTCAGGCTGGCATGTTGAGC
The DNA here is from genome assembly GCF_047496885.1 of Scyliorhinus torazame. Lineage (NCBI taxonomy): Eukaryota > Metazoa > Chordata > Chondrichthyes > Carcharhiniformes > Scyliorhinidae > Scyliorhinus > Scyliorhinus torazame. Next base: position 107,983,209 of record NC_092707.1, read on the forward strand.
TCTGAACAGTTACAAATAAAAAGACACCACGTTAATTGCCCTGCCTGTCGTGTTGCTCGGCACTAACTCCTGTCCTATCTAGGAAGATATGACAGGGTGAGGTGCGATGGACTGAATGGTCTCCTTCTGTGTCGTAATCCCTCTCTGACTCTGGTATCTTTACAAGCCAAGGAATTGATAATGCTAAGGAAGGTGGAATCAGGACAATTTCAGTTAGGTGTGTTTCCATGTTAATGAGTGAATCACTCATGTTCCCCGGAAATATCTGGCATTCTAGCTACAAGATCTCTCAGCAGGTCAGAGTTCTACTCAAAACTTGACTTCACCTCACGCTAAAAGCAGCAAATGCAGGGCATCTGCATTGGCGGCAGGCCAAACCCAAAGAAAAAACACCGAGACACGTGGCATCAGATCCAATTACACCTGATGTTAAAATGTACAACAAAATGAAACAATGCCTTCCAGTCCCCCATCCATTTTGCAATCCACGTGGAGTACTAAAAGATTTTAGACGCTCAAAATTTTGAATTTATGGGACAATGTAGTTTCAAGATGCTCCAGACTTTCCCTTTTCTACATTGTCTTCCGGTATTGCTAATCTGTCTCACTTAATGTTTTGCTTCCTTTCACATTCTCTTACAGGTTTCCTTTGGAGGAGGAAGAAATTATAGAAAAGAGAGAGACAGAAAAGGTAAGGACAATGAAAGTTGAGAGTTGAAAAGAAAGATAAAAATCAGCATCTTGTTCAATGTCACTGAGAACAGGCAAAGAATTGTGGCAGGAGGAAAGTCAAAATAGCCTCTGCTGTGGTGCAGACAGAGGCCGAGAGAGTATATGAAGGGCAGACGGAAGACATTAAACCACACAACAGTTAGGACAATACCTCATGGCCTCCCACTCTGTTGTTTCTATGGCCTGAAGCTGTGCCTGAGGAGTGGGTCACATTCAGGATGGATTAGATGCTATAAAGGGATTGAGGTGGGTTACAGCAGTCAGATGTTTTTCTATGGATAGAGCTTACAGATTCAAAGCAACACAGTAGTGGCAGAGAGGCCCCAGAAGAATAGGAATTGTCGATCACGAACAGAATTAATCACGGTGTCGTAAATTGGTGCAGGACTACATAAAATATTGTAAAGCGTTACTTATGAAAACATTTTGCTACTCGAAAAACACAACTAGGGCAAGTCATCGGACAAGGAAATACTAAAATAAGGGACAAGTTAAAACTGGGTTAGATGGATCAAAGATGACAAGAATTGACAAAGAAATGCTGGCCTAGCCAGCGATGCCCACACCCTGCAAATGAATTTAAAAATAAACATTATTACAGCTGGAAATCAGTTGACCCCCAATTCATTACTGCATGGAAGTTTTGAACGCCAACACCAATCTCAAAAAGCACTTTACACAGCAATAATAAATTGACGCTCAGTTTGGGTTCTGCCAGGGGCATTCACTTTCTGATCTCATTGCAGCATTGATACACACATGGACAAAAGAGCTGAATTCCAGAAAAGAGATGAGGGTGACTGCACTAGACATCAAGGCAGCATTTGACCAAGTCTTCGTGAAGCCCTAGCAAAACTGGAGTCAATGGGAATCAGGGGGCAAACCCTCCACTCATTGGAATCATGCCTGGCACAAAGGAAGATGATTGTGGTGGGTGGAGGTCAATCTTCTCAGCACCAGGGCATCATATGCTGGAGTTCCTCATGGTAGTGTCATCGGCCCCACCATCTTCAGCTGCTTCATCAATAATCTTCCCACAATCACAAGGTCAGAAGTGGGGATGTTTGCTGATGATTGCACAATGTTCAGCACCATTGACAATTCTTCAGATACTAAGTAGCCCATGATATCGGCCCAAGATACCGGACCGAGACTCGCACAGGTTGGTCATGGGAGGGGACTTTAACAGTTATTAACCCTGGCTTAGACCGGTCAAGCTCAAAAACGGGCAGGGTGCCAGCAATGGCAAAGGAACTAAAAGGGTTAATGGAGCAGATTGGGGGGGGGGGGGGGGGGGGGGGGGGGGAGAGAGGAGAGAGAGAAGAGAATCCATGGTGATTTGGGCAGCCGAGGGTGAAGGAGTTCTCCTTCTACTCGCACATGCATAAAGTGTACTCCCGGATTGATTTCTTTATTTTGAGCAGGGCTTTATTGACGGGGGTGGTGGACACGGGGTACTCGGCGATCACAATCTCAGACCATGCTCCGCACTGGATTGGCATGCAGGTTAGCAAAGACAGTAACCAGCGCCCGCACTGGAGGCTAGATGTGGGACTTTTAGCTGACGAAGGGTGTGCAAGCGGCTGAGGAAATATATTCAGAACTACCTGCAGGTCAACGACACGGGGGAAATTTCAGCAGCGGTGGTCTGGGAAGCACTGAAGGCAGTGGTTAGAGGGGAGCTGATCTCGATACGGGCCCACAGGGAGAAGGGAGACAGGGCAGAGAAAGACCGATTGGTAAAGAAGATACTACAGATCGATATGAGGTATGCGGTGATCCCAGAGGCAGGGCTTTTAAGGGAACGGTGGAGGCTACAAGCGGAGTTCGGCTTGTTAACCACAGGGAGGGCGGTGGAGCAGCTGAGAAACGCGAGGGGGGCGATCTACAAGCATGGAGAGAAGGCTAGCAGAATGCTTGCACAGCAGCTTAGAAAGAGGGAGGCAGCCAGGGAGATAGGGAAAGTAAATGACGGCGATGGGAACCTGGTTGGAGATTCAGCAGGAGTGAATAAGGTGTTTAGGGATTTTCACAGTAGGTTGTATGGGTCGGAACCCCAATGGGGTGGGTGGGGATGAGGCACTTCTTAGGAGGGCTGAATTTCCCAAAGGTGGACGGGGAGCTGGTAGACAGGCTGGGGGCCCCAATCGGGTTGGAAGAGATAGTGGAGGGTCTGAAGGCCATGCAGTTGGGTAAAGCCCCGGGGCCAGACAGGTACCCAGTGGAGTTCTATAAAACGTTCTCTGGGATATTGAGACTGTTGTTGATGAGGATGTTCAATGAGGCAAGGGAGAGAGGGGTGCTGCCCCCGACGATATCACAGGCCACAATTTCGCTGATCCTGAAGCGGGACAAGAACCTGGAGCTGTGTGGGTCCGACAGACTGATATCCTTGTTGAATGTGGACGCCAAACTGCTGGCCAAAATTTTGTCCTCCAGGATTGAGTATTGTGTTCTGGGCGTTACTGGGAAGGACCAGACGGGGTTTGTTATGGGTAGGCAGTTGGTGGGCAATATATGCCCCCGGAAGGTAGGGAGGTGGAGGTAGTGATCGCAATGGACGCAGAGAAGGCTTTTGATCGGGCAGAATGGGAATATCTGTGGGAGGTACTGGGAAGGTTCGGATTTGGGCGGGACTTTATTGACTGGGTCAGATTGCTGTATCAGGCTCCTGTGGCAAGCGCATGGACAAATAGGACAACATCGGACTACTTTAGACTGCACCGGGGGACGAGTCAGGGATGCCCCCTCTCCCCACTGTGGCTCGCGCTGGCTACAGAGCCGCTGGCAATTGCTCTGAGAGTTTCAAGGGGCTGGTGGGGGGGGGGGGGGGGGGGGGGGGGGGGGGCGGGGAGAGAGAGAGAGAGAGAGAGAGAGAGAGAGAGAGAGAGAGAGAGAGAGAGAGAGAGAGGAGAGAGAGGAGAGAGAGGAGAGAGAGGAGAGAGAGAGAGAGGAGAGAGAGAGCACAGAGTCTCGCTTTATGCAGACGACCTGCTTCTGTATGTATCGGACCCAATGGAGGAGATGGAAGAAATCATGAGGATTCTAGGGGAATTTGGCCGGTTTTCGGGGTATAAGCTAAATATGGGGAAAAGCGAGATGTTTGCGGTCCAGGTGAGAGGACAGGAGAGGCGATTGGGGAAGCTGCCGTTTAGATTAGTAGGGGGAAGCTTTCGGTATCTCGGCATCCAAGTGACGCGGGAATGGGACCGGCTGCATAAATTAAATCTGGCCCGACTAGTGGGCCAAATGAAGGACGATTTTTGGAGATGGGACGCGCTTCCGTTGTCACTGGCTGGGAGGGTGCAGACGGTGAAGATGACAGTCCTCCCGAGATTCCTGTTTGTATTTCAGTGTCTCCCCATCTTTATTCCGCGGTCCTTTTTTAAACGGGTCAACAAAGTGATCACTGGCTTTATTTGGGCGGGCAAGACCCCGCGAGTAAGGAAGGTAATGCTTGAGCAGAGTCAGGGAGAGGGTGGGCTGATGCTATCAGCAAGTGGGGGAGGGGGGGGGGGGGGTGGGTCGGCATGGGAGCGTATGGAGGCGGCTTCATGCAAGGGCACCAGTCTGGGGGTGTTGGTAACTGCGCCTCTGCCATTCCCGCCAGCACTGTACTCCACCAACCCCGTGGTGGTGGCGGCACTGAGAGTCTGGGGGCAATGGAGGAGACATGTGGGAGCAGATGGAGCATCGGTCTGGTCCCCAATCTGTAATAATCACTGGTTTGCCCCGGGAAGTATGGATGGGGGGTTCCAGATATGGCGGAGAGCAGGGATTGAGAGGATGGGGGATATGTTTATAGAGGGGAGCTTTTAGAGTATGAGTGTGCTGGAGGAGAAGTTTGGGTTGGCGAGGGGAAACAAATTCAGGTACCTGCAGGTGCGGGACTTCCTATGTAGACAGGTGTCAACCTTCCTGCTTCTACCACCAAGGAGGATTCAGGACAGGGTTGTTTCCAGAGGGTGGGTGGGAGAGGGGAGCGTCTCTGACATGCACAAGGAATTTATGGGGTCGGAGGAGATGCAGACCGAGGACCTGAAGCGCAAGTGGGAGGAGGAGCTGGGAGGAGAGATAGAGGATGGTCTATGGCCGGATGCGTTGAGTAGAGTCAACGCATCCACAACATGTGCCTGGCTCAGCCGGATACAATTCAAGGTCGTTCATCGGGCTCAGATGACAGTGGCCCGGATGAGCAGATTCTTTGGGGTGGAAGACAGGTGTGCGGGAGGACCAGCGAACCATGTCCACATGTTCTGGACATGTCCGAAGCTTAGGGGATTTTGGCAGGGGTTTGCTGATGTCATGTCCACGGTGTTAAAAACAAGGGTGGCACTGAGTCCAGAGGTGGTGATTTTCGGGGTGTCGGAAGATCCGGGAATCCAGGAGGAGAAAGAGGCAGACGTTCTGGCCTTTGCTTCCCTGGTAGCCCGGAGACAGATACTATTAGCTTGGAGGGACTCAAAGCCCCCGAAGTCGGAGACCTGGGTATCGGACATGGCTAGCTTTCTCTGTTCGGAGAAAATCAAGTTCACCTTGAGGGTCAATGTTAGGGTTCGCCCGGAGGTGGCAACCGTTCATTGACTTCTTTAGGGAAAATTATTCGTCAGCAGAAGGGGGGGGGGGGGGGGGGGGGGGGGGGGTAGTTTAGTTCAGAGTAGAGGGTTAATAATGGTGGGACCTGTAAGGGAGGGAGGCGTCTTTTGCACTATGTTTATAGATTCATGTACATTGCTTATTTTGCTGTTGTTGTAATACCAAAAATACCTCAATAAAATGTTTGTTTAAAAAAGAAATTTGTGAAAACGGCGTGGGGCTGCGGAGGGAAGAGAGAGGGTGTACTGAAGTGTCCAATATCGCCATTATTTGCTGACAGTTGTGCCACTGGCCGGTCATGCAGTTGTGCAGAACGCCAACAGCCCCCTTTGGACTTATTGCCACGGGTCATATAGGTCCCCCCCCCCAGAGTGCCCTCTGGCCCCAGCCGACCCATCAGCTGTATGGGCAGGCTCCAGCGCAATCAATGCCATCTTGTTGGACGGGATCAGTGTGTGGGGGGATTGTAATGTGTATGTGCGGCTATAGTTTGTCAGCCTCCTGAGTGTCAATAACGGACCTGGCGAATCCCGCAATGTTTTTCATTGGAATCAATTGAATATCACGCGGCATCGATGCTAGCCCCTCAACGGTAGCAGAATCGGTCCTTGTACTGTCTGTCGTAAAAGTCCACGGATTCTGCGTTGGCGCCAACACTTAGTCTCAGAAATGGAGAATCCCACCCAAGGTCTTTATGTATTATTGGACTTCGGGCAAGAGTGTAAAACGGGCATTAATCCAATCAGCTGTCTGTTAACGACAATATAAATTAAACCGGGGAAGATATTGTATAACAAAGATCTGTACAGGGACAGGTAGTATAAGGAAGCCGGCGGGCTGCAGAAGGACTTGGACAGGCTAGGAGAGTGGGCAAAGAAGTGGCAGATGGAATACAATGTGGAAACGTGTGAGGTTATGCACTTTGGAAGGAGAAATGGAGGCACAGACTGTTTTCTAAATGGGAAGATGCTTAGGAAATCAGAAGCACAAAGGGACTTCGGGAGTCCTTGCTCACGATTCTCTTAAGGTTAACGTGCGGGTTTAGTCGCAGTTAGGAAGGCAAATGCAATGCAAATTCATGTCGAAAGGGCTAGAGTACAAGACGAGGCTTGTACTTCTGAGGCTGTATAAGGCTCTGGTCAGACCCCATTTGGAATATTGTCTTTTTAAAAATGTATTTTATTACAAACATGTATCAAAGCAGGTTGCAGCAAATAAACACCCTGGGAAATATACTTCCCAACAATCAATTATCCAGTCTGGACAGATTTTTCCCCTTTTTCCACACTCCACACAGACAGTGACCCAGAGCTGGGACCTCAGTGCAGTGGGGCAGCAATGCTAGCCGCTGCGCCACCATGCTGCCCTGATATTGGGACTTTTAACATTTAGTAATAAGAATTATACACATCTTATTTAAGTATTTGGAATTACTGCCAGGACTCTTTACATTGTTTATATTTAAATTTACTTTGCGGGGGGGGGGGGGGGGGGGGGGGGGTAGGATGGTCGTTCCCAGTTTGGCACCTATAGGGAGGCATTTGCCTCCTGTGAATGGCCTTTCTCCCCGTTCAATCTCTGCTATGCATGAGCTCCCTTTCAATCAGGCAGTGTTCCCTGCTTCCCCCCGTGGTTCTGGTTGGCCGGGCCTCCCCTGACACCGCTCGCACCTATCCTCCACCTCCGGGAAGAACCCGCCCATGCGCGTCTTAGTAAGGTGCACTCTGTGCGCCACCTTGAGCTGCATCAGGCTTAGCCCGGCACAGGGGGTGGAGTTGCTTCTGTGCAGCTCCCCGATCCGGTGTACCCGCCCCTATCTCCATGCCCAGTTCCTCCTCCCATTTTCATCTGGTCTCATCCGGTGGGGTCCTGACCTTTTTTATGAGTCATCCGTAGATGGCGCCACATTTATCGTCCCCTAACCAGTCCAGCCCTACTATTATGTCCAGAAATGTGTCCGGGTCTTTGGGGGAACGTTTTTGTCTCCTTGCGGAGAAAGTCGCGCAACTGCAGGTTATTCCCTTTCGGAAGGTGGAGCTTTCGGAGAGGTACCACAGGGTCACCAGTCTATCTTCTGCGTACATGTCCTTCACTCTCAAAGTGCCCTGCTGTTCTCAACATCCCAAATGCGGCATCTATCCTCACCGGTGTGAATGTATGGTTGTTGCAGATGGGACCTCTATGGAAATCCCACCACGCTTGAAATGAGGTCTGAACTGGTTCCATGTCCTCAGTATGGCCACTACCACCGGACTCCTGCAGTGTGGGGCTGTATGGAGGGCCAAGAGTGCTGCGGTGGCCAACACTGAGAGACTTCCCTGTACAGAAGGCCTCCTCCATTCGAACCCAGTCCACCTTAGTTTCCTTTCGCCACCCCCTCACCTTCGCCGCATTTGTCGTCCAGTGGTAGAATTAAATTGTCAACCCTAGTGAAGAAGGATTTGGGGATGAAGATCAGGAGTGATCAGAATACGAAGAGGAACCTAGGCAGCACGTTCATTTTGACCATCCGAATGTATCCTTCCCGCGAGCGAAAGAGGGAATGAGTCCCATCTTTGCACGTCCCTCTTCAGCTCCTCCACCAGGCTAGAGAGGCTTCCAATTGTGGAGCCTCGTACAGGTGTGAGCTACTTGTATTCCCAAGTACCTGAACTTGGTTTGGGTCATTTCAAACGGTAGTTCTTCCAGCTCCACTCTGCTCCTCCCTCTTGGGGGTTCAATGAGAAGAGTTTGCTCTTTCCCAGGTTGAGTTTGTAACCTGAGAAGGCACCAACTCCCTAAAGAGTCCTGGTATCTTTCCCATGCTGGCTAGGGGTTCAATACTTAGAGGAGCAGGTCATCTGCATAGAGCGAGACTATATGCTCTCTGCCCCCTCTCCGAATGGCCAGTACCGCTCCGCCGATGGAAGGGTGATGGCTAGTGATTCAAATGCGAACAGGAGCAGGGATAACGGTCACCCCTGCCTCGTTCCCCTGTGCCGTTGAAAGTATTCAGAGCTGGTGGCATACGCCGTAGGAGCGCTGTACAGGAGCTTCACATACACGGTAAACCCAAACCGTTCAAGTACCTCCATGAGGTACCTCCTATCTACTCAGTCGAAGGCTTTCTCAGCGTCCAGGGAGAGGGCCACCTCTCGTGTCCTCTCCCCGGATTGGGTCATTATTACATTCAGCAGGCATCCGATGTGCGCTGATAGTTGTCTGCCCTTGACAAACCCAGTCTGATCTTCCACAATCACTTCTGGCAGGTAGCTCTCCAGGTGCTTCGCTAGTGCATTCCCTTAGACTTTTGCTTCAGTGTTTTAAGAGAGAGATGGGTCTGTATGATCCACACTTTGTTAGGTCTTTGTCCTTTTTGGGGATCAATGAGATCGAGGCCAGGGCGAGCGTGAGCGGCAGGGCCCCCTTTGACAGTGAATCACTGAACATCTCTCGCAAGTGCGGGCCTTGCGCTACTGAGAATGTTTTGTAAAAGTCTTGGGAACCCATCCGGCGCTTTTCCTGACTTCATGGAATTAATGCATTCCACGATTTCATCCAGCTCCAGTTATGCTTCCAGTCCTTGTTTCCTATCCTCCCCCACCACCTGTATATCTAGTCTGCCGAGGAACTGTTCCATCACCGAGTCCCCCCCCTCGGGGGGTTGAGGTGTATAGCCCTCGGTAAAAGTTTGCAACGGCCTCGTTAACCTCGTGTAGGTCTGCTATCATCCTACCATTTCTGTCCCAAACTGGCGCTCTCTCTTTCGCGGCTCCTTGTTTTCTTAGCTGGTGTGCCAGCATGTGGCTGGCCTTGCTTCCATGTTCATGGAAGGCCCCGATGCGTGGCGGAGCTGGTGGATTGCCTTCCTTGTGGAGAGCAGATCAAATTCCATCTGCAGCTTTCCTCTCTGTCAGCATTTCTACCGTTGGAGCAGTGGAGTACCGCCGATCCACCTCCAGCATGGAGTCAATCAGCCCCTGCTTGGCTGCCCTTTCTTTCCTGTCCCTAAGGGCCCCATAAGCTATGATTTCACCCGAGCTCTGCCTTCAGTGCCTCCCAAAATGTGGAGGGTGAGACCTCCCCCTGCTGGTTGCGGGTGACATAACCGTCGATGGCTTGGGATATCTTTGTACAGAATTCCTCATCAACGAGGAGAGCCATTTCCATCCTCAATGGGGGCTGTTGGGCCTGCCCTTCTCCAACCTCACATCCATGTTATGTGGCGCATGGTCGAAGATTACAATCACAGAGTATTCTGCCTTTGTTACCCCTGGAAGCAATCTTATCCCTAAAACAAAAAAGTCTATGTGTGAGTGATTGAACGTCCACGGGTCTACTCCCCACCTTAAATGTTCCATAAAGGCGTACAATTCTTGTGCCATACCTGACATGGTTCCTTTCCTGGGGTTGGATCTATCCACAGTTAAAGTCCCCCCTCCCCTTGATAAGTCGGTGGGTGTCTAGGTCCGGGATTTCGACCAAGGTTGTTTTTGTCGAATTCTGCATCATCCCAGTTCGGGCGTATATATTTACCAAGACATCCAGGGTCCCGTTGACCATAATGTATCGCCCTCCCTGGGTCCTTCAGTGTGCTCGCCACGTGGATAAAAATGTCCTCTTGATTAGTATGGCCACCCCCCTTGTCCTGGTGTCAAAACATGAAGGGGAGTTTGTCCCACCCAGACCATTGCTTACCCGCATGCGGTCAGTCCCTCTCCCTTAAATGTGTCTCCTGTAGGAAGGCTACGTCCACCCTCAGATTTGAGATGGGCGAGGATCTCTTCACCAGTCCGTTGAGGCCCCTCACATTCCATGTTACTATCCGTTTGGGGGGCTGCCCCCACCCTCCTGTGGGGTCAACCATACTCACCCTGTAGGCCTGGCCCTGTTCGTCAGGGCCTGCCCTTGCTCACAGGCCAGTCAAGATGGCTGTCGACTACTTCCTCATTTTCGCCATCTCCACAAGTTGTCTATTGCAACCAGCGCTCTACCCTTACCCCCTCTCCGTTTCTCCCCCTGTACCCCCTACCCTTGTGTTCCCCCTCTCCCCTTGGCTCTACCCCTTCTCTATCTCCTCCGACCTCCCCTCTTTTTGCCCTGTTTCCCCAAAATTCTATTCTTCCCTTCTCCTATGCTTTCGCTCAGCTCTTGGCCACAACTGGAAGTTGTTCTCCCCGTGTCTTTGTGTTTCCCCTCCGGGTGCTCCGGTTTCCTCCTGCTGTCCAAGGATGTGCAGGTTAGGTAGATTGGCCATGCTAAATTGCCCCTTAGTGTCTAAAAACGTTAGGAGGGGTTACTGGAATCGGGCAGGGATGTGGATCTGGGTAAGGTGCTCCTTCAGAGGATCGGTGCAGACTTGACGGGCTGAATAGAAACATAGAAAATAGGAGCATGCCATTCGGCCCTTTGGATCCATCATTCATGGCTGATCATCCAACTCAATAGCCATCCAACTCAATAGCCAAAGGAGAACAAGGTAGCCTGCCTCAACGACCATCGACCGGTGGCCCTGACGTCTGTTATCATGAAATGCTTTGAGCGGCTCGTCATGAGATGGATCACTGCCAGCCTCCCAGACGGTCTCGATCCACTGCAGTTTGCCTATCACCACAACCTGTCCACAGCAGATGCTATCTCCCTGGCTCTACAATCAACACTCGAACACCTCGACAACAAGGACACCTATGTAAGACTGCTGTTCATCGACTACAGCTCCACCTTCAACACCATTATCCCGACAAGACTAATAACCAAACTCTGCAATCTTGGACTTGACCCCTCCCTGCGCAGCTGGATCCTGGATTTCCTCACCAACAGACCGCAATCTGTCAGGATAGGCAACAACACCTCCTCCACAATAGTCCTCAACACCGGGGCCCTGCAAGGATGTGCGTTCAGTCCTCTACTGTACTCCCAATACACACATGACTGTGTGGCAAGATTTAACTCCAACTCAATCTCTAAGTTTGCGGATGATACGACTGTGGTAGGCCGTATCTCAAACAATGTCAAATCAGACTACAAGAGGGAGATAAATCATTTGGTTGCATGGTGTGCCGCAAACAACCTCTCTCTAAATGTCGGAAAGACCAAGGAACTGATCATCGACTTCAGGAAGCGTAGCACGACACACACTCCCGTCTGCATCAGTGGCTCCAAAGTAGAGATGGTCGTTGCTGTAAGTTCCTGGGGGTCACCATCACCGACAGTCTGTCCTGGTTCACTCACGTTGATGGAACAGTCAAGAAAGCCCAACAACGTCTCTACTTCCTATGGAAGCTTTAAAAAATTGGCATGTCTGCATCGACTCTCTCAAACTTCTACAGATGTGCGATAGAGAGCATCCTATCCGGCTGCATCACAGCCTGGTATGGCAACTGCTCGGTCCAAGATCGCAAGAAACTGCAGAGTGTGGTGAACATAGCCCAATGTATCACACAAGCTTGCCACCTCCACATTGATTCTGTATACACCTCCCGCTGCCTCAGGAAGGCAGACAGCATTATCAGAGATTCCTCCCACCCAGGCATTGCCTTCTTCCAGACCCTTCCATCAGGCAGAAGTCTGAAGAGCCACACATCCAGACACAGGAACAGCTTCTTCCCCACAGCTACAAGACTCCTCAACGACTCCCCCTCGGACTGATCTGTTCCCTGTAAGAACACAATTCACGACGCCCTATGCTGCTCTTGCTCATGTATTTGCTTTGTTTGGCCCCTTGTTCCGCACTGTAACCAATCACGGTTTGTCGATGTATCATTTGTCAATGTTCTCGGTTGATTATTCTTTTGTCTATGTACGTACTGTGTACGTTCCCTAGGCCACAGAAAAGTATTTTTCAATGTACTTCCCGTACCAGCTAAGAATTCTGAATTCTCCGTGTACCCGAAAAGGCGCCGGAATATGGCGACTAGAGGCTTTTCACAGTAACTTCATTGCAGTGTTAATGTAAGCATACTTGTGACAACAAAGGATTTTTATTTTTATCTTTTTGTCTTTACTTCGGTACATGTGACAATAAATCAAATCAATCAATCAATAATCCCGCTTTCCCCATATCCTTTGATCCTCTTCGCCAGACATGCTATATCGGACTGCTTCTCGAAAACATACAATGTTTTGGCCTCAACTATTTCCTGTGGTAACAAATTCCACAGGCCAACCACTCTGTGGATGAAGAAATTTCTCCTCATCTCTGTCCTAAATGGCCTCAGACTGTGAACCTTGGTTCTGGACCCAGCCACCATCGGGAACATCCTTCCTGCATCTATCCTGTCTAGTCCGGTTAGAATTTTATAGGTCTCTATGAGATCCACCCCCTCACCTCATTCTTCTGAATTCCAGCGAATACAATCCTAATCGATTCAATCTCTCCTCATAAGTCAGCCTCCTTCTGCACTATAGGGTTACCATGATTCTAACATTTGTTTGACAATATTACTCAAAGACAAAATGCACTCCCCATTTCTAACAATGATCAAATGTTAGATAGTTTCACCCTTGTTCCTCTTAATCTATTCACATTCTTGCCTTTACCAACTCCTCTGATCTTAAATAGAACTCCCACATATCGACTGCTGAAAATGGGTTACATTAGTTATGTAGTCAGCAATTCGGAATAACAGAAAAATGAGTTAAAAAGCATCCAGCACTGTAAAAATGTCGGTCCTCCCGAGATTTCTGTTTGTTTTCCAGTGCCTCCCTATTTTTATAACAAAGGCCTTTTTTAAGCGGGTGAATAGGGTGATATCTGGGTTTGCGTGGGCGGGTAAAACCCCGCGAGTAAAGAAAGTACTGTTGGGGGGCTGGCACTGCCAAACTTTAGGAACTACTACTGGCCGGCAAATATAGCCATGATTAGGAAGTGGGTAGTGAGGGACAGGGTTGGTGTGGGAGCAAGTGGAGGTAGCCTCCTGTAAGGGCACAAAGTTTGGGGGCATTGGTAACGGCTCCTCTGCCGTTCTTGCCGGCTCGGTACTCCACAAGCCCAGTGATAGTGGCGGCCCTGAGAGTCTGGGGGCAGTGGCTGAAAATTATGGGAGTGGAGGGAGCGTCGGTGTGGGCTCAAATTTGTGGCAATCACCGGTTTGTCCCGGGGAGGATGGATGGGGGGGTTTCGGAGGTGGCAGAGAGTGGGTATTGAGGCGCTGGGGGATCTGTTTATAGATGGGAGCTTTCCTTGTTTGGGGGATTTGGAGGAGCTGTTTGAATTGTCAGGAGGGAATGGGTTTCGGTACCTGCAGGCAAGGGATTTTGTGCGAAGGCAGGTTTCGACCTTACCGCTTCTACTGCCGCAGGGGATACAGGATAAGGTAGTTTCAAGAATGGGGGTGGGGGAGGGGAAGGTATCGGAAATCTACACAGAACTCATGGAGTGGGAGGAAACCTAGATAGGTGAGATAAAACGAATGGGAAGATGAGCTGGGTAAGGAGTTAGAGGTGGGCCTGTGGGAGGATGCTCAGAGCAGAGTCAACACGTCCTCATCATGTGGCAGGCTCAGCCTAATACAATTCAAGGTGGTTCACCTGGCACACATGACGGTGGCCCGGATGAGCACGTTTTTTGGGGTGGAGGATAGATGTGCGAGTTGTGCAGGAGGGCCCACAAACCATGTCCACATGTTTTGGGCATGCCCGTAGCTTAGGGGATTCTGGCAGGGATTTGCAGATGTCATGTCCACGGTACTAAAAACGAGGGTGACGCAGAGTCCAGAGGTGGCGATTTTTGGAGTGTCAGAAGACCCAGGTGTCCAGGGGGCGAGAGGCTGACGTTTTGGCCTTTACCTCCTTGGTAGCCCGGACACAGATATTACTAGCGAAGAGGAACTCGAAGCCATCAAAATCAGGGATATGGGTTGGCAACATGGCTGGGTTTCTCAGACTTGAGAAAATGAAGTTCGCCCCGAGAGGATCAACGTTAGGGTTCGTTCGGAGGTGGCAGCCATTTATCAACTTCTTCGAGAAAACTAAACTGTCAGCAGATTCAACAAGGGGCGGGGGAAGAGATTAGTGGGGAGTTCAGCTATTTTTGTCTAGATTAGGCGGGAACAGTGGGAGATGGAGGGATGTGTTACGCACACAACTATGTTTACATTTGTATTTGTATCTTTTATTGTTATAAAACCATAAATGCCTCAATAAAACATTTTTAAAACAAAAAAGCATCCAGCAAAGGAAATTGATGGGGTTGAACTATTTATACTTCAATGTAAGTGTTACAAAAAAGGCAGATGAACTAAGGACACAGAAGGCAGATGACCGAAGGACACAGAAGGCAGATGACCGAAGGACACAGAAGGCAGATGACCGAAGGACACAGAAGGCAGATGACCGAAGGACACAGAAGGCAGACGACCGAAGGACACAGAAGGCAGATGAACGAAGGACACAGAAGGCAGATGAACGAAGGACACAGAAGGCAGATGAACGAAGGACACAGATAAGACACAGGGCAGCAGGATGCTGTTGCTATAACGGAAACCTGGCTAAAAGAGGGGCAAAATTGGCAACTCAATATCCCTGGATGTAGAGTTTTCAGGCAGGGTAGAGTGGGTGTTAAAAAAGGAGGGGGTTAGCATTATTGGTTAAAGAATCAATGACAGCTGTGAGAAGGGATTGTATACTAAACGGTTTAACAAATGTGCCTTTGTGGGTTGAGCTTAGGAATAAAAAAAGGTCAGTCACACGACGAGGCATATACTACAGACCCGCAAATAGTGAGAGGGAGATAGAAGATATATGTAGACAATTTCTGCCTGTAGGAATAAGAGGGCAATAATAGTAGGAGACTTTAACAATCCCACTATCAACTGGGTTTCAAAAAATATAAGGGGCATTGAGGATGGGAAATTAATGTTCTCTGCCCAGAAAATATTTTCAAAACAATATGTGACAAGCCCAACGAGAGCAGACAATTCTGGATCTAGTCTTGGGAAACGGAGATGGGCAAGTGTGTGAAATGACAGTGGCCGGCCATATCGGGGATAGCGACCACAATTCCATCAGATTTTGGATTATTCCAAGGGCGGCACGGTGGCGCAGTGGTTAGCACTGCTGCTTATTGCGCTGATGATCCGGGTTCGGTCCAAACCCCGGGTCACTGTCTGTGTGGAGTTTGCACATTCTCCCTGTCTGCGTGGGTTTCACTCCCACAACCCAAAGATGTGCAGGTTGGATGCATAGGTGTGGCCACACTAAATTGCCCCTGATGAAAACGAACATCTTGCCAAGGCCATTCCCACACCCTCACTACTTGCCTTCAAACGACCGCGTAACCTCAAACAGAATATTGTTTGCAGCAAACTACCCGGCCTTCAGGAGAACAGCGACCACGACACCACACAACCCTGCCATGGCAATCTCTGCAAGACGTGCCAGATCATCAACATGGGTACCACCATTACACGTGAGAACACCACCCGCCAGGTACGCGGTAAATACTCGTGCGACTCAGCCAACGTTATCTACCTCATACGTTCCAGGAAAAGATGTCCCGAGGCGTGGTACATTGACGAGACCATGCAGACGCTGTGACAAGGGATGAACGGACATCGTGCGACAATCGCAAGGCAGGAATGTTCCCGTCCAGTCGGGGAACAGTTCAGCAGTCAAGGACATTCAGCCTCTGATCTTCAGGTAAGCGTTCTCCAAGGCGGCCTTCAGGACGTGCGACAGCGCAGAACCGCCGAGCAGAAACTAATAGCCAAGTTCCGCACCCATGAGTACGGCCTCAACCGGGACCTTGGATTCATGTTGCATTACATTCACCCCCCACCATCTGGCCTAGGCATACAAAATCCTAACAACTGTCCTGGCTTGAGACAATTCACACCTCTTTATCCTGTGATTATCCCTCTCTCCAGTCTCACCGTCTGGACCTGTAAAGACTTAATTACCCACAAAAACTTGCAATCAAAGTACAATCTTGCATCACTGAATGTATCTGTATATGTGTTTGTGGAACACACCTCTTCATTCACCCAAGGACGGAGCTGCGCTCCAAAGGCTACTGATACGAAACAAACCTTTTGGATTTTAACCTGGTGTTGTAAGACGTCTTATTGTGCCCCCCCACCAGTCCAACGGCGGCATTGCCATATCATTTCTCAGTTAAGGAGACCAAAACTTCACACACTACTCCAGGTGTGGCCTCACCAATGCCCTATACAATTGCAGTACAACATCCTATTCCTATCCTCAAATCCTCTTGCTATGAAGGACAATTTACCATTTGCCTTTTTTCTGCCTGCTGTACCTAACTTTCAGCAACTGATGCACAAGGACACGAAGGTCTCGCAACGATCCACCTCGCTCAATTTACACTAAATCAAGTAATAATCTGCCTTCCTATTTTTGCTACCAAAGCGGATAACCTCACATTTATCCACATAATCCTGCATCTGCCATGCATATGCCCGCTCACTCAGCCTGTCCAAAGCATGTCCGCATCCTCCTCACAGCTTACTCTCCCACCCAACTTTGTATCATCTGCAAATTTGGAGTTAATATATTTAGTTCCCTTGTCCAAGTCATTATTGTGAACATTAATCCCGAAGACTTGCTGTTAGGTGATTTAGACATTCTGAATTTTTGCTCAGTGTACCCGATCAGGGGTCATGAGGAGAAGGCAGGAGAATGGGGATGAGAAAAATATCAGCCATGTTTGAATGATGGAGCAGACTCGATGGGCCGAGTGGACTTATTCTGCCCCTATGTTTTATAGTAATCTGCTACGCGAGACCTTGTCAAAAGCCTAGAAGGAGGCGGTGACGTAGTGGTATTGTCACTTGATTAGTAAACCAGAGAAGCAGTCTCGGGTTCAAATCCCACCACTGCAGATGGTGAAATTTGAATTCAATCAAAATCTGGAATTAAAAGCCTAATGATGACTATGAAACCATTGTCGACTGCCGTAAAAACCCTACATGTGACTCCAGACCCAAAGCAATGTGGTTGACTCTTAACTGTCCCCTCAAGGGCAATTAGGGATGGGCAGTGCTAGCACAAGCTGCGATGCCCACATCTCATGAATGAAAAAAAAAAAATTCACCAGTTCTCCCTGGTCAACTCCACTCGTTAAATCTTCAAAGAATTCTAGTAGATTTGTAAATCCATGCTGACTTTGTCTGATCATACCACTGCTTTCCAAATGCTATGCTATGAAATCCTTGATAACGGGCTCGAGCAACTTCTCAACTACCGACGTTAGGTAGGCCTATAATTCAGTTTTCTCTCTACCTCCCTTTTTGAATAGCAGAGTTATATTAGCTATACTCCAATCTGTAGGAACCACTACAGAGTCCAAATAATTTTGGAAAATGACCACCAATGGATTATTTCTCAGGCCATTTCCTTAAGTACTCTGAGATGAAGATTCTCAGGCCCTGGAGATTTATCCACCTTCAATCCCATTAATTTCCCCAAACCATTTCTTTACTAATACTACTTTCCTTCAGCTCCTCACTAAAACTTGTGTTTCTCAGAAGTTCCGGAAAATTATTCATGTCTTCCTTTGTGAAGACAGAAGCAAAGTACGAATTTAACTCCCCAGCCATTCCTTTGTTCCCAGTTCTGAATTCCCTCGTTTCTGACTATAAGGTGCCTACATTAGTTTTTATTCAATTTTTTTCATCTTTACATACCTATAGAAACTTTTACAGTCAGTTTTTATGTTCCCCACTAGCTTACTTTCATGTTGTATTTTCCTCTTAATCAATCCCTTGGTCTGCCTTTGCTGAATTTTAAACGGTTCCCAATCCTCAAGTTGGCTAAGTAACTGGAAAGAAAGGGTCAATGGCTTCCCTTACGAATGGGAGTTTCAAGTGGTGTTCCGCAGGGCTCGATGTTGGGACCCCTGCTGTTTGTTTTATATGTTTGTTTTATATTTTAACAATGTGGGGGCACAATGGGAAAATTTGCAGGTGACACAAAAATTGGCCGTGTAGTGGTCACCACATTACAGGAGGGATGTAATTTCTCTGGAGAGAATGCAGAGAAGATTTACTAGAATGTTGCCAGGGCTGGAGAATTATAGCTGCGAGGAGAGATTGGAGAGGTTGTTTTTTTCCTGCTTGGAACAGAGAAGGCTGAGGGGTGATCCATTGAAGTATACAAAATTGTGAGGGGTAACTGAGTAGGGAGGAATCGTTTTCCCTTGACATAGAGTTCAAAAGCCAGGGGCCATATATTCAATCTAAGTGACAGAACGATTAGAGGGAAAATGAGGAAAAACGTTTTACGCAGAGGGCAATGGATGTCTGGAATTTGCTGCCTGAGTGGTAGTAGACCCTAAACTCTTTTAAAAAGTATCTTAAATGTTGTAAGCTGTAAGGCAATGGGCCATGTGCAGGAAATTGGAATCAGAAAGAGCACCTGGGCCATTTCTATGGTTCTAAGCTCTTCTCAAACATTCTCTCCCCACCCCAACAATTTATGGCGAGGTGGTGGTGTATCACTGGACTAGTAATCCAGAGGCCCACAGTAATGCTCTGGGGACCAGGGTTCAAATCCCACCAAATTTTAATCCAATAAAAGATGGAATTAAAAGTATAATGATGACCATAAAACCATTGACGATTGTTGTAAAAACCCATTATTAGAGAAGGAAATCTGCAGTCCTTGCAGTCTGGCCTACATGCGACTCCAGACTCGCAGCCATGTGGTTGACTTTTAAATGCCTTCCGAACTGTCCACTCAGTTCAAGGGCAATTAAATGCTGGTCCAGCCAGTGACACACACATCCACCAATGAATTCAAACTCTCTGCCCAAAAACGTAAACAATGCTCCATTTTCTGGAATCACTTTTCTTCACTCTTGAGCATTCCTATTACACCACGCCAATATCACAATAGTGCTCCTTAGAACCCTGTTCTGCTCCCAAGCTTTGTTCTGTATACTCTTCATTTCAAAAGCAAGTCTCAGCGAGCTATCTTATTCTATCTTGTTCTTTGCTATGGAACTGTTCACTTAACAGAATCTTCCATTGTTTTCAGGCTATAAAACAACACTTTGGTGTCACTAAATCACAAAGTTCTGGCTTTTCACTTTACTTTTTTGATAAACATGTGGGCAGTACCCTCCACATAACCTGGAATTAGTGTTCTGGACTGGTTTAGGCACATCATATTTTGAAAAAAGGATCAGTCTGCCCCATCTTCAGATTCAAGAATCCAGTATTCAATCCAAGGAGGAAAAGTTGGTCTTTAGTATTTTGCATTATTAGTTGCATTGTTTAAGATATATATTGACTGCATTTGTCTGACACTGATGCTGTAGTAAAAGTAAATTAAAATAAAGTCACCAGAGTACCAGGTAAGCATAGGTTGCTTTCTCCTTTGAGGATCGGGAGGATCTCCACACCTCAGGTAAGGGGCAAGGTTGAGAAGGCAGTGCGCCTTCATGAATAACCTCAGCCGGTATGGGAATTGAATCCGCGGAGTTGGCTTTGTTCTGCATCAAAAAACAGTTGTCCGGCCAACTAAGCTGAACCGGCCCCAATGCTGTAGACGTGTTTAATTAGAATGGTCCCATCCGTTGAACAGTTAAAATGTATAGCTGGGTTAAAACCTCTGCATGGGCACACTATCCTTATGAACATCTCTGCATGATTCTGGCAAGACAGTCTGAATAGATAATAAGAATGAGGTCAGATACAGTTTAATACACTAATAATAACTGGTCCACAGAATTGAAGCTGGGAATCATTAAATCACTGCAGTCAGTAGTGAGGCCCTTGGAGAAGACACCTATACTTATAGTTATATGAATCGATTACACATTAGGACTTTAATGACAGTAATAATTTCACTGCCTTTACTGTAGCTAAAGAACAGGACAAAGAAGCTGGCTAAGTGCACACCAGTCCTAGGCACAAATTCCAAAGTCATTTTACATCACTTGGAATTCCTAATCCACCCACTGTCTTCCTTGACAGTTCAATTACACATGTATTAATTATTTAACCCTAAATGTGCAAATCTTAATTTGGATTTGGCGATTTTGTAAAACGCTTCGACATTTTAAACAGTTAATCAAGTGTTGGTGCGTTCTCACTATTCTTTAGTGTACAGGACCCCCAATGTCGCAAACCTTCAGAAGAAGTGAAAGGACAATGTGCATTAATCTTTTTTTAAAATTACTTAGAGTGCCCAATTTCTTTTTCCAATTAAGGGATAATTTAGCATGGCCAATTCACCTACCCTGCACATCTTGGGGTTGTGGGAGTGACACCCACGCAGACACGGGGAGAATGTGCAAACACCACATGGACAGTGACCGGGGTCGGGATTGAAGCTGGGTCCTTGGCGCCATGAGGCAGCAGTGCTAACCACTGCACACCGTGCCACCTTTTGTGCATTCATCTTACCAACCTTCTGAAATCTTTTTTCCCCTACCAAAATTACTTGTTATTTAATGCCTTCTGGAAATCCATATAAATATCCATTGATATTCCCCTGCCGGCTACTTTAGCCACCTCCTCAAAAACTTCAATCAGATACATCAGCATGACTTATCTTTTACAAGTCCATGCTGGACCTCTCTGATCAGCTGAATTTTCACAATGAGCAGTCACCCTATTAAACACCAGACATTTCAAGACTCTAAGGTTCGGGTGAGCTTCAGAAGACCAACTTCCAAGGGAATTATACAATGGCCATTTACATTTCTTACGCCAGGTCTAACGGAGACTGCCAGTCTGCTGGGACAAAGGACCCAGAAACCTCTTTTGGCAATCTTAATGGTTGCAACATTAACACTCTCAAGAAACCAGATAAAGGAATATATATCCTTGGTCAACTCCAAAGTGGAGAAGTTGGTGCCATGTAATATGACCCCCCCGCTGTCCCCCCCAGCCAAAGGCAATCCAGTTACCCTGTGTCTTGCTGTACTGCCAATCAGTCTGCCATCTTCCATCAACTCAGCAGTTCAGAACCAGAACTCTGAGCAGGTTTTAATGCCTGGTCCCCATCTACATCATTTCTACTGGAACTTCAATATCATCACATACAAGGCAAATTCTTCCCTGCGTGCCCATCTCATCGTGGAAGCCATTTTTGACTGGAAAAGTGGTTTATCCAATATCAGTTTCAGCCTGCTGACCTCTGCCGAGGAATACACCATTGGACATTTAATTCTGGACTCACCTGAAACCTGTTATTTTCTCTGAGGTCTTTGCCCTGTAGCTCATTCTTTTCTTTATCACCTTTTTATTGTACGATTGCAAAAAAAAAAAAAGGGCGACAAAAATTTGCAACACCCTCTTCCGGCATTTTGAGCGTGCTTAAAACAAACTAGCCCTCTTAAGTTTTTCCCTATCTAAAGTTTGCTGTGAGGTAATTAATAGAAAATTGGATCACAGCAAAACTGAGGAATTGGGAAATACACTACCACTTACAAAGGGGAAAATCAAAATCAAAAACACTTTTCTGTTTATAGACAGGTGAGAAGAGAAATCAAGACTAAATCAAACCTCCTCTTGTCCATAACACCCACCTCCGCCATAGCCTCCATTTGCTGTTGAAACCCTAACTCATGTCCTTTGGCATCTCCAGACTACTGTTCTCACATTCACTTGGCGGGCTTCCCATCTTTCACACTCTGTAAACTTCAGTCCATCCAAACCTCTGCTCCCTATACATGATCCTGCACCATGTACTCTTCACCAATCACACCCGTCTTTACCAATCCTAGATCCATCTTACAATCACTCAAATATAAAATTCTCCTTCCCATGTTTGTTTCTCTTCACCACTTTCACCTCCCCACTAGGGCCAGTGCTTTCAATCCTCTAAGCTCTACGTTCTGGAATATGCTCTGGACACCCCTATTGCAATCTCTATCCCCTCCTTTAAAAGCATCAATTGGAGGGTCTTGGAACATTTTTCCATGTTCAAATTTTGTTAATTCCTTCGGGGCATGGGCGTCCCTGGCTAGGTCACCATTTATGCCCATCTCTTATTACCCTTAAGATGGTGGTGCCTTCTTGAATCGCTGAAATCCATCTGGTTCGGTTACACCCACAGCACTGTTTGGCAGCTCCACAATTTTGATACAGGGACAGTGGGATAGTTTGTGGTTTGGAGAGGAACATGCAGATGGTGGTGTTCCCATGCATTTGCTGCCCTTGTCCTTCTAGGTGCTAATGTCACAGGTTTGGAAGGTGCAGTTAAAGGGGATTTGCTGAGTTGGCGCAATGCAATTTGTAGATAGTATACAATGCTGCCGTTGTGCGTCAGTGGTGGAGGGAGCGAATGTTGAAGATGTGGATTGGGTGACAATCAAGCGGGGATGGGGGTCAAGATTCTCGAGTGTTGTTGAATCCGCACTGATCCAGGCAACTGGAGAGTATTCCATCACACTCCTGACTAGTGCAATGTAGATGGTGTTGTATAATTGCAACTGTACAAGCATTAAAGGAGGCTCAATGACAAGATTTCAGTGGAGAAGTACATTCAAACTGAGGATGTCCGAAGAACACATTCACCCAGCACTACAGATACTACTTGGGGGCAGTGTTAGGTTATGGGGCAAAACCAATGAAACATCATTAGACGATTGGGGAGCAGGACATTAAGGTGACAGTAAAAAATCAATTCAAAATATTAAGAGTTTCATTGATAAAGGTTAACTGCTCCACTGCAGACTGTGATATTCATTCTATTAAAGAGACATGATTAATAATATTGTTAATTTATTTCAAATTATTTCAATCAAGGATACTTTTTACCTGCATTCAGGGCTGGAAACCAGTACTGATAGAGCATCCCTTATCTGAAATTTCGAAAAAACCCAAATTCCTGGCCGATGCGCAGTTCCCATACACGAGCAGCTCCCAACGCGCACCGTACATGCGCAGTTCCCAACATGCACCATACATGGACAGTTCCCAACATGCACCATACATGGACAGTTCCCAACATGCACCATACATGGACAGTTCCCAACATGCAGTTCCCAACTCGCATCTCATGCACAGTTCCCAACGCACACCTCACATGCAGTTCCCAACGCACACCTCACATGCAGTTCCCAACGCACACCTCACATGCAGTTCCCAACGCACACCTCACATGCAGTTCCCAACGCACACCTCACATGCAGTTCCCAACGCACACCTCACATGCACAGTTCCCAACGCGCACCTCACATGCAGTTCCCAACACGCATCGCACATGCAGTTCTCAACGCGCAGCGCACATGCAGTTCTCAACGTGCACCGCACATGCAGTTCTCAACGTGCACCGCACATGCAGTTCCCAACGTGCACCGCACATGCAGTTCCCAACGTGCACCGCACATGCAGTTCCCAACGTGCACCGCACATGTGCAGTTACCAACACGCATCACACATATAATAATCTTTATTGTCACAAGCAAGCTTGCATTAACACTGCAATGAAGTTATTGTGAAAACACCCTAGTCACCACATTCCGGCGCCTGTTCAGGAACACGGAGGGAGAATTCAGAATGTCCAATTCACCTAACAGCACATCTTTGGACTGTGGGAGGAAACCGGAGCACCCGGAGGAAACCCACGTAAACACGAGGAGAGGGTGCAGACTCCACAGACAGTGGCCTGGGACCCTGGAGCTGTGAAGCAACAGTGCTACCCACTGCGCTACCGTGCTGCCCATGCGCTATTCCCAACGCGCTCCGCACATGTGCAGTTCCCAACGCGCACCGCACATGCACAGTATATTCTGAAATCTGAAAAATCAGATACACACACGTCCCCAAGCATTTCGGGCAAGGGATTTTCAACCTGTAATATTTAATAAACATACAAAGAGGCGCCGAGGTGGTCCCAGGTACGATCCCCGCTCTGGGTCACTGTCCGTGTGGAGTTTGCACATTCTCCCTGTGTTTACGTGGGTTTCACCCCCACAGCCCAAAGATGTGCAGATCGGTGGATTGGCCACATTAAATTGCCCCTTAATTGGAAAAAATGAATTGGGTACTCTAATAATTGTTTTTTAAAAATATAAAATAAACAAACAATAAAGACCAAACAGGACTGTACTGTAATTGTAAAAGGAGAGCATCCAGGAAGAAGCTTGCATAGTTCCTCTACTGGTCACCTAGACAGTGAACACAGATTTCAAAATATCAACACCATTTAGTTTAAAGATGCCATTTCAGGGACTTCCAGTGGCGACAATGAGTGAGTGAGTCGCACATTCCGGGGCTCAAATCCGGCGGGATTGGAGGACCTGGTTGCCCGGTTTTGCGGGACTGCGGAGCGCTGGAAAGACGGCCACGAAGGTGCTGAGGAACGGGCAGAGCTGCATGGAACTGCGGGAGAGCAGAAAGCAGCGCAAACGGGAGAGGAAGGGACAAAGACAAGGTGCAGGGGAGGCTGACCCGGGAGCAAAGATGGCGGACCTGGCGATCCAGCAACGCTGGAAAACATGCTGCAGGTGATAAAAAGCAGTTTTGAATCGTTGAAGCGGGATAACTTGGACCCACTTCAGAAGGCAGTGGATCAATTGAACCAGAGATTGGATGCCCAGGACGAAAAAGTTAAGGAGCTGGGACAGGCAGTGGAGGAGCAGGCGGACGCGCAGACGATCGCTGCGCGAGAAGTCGACAGGTTGAAGGAGAGACAGAGAAGACTGCTGGACAGAGTAGAGGAGCTGGAAAATAGAGCCCGTAGACAAAATCTGAGGATCATCAGTCTCCTGGAGGGGGCGGAGGGAGCTGATGCCACAGCATTCGTGGCTGACCTGTTGATGCAGCTGATGGGGGCTGAAGCCTGTCCGCGACCGCCGGAGCTGGAGGGGCACACAGAGTAGAGGCGAGACAGGTGCGTCCGCCCCCCCCCCCCACCCGTCCGATGGTGATTAGGTTCCACAGGTTTGTGGAGAAGGAGCGGGTGCTGCAGTGGGCAAAGAGCGCTAAGAGCAGCACGTGGAATAACAGTGTCCTTCGCATTTACCAGGACCTAAGTCAGGAGGTGGCCAGGCGGCGAGCAGCCTTTAAACAAGTCAAGGAGGTGTTGTTCAAAAAGCACGTGAAGTTTGGTCTGCTCTTCCCGGTCCATCTTTGGGTTACACATCAGGGCCAACACCACTACTTCTCCGAGCCTGAAGAAGCGATGGACGTTGTGAGAGATCAGGGGCTGGTCTTGAAAAAAGGTCCTGCGGACGCAAGCTAGGGTCCGAGAATTACTGGTTGAAGGGACACTTACCGTGCCTGGACTGCAGGTCGACTGTTTACTGCTTTAAAGGTGCCTTGTGTATTTTTTTGCGGGCTGTTTTTGCCTGTGGGGCGAATGGTCTTTTTCCTTGTATTGCGGTGTTATATATTTCTTTTTTTTTCCTTTTTGGTGCTCAGAAGGGGACGTGAGCTAACACTTTTCTGTGTACACAGCTGGAACTGTTTTGTACCTGGAGCAGCCTCGCGTTGCTGTTTGATGTTTACATCTGGTTTGATCTTTCCCATCTTAGTGAGACTGCTCCAGTGGGTCGGAGTGGGCGATGGTGCGCTGGGGAGATGAGGTCGGGGAAACAATGGGAGTGAGACAAGGGGGCGCCGGAGCGATGAATCACCGGGCTAGCAGATTGGCTAGTCAAGGGAGTCAGGTGGGGTGGTGGTTGGGGGGGGGAGGGGGGGGGGAGGAGAAGAGAGACTACAGCCAGTGAACGGCAGGGGTGGGGTTATCGGGGGATGTTGCTGGGGAGGGGGTGGGGTTATTTTGCTTACGTGGGGGGGGGATCTGAAGTAGATAATGGAAAGGAGGTCGGGGGTGGAGGCAGCCAAGAGGCGAGCCAGGAATGGCACTGCGCATGGGCCGGGGGCGGGCCCAAGAAAGATTATGGCTGACCGGCAGGGTGGGGGGTTGTGCCCCCCAACCAGGCTGATCACCTGGAATGTCAGGGGACTAAGTGGGCCAGTTAAAAGGGCACGTGTGTTCGCGCATTTGCATGCTCTGAAGGCGGACGTAATTATGTTGCAGGAGACACATCTGAAAGTATCTGACCAGACTAGGCTAAGGAGGGGCTGGATCAGCCAGGTCTTCCACTCGGACTTGGATTCTAAGTCCAGGGGGGTAGCAATTATGATCAATAAGCGGGTTCAATTCGAGGCGGAGGGCGTAGTCGCAGACGGCGGGGGCAGATTTCTTATGGTAAGGGGCAAGCTGGAGGGGAGAAGAGTGGCGCTGGTGAACATATATGCGCCGAACTGGGACGACGTTGACTTTATCAAAAGAGTGCTGGGGAAGGTCCCGGACCTAGACTCACGTAAGTTGATAATGGGTGGGGGACTTTAATACAGCCCTTGACCCGGGGCTGGACCGGTCATGTCCCAGAACGGGCAGACTCCCAGCAATGGCAAGGGAGCTGAAAGGGTTCATGGAGCAAATGGGGGCTGTGGACCCATGGAGAGCCAGACAGCCGACGGGAAGGGGCTACTCGTTTTATTTGCATGTTCATAAAGTATATTCTCGGATTGATTTTTAAAATCTTGAGCAGGGACTGTGTAGGGAGGTAAAGAATACGGAATACTCGGCAATCACTATCTCGGACCATGCCCCGCACTGGGTGGACCTGCAGGTCGGGGGGGGGGGGGGGGGGGGGGGGGGGGGGGGAATTACCAATGCCCGCAATGGACGTTAGACGTAGGACTGTTGTCGGAGGAGGGGACATGTGAGAGACTTCGGAAATGTATGCAAAATTACTTGCAGATGAACGATACGGGGGAGGTTTCAGCAGCGACCCTGTGGGAGGCAGTAGTGAGGGGGGAGCTGATCTCAATTCGGGCTCACAAGGTCGGGGCGGACAGAGCAGAAATGAACAGATTGGTTAGGGAAATTCAGCAGATAAACGAGGAGCATGCGGGGTCCCCGGGGGAGGACCTACTCAGGGAGAGACGGAGATTGCAGGCGGAACTGGGGGTGCTATCCACGAGTAGGGCCGTGGAACAACTTAGGAAGGCGAGGGGAGTGGTGTATGAGCATGGGGAGAAGGCCAGCAGATTGCTAGCGCAGCAACTCAGGAAGAGGGAGGCGGCCAGGGAAATAAGTAGAGTGGTTGATGGGGAGGGGAGCAGAGTGGAGGACCCGGCAGGACTGAATAAGGTATTTCGGGACTTCTATAGTAAGCAGTACACTTCAGAACCCCCGGAAAAGCTGGAGGAGATGAAAAGGTTCCTGGATGGTCTAACCTTCCCAAAAGTAGGCAGGGGACTAATGGTCGGGCTGGGGGCCCCGATTAGAGCGGAGGAGGTATTGGGGGGCCTAAAGGCCATGCAGTCGGGGAAAGCCCCAGGACTGGATAGATACCCAGTAGAGTTTTACAAGAAGTTCTCGGAGATAGTAGGACCGGTCCTGACAAGGGTTTTTAATGAGGCAAGGGACAGAGGGACCCTGCCACCGCCGATGTCGCAAGCCACCATCTCGCTGGATAAGCGGGTCATACAGGCCAATCTCCCTGATCAATGTGGATGCCAAGCTCCTGGCCAAGGTCCTGGCGATTAGAATGGAGGACTGCGTACCGGAGGTGATTGGGGATGATCAGACAGGGTTTGTGAAAGGCAGGCAGCTGACAGCTAACTTGAGAAGATTGCTTAATGTGATCATGATGCCCCCGACGGGCAAGGAGGTGGAGGAAGTGGTGGCAATGTACGCTGAGAAGGCCTTCGACCGGGTGGTGTGGGGCTATTTGTGGGAGGTGCTTGGATGGTTTGGGTTCGGGGAGGGACTGGTTAATTGGCTCAGACTATTGTACCAGGCCCCAAAAGCTAGCGTTAGGACGAACAGGATAATGTCAGATTATTTCAGACTACACCGCGGGTCCAGACAGGAGTGCACACACTCCCCGTTGCTGTTCGCGCTGGCCATAGAGCCGTTGGCGATGGTGTTGAGAGCTGCAAAGGGGTGGAAGGGAATGACTAGGGGGGTGGAGCATAGGGTCTCTCTCTATGCGGACGACCTGCTCCTGTATGTGTCGGACCCACTGGCCGAAATGGAAAATATACTTGAAACATTGAGGAAGTTCGGCCGGTTTTCAGGGTACAAATTAAATATGGCCAAGAGTGAGATGTTTGTGGTGCAGGCAAGGGGCCAGGAGATTAGGCTGAAGGAGCTGCCATTTAGGCTGGTGCAGGAAAGTTTCCGGTACTTGGGGATACAGGTGGCACGAGACTGGGGCAGGTTGCATAAGTTAAATTTGGCTAGGGTGGTGGAACAAATTAAGAGGGAGTTTCGGAGATGGGATGCACTCCCGCTGTCACTGGCGGGGAGGGTGCAGACTGTAAAGATGACAATCCTCCCTAGATTTCTGTTCATCTTCCAGGGCCTCCCGATCTTTATCCCACGGTCCTCCTTCAAAATGACTGGCAAAATCATCATGAGCTTTGTCTGGGCGGGAAAATCCGGCGGGTGAAGAAGGCGATGCTTGAAAGGAGCCGCAGCGAGGGGGAACTGGCATTGCCGAGTCTGATCAACTACTACTGGACGGCTAACATAGCCATGATAAGGAAGTGGATGGTGGGTACGGGGTCTATCTGGGAGCGAGTGGAGGCGGCTTCCTGCAGGGGCACCAGTTTGGCAGCCCTGGTCACAGCTCCCCTACCGCTGTCGCCGGCCAGGTACTCCACCAGCCCGGTAGTGGGGGCGGCCCTGCGGATATGTGGCCAGTGGAGGAGGCATGTGGGGGGGTTGGGTGCGTATGTTTGGGCTCCAATATGTGATAACCATCGATTCGCCCCCAGGAACATGGATGGAGGGTTTCGAACATGGCGGCAGGCGGGGGTGGGCGATATGTTCCTGGAGGGGAGCTCTGCGAGTTTGAGGGGCTTGGAGGAGAAATTTGGGCTGGTAAGGGGAAATGACTTTAGGTACTTACAGATGCGGGACTTTGTACGCAGGCAGGTCCCATCCTTCCCACACCTCCCGCCAATAGGGATCCAGGACAGAATAGTCTCTAGAGGAGAAGGAGGAGAGGGTAGAGTCTCGGATATCTACAAGGTGCTCATGAAGGGGGAAGAGTCCCAGATGAAGGAACTGAAACTCAAATGGGAGGAGGAGCTCGGCGGGGAGATGGAGGCCGGGCTGTGGGCAGAAGCTCTGGGTAGGGTAAATTCAACCGCAACATGTGCCAGGCTCAGCCTGATTCAATTTAAGGTCGTTCACCGGGCCCACATGACGGTAGCTCGGATGAGCAAATTCTTTGGGGTAGAGGACAAGTGCGCTAGATGCGCGGGAGGACCAGCGAACCATGTTCACATGTTTTGGGCATGTCCTAAGCTTAGGGGGTACTGGGAGGGATTTGCAGGGGTCATGTCCCGGGTGCTGAAAACAAGGGTGGTGATGAGCCCAGAGGTGGCAATTTTCGGGGTTTCGGTAGACCCGGGAGTCCAGGGGGAGAAAGAGGCCGATGTTCTGGCCTTTGTTTCCCTAATAGCCCGGCGGCGGATACTGCTGGCACGGAGGGACTCAAAACCCCTGAAGACCGAACTATGGCTTTCGGACATGTCAAGTTTTCTGGGTATGGAGAAAATTAAGTTCGCCTTGAGGGGATCTGTACTGGGGTTCGCCCGAAGGTGGCAACCATTCATCGACTTCTTCGCGGGAGAGTGAACGTCATTTCTGTTAGCTGTAACTGTTTACAATGCCAAAAAAATACCTCAATAAAATTGTTTGTTTAAGAAAAAAAGATGCCATTTCAGCTTCAAAGTAAAACCGCAAACTACAGTCGTAGCTACACATGCAGCCCCCAGCCACTCAGGGGTGGGGAGAAAATTCAATGAAACAGCGCTGCTCTGCAAACAACCTTTGCGCAACCTCCACCCCCATAGAAGTTTTCCATAGAAGTTACAAGGTTAACAAATGACCAAACTGCAACTGAAACAGTAACCGCTCAGAGATGGCGTTGAACAGCAAATGGAGCCTCATTTCCATTAATACTCTTTCTGATCTAAATCTCAAGTCGCGTCCATCCTGCTCAGAATTTCTATTTCTCAAAAATGTGGCATTAAAAGAGTCAAAACATTTAATTGGACTTACCTCACAGAGCTCTGTTGGGATGAAGGAGGCTGGGGGGACGGTTGTGGTTGTGGCGGTGGAAGCATCGTCTGCACTTGTTGGACTGGAGAAGGTATCATGGCAATCACATTGTTAACCTGCAGTTAGGCAGACGACAGCAGGCAATGAATACCCACAATATCAAAGAACACTCCTCCTGCAACCTTGCTCACACTCTGAAACACAGGCTGCAGGATTATCTCCCATACAAGAATGCAGTCTAAAAAGACCGAGCCTACATCATCACAAAACCTTGTCACTACTCTTGATGGATTGCCAAGATAACTACTGTGCTCCGCTAACCCAATTATGAGTTCAAATTCAGTGGTCCAATCCTGATACATGTCAACTAAGTCAGAGTCGAAATTCAGTTTGATTAAGTTGATTCAAAAATAAATTCTAAGTCATAGGAAATTTTTTCAGTTCCTCCCTTCCCCAACAGGATATAAGATTTTTGTTTGATTACACTTCAAAAGTACTTGATTGGCTGCAAAGTGCTTTGGGACATCCCGAATACGCACTAGGTGCATTACAAACCCAGGTTCCTGGTCTGTCGTCAAAATGACACATTTCATTTCAAAAATCACTAAACTGGAGTTTCATTGTGTAGCCTCAGCCAGATATAGTAGGTTGCTGGACAACTGGATTTTTCCCAGCGGAACAACCAGCTATGAATAAGCAAATTACCCCAAAAGGCTTTACGATGGAACAAAAAGATGTCTTACATTTGTGGCTACGAACAGCAACGGTTGGACAGAATCAAAGGGCAGAAATTCCTGGGATTGATCTCTGCTCTGTGCCGAGGTAGGCAGCACTGAAGTGCAATTACAATTAGCTTCAGTGTCTCTGGAAGGTAGGTAGGGTTCAAAACAAAATTGCCAGGGTTGATTAACATGCTGTTCCTGCTGAATTATGCACGTGTAAACATCAGAGGAAGGCAGAGTGAGCTTGGACACAATGTCCCCATGATTATACAGTATTGTGTGGTGCATGCGTCTCAATTTGAGCTGTAATGAATTTGTACTGTTTTAGCAGATGTCAGCTCATCCCTACCTAACCGTTCAATCACTAGAGCTGGCTTGGGGGACGTGTGGTGGTGGTGGGGGGGCGGGGGGAAACAGTGTGTTGCAGGCCCCTGTGGAAACACAAGGGAAGGGTAGTGGTGTACTCCTGGAATTCAAACGGAGAGCCCTTTTATATTTTTCAGCTACATTAAGAATTTGGTCTCAGGCATCAAAGGAATGATACTGATGTTGTTCGCTGATTACACTGGAAAAACGGAGGAAATTTGAGCAAGTGCAGGGAGAAGGAAGTGAAGCGGGCAGGTAGGTGGCAGATAAAGTTCTGCTCAACAAAATGTGTCTACATTTGGAAAACGAGAGGGAGTGTGCCATGAATGGTAAAGAGTGCAGAATCGGAGAGATCGAGAGTTAAGATGCATAGATCATTTAAAGATGGCAGAAGTAGAAAAGGCCATTACAACACAAGTGAGATTCTGAATAAATACTATTTATAAAAGAAGTGACAGTCAATCTGCACACGGCATCAGCTTCGGCCACAGCTGGAGTATTGTTTGCGGGAGGAACACAAGCAATACCAGCAACAGGAAGAAACAAGGGAAGATAGACCTCGGAGGTGTATTATGGTATGGTTGTGTGTGCACTTCCCAAAGGCTAATTGTCTGTGGATGCTTCATTCCAAGCTGTTTTCTTGACAGTTTTGGTCAGCGGCAATTTGCCATTGCCTTCCACTCTTGAGGGGGGAGAGTGAGTAGGACACATAAGGTTGTATATGTGCGCAACTTGTTGAAGGGGGGAGGTCAGATGGAGAAAATGGTGAAAAGAGGCATACAGGATCTTGGGTTTACAGACATAGAATACAAAAGGCAAAGAAGTTCAGGTGACCCTGTATAAAGCAGCAGCACGGTGACACAGTGGTTAGTACTGCTGTCTCACAGTGCCAGGGACCCGGGTTCATTTACTGCCTCAGGTGACTGTGTGTGGAGCTTGCACATTCTCCTCGTGTGTCTGTGGGTTTTCTCCGTGTGCTTTGGCTTCCTCCCGCAGTCAAAAGATGTGCGGGTTAGGTGGATTAGCCATGCTAAATTGCCCTTAGTGTCTAAAAGGTTAGGTGGGGTTATTGGGATAGGGTGGAAGTGTGGGCCTAGGTAGGGTGTTCTTTCAGAGGGTCGGTGCAGACTCGATGGGCTGAATGGCCTCCTTCTGCACTGCAGGGATTCTATGCTTCTAAAGCACTGATTTGGCCTCAGCTGGAATAGTAACCCAAATTCTGAACACCACACTTTGGGAAAGATTTGGCGGCATTAGAGAAGGTGCAGAAAAGATTCACAAGACTGGTTGCAGAGGTGATGATAGATTGGACAAGTTGTGGCTGTTCTCCTAAGTGAGAAATTCGAGGAGACTTGTTACAGGCATTCAAATCTCTTCCATTGGGCAGGAGATACTAAAGTCTGAGAACACGCACTAACAGGTTCAAAAACAGCTTCTTCCCTGCTGTAACCAGACTCCTAAATGGCCCTCTGATGGACTGAACTGATCTCTTCACACATCTTCTCTACTGAGTAGTACTACACTCCGTATGCTCACCCGATTTCTGTGCCTATGAATTTTCATTGTGTATTTATGTGTCCCCTATGTTTTTTCATATATTGAACGATCTGTCTGGACTATACGCAGAACAATACTTTTCACTGTACCTCGGTACACACGATAAATCAAATCAAACTCTATAAGAGTCTAGAAATGGTAAATAGAAGCTGTTCCCATTGGTAGTGATTAGCACTGCTGACTATGGCGCTGAGGACCCGGGTTCGATCCCGGTCCAGGGTCCCTATCTGTATGGAGCTTGCACATTCTCCCCCGTGTCAGTGTGGGTTGCACCCCCACAACCCAAAGATCTGCAGGGTAGGTGAATTGGCCACGCTAAATTGACCCTTAATTGGGGGGAAAATAATTGGTACTCTAAATTTAAAAAAATAAACTGTTCCCATTGGTGCAAGTGTTGAGAACCAGAGAAGAGAGACTTTAAAACCAACAGCGACATGAGGAAAAATATTTTTATTCAGTGAGTGGTTAGGATTTGGAACATACAGCCTGAGGGTTAAGATGGAGGAAGATTCAATGAAGGTTTTCAAAGCAGGATTGGATAAGGCCTGAAAGAAAGAAATTTGCAGGATTACGGGGAAAGGGACAAGCCGAGTTGCCCTTGCAGAAAGCCAGCACAGACATGGCAGGCTGAATGGCCTCTTCTGTGCGTAACTATTTTATGATTCTAGCCCGGATTAAAAACTGTGATTGGACATAAAATCCTTGCAATTTACACTTGAATTCAACATGGTACACAAAGATAAAAGTGGACTTCTCATTGAAAGGTTCAATTACCTGGATGTCTAAAAATGAAAATCCCTCAAGATGATTTATGAGTTAGAAAACCTTTAGAAAAACTACCACGTCAATTACAATCTGTTTGGAACACAAGGCTGCACAAAAGCTTATGTTATATCTGTGCATGTGCGTGCACGTGTGTGTATTTTCTCTTGGACAGTTGCAACTGTTCCTTTGTGCTCCATATCTAACAGCACTATGATGTATTCCACAGATAACAATATACGTTCTACAAACACTTATCTAATGTTTATATTGAAAAAAAGTGTGAAGATTTAGTTCCTTCATCGGCCTAGTGCACAACAGTTGAGTACTGAGCTATGCGGACATAGAGGCGCCACTTTCAGTTCCTGGTTGGTGCTGTGCTAATTGTTTGTAGCACCTAGGATACAAGAAAAGGTTTCAATTTCCTGGGCCAGGGAACGGAAAAACAGTCCAACTAAATACTAGCAGCATGGGCTAAACTAAACCTTTATAAATCATTGTTAACAACATGGACCAAACTAAATCTATATAAAGAATACTGGAAACCATGGGTTACATTAAACCACTAAAAAGGAATATGGGCAGCACGGTTGTTAGCACTGCTGCCTCACAGCACCAGGGACCCGGTTCAATTCCTACCTTGGCTAACTGTTTGGAGACTGTATGTTCTCCCCATGTCTGCGTGTATTTCCTCCGGATGCTCCTGTTTCTTCCCACAGTCCAAAGATGTGCAGGTTAGGTAGATTGGCCACTCTAAATTGTCGCTTAGTGTCCAAAGATTAGGTGAGGTTACGGGAATAGTGCTCTTTCGGAGGGTTGGTGAAAACTCGATGGCCGAAAGGCCTCCTTCTGCACTGTAGGGATTCTATAGAAGCAACTCAGAAAGAAAGCACCCCCTTGTGGAATCTCACAGGTCAGCCAAGGTGAAGAATCACCAAAAAGAAAGGATCTATACCTATAAGATGAAACATTTACAATGTTTTTATTTAGTGTATGCATGTGTGCGAGATATGTTCCATATATCAAATGTACCCTCAGGGTCTGAGTTGTGGAATATGTCTTTGTTATGATTTTATTTAAGTCAGCTGACTTGGTGGGCTCTGCCATTGGGCAGGGTAATAGCAATGCTAAAGAAAAGTTGAATGCTTTCAAAGTGACCTGTACGCAGAAGGAAGTTGTGTATATTCAGAGGGTTAAAGGAGAACTGGTTACGTGCTGACAATTTTAAAATTACATACTTAAGGAAAATAACTCTCAATGTTAAGAATCAAACTCAGCTGACCCTTTGGAGGTCAGATAGGAATTTTCCAGAGTTTGTTCCGAAATGGGTCCAGGGAGTTTACAGCTCTTCCCGAGACTGTACATGCTGGAAGGCAAGCAGAAACAGTGAATTGGAAGTGGATGCGATGGTTCTGCAACACTCCCTTTCATCCATTTGCGTGTTCCCACCCTGGGCAGCAAATCTAATCACAAGTTGCAATTTGCACACCCAAGTCATGAATCTGAAGATGGTGAGGTATTCTTAACGATTAGCAGTAAACTGCAGGCTCACAACCACGCTGCAAATGACAGACAGGAGCTTCAGGCTGGCCTTGCCAGAGACCCTTGCATCCCATGAAGGAATAAAAAATACAAATGCTGCACAACGTCTCCAGCTGCCACTCATTAATTTTTCAGGCTCCATAGTAAGGTCCATGGACGGCAGTTGGAGAAGCACAGGAGCCGTGGGACTTGAGCCGCGTGATATTATTCGGTCTGGATCTTGGCCTCCACATCCAAGGACAAAATAGATGATAATAGAAATGTGTGGGTATACATATCAGGAAAGAATGGGCAGGCTGGGTATTGTTGAAAACAAAGGGTGACCTAGCGGAGGTCTTTGGAAGGTTTTGATCGGGTGCATTAAGAGAGAATGTTTCCTCTTATTGGGAAGAGCAAAACTAGAGGCCAGCAATAGCAACATCCACTCCCTCCACCACCAACACATAGTGGCAGCACTGTATACCGTCTGCAAGATGAACTGCTGTAACTCACCAAGGTTCCTTCAACAGCAACTTTCAAACTGGCAACCTCTAATACCGAAAAGGACAGGGCAGCAAGCGCATTGGAACACCAAAACCTGCAAAATGCCTTCCAAGTCACAGTAACTTAGAAATATATCACCGTTCCATCACCATTGCTGAGTCAAAACCCTGGAAGTTCCTCACTAATAGCTCTCCAACAATCGCAACAGTCTTCCTTTGTGGGTGTGCCTACACCACATGGACTGTAGTGGTTCACGGCAGCTTCTCAAGGGTAATTAGGGGCAGGCAATAAATACTGCCTGTCCAGCGATGCCCACATCCTCAACAAATTTTTTTTTTTTTTTAAATTCAATCCTGATTTAAAATCCCTCCATGGCCTCACCCCTTCCTAATCTCCTCCAACTCCACAATCCTCCAAGATATCTGTGCTCCTCTAATTCTGGTTTCTTGTGTATTCCCAATGATAATTTCTCTAGCATCGGTGGTTGTGCCTTCAGTTGCCTTGGCCCCAATCTCTTGAATACCCACCCTACACTGCCCACCTCTCTACCTTCCTCCTTTAAAACACTTCTTCAAATTCTTTTTGACCAATTTTTTGGACATCAGGCCTAATATCTCCTTACGTGGCTCGGTGTCAAATTTAGTTGCTTCTCTGAAGTGCCCTGGTCCATTTCATTACATTAAAGGGGCCATATAAATATGAAGTGTTGTTGTTTGACTGCAAGATGTGCATAAATTTCAAAGATCCTTCATTCGCCTAGTACTCTAAATAATGATTGCAAGAGCTGTCTAAATTGTGGTCACCGAGCACCTGGGTTTGATCCCGGCTCTGGGTCACTGTCTGTGTGGAGTTTGCACATTCTCCCCGTGTCTGCGTGGGTCTCGCCCCCACAACCCAAAGATGTTCAGGGTAGGTGGATTGGCCAGGCTAAATTGCCCCTTAATTGGAAAAGTCTAAATTATTTTTAAAAATTGTGGCTCATACCACAATTTACCAAAAGCAAAAAGATGACGTTTGCAAGAAGAGATGAAAAGATTGCATTTAAAAATAGCCCTTTTAAAGAAATAATGTGGTTTAAATTGTAGCACAAAATAATCCCATTATCACAATGCTATACTGTTACGTTGCTATTCGTGGATGCATTCGGCTCCCTGCTCACAATCAGCAGCTTTCCTCACTGTGATAAGTTCTGAATTACCTTTGCCGCTTTCTCATCTAATAGCTTCAAAAGCAAACATCCCTCATTATTGTTAATGTCTGTCAGTCTTGTATTTCATTCTTCCTTGTTAGTGTTTGCTCCATTAATTCACCACCATTTCTCTTCAGCTGTCCCAACTCATTCCTCATCTTCTGATTGCCTCCCGAGTGTCAGTTTGGTTCAGTTGGCACAAAATTCGAACCTTCCTCGACAGATAGGAGCTCTTCATCTGTGCTTGCATCCTGGTACCACACAAGGTGATTGCTGCACTGGCAGAGGCATTTACCCATTGACAGATGACAAATGATTCCATGGCACAGTTGAACAGGAGCACGGAAAGCTTCTTGGCCGACATTCCCAATCTAAAATCCTGAACACCAGGTTAGCTGATAATCCAGCTCACTGATTTGTGCGAGATTTCAGTGTGTGCAAAATGGCTGACGGACAGCGGGTTTACTATGTGTTTAATAATGACTCGAGAAACACAAGGAAGAACTTGGTCTTAAGCTTCAAATTTCACCGTTTGCACAATGCAGCAGCCCCAAAAACCAGGGGATCATATCCTTTAATTCTGCTGGATGATTTGCACCATTCTTTTTGTGGCGGTTTTGGCTTTGAGCTGCAATGATTAGGAACTGGTTCACAGGGGCAGACCTATTCAGGACACCATGTCATAAGGCAAAACTATTTATGGGGGTGGGGGCAGGGTCAAATAGGAATAGCCCCTCAAGCCTCTCATTCAATTAGATCATTCCTGATCTGTACCTAAATTCTATTTCCCCATTTTTGCTCCATATTCCTTGATATCTTTACCTAACACAACTCTATTAACCTCAGTCTTGAAAGCTCCAATTGCCCCCCAAAATCCATAGCCTCTGGGAGGAAAGAACTACAAATTTTCACCACTTTGTGTATAAGAAGTGCTTCCTGATGCCATTCCTGAATTACCCAGCTCTAAGATTATGTTCCGTTATTCTTGAATCTCTCTGGGCGGCACTGTGGCGCAGTGGTTAGCACTGCTACCTACAGCGCTGAGGACCCAGGTTTGATTCCAGCCCCGGGTGACTGTGTGTGGAGTTTGCACATTCTCCCCGTGTCTGCGTGGATCTCATCCCCACAACCCAAAGATGTGCAGGGTAGATGGATTGGCCATGCTAAAGTGCCCCTTAATTGGAAAAAAATAATTGGGCTCCCTAAATTTAGAATTTAAAAAAAGTTCTTGAATATCTCAGTTATTTGGTCTCTATGTTACAATATCCTTTTACCTTTTTCTTTAGAAAATATTTTATTGAGGCATTTCTAATTTTAACATTTTAAACAACAGAGATCCAACACACCCAAAAACCCCACAATTACACATCCAACTCCTCCTAGCCCTAAACCCTAACTACCCATACATGAGATTCCCTGCCCTGAATCGTCGCCTCCCCCCGCCGCCGACAGTCAATTTTCCTTGAAGAAATCGATGAACGGCTGCCACCTCCGAGCGAACCCCTATAGCGAACCTCTTAAGGTGAACTTTATTTTCTCTTGCCCAAGAAACCCTGCCATATCACTGACCCAAACCCCCGACTTTGGAGGCTCCGAGTCCCTCCATCCCAGCAAAATCGTCTCCGGGCCACCAGGGAGGCAAAGGCCAAAACGTCGGCCTCTCTCCCACTGGGCTCCCGGATCTTCCAACACTCCAAATATTGCCATCTCTGGGCTCGGTGTCACCCTCCCTTCCAGGACCTCTGACATGACATCTGAAACTCCCTGCTAGAATCCCCTCAGCCTCGGACATGCCCAAAACATATGTACATGGTTCGCAGGACTTCCCCCACACCGCTCACACCTGTCCCCCACCTCCTCAAAAAACATACTCATCCGGGCCACAGTCATATGAGCCCTGTGGACCACCTTGAACTGAATCAGGCTAAGCCTGGCATATGACGAGGATACACGGACTCTCCTCAGGGCCTTCTCCCATAACCCAACTCTCCTCCCAGCTCTTTATCCCACTTCCTCTTCAGCTACCCAATTGGGACCCTTTCCCACTCCATCAGTTCCTTATATATTTCCGAGACCCTCCCTTCCCCAACCCCTGTTTTTGACATCACCTTATCCTGTAAACCCCTTAGTGGGAGGCAAGGAAAGCTCGGGACCGGCCTCCGGACAAAATCCCGTACCTGCAGGTACCGGAACCCATTCCCACCCAGTAATTCAAACAACTCCTCTAGCTCCTCCAGGCTCGGGAAACCCTCCTCAATGGAAAAGTCCCCAAATCGCTGAATGCCTGCCCGCTGCCATCTCCTGAAGACCCCGTCTAGCCCCCCCCCCCCCCCCCCGGAGCGAACCGGTGGTTATCACAGATCGGTGACCACACCGACACTCCCTCCAGTCTCATGTGCTGCCTCCATTGCCCCCTCACTCTCAGGGCTGCCACTACCACTGGGCCTGTGGAGTACCATGCCGGCGGGAATGGCAGAGGTACCGTTAACAAAGCCTTCAGACTCGAGCCCTTGCAAGATGCTGCCTCCACTCGCTCCCAAACCGACCCCTCCCCCACTACCCATTTCCTAACCATCGATATATTAGCCGCCCACTGGTAATTAATAAAGTTCGGAACGGCCAAGCCCACTCCATGCGTCCCCGTTCAAGGAGGACCTTCTTCAACCTCGGGGCTCTCCCGGCCCATATAAACCCCGGGATCGCCGCATTCAACTTCCTAAAAAATGCCTTGGGGATGAAGATTGGAAGACACTGAAACACGAACAGCAATCTTGGGAGGACTGTCATTTTCACAGTCTGTGCCCTCCACGCCAGTGACGGCGGGAGCATGTCCCATCTACAGAAGTCCCCTTTCATTTGCTCAATCAACCTGCCCAAATTTAGTTTATGAAGCTGATCCCAGTCCCGTGCCACTTGAATACCCAGGTACCTACAACTCTCTCCCACCACTTTGAACGGCATCTCCCTCAGTCTCCTCTCCTGCCCCCTTGTCTGGATCGCAAAAACCTCACTCTTGCCCATATTTAGTTTGTAACCTGAGAACCGACCAAATTCCTCCAGTATCCCCATAATTCCTGCAATTCCCTCCAATGGGCCTGTTATATAAAGGAGCAAGTCGTCCACATAGAGTGAGACCCTATGTTCCACCCCCCCCCCCCCCCCTCTCACGAGCCCCCACCGAATGTTCGATGCTCTCAATGCCATTGCCAAAGGCTCTATGGCCAGGGCAAACAGTAGTGGGGAGAGTGAACACGTCTTTCTCGTCCCCCGGCACAGATTAAAAGATTGAACCAGACTTGTCCTTACATTCGCCACTGGTGGGTGATAGAGCAACTGGACCCAATACACAAATCCCTGCCCAAACCCAAACCTTCCCAGAACATCCCACAAATTTTTCCACTCCACCCGATTAAAGGCCTTTTCTACGTCCATGGCCACCACCACCACGACCTCGCGCCGCTCCGCAGGCATCATTATTATATTTAGGAGCCGCCTAATGTTGGACGTCAGGTGTCGTCCCTTAACAAACCCCATCTGGACCTCCCCTATTACCCCTATGCGTGTGGTCAAGATCTTTGCCAGCAATTTCGCATCTACATTTAATAGGTAGATTGGCCGATATGATAATAAACCTCAGCTCTCCGGATCCTTATCCCACTTCAGAATAAGGGAAATCGATGCCTGCGATAACATTGGGGGGAGCTCTCCCAGCTCCTTTGACTCATTAAACGTCTTTACCAGAAAACTTTTAATAAAACTCAACCGGGTATCCGTCTGGCCCCGGGGCTTTGACCGATTGCATCGCCCCCCAACCCGTCTATAATCTCCCCAAGCCCAATTGGAGCTCCCAAATCCTCCACCAACTCCCCGTCTATCCTCAGGAACTCCAGCACTCCCAGAAATCGCTTCACCCCTCCTCCACAGCTGGGGGTTCAAATTTATAGAATTTACTATAAAACTCTCGAAACACATCATTTACCCCCACTGGATCCAAAACCACCTTCTCCCCTGTAACCCTCACTTTCCCAATCTCTCGCGCCGCCTCCGGTTTCCTCAGCTGGTGCGGCAGCATCCTGCTGGCTTTTTCTCCATATTCATACACTGCCCCCTTTACCCTCCTCAGCTGCCCCTTCGCCTTACCGGTGGACAGTGGCCCAAATTCCAGCTCCTTCAAAAACCCGACATCCAGAGACTCCGCATACCTCCTCTCCACCTGTAAAATTTCACCTACCAATCTGTCCCACTCCGCCCACTCAGCCTTTTCCTTATGGGCCCGAATTGAGATGAATTCCCCCCTAATAACCGCCTTCAGTGGCTCCCAAACCACCCCCGCTGAAACCTCACCCATGTCATTGATCCCTATATATCTCCGAATGGTCTCCCTCACCCACTCACATACCTCCTCCTCCGCTAGCAGCCCCACATCCAATCTCCATTCAGGCACTGAGCCTTTCCCTTGCTAACTTGCAAGTCCATCCAGTGCGGGGCGTGGTCTGACACCACTATTGCTGAATATTCAGCATCTACCACCTCAGCCAGCAGCGTTTTGTCCGTCATAAAGAAGTCTATCCAGGAATACACCTTACGCACATGGGAGTAGAATGAAAACTCCTTACTCCTTGGTCTCCCAAATCTCCACGGATCAACCCCTTCCACGCACTCCATGAACCCCCGGAGCTCCCTTGCCATAGCTGATACCTTGCCAGACCTAGAACTCGACCGGGGTCCAGCCGTGGATCCAGGACCGTATTGAAATCTCCCCCCCACAATCAGTCGATGTTAATCTAGGTCTGGGATCTTCCCCAGGACCTTCTAACAAACTCAACTACATCCCAGTTTGGGGCATACATATTTACCAATACCATGACCATTCCCTCCAGCTTCCCACTAACCATAACATATCTACCCCCGGGTCCGCTTCTATATTCCCCGCCTCGAATGCCACCGGCTTATTAACCAAGATTGCCACCCCCCGAATGGAACACCTGTCCAATCCATTGCTTCCTTAACCTAATCTGATCCCCCACCTGTCTCCTGCAACAGAGCCACGTCCGCTTTTAGTTGCCTCAAGTGCGCGAACACACGGGCCCATTCAGTCCCCGAACGTTCCACTTTGCTTCTGTGAACTAGCCCACCCAGCTAGCCTGGCAGCCCCCTCCCATGGCGCCTAGCATTCGACCCCCCACTGGGGGTTCTTCCCCTCCCCCTGCTCTTAGTGAAAACAGTCAAAACAAAGGCAAGAAGTAAAAACAAACACACAATCCCTCCCAAGGTCCGAACACATAGACCCGCCCCTCAACCCTTAACAAAGCACAGGAAACCAACCTAACCGCAAACAGGACCGAAGAATGGGGGAAAAAGAAATCCAAACAACATAAACCCAAAGTTTTTCACAACATAGTTCTGTTCTCCTCGATCAAAGTTCAAGGACCTTCTTCTCCTTCCAGTCAATTCTCCTTCATAAAGTCCACTGCCTCCTCCGCCGAGCCAAAGTACAACTCCCGGCCCCCAGAGGTCACCCATAGGCGAGCCGGGTACAGTAGTCCGAACTGTACGCCCTTCTTGTACAGGGCCGACTTGATCTTCTTAGAACTCGCCCTCCTCTTCATGAGCTCTGCTCCCAGGTCTTGGTACACCTGAATCTCAACATCTTCCCAAGTGCATTGCCTTGTCTGCCTGCCCCACCTCATGATGCGTTCTTTGTCCAGTAACCAATGCAATCGTACCACCATCGCCCTCGGCGGCTCACCCCCTGGGGCTTGCGCATAAGTGCCCTGTGGGCCCGATCCATCTCCATCGGCCGGTCAAACGCACCTTCCCCAAGCAGCTTCTCCAGCATCTTCCCAACATACGCCCCCGCATCCGATCCTTTGATTCCCTCCGGCAGACCCACGATTCGGATGTTCTGCCTCCGAGAACGGTTCTCCACATCCTCCACTTTGCCCAGCAGTCGCTTCTGCTGGGCACGCATCAGCCCAATCTCTGCTGCCATCGAGGTGGACTGTTCCTCATGCTCCCCGCCAGCTTCTCCAACCTCTGGATCGCCTGTCCCAGGGCAGCCAGTCTTGTCTCCGTGGTCAACCACTGCCTTGATCGGGTCCACAGCCCGGGCAAGGTCCTCCAAACTTCCCTTCCGCTGTTGGGTGAACTTCTCATTTAAGGAGCTCACCAACTCGTTCATCGACCACTGAGCTGGCAGGGCCAGACCCTGCCCAGTCCGCCATCTCCGCGGGCGTTGTTCGCACCACACTCGCCTCAATCAACCGGTTTCCTTTTTCCCGGGCACTCCTGGACCGCAGCTCCATAAACAGGGGGTCACTCTCTTCTGCTCTCACTTCTGTACCTTTTTCCTCCAAAATTCCTGCGACTAACCGGGGTAAAGGCCACAAACAAAACACAATGAGCGGGAGCTGCCAAACATGCACTCCATGACCGCCACCGGAACCATTCTTTTACCATTTAAACACCTCATTCAGACTCTGAATTCAAGGAAATACAGGCCATGTTTATATACCTTGTTTTCATAATTTTTTAATTCTTTCATGGGCGATGAGCATCGCTGGCTGGTCCAGTATTTGTTGGCTGTCCCTTATTGCCTTTGATAATAATAATCTGTATTGCCACATGTAGGCTTACAGTAACACTGAAAAGCCCCTAGTCACCACATTCTGGTGCCTGTTTAAGTACACAGAGGGAGAATTCAGAATGTCCAAATTACCTAGCAGCATGTCTTCGGGACTTATAGGATGAAACCGGAGCACCCGGAGGAAACCCACGCAGCCACAGGGGGAACGTGCAGACTCCACGCAGACAGTGACCCAAGCCAGGAATCGAACCTGGAGCTGTGAAGCAACAGTGCTACGCACTGTGCTACCGTGCTGCCCTGAGAAGGTGGTGCTGAGCTGTCTTCTTGGATCCTCACTGTCGCTGGGCAACATCCTGGCACTTCCTTCCTAACAGCACAGTGGGTGTACCTACATCTCAAGGACTGCAGCGGTTCAAGGAGGCAACGCACTACCACCTTCTGAAGGGCAACTTGGGGTGGGCAATAAATGCTGGCCTAACCAGCGACGCCCACATCCCGTAAACAAATGAAAAAGATAAAGCCACAGTGCTGTTAGGGAGCGAGTTCCAGGTTTGTGACCCAGTGACAATGAAAGAACAACGATATAGTTCCAAGTCAGGAAGGTGAGTGACTTGGGAGGGGAGTCCGTAGGTGTTGCTATTCCCATGCATCTGTTGCCCCTCACCCTTAATTCTAGTGCATCAACACTGCACTCCTTCCATGGTCAACGTCTCCCTTTAGAGGTACGGTGTCAAAAACTAAACACAATACTTCCACACGTAGTCTGACCAAGGCTCTGAATGAATGAGGCTTTACCTGCATCCTCTTTGCATTCCAACCCTCATGTGATTGTGTCTGGATATACCTTTACCATTCAAAAATTATTTCAAACGGTCTATTCTCCAAAGAGGATTTTCACAATTAAGGTTCAAACACCATCAATTCCTTCAATCCAGCAATTGAAATAAAGCAAGTGTCAAGAAACAAATGGTCTTGTCCAAGTACAGTGGTTAGCACTGCTGCCTCACAGCACCAGCGACCCGGGTTCAATTCTGGCCTTGGGTGACTGCATGTTTGGAATTTGCACCTTCTCCCCACAGTCCAAAAGTGTTCAGGTTAGGTGGATTGGCCATTCTAAATTGCCCCTTGGTGTCCAGGGATGTGCAGGCTAGCTGGA
Source organism: Scyliorhinus torazame (assembly GCF_047496885.1). Lineage (NCBI taxonomy): Eukaryota > Metazoa > Chordata > Chondrichthyes > Carcharhiniformes > Scyliorhinidae > Scyliorhinus > Scyliorhinus torazame. The sequence continues at coordinate 108,027,887 of NC_092707.1, forward strand.
ATTATGAGGATAGGGCGGGGAAGTGGGCCTAGGTAGGGTGCTCTTTAAGACGGTTGGTGCAGGTTCGATGGGCTGAATGGCCTCCTTCTGCACTGTAGGAAATCTTTTTTAAGTTTGGAGTACCCAATTCATTTTTTCCAATGAAGGGGCAATTTAACGTCGCCAATTGTGGGTCGAAACCCACGCAAACACAGGGAAAATGTGCAAACTCCACACGGACATTGACCTAGAGCCGTGATTGAACCTGGGACCACTGCATTTCTAGATGATCAAGCTCAATTAATGAGTTTTCATTGGTGAAATTGCAGAAGCAACCAGTTCTGCACAGAAACGCTTTGTTTCATTGCTTCTATTGAGTCATAGAATCATAGAATTTACAGTGCAGAAGGAGGCCATTCAGCCCATCGAGTCTGCACCGGCTCTTGGAAAGAGCACCCTACTTAAGCCCCACACCCTATCCCCTTTATCCGTGTAACCCAGTAACCCCACGTAACCTTTTTGGATACTAAGGGCAATTTTAGAATAGCCAATCCACCTAACCTGCACATCTTTGGACTGTGGGAGGAAACCGGAGTACCCGGAGGAAACTCATGCACACACGGGGAGAATGTGCAGACTCCACACAGACAGTGACCCAAGCCAGGAATTGAACCTGAGACCCTGGAGCTGTGAAGCAACTGTGCTAACCACTAAGCTACCGTGCGGCCCAGTAATTTAAGGCAAGTCTAGTCAAAGGGGGGGGGGGGGGGGGGGAGGTGTTCAAAATTGGAGAAATTTCAGAGCTTTGAACACCCTAGATATCACCCGCCCGCCCCCTCTCACTTATGCACACATCTAAACATTGGCAGAGCTTGATGGAGAACAACTGCACAAACAAAATCACTGGTGACGGTAATATGACTTGTCGCGAGCACATTGAACAAGTAAACGGATTCCTATTTAATTAAATGGAGGAAACCAAAAAGTTCCAAAATTGTTCCTTTGTGTCTCTCGTGTGTAAATCTGGGTCTAAGCATGATTCACTCTGCTGATTAACTTGGTTCTTCTTTCAAAGAAAACCTCAGGCAAGGCAATTAGCCCAAGGCTCATTCCCTTTGGTGGCTTTCTCATAGAGTTGACTAACCCAGCAATTAGCACTGTTGCTTCACAGCTCCAGGGTCCCAGGTTCGATTACCAGCTTGGGTCACTGTCTGTGCGGAGTCTGCACATTCTCGTGTCTGCGTGGGTTTCCGCCGGGTGCTCCAGTTTCCTCCCACAATCCAAAGACGTGCAGATTGGCCATTGGTGGATTGGCCATGCTAAATTGCCCTTGGTGTCCAAAGGGGTTGGGTGGGGTTGCTGGGGTATGGAGCTGAGTTGTGGGCTTAAATGGGGTGCTCTTTCCAAGGTCTGGTGCAGACTCGATGGGCCCAATGGCCTCCTTCTGCACTGTAAATTCTATGTCTATGTCTAATTATTTTTTACCCTTTAACACCAAACCTTGACTAAGGTTGAAAATCCACTCAAAAGCTTAAATGCAAATACACATGGAACCTCCAGATCACCCTAATAATCTGATAAGACTCACACAAGTCTTTGTCTCATTGTATATCTTCCAACTGCTATTTAACATGAAACAATCTGACAACCTCAGGAGGATTACATTTAGTTGATGTTAGTTTACATTGCATTCTCGATTCTCAGCCTTATCAGGTAAGACCAACACGGAGATTTACCCCAGTCGGATAAGGTCGCCCTTCCATAAGATCTCGGAGAACATTTAAGTCTATTCAATCCTTCAAGTCCTCTGCATCATTCGATCATAGCTGATATTTTTCTCATCCCCATTCTCCTGCCTTTTCCCCAGAACCCCTGATTCCCTTATTAATCAAGAACCTATCTATCTCTGCCTTAAAGACACTCATCTCCTTGGCCTCCACAGCGTTCTGCGGCAAGGAGTTCCACAGATTCACCACCCTCTGGCTGAAGAAATTCCTCACATCAGTTTTAAAGGATCATCCCTTTAGTCGGAGGCTGTGCCCTCGGATTCTAGACCCTCCTACTAATGGAAATACCTTCTCAAAGTCCACTCTATCTAGGCCTCTCAGTATTCTGTAAGTTTCAATGAGATCCTCCTCATCTTTCGAACTCCATTGAGTACAGACCCAGAGTCCTCAACTGCTCTTCATATGACAGGCCCTTCATTCCAGGGATCATTTTTGTGAACCTCCTCTGGACCCCCTTCCAGCACATCCTTAGATACGGCACCCTACTGCTCACAATATTCCAAATAGGGTCTGACCACGGCCTTGTACATCCTCAGAAGTGCATCCTTGCTCTTGTATTCTAGCCCTCTCGAAATGAATGCTAACATTGCATTTGCCTTCCTAACTGCCAACTGAACCTGCACATTAACCTTTTAAAAAAATAAATATATTTATTCAAATTTTGCAACAGATTTTCAACAAACCACGCCCCCCCCCAACAAAAAGAAACAAGATCAACTATCAAAAATTATACATTGGATTTCCCCCATATACAATAACCCCCCATATGACATTTAAAAGCACCAATAGGGAAGCACCCCCCCCCCCACCCACCCAAACGCCCCCCCCGCAAAAGAATACCCGCCACCGGGGCTTTCACCACCTTGGACATAGTCCTCGCAAAACCACTCCAAAACCCATCCAGTGCTGGGCACGACCAGAACATATGGACGTGATTTGCCGGGCTTCCCGTGCACCTCTCACATCTGTCCTCCACCCCAAAGAACCTACTCAACCTCACCCCTGTCATATGCGCTCTGTGAGTAACTTTGAACTGTATTAGGCTGAGCCTGGCGCAAGAGGAAGAATTAACCCTACTCAGGGTATCAGCCCACAGTCCCTCATCCATTTCTTCCCCCAGCTCCTCCTCCCACTTGCCCTTTAACTCTTCCACCGAGGCCTCCTCCTCTTCCGTCAGTTCCTGGTAAATCGCCGAAACCTTGCCTTCTCCAACCCATACACCCGAAATCACCGTCCTGAATCCCCTGTGCCGGGAGCAGCGGGAATTCCCTCACCTGCCGCCTCAAACGGCCTCACTTGCATGTACCTGAAACCGTTTCCCGGGGGGTAACCTAAACTTCTCCTCCAGCGCCCCCAGGCTCGCAAACGTCCCATCGATGAACAGGTCCCCCATTCTTCTAATCCCTGCCCGATGCCAGCTCCGAAACCCCGCATCCATCCTTCCCGGGACAAACCGATGATTCTCCCGAATCGGAGACCAAACCGAGGCTCCCACCTCGCCCGTGTCGCCTCCACTGCCCCCAGATCTTCAACGTCGCCGCCACCACCGGACTCGTGGTGTACCTAGTCGGCGAGAGCGGCACAGTCGCCAGCGCCCTCAGGCTCGTGCCACACAGGACGCCATCTCTAGCCTCTTCCACGCCGCCCCCTCTCCCTCCATTACTCACAGATCATCGCCTCATTGGCTGCCCAATAATAGCCGCACAAATTTGGCAGCGCCAGCCCCCCCGTCCCTGCTACGCTCTAGAAACACTCTCTTCACCCTCGGGGTCTTATTCGTCCACACAAAACTCATGATGCTCCTACTTACCCGTTTGAAAAAGGCCTTGGGGATCATAATGGGAAGGCACTGGAACACAAAGAGAAACCTTGGGAGGACCGTCATCTTGACCGACTGCACCCTACCCGCTAGTGAGAGTGGCAGCATATCCCATCTTTTAAAATTCTGCTCCACCAACCGCGTCAAATGGAGCTTGTGCAGGACCCTCCAACTCCTAGCTACTTGGATCCCTAGGTACCAAAAGCTCCTTTCCGCCCTCTTCAGCGGTAGCTCGTCTATCCCCCTTCCCTGGTTCCCTGAATGCACCACGAAGAGCTCACTCTTCCCTACGTTGAGTTTATACCCCGAAAAGTCCCCAAACTCCGAGGATCCGCATGAACTCCGCCATCCCCTCCACTGGACCTGCCACATACAGCAACAGGTCGTCAGCATACAACGACACCCGGTGTGTGTGTGTGTGTGTGTGTGTGTGTGTGTCCCCACCCCCACCCCCGGACCAATCCCCCCCATTTCCTGGACTCCCTCAGTGCCATGGCCAGCGGCTCAATTGCCAGTGCAAACAACAAGGCGGACAGGGGGCACCCTGCCTCTTCCCCCGGTACAGCCGAAAGTACTCCGGCCTCCGCCGATTCGTAGCCACACTCACCACCGGGGCTCTATATAGCAGCCTGATCCAGCTGATGAACCCCTCCCGGAACCCAAACCTCCGCAACACTTCCCAAAGATACTCCCACTCCACCCAGTCCAAGGCCTTCTCCGCGTCCATAGCTGCCACTACCTCCGCTTCCCCCTCCACCGGGGGCATCATAATCACATTGAGGAGCCTCCGCACATTGGTGTTCAGCTGCCTACCCTTCACAAATCCCGTCTGGTCCTCATGAATCATCCCCGGGATACAGTTCTCAATTCTCGTAGCCAGTACCTTTGCCAGCAACTTAGCATCAACATTGAGGAGCGAGATTGGTCTATACGACCCACATTGCAGTGGATCCTTGTCCCGCTTCAGGATCAAAGAAATCAGCGCCCTAGACATTGTCGGGGGCAAGGTTCCCCCCCCCCCCCCCACCCCCCACCCCCTCCCTCGCCTTATTGAAAGTCCTCACTAGCAACAGGCCCAGCAGGTCCACGTATTTCCTGTAGAGTTCAACCGGGAACCCATCCGGCCCCGGGGCCTTCCCCGCCTGCATGTTCCCCAATCCTTTAACCAGCTCTTCCAGCCCAATCGGCGCCCCCAAACCAGCCTCCTCCACCCTCGGGAACCTCAGCTGATCTAAGAATCGTCGCATCCCCTCCTCCCCCGCTGGGGGCTCAGACCTGTACAGATCCCCATAGAAGTCCCTAAATACCTTGTTTATTCTCACCGCACTCCGCACCGTATTTCCCCCTCTATCCTTAACTCCACCAATCTCCCTTGCTGCCTCCCTCTTACGAAGCTGGTGTGCCAGCATCCGACTCGCCTCCTCTCCATACTCATACGCCGCCCCCTGCGCTTTCCTCTACTGTGCCTCTGCTTTCCCTGTGGTCAACAGGTCGAACTCCGTCTGGAGGTTCCGTCGCTCCGAGTAGCCCCTCCTCGGGGGCCTCTGCATACCTCCTATCCACCCTTAAAATCTGCCCCACCAACCTCTCCCTCCCCTCTCTCTTCTCCGTGGGCCCTAATGGAGATTAGCTCTCCCCTGACCACCGCCTTCAGCGCCTCCCAGACTACCCCCACCTGCACCTCCCCGTTGTCGTTGGCCTCCAAATATCTTTCAATGTAACCCCGCACCCCTCCTCATCCGCCAATAGTCCCACATCAAGGCGCCACAGCGGGCGCTGGTCCCTCTCCTCCCCCAACACCAGCTCCACCCAATGCGGGGCGTGGTCTGAGATGGCTATGGCCGAATATTCCGTTCCCTCCAATTTCGGGATTAGCGCCCTACTCAAAATGAAAAAAATCTATCCGGGAGTAGGCTCTATGGACGTGGGAAAAGAAGAAAAATTCCCTGGCCAGCGGCCTGACAAACCTCCATGGATCCACTCCCCCTATCTGGTCCATAAACCCCCTGAGCACCTTGGCAGCAGCCGGCCTCTTACCCGTCCTGGACCTAGAGCGGTCCAGTGCTGGGTCCAGCACGGTGTTGAAGTCCCCCACCCCATTATCAAGCTTCCTACCTCCAGATCCGGAATCCGACCCAGCATGCGTTTCATAAATCCGGCATCAACCCAATTCGGGGCATATACGTTCACCAGTACCACCCGCACCCCCTGCAACCTACCGCTCACCATCACGTATTGACCTCCATTATCCGCTACAATATTCATTGCCTCAAACGACACCCGCTTCCCCACCAGTATTGCAACCCCTTTGTTCTTCGCATTCAGCCCTGAATGAAAGACCTGCCCTACCCACCCCTTTCTCAGCCTAACCTGATCTGCCACCTTCAAATGCGTCTCCTGGAGCATAACCACGTCTGCCTTCAGTCCCTTTAAGTGCGCGAACACCCGGGCCGTCTTGACCGTCCCGTTCAGGCCCCTCACAGTCCAAGTTATCAGCCGGATTGGGGGGCTACTCGTCCCCGTTCCCCCCCTGCCGACTAGCCATCTCCTTTTCTAGGCCAGCCACGTGCCCGCGCCTCCCGCACCCTCCAGTCCCCCAGGCGGCGGACCCCCGCCCCAACTACCTCTCCTACTTCCAGCTCCCTTTTGGCCAATGCAGCAGCAACCCTGTTCCCCCCTCACCCCGCTAGATCCACATCTAGCCATTTTGCTCCCCCCATGACACTCCCGTAAGTCAGCTGACTCCTGCTGACCCCGGCCCCTCCCGCCATTCCATCGACCCCCCAGTGAGAGAATCCCCCCATCCCTTGGCAGTCAGTGTGCGCTCCTCTCCAGCACCGCCCCACCCCCCCCCCCCCCCCCCCGCCCCACCCCCATCCTTCCCTACCACGGGAAAAAGCCAGTGCTTTCCTGAGCTGGCCCCACCCCCTCTGGCGCAGCTCCTTTTTGCGGCTTTACCCCAACTCCCCATCCCCGCGCCTCCACTCCCCCTCTTCCTCCATGGGGCCCTGCCCCTCCAACACCGACGCCCACACTCTCCCACAGCCCCCACATCAAATCCATTCACCCATCCCCACCCAGCACTCAAACCCAGAGAACATTCCCCAAACACAGTAAACATCCCCCCATGATCAACCCACAATTTGAGTCCAACTTTTCAGTTTGTATAAAGTTCCATGCCTCATCAGGCGTTTCAAAATAGTGGTGCCGATCTTGGAACGTGAACCACAATCGCGCTGGCTGCAGCATCCCGAACTTCACCCCCTTCCGATGGAGCACCGCCTTAGCCCGGTTAAAACCAGCCCTCTTAGCCACCTCTGCACTCCAGTCCTGGTAAATTCGGATCTCCGTGTTCTCCCACCTGCTGCTCCGCTCTTTTTTGGCCCATCTCAGGACACACTCTCTGTCCATAAAGCGGTGGAACCTCACCACTACAGCCCTTGGCGGCTCGTTGGCTTTGGGTCTCCTTGCCAGGACCCCAATGAGCCCCATCTAGCTCCAGGGGCCTCGGGAAAGCTCCCGCGCCCATCGGCGAATTGAGCATCGTGCTCATATATGCCCGGCATCGGGCCCCTCCACTCCTTCAGGGAGACCCAGAATCCAAAGATTTTTCCTCCTCGACCTATTCTGCAGGTCCTCGAATTTTTCCGCCAACCTCTTGTGCAGCGCCTTGTGCGCCTCCACCTTCACCGCCAGACCCAAGATCTCATCCTCGTTCTCCGAGTCTTTTTGCCGCACCTCCCGGATCGCCGCCCCTTGGGCCTTCTGGGTCTCCACAAGCTTCTCAATCGCCACCTTCATTGGAGCCTTCATTGGTGCCAGCATTTCTGTCTTCAGCTCCTCAAAGCAGCATGTAAGAAACTCCTGCTGCTCCTGCGACCACTGCGCCCATGCTGCTTGGTCTCCACCCGCCGCCATCTTGCTTTTCCTCCCTTGCACTTTTCACTGCCCCAAGACCACTTTTTTTAAACCGCTCCACTCCTGGTCCAATCCATATGTCGGGGGGGACCTTGCTGTCACCTCCCCACACTGGAAGCCGTCGAACAATTGCCGTTGGGGCCCCTCTGGAGAGCCCAAAAGTCCGTTCCTGGCGGGAGCTGCCGAACATGCAACCTACCTCGGCATAGCCGCACCCGGAAGTCCCCTGCACGTTAACCTTAAGAGAATCCTGAACTAGGACTCCGAAGTCCCTTTGTGCTTCTGATCTCCTAAGCCTTTTCCCATTTAGAAAATAGTCTCCTTCCTACCAAAGTGCATAACCTCACACTTTTCCACATTGCATTCCATCTGCCACCTTTTTTCCCCACTCTCCTAGCCTGTCCAAAACCTTCTGCAGCCTCCCCACTTTCTCAACACTACTTGTCCCTCTACACATCTTTGTATCATCTGCAAATTTAGCAACAATGCTCTCAGTTCCTTCTTCCAGATCATTAATGTATATTGTGAATAGTTGTGGACCCGCATGACCCCTGCAGAACACCACTAGTCACCGGCTGCCATGCTGAAAAAAAAACCTTCATCCCCACTCTCTGCCTTCTTCCCGTCAGCCAATCCATTATCCATGCCAGTAACTTGCACCTAATACGATAGGCTCTTATCTTATTTGGCAGCCTCCTAAGCGGTACCTTCTCAAAGGCCTTCTGGAAATCCAAATAGATCACGTCCACTGGCTCTCCTTTGTCTAACTTCCTTGTTACCTCCTCAAAGAATTCAAACAGATTTGTCAGGCATGACCTCCCCTTGACAAAGCTGTGCTGACTCAGCCCTATTTTACCATGCACTTCCAAGTACTCCGTAATCTCATCCTTAATAATGGACTCCAAGAGAAGCACGGTGGCTCAGTGGTTAGCACTGCAGCCTCACGGCACCAAGGTCCCAGGTTCGATCCAGCTCTGGGTCACTGTCCGTGTGGAGTTTGCACAGTCACCCTGTGTTTACATGGATTTGTGCAGGGTAGGTGGATTGGCCACGCTAAATTGCCCCTTAATTAGAAAAAAGAATGAATTGGGTACTCTAAATTTAAAAAAAAAGAATGGACTCCAAACATTTACCAACAACCCAAGTCAGATTAACCGGCCTATAATTTCCCGTCTTCTGCATCCCTCCCTTCTTAAACAGTGGTGTTACATTAGCCATTTTCCAGTCCTCTGTGGAATATTGTGAGCAGTTGGGTGCCGTATCTAAGGAAGGATGTGCTGCAAGGGGGTCCAGAGGAAGTTCACAAAAATGGAATGAAGGGCCTGTCATATGAGGAGCAGTTGAGGACTCTGGGTCTGTACTCAATGGAGTTTTGAAAGATGAGGAGGATCTCATTGAAACTCCAGTGATTCCTGAAAGATCACCACCAATGCCTCCACAACCTCAACTATCTCCTTCAGAACCCTGGGGTGTAGTCCATCTGGTCCAGGTGATTTATCCACATTCAGACCTTTCAGCTTCCCCATCATCTTCTCCTTAGTGATGGCCACTACACTCACCTCTGCCCTCTGACTCTCGAAGTTCTGGTATGCCACTGGTGTCTTCCACCGTGAAGACTGATATAAAATTATTACTCAATTCCTCTGCCATTTCTTTGTTCCGCAATACTACATCTCCAGCCTCATTCTTGTACATATTGTAAGTAGACGTTAAAACCCAGATAAGCCACCAATGCTGGAAGATCGATGCATTCAATAACCTGGTCAAACTTTACCTCTGCCCATCAGGCTGAGGTACAGAATGCCACATTAATCAAAACAAGATGTTCGTATAATCATTTACTAACATGGCTAAGGGGTAGCACAGAATTTATTCAGGGAATATGTTTTAGGCAGTATGACACAAGTAGGAGGGGTAGATCACTTGGGGTGGCAGAGTGGCGCAGTGGTTAGCGCTGCTGCCTCATGGTGCCAAAGACCAGAGTTTGATCCAGGCCCCAGGTCACTGTCCATGTGGAGATTGCACATTCTCCCCGTGTCTGCATGGGTCTCACCCCCACAACCCTAAAGATGTGCAGGGAGGTGTATGAGCCATGCTAAGTTGCTCCTTAATTGGAATTTTTTTTAATTTAAATTTACGATTTTGATTTTATTAAAGGAGTAAATCACTCCCCCCATTGAGCTCGCTTATCCATTCAATATGATCCTGGCTGATCTTTGGCTTCAACTCAATTCTCCTGCCCACTCCCCATATTCCTTAATTCCCCGAGACCAAAATTCTATCTATCTCAGCCTTAAATATATCCAACGATGGAACATCCACAACCCTCCTGAGATGGAGAATTCAGAAGACTCTCAACCCTTTCAGTGAAGTAATTTCTCCTCATCACAAATGATCGACCCCTTATCCCGATTCTGTGTCCCTTTGTTTTGGATTCCCCAACCAGTGGAAACAAAATCTCTCGACGTCCACCCAATCAAACCCCTTCAGAATTTTGTTGGAGCTACACTCCCTCGCAACGGGATGCATTACATGAAGAATGTAAGCTGCAAAGCACCTACCTTTCCAGCTGATTGCGTAACAATTTTACTCCTCTTTGCCGATATATCAATTGTCAACCCCATGTTCACAGGGCTTTTGATACCTACTGAAACCTACACAAGCAACGGTTTACTCCTGGCAGCTTACCAGTTCTATAACATCTACAACACCAAAAAAAAAAAACGACTGCTCCGTTGGTAAACTGATATCGGAGATCATACAACAAATGCTCTGATTAAGAAATAAAGTACTCATGCCTGATTTAAAGATTGCTAATATACGCGTATATACAGTATGTGTTGTGTATGCGACCTTTCAAGAGATTACAGGAATGAACACAGTCACACAGTTCTTCGACCACAAGCTGAATTCCAGCAGTCAAGTACCAGCAATGCACAAAAGAATTCTTCCACATTCTGTTTAACCAAACAGGTAGCACCAAGAAATTGACTCCACAGAAGTCCCAGCGAGGCAGCAGCGGTGTGAACCGTCCATAATTTAGTTGACTGACAAGCTACACATTTACAGAGACATCATGAGAATCAAGCGGAGCTTATGCAGCAGCTTTGCTCACAATACCAGGGGGGAAAAAGGCTTTTTTAAATCCATTCACAAGCTGAAAGCACAAACATGATTAAAACAATATGCAAAACAAAAACATGACTTTGTGAGGACAGTCCTTTAAGTTCACTCCCTGAAGCAGTCTGTGACAAACCTTGACCAGTCATCAAATTCAGGAGCCATTTTTACTTGCTGTTATTTTGAATTGATTTGGTTTCAATAGCCAAGGCACATTATTAAAAAGGAGGTCAGAATGACAGATAATTAGAGGCAATATTTTTATACAAAGACAGGCTGGATTTCAAAAACCTAGTCATTCTCACACAGAAATCCAATGGGCTAGGGACAGAACGGTGGCGCAGTGGTTAGCACTGCTGCCTCACAGCGCCTAAGTTCCAGGTTCGATCCCGGCTCTGGGTCAGTCGGTGTGGAGTTTGCACATTCGCCCCACAATCCAAAGATGTGCAGGGTAGGTGGATTGGCCATGCTAAATTGCCCCTTAATTGGAAAAAATGAATTGGGTAATCTAAATTTATTTTAAAAAAATCCAATGGGCCAAATGCATGGAATCCGCACTGTGAGAAGACTGTGTTAGGAAGTTGCTTGTGATGTAACGCTAGTTTGTTTAAAACACTATTTATTTGTTTAATGTAGCAAAATGTTAGTCTTCCCCTCTGTGAATTTAAATTTAAAACCGGTGGCACATTTTGACCAGATTGGTAAAGTGGTAGCAATACAGTATTATAAATGCACCCACTATGGTGCACACATTCTGGACACAAGATGCTCATGGAATGATGCCTTGCCCTAACCCCTCTCGACACCAAGACCCTTTAATTACCCAACGTTCCGCCCTCCGCTCCCAATTCCACCTTCTCTTGCTGGACTCTCAGCAGGTTTCCCAGCTAACCAGTCTGTCTTTGCTACAACAGCTTAATCTTTGCAGAGTGCCTGGAGATGTTCACCCATAAGGTTGTATTCCGGATAATTCTGGGCATGAGAGGAAGCAGAAACCCTGGCAAATTTCTCCCTCTTTTATCCAAACCCACTGTAGTGGCCCTACCATCTGCTGTCAGCACAGTATCACGAAGGAAGGAACCTGTGATTTTATGGTCTGTATATCTCAGCACAACAGAGGCCTTGCCTCTGACCACATGGGAAGTTGGCAGCTTGGCTTTTTCATAGAATCATAGAATTTATAGTGCAGGAGGCCATTCGGCCTTTCGGGTTAGCACTGGCTCTTGGAAAGAGTACCCTACTTAAGCCCACGCCTTCACACTAACCCGCAATCCAATAACCCAACCTAACTTTTTGGACACGAAGGGGCAATTTAGCATGGACAATCCACCTAACCTGCACATCTTTGGATTCTAGGACGTAACCCACGCAGACACGGGGAGAAGGTGCAAATTCCACACAGTCACCAGAGGCCGGAATTGAACCCGGGACCCTGGTGCTGTGAGGCAGCAGTGCTAACCACTGTGCCATCATGCCGTCCTGAAACTGGTACTTCGACATCAGTTCACAGAATTGAACCACGTATATAAAATCTTCATCTGTCATGTAAGTGTCAGCTCAGGAACTGAGTCATGGAAACCATCTTTAACCATTCTCAAACTTTATTTTTAGTGTTGAAGGATTTCATTAAAATTTGTCCAAATTAAATCTGCCATTGTTCCCTTTATAATCTGAACAGAATATTGCTGAGTTTTATTTCTGACCTCTTTTAACAGCGCCCATTCCCCAAGTCCGATCTCTGATGGTGAATGTTACCAAACTATTCAACTATCACACCAAACTGTTTTCACACACTGTGCCCTTCACATCACCTACATAGTCCAACAGTCACTGTTCGTGATCAAGAACAGGATTGCTAGCAACTCTTCTTCCCCCCCCCCCCCCCCCCCCCCCCCAAACCCCCCAGCTCCTCCCTAGCCCAGTGGCACTGAGGCCAAGACCAGCCAGAACAGACCAAGATCAAAAAGGACCTCCTTGGTCCCACTCATTTACCCAGTCAGATGTCAAAAGAGAATTTACTGTAAAGTGGATGGAGACAGGCTGAAGTTGCTTCCTACCCTGATCTTACAAGAGAGTAGCACCTACTCTGGGAATTCAAGTATTGGGGCAACCAAACAGGATTTGTGTGCAGTTCAGTGACTCTTTGGTTTTATGAAATCCAAACCTGGAGCACTAAAGCAATAAGCTACTCACAAGTCAACCTAGAGAGCTGCCCATCGTACAGTTAAATACCTGTGCTATTTGCTGTCCTCCCAGAGGAACGGAGCTTTGAGGCGTGGACGATGCAACAGAGGCAGGTGGAAAACGTGGTCGCACAGCACGGGTCATAGAGGACATCATCTTTGAGGACAGAGGGACAACAGACAAGTAATCGCAAAACAAGAATGCAGTGCTGCAAGAATGAAAAGGAAGCACACACGTCCCTATGTGGATCACAACCTCCAGAAGTGGGCAGCTCACAGCCACCTTCTGTCACCCTAAGCCTTTGTTATGTGGCATTACAAATGGGGAGAAAAACACAACCATTGTGAACAGATCTAGAATCTAAAGAGCAAATTAAACAAGTTTAACTTTCTGGTCTTACAGGAATCAATTCATTTTTGTTTAAAATTGAAAAATCGAATTCATTTCAGTTCTTCTTTTACTAGGAGGTGGGAGGATTCAGTTTAAACCAGGGATTACAGAAATAGGAGTCCTGTCCATTTGTTAAATTTCTGTGACAGTGTTGTCCAATAGCACCAGTGCTGGTGCAGTGACACCCAATTTAACCACATGCACTAATTTTAGTAGAAAATACCTTACACAAACTCTCACAATGTATGTAAACATAATTCACACTTCACTGAACAAACACTTGCAACCATTTATTAACTAAAAAGGAAAGCATTCGACAATCAGAAAAACTCATGCACCCTGCTTTTCATCAACTGAATTTACTAACAAAGGTTAATGCTCACATGGTTACATCCGGTGAATGAGCATTTAGATCACTTGCTCAATAATTTTTTGTTTACTACTATTTATTCACTGATCAGGCATGCAATTAGCCACATCTGGATTCCCAATGAGCCACACGTGTTTAGTGGAAAACATATTGGACAACACTGACCTACAGCATACTGATAACGTTTATACTGCCTATTTGCTTCCTCCCTTTCCCAGAGGCACTGGTGATATCTGGAGTACAAGCCCACTAGCACTAGTCGGCCTACGATATCTCAGTTAAATGATCAATTGTGTGTCTATTTTATGTTGGCTTGATGCTGGAGTTGACTGGATGCCATGAATGTCACCTGCAAGTTAGTGATCTGATGTTGGCTGATTGAAAACTGTTTCAACCCTCTTTAGTACTCAGGCTGTTTTGTCTTTAAGATTTTGGTCTGACAGAACCAAACCAACTGACAATGTGAGCATTAAAGTCAGCTGTTCTGCAAGGGGACACAAATCAGATCAATGGAACAATGGAGGACAGAATTTCCCTGTACCTTGATGGGAACATTTTTTTCTATTATGTACAACTGTTTATCTGATCAGCCTTCAGTTCTTGCCACTTTATGAAGTGCATTTAGGTCATGACATTTTGAAGGTGGATGCAATCAAGATAACAGCCAATTAAATAAGCTAGAATGTTTTTGCTTCCCACCCTAAATCATTAGATTTTTTTTATAGGACGTGTGTACTTTCAAAAATAAAGTTTAAATTCAGCAATACTTAAACAAAAGAGGCAGCTTGAGCAGAGACTGAAGGACAGAGGATCCAATGATTCCATTAGTTCACAGAAACACAGAGGCAGCCAGCAAAGGGCAATGGAAGGCGATTAAAACAGGAAGCATCACAACATGCACTGACTGACAAGACAATAACTGGAAGAAATCAAGCAGGTAAAGTTGCCCTGCAAACACGCTGGTTGGTCAGTCTACACACCAACGCCATAACACACTTCAGCAACAGAGCATGGACCTCACCACTAACCTGACCAGCACCTACAGATCAGTGTTCCTGTGCACTACCTGTTTGTGTATCTAACAACGTCTTGGTGGCTTTCCTCAAGCCTGCCATGCATGTTAGGCGCAACATCAACAGCTGACGGCAAATTGGTCTTGGCTGTCGTCCTCTATGTTGCTGTTTTTTCACTTTTCCAACTGGATATTTCCTTTCAGCATTCAATCATTTATGCAAAACCAGTACTAAGGACATTTTGTAATACAGTTGTCATGGCAGCTCCTCAGCCACCCTCGTATACACTCTTAAAAACAAATAACCCTGACAAAATCTCTCCAATAAGAATACAATTTCCAGGAGCCAACACAGTGCGTAGACTTGGGCACAGGTTGTTTTTCTGTTCCAAATCTCACTGACAAAGTAAATTAACATGTATTTTGCAAGGCCCACTGTCGGTAGCGTTCAGTGCCACTCCTTCCCAACACATCATTTCTATTGTCATGTAGTCATTTCCAAACCACTGACCCTTACCCATGGGTTCCCCGAGCATGGTCATTCTTGGACTGAGAGCAGATGTGAGACAATGGGGTAACCTCTTGCCATACCCTTGAGCATTCTTCAGTATCCATCACAAAGAGGATGAGCTGCCCCAACCTCCTCCCTCCTTACTGCCTACATTGGTCATTCATACGAAACACATGAAGTTAAAGACAAATTCCTCAGCTCCAGTGTTTGTGACAGTCAGCAGCAGCCCTGCATCCAAGCAACATGGAGAGAAAGACAATCTAGCACCTGGGTAGGGGGGCAGGAAAGAAAGAGGAAAAAGAGTAAGCGACAGACATACGTGTATCATAGAATCTCTACAGTGCAGAAGGGGGTCATTCGGCTCATCATTTCTGCATTGACCCTCTGAAAGAGTACGCTATCCCGGCCCATTCCCCCACCCTATCCCTGTAACCCCACTGAATCTGTACATCCCTGGAGACTAAGGGGCAATTTCTATCATGGCAAATCCACCTAGCCTGCACAACTTTGGACTGTGGGAGGAAACCGGAGCACTTGGAGGAAACCCACTCAGACACGGGAGAACGTGCAAACTCCACACAGACAGTCACCCGAGCCGGAATTGAACTTGGGACCATGGTGCTGTGAGGCAGCAGTGCTAACCACTGTGCCGCCCCCCCAAAAAAAAAAGTTTAAAAGAAATGAAAGAAATTATTATATGTGCCCGTGCTCTTACAGAAATGGTTAAAAAAAATGTGAGAACAGGAAGATCAACTGGAAGATATAATGAGAGAAAAGGTACGGGAGGCTTAATGAAAGTGTGGAAGGCATACAGAAGAGAGAGAAACAGAAAGAACAAAAATCGGAGGAAAAGCAGATAGGATACTGAATGACAAGGTAGGTGTTTAACAGGCATATATAAAAAGAGACAGAAGTAAATTATTTTAAACAAAGATAGAGGGAAAAGACAGGAGCTAGAGAGCATAAAAACCATGAGAGGGATCCGTGAAGGTTGTGAGAATTGTACTTTTACTCGTGAGCAATATCACAGGAGATGTGCCTTTAAAGGATGCTGGAGAAACATTTGCTCGAGAATCTCTCAGCTTTTAACCCTTCCAGCAGTGAAATGTTGGATACTACATATTAGGAAACATAGGTACATGGGAAAGGATATCAATCAATGAAAGGAAAGGGAACCAGAAATGGGCCGGAGATGGAGAACTGGACTAGATGCTTTGAAACTATATGAAACATGCAAAACTTCGAAGCATCAGAGCCTTAGTTACTGCCCTGTTCAAGACCACATCCCCACACACTTCATACAAACACCACTCTGGGGAAATATACACCACTAATACATTTACTAAAAGAGGAAGAGTAGATGCAAGATCACGAGTATTTCTCAGTTCTTGTATTAACAATATCGCCAATGATTTGATGTACCAGTGAGGTATTGAACTCGTGTCTGTGAAGTCCTCCCACAATGCTGTACTCTTTAGACAACATTTCAGCTCTTGATGTTGAGCCCAATAATCCAAAGCTTGTAAGGGTTCAGAACAAAAGGTCTGACAAATAATTTCAAGGAGCAAAGATAAAGGGCACCTGACATCTTACAGTGAACAGGAAGGTCATTAAGAGAGAACACAATGCCTCCCCGAAAAGTTCAGCTAGTTCAGGCAATGAGTGACTGATACAAACTGACCACAATTTGAGCAGTGCTCTTCTGGGTTAGGGAGCAGGAAAAGTTCCCAAAGTTTTTATTCACCGCAGTCCTAGAGTTACTGGTCCAGCCAGAGGAGGCTTCCGACGAGTTACTCTTATAACCTGACAATTCAATTAAAATGTCCCTCCAGGAAATTAAAGAGGAGATTGGTACAGCTGAATTTCACACACAGCTGCTGTCACAAGCGGCATCACCTGCATTAATCTGGAATCTTAATGCTGCTCTATTCTAAATCCTCAAACTGAATCCCATGTAGGCAATAGGTAGAAGGAACTCAATGTGGCAACGGTGTGAAGACATCCTAACTCTTTACCCCAAAAAGCAATTGCAGTTGGGGATCATGTGCAAATTTCAGCGCTCAGATTGTTTATTTGTTAGGAAAGGGCTTTCAGAGTTATGGAACCAGGTTGAGATACAGATCAAACATGATCTCATTGAATGGCAGGGGAGAAATGGCCTATTCTCACTCCCGTAAAAAGCAAAAACATCAAGTCTCATAGCTCACCCCTTCCAGCAACATAAGCAGATTTGAAAAAAATAATCAACTTCAATGGATTTAGTCATGGCAAATATTAACACATTGGTTATCATCAGACTGCAGAGTGTAAATTTCCAGAGCTAGAAACATTGCCAATGATGCTAGTCTAAGTCAGCGACCTAGCACTGGGAATCGCAGGTCTTTGCCGGTTTGCTACTTTGATGGGTAAAAGAGTGCACAAGGTAAGAGTCTGAGAACTCGGTCGACAGGGCAGATACAGGAAGGATGTTCCCGATGGTGGGTGTATCCAGAACCAGGGGACACAATCTGAGGATACCCGGTAGACCATTTAGGACAGAGATGAGTTATTTCTTCACCCAGAGAGTGGTGAACCTGTGGAATTTGTTACCACAGGAAGTAGTTGAATCAATAAAATTGTATGGATTCAAGAAGCAGTTAGATATAGCACTTAGGGCAAATGGGGTCAAAGGATATGTTGGGGGGGGGGGGGGGGGGGGGGGGAGCAGGATTAGGCTATGGAATTGGATGATCAGCCATGATCGTAATAAATGGCGGAGTGGACAAATGTGAGGTAATGCATTTTGGAAGGTCTAATGCAGGTAGGGAACATACAGTGAATGGTAGAACCCTCAAGAGTATTGAAAGTCAAAGAGATCTAGGAGTACAGGTCCACAGGTCACTGAAAGGGGCAACACAGGTGGAGAAGGCAGTCAAGAAGGCATACGGCATGATTGCCTTCATTGGCCGGGGCATTGAGTATAAGAATTGGCAAGTCATGTTGCAGCTGTATAGAACCTTAGTTAGGCCACACTTGGAGTATAGTGTTCAATTCTGGTCGCCACACTACCAGAAGGATGTGGAGGCTTTAGAGAGGGTGCAGAAGAGATTTACCAGAATGTTGCCTGGTATGGAGGGCATTAGCTATGAGGAGCGGTTGAATAAACTCGGTTTGTTCTCACTGGAACGAAGGAGGTTGAGGGGCGACCTGATAAGAGGTCTACAAAATTATGAGGGGCATAGACAGAGTGGATAGTCAGAGGCTTTTCCCCGGGGTAGAGGGGTCAATTACTAGGTTTAAGGTGAGAGGGGCAAGGTTTAGAGTAGATGTACGAGGCAAGTTTTTTTACGCAGAGGGTAGTGGGTGCCTGGAACTCGCTACCGGAGGAGGTGGTGGAAGCAGGGACGATAGTGACATTTAAGGGGCATCTTGACAAATACATGAATAGGATGGGAATAGAGGGGTACGGACCCAGGAAGTGTAGAAGATTGTAGTTTAGTCGGGCAGCATGGTCGGCACGGGCTTGGAGGGCCAAAGGGCCTGTTCCTCTGCTGTATATTTCTTTGTTCTTTGTTCTTGGGCTTGAAGGGTCGAATGGCCTCCTCCTACTCTTGCTATGTTTCTATAGTTCAGTAAAAAAAAAACATTTGGCCTTGGAGTGTTCATTGCAAGTAAAGTTCTGCACCTAGCTATGACTCCAGCTTGGGACTAATTGTGACTTTTTCCTTAGCATGGGATTTTCTGTGCTGAAAAACATCCAAAGAATCTAACAGACAGCTAAGTAAACAGAACAGCTTATGCACACACATTGTGCTTTTTTCAACGAAACAAAACATGTGACAGTCATTCCCTGGTTCATTCCCCAATCTTGACCAATCAAAGTCAAACAGCCTGGTTTGGCGGTTAACTGTCAGTTATCAGTAAACTGGTCCATTCTCCATGGCAATCTACTAACCAGAGTCCACTTGCCAATCAATCAGCACTCTCTTCTCATGCAGTATAAATTGTTGTTCCTTTTACAATTTGGATTCTTGCGAATTGCCCTAATGAAGTCCAAAAATGTCAACAGAATTTTTTCAGCAATAGTTGGCTTCGGAATGTTGGGATGACGGTACAGTTTATCAAAGTAGGATTCCATGGGAGTTGCTGGAGAAGGTCTGGCCGGCATCTTGGTTGCGCTTCACATCAGAGGTAATTCCAAGAAGCTGTGTGGACTAAGTTGCATAGGGCATTCTTGCATGCTCCTGTCAAAGTCAAATGCTTGAACCTCCAGGCCCCCACAAAACAACATTGATTTGTCAAATGATACTTGCATTTTGCCTGAGACCTCCATCTTGAGGCCCGAGGTTCTCAAAGAACAAGAACTTCTTTCCCAGTTCATCATTCTCCTCAAAGGAAGTAAAACAACCAGTAGCTTGCTAAAAGTATCCACCTGCCTTGGTACCCTCTGCAGAGGCATCGAGGTTTGTCCTAGCTTCAGAAAGGGCACTGGTTGAAGTTTTACGGGATGGACATGCCTGAGCCCAGAAGAACCTTGTCCCCCGAATGCCTTCACAGGTGTCTCCTCCTGGCTGCAGATATCTGCTGCAATTGACATGGGTCAAAACTGTTTCTAGAGCCAATAATTTTGCTTAGAATATACTTCTTTAGTCATAGGATGTGGGTATCATTGGCAAGGCCGGCATTTTTTGCCCATCCCTAATTGCCCTCAAGGCGAGCTGCCTTCTTGAAGAGCTGTAGTCCATGTGTTGCAGGGTTACGCAATGTTGAAATGTTGCTGAAATGTGCATTAGTGGAAGCCACTCTGGTCACCTGATATCGGCTGATGACTGTTCAGTAGACAAAACTTGAAGGCTGGACTGACTTGTTACAAATGCTGTCTTCATCAGAAATCACAGACTAGTCCTGTCTCATCAGATACTGTGTAGAGTCTACAGGCATTCCTGTCAATCTGAAGCCACAGAGACTGCATGATGTAGGGCTGTTTCTTTGCAAAGTGCAGTCTCAGGCAATGTCATGAAAGTCAGAGATTAAAAGCAGCACCACCAGTGGATAGGGTTCAGTTTCTGGTTGTGTTATTGGATGCAATAATGAGGTTTTTGCAAACCTGAGCAAGATCAGTTGCCCAAGTATTCAATGTAGCTCTGGGTTCAGACATATAAAGAAAATACTGAGGCAGCAGAGAGGGTACTACACAGATCCATCTGTTCATGAGGAATAAAGCTTGGAAAAATTGAGTTGCTTTAATTGTAAAAGGGGAGACCACAGGGTGATTTGATCTGGATATTTAAAATTATGAAGGCACAAGACAGGATAGATAAGAATAGAAAATTTCAAGGAATTCCAGTGGCAGCCTTGGAGTGAGTGGTTGCACACAGTAGGATAGCTCCAGCAGGAAAGTGGTGCGGGAGATATAAAAGGAGAAGTTTTCTCCAAGATTGACATGTCAACTGGCTACTAGACCCAGCAAAAAACAGTTAAAGGCCTGGCTATGGAATTGGAGGGGACCTGTGGTGCTGCAACACGAGGTGCAGGAGAACAGGTCCAGGCCACAGAACCCACAAACTATGGGTCTGCCAGAGGATGTGGAAGAAAAGAGTGCCACAAAATATGTGTCGATGTTGGCCAGGTTGGTGGAGGAGAGGCTGCTGGACAAGGCCCCGGAGAGGGACAGAACCCACAGGTCTCTAAGGCAGAAGCCGAGAGCGGTAGAGCCGCCGCGGGCAGTGACTGTGCGATTGCACATGTTCATAGAAAAGGAGAAGATCGGACAGTGGGCCAGGGAGAAGCGAGACAGTGAATGGGAGGGGAATCATGTCCGAATATGCCAGGACATTGGTGCAGAGCTGGCGAAGAGACTTGCTGATTCAACAGGGCCACGGCGGTGTTGTACCAAAGGAAGATTTGGTTTGGGGTGCTGTACCCGACAAAACTGTGGGTCACATTTGAAGGCCAGGAGTAATATTTTGAAACTTTCGGCAGGGGCAATTTGCAATTCTGGGTAAGGGGTGTGTATGGTAGGGCCCGCTGGGTGGGTTTGCCGGCTGAGGGAGATTCAGGTGGGTAGGGGCCTTTTGCACAGGTTATGGGGGGGCTGGTGGGGGAGGGGCAGAGGGGTGTGTATGAGGGCATTTGAGCAGGAGCTGCCACTCTGGCATCTAATGCTGGTGAACGGAGGTGAGGTGGGGGAGGACACGGCAAGAGGAGCCTGGCCGGAGGGGGGACTAAGCAGAGTTGGAGACTAAGCGTGGTCATGGGTGGAGAGGGGTGGCCACCTTGGATGGGCCAGGTTTAGGGTGGTATTAGAGGAGGTAGAGCTGGAAGGGAATGCTGGCAGATGGTAGAGGGGAATGGAGACATAAGCCTCCGATAAGAATTGTAACGTGCAACGTCTGTGGGTTAAACGGGCCGAATAAGAGGTCTTGGGGCTTTGCACATCCGAGGAGGTTGAATGCGGAGGTGATCTTATAGGAGATGCACCTCTGGGTGAAGGATCAGGTTAGGTTGTGGAAAGGATGGGTGCGAGAAGCTGGAGAGATACTGGGAAGTGGTGTTTGGGACGCTATCTAAGATTGTGGGGGTGGAGGTCAGACCAGACCCAATGGTGACGATCTTTGGGGTGTCGGAAGTGCCGGAGCTGCTGGAGGGGAAGGGGGCCGATGATTGGCCTTCGCCTCTAATTGCCTGAAGGAACTTGCTAAATTTGAGGTTAAATACACCACCGGGGATGGCAGCCTGGTTGGGAGACTTTACGATTTTCTCTGGTTGGAAAAGATTAAATGTGAGTTGAGCGGGTCAGCGGAGGGCTTCGAGACATGGTGGGGATTGTTCATGACAGTGTTTGAGGAACTGTTTGTCGCAGGGAGGGGGTAAAAAGGGGGGAAATTGTACAAACTGTGGATTGAGAGTTTGCGGAGTGTGTTTTTGTATATATTGATGTTTTTTACACGTTTGGAATAAAATATATATTTTTTAAAAAGGCAATTTCTTGCTGCTGAGAACAAGGGTCCAGATATTCGATTGAATGAAAAATTATAAGCCTAGGAGCAGTTAGAATTTTTTTTGGGCAAGGGTACACAGAGAAGTGAGGCTTTGGGATACCCTATCAGAGTTAGTGACTGAACCAGAAATCATGTCAATCATTAAGATTACATTAGATAGCCAGTGAAGGGAATGGGATATGGAAGCAATAAACACATGAGATTGGCACTACAAGTCAGATGGGAGATCAACAGATTAGTTGGGTTGAAGTTTCAGTGATGTTAGGGAGCATGGCGCTGAGATAGAGGACCAACCATGATCACATTGAATGGCAGAGTAGGCTCAAAGGGCTGAATGACCTACTCCTGCTCCCATTTTTTCTATGTAACCTGTGTCATTCTACATATGCAATCCAGGGTGCCATATGCACACACCAGCTGGGTTTTCAGAGAGCTAACCATCTACTGCAGGGGTGCAAATCGAACAGCAAAAGTCATTTTCTCCTCACTTTCTTGTGTAATTGATGCTGCAGTGAGTCTTTATCAAGATTTCTACTGCTGAAATGAATTTACCAAATCAGCAAGTGGATCTCTGAAACCTATCCCTAATCCCACCTCTTCCCGGTCCCTACCACACTTCATGGCCAGTTCTGGATTTTGCAAGAGTTTGGAAACTTCTATCGGAAGCAATTAGCAAGTTAATGTTTCAGAAAATGGACTCACGGTAATGTTTCTGCACCAAAACTGGTTTGTCCAGGCCTTGAAATGAGTGATGTCTGCACATTATATCTGTTATTCCAGATAACAATTAAAGCTAGATATTTGCAATTATTAAATTCTGTAGCTGCAAAGAATACTTGCAGCTAAGGGAGAAAAATAATTGGGTGTAGGGTTAATTTATTATTGTATTATTGAGAAGCAGCTTGCTTTACAAATGCGTGCAATTAACCTAGACAATGACCCTGTAGAGGAACAAGGAATCCACTAGAAATTCTACAACATGCTGATCAACTCATGCAGTGATGGCCGGCTGGCACTCACTCACATCACTTTCCTTACCTGCCCTCCTGCTCCCATTTGTACTTGAGCCTGAGCCTGGGCTTGGGCTTGGGCCTGAGCTTGGGCCTGTGCCTGTGCTTGAGCCTGGGCCTGTGCCTGTGCTTGAGCCTGGGCCTGAGCTTGAGCCTGGGCCTGTGCTTGAGCCTGGGCCTGAGCCTGGGCCTGAGCTTGAGCCTGGGCCTGAGCTTGAGCCTGGGCCTGTGCTTGAGCTTGAGCCTGGGCCTGGGCCGCCTGGCCCTGGGGAAACTGCGAACGGACCTGAAACAAAAGAAGTATAAGAGGCTAATCAATTACATTTGCATCTGGGTTACATCCATTTTCCATTAATGTACTTGTGATTTAATAAATGTTTAGGGTTAGATGATCAACGCAATAGCAATGCCCAGCAAGGCTTTCCTTCAGGAAGAAACTTAACACGCAGAAAGGTTGGTAACCAGAGCACACTGATTTAAGATAAATGCTAAAAGAAATGGAGGCAAGATGAGAATAATTCCTTTTTATACAGCAAGTTATGATCTGGAATGCACAACCTGAACGAGCGATGGAAGCAGATTCAGGAATAATTTTCAAAAGGAAATTGGATAAATCCTTTTAGAGAAAAACGTGCAGTCATATCGTGAAAGGGCACTAACATGAGACTAATCGAGTAGTTCATTAAAAAAGCTAGAAGATACACAATGGGCCGAATGGTCTCCTTTTGGGGGCTAAGATTCTATGATAAGCCATCCAACTTAGTCAAATCAAATGTACTGGATTTACCAGCTAAAGACAATTGGGTACTGCCCAGAAGTTTAAATGAAGACTAAAACATACTTGTTCTGTTAGCTTGGCAGGAGTTTGAAGCAAGACCACAATGTACATTATGTGACTGTACTACAAACGATCTGCAACATGCTCAATGTGAGGAAGCTCTGAATATAAGGTTAAGAATACGCTGCCATTTTCAGAAATAAAGGCAGAACATTACTTTGAGCATCTACTGGTCCCTAGCGTATTGCTATAAACTTTCCAATCAATACAAGTGCATCAGTTGGGTTTTACCAATAAAGCAGCAGGATCCTGTTTCAGAACAGGTTCAGTCAAGCTACCCAGCCCATGAATAATACCCTGGGCAAGGGGTTCACTATAAGCCAGCTCCACCCCACACTATGGCTAAATGGGAAGGCCACAGGTGTCTTGTTTGAACAGCTGGCTTATCTACAAGAATGACACATGCTGAGCCCCAGATGGATGAAAATGGGGTGCAGAAATCAATAGCATTGATTAGAAAAGTTGATATTATTCTTCTTAGGGCAAGGAAGGTTATGAAATTTAATAGAGATGATTAAAATCATGAAGGGTTTTGATAAGAGTAAATAAGGAGAAACTGTTTCCACTGGTAGGAGTGGTGGTGGCAAGTGGGAACACATTTAAGATAATTGGCAAAAGAATCGGAGGGGAGGAGGAGAAATATTATTCCGTAGCAAGTTGATGTAATCCATAATGGCTGCCTGGAAGGGTGCTGGTATCAGATTCAACAATGTATTTAAAAGGGAATTCTTAACTGAAAAATAAAAAATTTCAGGGCCATGGGAAAAGAATTGGGGAATGACACGAGTTAGATAGCTCTTCAAAAAGCTGGCACAGGATGGCTTCCGGGTGCGGCGATGACCAGCTAAGTCGCACGTTTCGGCAGCTCCCGGTGGAACGGACTTTTGGGCTCTTGATAGGAGCCCCAACAGCAATTTTAACGGCTAAAAACACCGTGCGGTAAACCAGAAGGGAATTCCCCCTGGACACGGATGGAAAAAGGAGAGGAAAGTGGCCGGATTGCAGCGGATCCTTTGGAACAGCGGCAAGGAAGGCAAGCAAAAACCAAGATGGCGTCGGAAGGTGGCAGTTTCACATGGGGCCCTGAAGAACAAGAGTTCTTGAAATGCTGCGTGGAAGAGATAAAAAAGGAAATGAAGAAAGAGCTGTTGGCCCCGATACTACAGGCGATCGAAGGGCTAAAGGAGGAACAAAAGACCCAGGAGCGGGAGCTTCGGGTCGTGAAGGCGAAGGCAGCCGAGAATGAGGACGATATACAGGGCCTGGTGGTGAAGACGGAGATACAGGAGGCACATCAGAAACGATGTGTGGAGAGGTTGGAGGCACTGGAAAACAACGCAAGGAGGAACAACCTGAGGATTCTTGGTCTTCCTGAAGGTGTGGAGGGTGCGGACGTCGGGGCATATGTGAGCACGATGCTGCACTCGTTAATGGGAGCGGAGGCCCCGGCGGGTCCGTTGGAGGTGGAGGGAGCATACCGAGTTATGGCGCGAGGACCGAGAGCAGGAGAAACTCCCAGAGCCATAGTGGTGAGATTCCTCCGTTTTAAGGATAGAGAAATGGTCCTTAGATGGGCGAAGAAAACTCGGAGCAGTAAATGGGAGAACGCGGTGATCCGCGTTTATCAAGACTGGAGTGCGGAGGTGGCGAGAAGGAGGGCGAGCTTTAATCAGGCCAAGGCGGTGCTTCATAAAAGGAAGATAAAATTTGGAATGCTGCAACCGGCAAGACTGTGGGTCACATATCAAGGGAGGCACCGCTATTTTGAGACGGCGGATGAAGCGTGGACTTTTATTGTAGAAGAAAACTTGGAATGAGTGGATTATTAAAAAGAACGTTTGGACAAAGTGGTGGGGCGAATGTGGGGGGCGAAGAGGGGTTTTATGTTCTAATCCTGCGGTGTGGTAACTTTTCTCTCTCCCACAGGGGGTGATGGGGGGAGGTGGGGAGGGAGAGGAGATGGGGCGTTGGCCATGGGGGGCGGGGCCAAGGGAGAAGCGCGGGCTTGGCTCCCGCGCTATGATAATTATGGCGGGAATAGAGAAGCAGGAAGGAGGGGGCGTCGCACGGTGCGAGCCGTGGTCACGGGGGGAAGCCGAGGTCAGCCAGAGTTTGCTGACTTCTGGAAGCAACATGGGGGGAGTAATTACGCTAGCGGGGGGTCTAGCGGGGGGGGGGGGGTGGGAGGGGGGAATTACTGGGTTGCTGCTGCTGGGGAAAGGGGGGAGCGGGTACGGGAGAGGATGGGCGGGGGGGCACCGCCTGGGGGAGATACAGCTGCGTGGGAACTGGGTGAGAAGCTGGAAAAAGATGATGGCTAATCGACAAGGGGGGGGGGGGGGGTGGGAAGCCCCCCAACTCGGCTGATCACGTGGAACGTGAGAGGGCTCAACGGGCCGATAAAGAGGGCACGGGTACTCGCACACCTTAAGAAACTTAAAGCAGATGTGGTTATGTTACAGGAAACGCACCTGAAACTGATAGACCAGGTTAGGCTGCGCAAAGGATGGGTGGGGCAGGTGTTCCATTCGGGGCTAGATGCGAAAAACAGGGGGGTGGCTATATTAGTGGGGAAGCGGGTAATGTTCGAGGCAAAGACTATAGTGGCGGATAACGGGGGCAGATACGTGATGGTGAGTGGCAAACTACAGGGAGAGACGGTGGTTTTGGTAAACGTGTATGCCCCGAACTGGGATGATGCCAATTTTATGAGGCGGATGCGAGGACGCATTCCGGACCTAGAGACGGGAAAGCTGATAATGGGGGGGAGACTTTAACACGGTGTTGGAACCAGGGCTGGATAGGTCGAAGTCCAGGACTGGAAGGAGGCCGGCAGCAGCCAAGGTGCTTAAAGATTTTATGGAGCAGATGGGAGGTGTGGACCCGTGGAGATTCAGTAGACCTAGGAGTAAGGAGTTCTCGTTTTTCTCCTATGTCCATAAAGTCTATTCGCGCATAGACTTTTTTGTGCTGGGTAGGGCATTGATCCCGAAGGTGAGGGGAACGGAGTATACGGCTATAGCCATTTCGGATCACGCCCCACACTGGGTGGACTTGGAGATAGGGGAGGAAACAGGAGGGCGCCCACCCTGGAGAATGGACATGCGACTAATGGCGGATGAGGGGGTGTGTCTAAGGGTGAGGGGATGTATTGAAAAGTACTTGGAACTCAATGACAATGGGGAGGTTCAGGTGGGAGTGGTCTGGGAGGCGTTGAAGGCGGTGGTTAGGGGGGAGCTGATATCAATAAGGGCACATAAAGGGAAGCAGGAGAGTAAGGAACGGGAGCGGTTGCTGCAAGAACTTTTGAGGGTGGACAGACAATATGCGGAAGCACCGGAGGAGGGATTGTACAGGGAAAGGCAAAGGCTGCATGTGGAATTTGACTTGCTGACTACAGGCACTGCAGAGGCACAATGGAGGAAGGCACAGGGTGTACAGTATGAATATGGGGAGAAGGCGAGCAGATTGCTGGCACACCAATTGAGGAAAAGGGGAGCAGCGAGGGAAATAGGGGGAGTGAGGGACGAGGAAGGAGAGATGGAGCGGGGAGCGGAGAGAGTGAATGAAGTGTTCAAGACATTTTATAAAAAATTATATGAAGCTCAACCCCGGATGGGAGGGAGAGAATGATGGACTTTTTGGATCGGCTGGAAATTCCCAAGGTGAAAGAGCAGGAAAGGGTGGGACTGGGAGCACAGATCGAGGTAGAAGAAGTGGTGAAAGGAATTAGGAGCATGCAGACGGGAAAGGCCCCGGGACCGGACGGATTCCCAGTCGAATTCTATAGAAAATATTTGGACTTGCTCGCCCCGGTACTGACGAGGACCTTTAATGAGGCAAATGAAAGGGGACAACTGCCCCCGACTATGTCTGAAGCAACGATATCGCTTCTCTTAAAGAAGGAAAAGGACCCGCTACAATGCGGGTCCTACAGACCAATTTCCCTCCTAAATGTGGATGCCAAGGTCCTGGCCAAGGTAATGGCAATGAGAATAGAGGAATGTGTCCCGGGGGTGGTTCACGAGGACCAAACTGGGTTTGTGAAGGGGAGACAGCTGAACACGAATATACGGAGGCTGTTAGGGGTAATGATGATGGCCCCACCAGAGGGTGAAACAGAGATAGTAGTGGCGATGGATGCCGAGAAAGCATTTGATAGAGTGGAATGGGATTATTTGTGGGAGGTGTTGAGGAGATTTGGTTTTGGAGAGGGGTATGTTAGATGGGTGCAGCTATTGTATAGGGCCCCAGTGGCGAGTGTGGTCACGAATGGACGGGGATCGGCATATTTTCGGCTCCATAGAGGGACAAGGCAGGGATGCCCTCTGTCCCCATTACTGTTTGCACTGGCGATTGAGCCCCTGGCGATAGCGCTGAGGGGTTCCAAGAAGTGGAGGGGAGTACTTAGGGGAGGAGAAGAACACCGGGTATCTTTGTATGCGGACGATTTGCTACTATATGTGGCGGATCCGGCGGAGGGGATGCCAGAAATAATGCGGATACTTGGGGAGTTTGGGGATTTTTCAGGGTATAAATTGAACATGGGGAAGAGTGAGCTGTTTGTGGTGCATCCAGGGGAGCAGAGTAGAGAAATAGAGGACCTACCGTTGAGGAAGGTAACAAGAGACTTTCGTTACCTGGGGATCCAGATAGCTAAGAATTGGGGCACATTGCACAGGTTAAATTTAACGCGGTTGGTGGAACAGATGGAGGAAGATTTCAAGAGATGGGATATGGTAGCCCTGTCAATGGCAGGGAGGGTGCAGGCGGTTAAGATGGTGGTCCTCCCGAGATTCCTCTTTGTGTTTCAGTGCCTCCCGGTGGTGATCACAAAGGCATTTTTTTAAAAGGATTGAAAAGAGCATCATGGGTTTTGTTTGGGCCGGGAAGACCCCGAGAGCGAGGAAGGGATTCTTACAGCGTAGTAGGGATAGGGGGGGGCTGGCACTACCGAGCCTAAGTGAGTACTATTGGGCCGCTAATATTTCAATGGTGAGTAAGTGGATGGGAGAGGAGGAGGGAGCGGCGTGGAAGAGAATAGAGAGGGCGTCCTGTAGGGGGACTAGCCTGCAGGCTATGGTGACAGCCCCATTGCCGTTCTCACGGAGGAACTACACCACAAGCCCGGTGGTGGTAGCTACACTGAAGATTTGGGGACAGTGGAGACGGCACAGGGGAAAGACTGGAGCCTTGGGGGGGTCCCCGATAAGAAACAACCACAGGTTTGCCCCGGGGGGAATGGATGGGGGATATGGAATGTGGCAAAGAGCAGGAATAACGCAACTGAAAGATCTATTTGTGGATGGGAAGTTCGCGAGTCTGGGAGCGCTGACCGAGAAATATGGGTTGCCCCAAGGGAATGCATTCAGGTATATGCAACTGAGGGCTTTTGCGAGGCAACAGGTGAGGGAATTCCCGCAGCTCCCGACACAAGAGGTGCAGGACAGAGTGATCTCAAAGACATGGGTGGGGGATGGTAAGGTGTCAGATATATATAGGGAAATGAGGGACGAAGGGGAGACTATGGTAGATGAACTAAAAGGGAAATGGGAAGAAGAGCTGGGGGAGGAGATCGAGGAGGGGCTGTGGGCGGATGCCCTAAGTAGGGTAAACTCGTCGTCCTCGTGTGCCAGGCTAAGCCTGATTCAGTTTAAGGTATTGCACAGGGCGCATATGACTGGAGCGCGGCTCAGTAAATTTTTTGGGGTGGAGGATAGGTGTGCGAGGTGCTCGAGAAGCCCAGCGAATCATACCCATATGTTTTGGGCATGCCCGGCACTACGGGGGTTTTGGATGGGGGTGACAAAGGTGCTTTCAAAAGTAGTGGGGGTCCGGGTCGAACCAAGCTGGGGGTTGGCTATATTTGGGGTTGCACAAGAGCCGGGAGTGCAGGAGGCGAGAGAGGCCGATGTTTTGGCCTTTGCGTCCCTAGTAGCCCGGCGCAGGATATTGCTCATGTGGAAAGAAGCCAAGCCCCCGGGGGTGGAGACCTGGATAAATGACATGGCGGGGTTTATAAAGCTAGAGCGGATTAAGTTCGTCCTAAGGGGGTCGGCTCAAGGGTTCACCAGGCGGTGGCAACCGTTCGTCGAATACCTTGCGGATAGATAGATGGAAGGGGAAAAAGAAGGCAGCAGCAGCAGCCCAGGATTTGGGGGTGGGGGGGGCGGGGGGGGGGGGGGGGGGGGGGGGGTAACTTGTGACAAGGCAGTTGCCAATTAGGGCTAGTTTTCATTTTTGTTATTTAATATTTATTCATTTTTTGTTTTTTGTTTATATAAAATAGGTCATTGTTATTTGTGCTGTTATAATATTGTGTAAAGGATGCACAATGTACTGTGTTGGTTGACCAAAAATTTTCAATAAAATATTTATTTTTAAAAAAAGCTGGCACAGATACAGTGGGTCATATATCTAAGATTCTGTGATTTCTCGCATCACAATTAAATTTGATAATACTCCCCAAGAGTCAGGGAACACTGAAACATGCAAGCAAGAGCAAGTCATTTCACCCTCAAGACTTTTCCACCATTCCCGGAAAGAGCACCCTGCCTAGGCCTTCACCCCCATCCTCACCCCCTATCCCCCACCTAACCTTTTGGACACTCAGGGACAATTTAGTGTGGTCAATCTACCTAACCTACACATCTTTGGAGTGTGGGAGGAAATCAGAGAACCCGGAGGAAACCCACGCAGACACGTGGAGAATGTGCAAACTCCACCCAGTCACCAGGCTGGAATTGAACCAGGATCCCTGGCGCTGTGAGGCAACGGTGGTAACCACTGTGCCGCCCCTTAAATCTTCTAAATTCGAGAAAATACAACCCTAGTTTATGCAATCTACTTGCAATTTAACCCGTGGAAGTCCATTTATTATTCAAGTAGATTAACTCTGCACTCACTCCAATACATCCATCTGTAATCCAGAACTGCTCACTGAGGCTTTGTACAGCTGAAACATCACTTGTGCTCCTTTGCATTCTAATACTCTCAATATACATTTTGTCAGGTCAGAGTGTTGGTATTGTTACAATTTTGTGTGCTCTTCTAACATGAAAGGGAAATCATTCTGTCTCTCTCGCTCTCTCTCGGATGCCACAACTAGGACAAGAGACTACAGTCTGTATCAATGACTTGGATGAAGGGACCGAATGGATGGCAACTAAATTTGCCGATGACACCAAGATAGGTAGTGAATTAAGTTGTCCAGAGGAAGTAAAGAGTTTGCAAAGAGATAGACAGGTTAAACGAGTGGGCAGAAATTAACAGATGGAGTATGATGTGGAACGATGTGAACTTGTCTATTTTGGCAGGAAGAATAGAAAAGCATCATATTTTTAAATTGTGAAAGCTGCAGAAGTCAGTGGTATGGGTGTCCTGGTATGAAACACAAACAATTAGTATGCAGATGCAGCGAATGATTGGGAAGGCACAAGGAATATTGGTGTTATTGCAAGAGAAATGGAATAAAAATAAGGAAGTTTTACTGTAGCTGTACAGGGCCATTAAGATCACATCTGGATCCCGTGTACAGTTTTGGTCTCCTTATTTAAAAAAAGATATAACTGGGTTAGAAGCAGTTCAGGGAAGGTTTACTCGGCTGATTCCTGGAATGAATTTAGAAGAATGAGTGGTGACCTTATTGAAACATACAAGATCTTTGGGGGACTTGGTAGAGTGGAAGATAGAGTGGATACTTGTGGGGAACAATTTAAAAATAAGAGATCTCTCTTTTAAGACAGACGAGGAGAATTTCTTTCGCTCGGAGAGTTGTTAGTGTATGGAATTCTCTTCCTCAGAAAGCAGTGGAGGCTGGATGATTGAATTTATTCAAGGCCAAGTTAGATAGATTTTAATGTCAAGGGCTACGGTGGGCAGAGAAGAAAGTGGAGTTGAGACTACAATCACATCAGTCATGATCTTATTGGACGTCTGAGCAGGTTCCCAATGGGCTGAATGGCCTACTCCTACTCCAATGTTCCTAATTTATGGGATCTTCTACCATTTAATACTCAATGCCAAAGGTAGAGAACACAACAGTTGGTTCGCAATGAGAGCCTGTGTACCTGATGCAGGGGTTGAAGCTTGATTGGCGGCTGCTGCTGTGTTAAGGATGAAGACATGGAAACCGGGCCTGACATTTGGCCTGGCACCTGAGCTACCATGGGCTGAGACTGGGACTGAGGTGCCAGCTGTGATTGTGGCTGAGACTGCAGCTGCTGAAGTTGCTGGAGTTGGATCTGTTGCTGCTGCTGCTGTTGCTGGAGCTGCTGCTGGATCATCCTCTGCAACAGAGTAGAAGGAAAAATCTTTGTATTACACATGCTCAGAAAATCCAGATAGGTTCATTATTACATCAGTGACTGACTTGCACTCTCCAAAACTGTTTTTTAGTAATCTTTAATGTCACAAGTAGGCGAACATTAACACTGCAATGAAGTTACTGTGAAAAGCCCCTAGCTGCCACATTCCGGCACCTGTTCAGGTGCACAGAGGGAGAATTCAGAATGTCCAATTCACCTAACAGCACGTCTTTCGGGACCTGTGGGAGGAAACCGGAGCATCCAAAGGAAACCCTCGTAGACACGGGGATAACGTACAGACTCCGCACAGTGACAAAAGCCGGGAATCGAACCTGGGACCGTGGCGGTACGAAGCAACAGTGCTAACCACTGTGCTACCGTGTTCTGGTTCACTCGAGTGTTATGCAGTGACAGACCTATACCCACCAATACTGTTATAGTGACACCCATGTACCCAACAAAACAGTACTCAAGTCCATACAAATATTTTTCCAGAAAATCCCACTCCCCATGTCGAACCACATAGTAGCCCGAGATGAGACTTTCATTAAATGTAACATAATGCGCTGGAAATATTCAGTTAGTCATGAAGCATCTGTGGTAAGATAAACAGAATTAACATTTCAAATCGTTGGAAAATGTCAGAGAGGTGTTACGTACAGAGCCAGGGAGGTTAGTGTTGGGGCCGGGGTGGTAAACGAAAAAGGGAAGACCTTAGATAGGGTGAAAAGCAGGAGAGATTAAATGACAAATGGAATGATGGTGCAATGCAAATGGAGATGGTAATGGGACAAGTCATACAGCCTGTTGGCGGCCGCACGGCTGTTTTAAAAATTCACTCATGGGAAGGACGGTGGCGTCGCTGGCTCAGCCTGTTTTTTTTTTTTTTAAAAAGTGTTTTTATTGTGTTTTCACATCTTATATTTCACAATTCATAGGTTTCATATTACAAAAACAGGGGCAAAAAGAGGAAAATAAAAAAGACAAATGGCAATCAGCACATATTTACAGGCAATTGTCTTCCCTCCCGCTGTGGTGTTGACCTCCCTTTAGTCGGCATACATGTGTTACAATCCCCAGTATGGCCAGAGCACGTAGTTACAAGTGTCTATTTACAATTTAGTTTGGGCTCCAGCTTGATCTCGGACCAGTCCCCCGCGGCATTGTCCCTCCCTTCCCTCTCTGGGATGGCTCTTTCCTTTTCCTTTGTCCCGTGGCTTGTTTGTAGCTGCCCTCCCCCCTTCATCCTACTGGTTGCTGGCTGTGAACTGATCTTGGAACAAGTTGGTGTGTGGAAGCCCTTTTTTGACACCCGGATGGCAAGTTTTATTTTCTCCAACCTGAGAAATTCCGCCAGTCTGCAGTTTTGGGTGGTGCTGCCGATCGCCAACCGAGCAGAATTCTCCAGCGGGAGATCAGAGAGGCAAAGGCTTTGGACTCGCCCAATGACGAGTTCTGGCTGATCTGAAACCCTGAAAACCACCACTTTTGGGCATGGCTTCACCCTCACTCCCGCACCCTGGACATTGGCTCAACGAAGATCATCCGATACCCGACAAGCCTGGGGCAAGCCCAGAACATGTGGGTGTGGTTGGCTGGGCCTCCCTGGCAACGGTACCTCTGGAAAGAACCCACTCATTCGGGTTCTAGTTAGGTGTGCTCTGTGCACCACCATTAGCTGTATTAGACTCAGCCCAGAGCATGAGGTGAAGCCCACCCTGTGTAGTGCTTCAACCCAGAGTCCTCCCCCATCCCTATGCCTAGTTCCTCCTACCATTTTTTCCTTGTCTCATCCAGGAGGGAGTGTAGCTCCTCCAACAGACGCCCTAAAGGTCAGCACAGTTTCTCTTCCCTAGATCGCCCACGTCCAGTATTTATTTTACTAATCAGTGTCCTGGTATCTGGGGGGGGTGTCGTTGGACCTGAATGTTTCTCAGATCGTTTCCTTTTAGTAACTGGAACCTCTCCCCGAGTTCCCCCGAGGTAGTTACTCTGTTGTCCTTAACTATCAATGCCCCTCGTCCTGTCTCCACCTTTTGAAGGCGGTGTCCATTATTGTGGGAGTGACCCTGTGGTTGTTGTAGATGCGGGCTATTGTGGACATTTCAGTTAGGCCGAAGTGTTGCCTCGTTTAGTGCCATGACTGGAGCGTAGCTACTACCACTGGGCTCCTCGAGTATTTGGCCTGGGGGAATGGGAGTGTGGCTACAGCTCGGAGGGACGTCCCTATGCAGGGACACTCCTCCAACTTCACCACTGTTCCTGGTTCCATTGCCCATCCCCATACTCTTACTGCAGTGGCCACCCAGTGGTAGAACTGTAGGCGTGGGAGGGCCAGGTCTCCCATGCATCTTTTAATTTGTAGGACCTTCTTAAGGATCCTCAGCTTCTCTCTCTCTCCACAACCCCCCCCCCCCAAATCAGAGCAAACAGCAGTAGAGATAGTGGGCATCCCTGTTTTGTGCCTCCATGCAGTTGGAAGTTTTTAAGAGCTGGTGGTGAATGTCCATCCACTCGTCATGAGAACACTGTACAGCAGTTTCACTCAGGAGGTGATCCCTGGCCCGAACATAAACCGTTCCAGTACCTCTGTCGAAGGCCTATTCTGTGTCCAGCAAGATTATCACTTCTGACCGTCAATGGACTCGAAACATTAGCTCTTTTCTCTCCCTACAGATGCTGCCAGACCTACTGAGATTTTCCCGCATTTTCTCTTTCATTTCAGATTCCAGCATCTGCAGTAATTTGCTTTTATCACTTCTGGTGTTCCCTCCCCGGATGGGGTCATTATCACGTTCAGCAGGTGCCTGATGTTCGATGTTGGCTGCCTGCCCTTGACACAGCCTCCGCGACTACTTCTGCTTTGCAGTTCTCCCGCCACCCCGCCAGAACCTTGGCCAGGATCTTTGCGTCGACATTGAGTAATGAGATGGGCCTGTAGGATCCGCTTGCGCCAGTGTTGATGGCAGAGTGCCACTTACTAGCGAGTCTGCGAACATCTTCTGCAGGTGCAAGGCCAGTGCTGGCTTCAATTTTTTGTAGAAGTTCGCCTGGAATCCATCTGGCCCCAGTGTCTCCCCGCCTACATGGAGTTAATACTCTCCATGACTTCCGCCAGTTCTAATGGTGTTTCCAGGCCCTGTCTCCTATCTTCCCCATGACCAGCATGTCCAGTCCGTCAAGGAACTGCTTCATCCCCAAGACCACCTCAGGGCGCTTGGAGGTGTACAGCCCTTGGTAGGAGGCCACAAAGGCCTTACTGATCCTTTCTGGCGTGATGACTAGCCTACCGTTACTGTCCCTAGCCTGGACTATTTCCCTCGTGGCTGCCTGCTTTCTCAGCTGGTGAGCCAGCAGGCAGCTGGCTTTGTCTCCATGTTCGTAGAATGTCCCGTGTCTGGGGGAGCTGTCGCACTGCTTTCCCAGAAGAGAGGTCAAAGTCCATCTGTAGCTTTTTTCTCTCCGGCAGTAATTCCACAGTTGAGGGCGAGGAGTACCGCCACCCGCCTCCAATATGAAGTCAACAAGCTGCTCTCTAGCCGCTCTCTCTTTCCTATCTTTGCACACCTTGTGTGCAATAATTTCCACTCATATCACTGTCTTCAGTGCGTTCCAGAACGTGGAGGGAGAGTTTTCCCCATTCTGGTTGTTCATAACGT
This sequence comes from Scyliorhinus torazame, assembly GCF_047496885.1. Classification (NCBI taxonomy): domain Eukaryota; kingdom Metazoa; phylum Chordata; class Chondrichthyes; order Carcharhiniformes; family Scyliorhinidae; genus Scyliorhinus; species Scyliorhinus torazame. The sequence goes on from NC_092707.1 coordinate 108,063,770, forward strand.
TCCCATCTATGGCCTGTGATATCCATTTGCAGAGTGCCTTATCGTGTGTTGCCATCATTGGGGGGGGGGGGGATTCGTCTGCATCTGCTGGTGTGGTGAAATAGCACTGCCTACCCTGGAAAGTGACCCAGAGTTTGGCAGGATACTGAATCTCGAATCTCACACTGTTCTTGTGTTAAACTCCGCCTGGCATTTGGCCAGGTCTGCCCAATGTCCTGGTGCACACAAATCGAGTGTCCCTCCCACTTACAAGACCACAGGTGCCTTGTCCAGTTCAGGATATTTTCCCAATCTTGGTACTGGTGCAGTTACGCAATGATGGCCCGCGGCTGCTCCCCGGACTTGGGCTTTGGCCGGATGAACTGTGGGCTCTGTCCACTTCTGGGGCTTTGGGGAAGCTTTCCCCTCCAACATGTTTACCTGTCATCAGACGTCTGGGCCAGCATTTATTGCCCATCACTAATTGCCCTGGAGTGAGTGTATTTCAGAGGGCATTTAAAGAGCAGCACGGTAGCACAGTGGTTAGCACTGTTACTTCACAGCGCCAGGGTTCCGGGTTCGATTCCCAGCTTGGGTCACTGTCTGTGCGGAGTTTGCACATTCTACCCGTGTCTGCGTGGGTTCCCTCCGCGTGCTCCGGTTCTTTCCTCAAGTCCTGAAAGACGTGCTGTTAGGTGAATTGGACATTCTGAACTCTCCCCCAGTGTACCCGAACAGTCGCCGGAGTGTGGCGGCCAGGAGATTTTCACAGTAACTTCATTGCAGTGTGTTTTTAAAAAAAATTTTGAGTACCCAATTCATTTTTTCCAATTAAGGGGCAATTTAGCGTGGCCAATCCACCTAGCCTGCACATCTTTGGGTTGTGGGGCCAAACCCACGCAAACACGGGGAGAATGTGCAAACTTCACACAGACAGTGACCCAGAGCCGGGATCGAACCTGGGACCTCACGCCGTGAGACAGCAGGGCTAACCCATTGCGCCACCATGCTGCCCTACTTCATTGCAGTGTTAATGTAAGCCTACTTGTGACAATAATAAAGATGATAATGAGAGTCAAACACATTACTGTGGGTCTGGAGTCACATGTAGGCCAGACCAGGTAAGGACAGCAGATTTCCTCCCTAAAGGACATTAGTAAATCAGGTGGGGTTGTGCAACAACCGATAATGGTTTCATGGTAATAATAAGACTATTAAGTCGATTTTTATTGAATTCAAATTTCACCATCTGCCATGGTGGGATTCGAACCCAGGTCTTCAGGACGTTGCCACTACGCCATCGCTTGCCCACTCACACGGTCACGCAGCCTGCTGGCACTCAACACAAGACCATAAGACATAGGAGCAGAATTAGGCCATTCAGCCCATCGAGTCTGCTCCGCCATTCAACCATAGCTGATATGTTTCCCATCCCCATTCTCCAGCCTTCTCCACATAACTCCTGATCACCTTATAATCAAGAACCCATCTAACCAGGGGCTGGTTTAGCACAGTAGGCAAAACAGTTGGCTTGTAAAGCAGAACAAGGCCAGCAGCGCAGGTTCAATTCCCATACCAGCCTCCCCAAACAGGCGCCGGAATATGGCGACTAGTGGCTTTTCACAGTAACTTCATTTGAAGCCTACTTGTGACAATAAGCAATTTTCATTTCATTTATCTCTCTTAAAGACACTCAATGAATGGTCTCCACAATCTTCTGCGGCAATGCGTTCCACAGATTCACCACCCTCTGGCTGAAGAAATTCCTCCTCATCTCGGTTTTAAAGGATTGTCCCTACAGTCTGAGGCTGTGCCCTCAGGTTCTAGTTTCTCCAACTGGTGGACACATCCTCTCCACGTTCACTCTGTCTGGGTCTCTCCGTATCCTGTGAGTTTCAATGAGATCCTGCCTCATCCTTCTAAACTCCATCGAGTACAGACCCAGGGTCCTCAACCGCTCCTCAGATGACAAGTCCTTTATTCCGGCGATCATTCCAGTGAACCTCCTCTGGATCCTCTCCAAGACCAGCACATCCTTCCTTAGATACGGCACCCAAAACTGCTCACAATATTCCACATAGGATCTGACCACAGCCTTGTAAAGCCTCAACAGTACATCCCTGCTCTTGCATTCTGGCCCTCTCGACATGAATGCTAACATTGAATCTTGTACCGGCCTCCACGAACAGGCGCCGGAATGTGGCGACTAGGGGCTTTTCACAGTAACTTCATTGAAGCCTACTTGTGACAATAAGCGATTATTATTATTATTGCATTTGCCTTCCTAACTGCCAACTGAAACTGCATGTTAACATTAAGAGAATCCCGAAGTAGGACTCCCAAGTCCCTTCGCGCTTCAGATTTCCGAAGCTTTTTCCCATTTAGAAAATAGGCTATGCCTCTATTCTTCCTCCCAAAGTGCACAACCTCACACTTTTCCACATTTTATTCCATCTGCCACTCTCCTAGCCTATCCAGGTCCTTCTGCAGCCTCTCTGCTTCCTCAACACAACCTGTCCCTCTACATATCTTTGTATCATCTGCAAAATTAGCAACAATGCGGTCAGTTCCTTCCCACACAGGAAGCATGGTCACTCAGGCTAGGGACTTGTCTTAGCATATTCAGAACAGGAAGGAAAATTATTGTTCCAGTATAGCTGTGCTGTAGTGTCCCATCTCTGGCACTAGGGATTCAATTAATGTACAATATAGTCAGTTTACCTGCTGTTGCTGCTGCTGCATCTGCAGTTTAATTATCTGCTGCTGTTGTGCCTGGAACTGTTGCTGCTGCTGCTGTTGCTGCTGCTGTTGTTGCTGCTGCTGTTGCTGCTGTTGCTGCTGTTGCACGGCTTGTTGGGCCTGGAATTGTTGCTGTTGTTGCTGGGCGATTTGCTGCATCTGTAACTGGGCTGGAGGATTGGATTAATAAAAGAACACCATTAACCTCGACCCCCCTCGTTCAAAATGCGAACTTGACCCTGGACCCAGTCAGTTCCTTCACAGAGGCAAAGTGTGTCTCACACAGTTCACAAGAGATCATGAGGCAGGAATCCAACAAGGCACAGCATTCACCAAGTTTGCAAAAGTTCCATGTGTAGGGTGTCTTATATTTAATTGCTGTAAACCTGGTCATTCATAACATACAGAGTTCTTTACTGATCACACGAGATGAACTACAGTGAGCCATGTGCTGGATATTGCACGTATAGTAAATGCCCACGTATAGTAAATGCCACATGACTAGAGATGGGCTTGTGCTGCCTTCCTCTGGTGGTCACACCAAAAAGATTTTATAGCAAAAAAAACTAACATTCACAAATGGGTTTGAATCTAAACATAAAAGCTGAACTGTCATAAGAATTCAAACATGGGGATGGGAACATGCTACCCCTACCTGGGCTACATGTGACTCCAGTCCTAAAGTGTGATTGACTCAAGTGCTTAGCAAGCCACTTAGTTGTAAAAACATTTATGGCGAAGCCAAGGGAACTCCAATCATCAATCCTTGTTGCCTAGTTACTCACATCACACTTAAAAATGAACTCCCTGGCTCCCAATCTTTATTGGCACTATTTCAAAACCTTAGTATCTACGACAATATGCCAGCAAATCAATGATAGCGAGTAGTGAACGAGGGACCAAAACTAGAGAAAGGGGTCAGCTGATTAGTACCGTGATGCAGAAACGCTCTTGGCTTGGGTTATGAATCTTTGGAATTTTCTGCCACAGCGGACTGCTAAAACCAAAATCGATAGATTCTTGGAATCAAAGGCAACCAAGGGACACAGGAATTGAGTGGGAAAGTGGAGTTGAGGTCCATGACCATATGGAGCAAGTTTGAAGGGTTGAGGGGCATCCTCCACTTATTAAATTCCTACATTATGATTAAGAAGTCTCTGTATAATGCATACGTGATGGGCCTGAAGCTCCCATTCACAATGTCCACTTGGGAATGAATATATACTGTAAGAAGACTCAACACCAAATGTACCACGGGTGAGCAATTTTTAAGCAAGTGATCGCAATAAAGGAACTTCAGCTAAGAGTACTGCCCTTCAACTCCAGCCTGTGATCATCTCACCATCACTAACTTTCACACACATTACTTGTAAGTGAGATATGAAGTTGATTCACACTGATATTGACAATTTGGAGACAGTGACTGATGACCGTGACCTCTGTAAGTGACTGTTTGGAGGGGCATGGTAGAGAAAAGCTGAAACCTTACAGAAAGGATATGAGGGAAATAGCCGGGCGAATATCCACCAAGTGTGGGAGAAGTCAATTATGCCAAGAAGTCCTTTGTTTTCAACTGGAGACGAGGAGGAATTTCTTCTCTCAGAGGCTCATCAGTGCTTGGAATTCTCTTACCCAATGAGCAGTGGAGGCTGGGTCAGTGAATATATTCAGGCTGAACTGAGCAGTTTTTTGCTCGACAAGGAAGTCGAGGATTATGGGGGTGCAGGCAGGAAAGTGAAGTGAAGGCCACAATCAGATCAGTCATGATCCTATTGAATGGTCCTTGAAGTGTCAAACGGCCTATTCCTGCTCCTATTTCTTATGTTCTTACAAAGTTAAAGCAAGAAATAAAATGCAAAAAAACCCCAGAAATTTATAAAATTAGGGCAGAGAGAGAGGATTGATGAAGGTAATGCAATTCAGTTGTGCATGAAGTCTTTCAAAAGGCGTTTGACAAAGTGCTATATTAGCAAAGACCATGGGTTTAAAAGAGCAGTCAGCTGCATGCACAAGGAATTTGTTAAGGGACGGGGAGTATGGGTAAATATTAATCAGACTGGAGAATAGTATTTAGCACTGGAGGAGATTAGGACCACTACCGCTTTCATGACATATTAATGGCCTGGACTTGGATATACAGTGTTGCAATGAAAAGAATAGCAATAGATTTCAAGACGACATCTAATGGTGACATGGGCAGATACATGACAGATGAATTTTTATGTGGACATCTCTGAGGTGATCCATTTTAGTGGAGGAACAAGGAGCAACAATATAAATTGTGAAATTTTAAAGGGGATGTTGCACAGAGAGACCAAGGGCTATTTGAACGGGACATGACAAATTAAGAAGGCTGTTGAAAAAACATTTAGGATACTAATTCTTATTAATAGAGGAATTGACTACAAAACCAAGAAAGGTGTGCTAAATCACAACACAATACCACTCAGGACTCAGAGTATTGTGTTCCAATCATGGCACTACACTTTAGGAAGGATGCTATGGCTTTGAAGAGGGTACACAAGAGACTTACTAGAGTGGTACCAGGGATGAAGGGATGAAGTGGAAAGACAAGAGAAGCTGGGTTTTTTCACTCTATAGAGCAGGGGAGATTGCAAAGAGATTTGATGGAGGTATTCAGAATCATGAAAGTTTTAATTACCCTAACAAAACCAATTTCAGTGCAAAGGGTCAGTAACCAGAGGACGCAGACATGATAATTGATGAAAGGAATCATGAGCGATATGAAAAAGCAGTTATGCAGCAAGCTAGCACGATCTAGAATGCACTGCCTGAAAGGGTGATGGAAGTTAATTCAATAGTAACTTTCAAAACAGAAAACGTGCAGGACTCTGGGCAAAAAGGAAGGAGTGACCCTGGTCGCTGTCCGTGTGGAATTGCACGTTCTCCCCATGTCTGTGTGGGTCTCACCCCCACAACCCAAAGATCATAGAATTTACGGTGCAGAAGGAGGCCATTCAGCCCATCGAGTCTGCACCGGCTCTTAGAAAGAGCATCCTACCCAAGGTCAATACCTCCACCCTATCCCCATAACCCAGTAACTAAGGGCAATTTTTGGACAATAAGGGCAATTTATCATGGCCAATCCACCTAACCTGCACATCTTTGGACTGTGGGAGGAAACCGGAGCACCCGGAGGAAACCCACGCACACACGGGGAGGATGTGCAGACTCCACACAGACAGTGACCCAAGCCGGAATCGAACCTGGGACCCTGGAGCTGTGAAGCAATTGTGCTATCCACAATGCTACCGTGCAGGATAGGTGGATTGGCCATGCTAAATTGCCCCTTAATTGGAAAAAATGAAAAGAGAGTGGGAAGAATTGAATAGCTTGTTCAAACAGTCAGCATAGGCACCATGGACTGAATAGCAGCCCCCTTCTGTGCTATATGATTATATAACAGGGTAAAGAAAATGTTATTTCTCCTGGTTAGTGAACTGGATGTGAACAGTGTTATCCCACCCACCTGGCCCTGAAGGGTTAACTGACTATTTTTTTTTCAATCAGTTTTTCTCCACACAGCTTTGGAGCACAGAACAAAAAGGATGGCCTGGATGTTCTTCAGCACCAATACAATAATCTGAAAAAACTACTTGGACAAGTCAGATATATTAACAAAATATTTGATATTCTGAGGTCTGACTACTCTAGCTGACCCCTGTCAAAGGGCTGGACCTTAGCTGCAAGTCTTTCTATGGGAAGGAATCAAGAACCCATAACTGGAATTGGGGTGGAGTGGGTGGGGAGAGAGGCAGGAAGGAGGTTTTGGTAGTAAGAGGCTAACATGGCATTGTCTATCTGCAATGGTATGGAGAGATATTCAAGAGTGTGCTTCTCCAGAAGCAGGAAGGCCATGCTGTGCTCCCAGAGTGTGTGTGAAGAACGTCTTATGAGGGAGAACAGTTTAGCTCAGTTGGCTGGCACAGCTGGTTTGTGATGCGGAGCGATGCAAACAGCATGGGTTCAATTCCTGTACCAGCTGAGATTATTCATGAAAATCTCGCTTCTCAACCTCCAGACCACCCCCCCAGGTGATCCTCAGGTTAAATCACCACCAGTCAGCTCTCCCCCTCAAAGGGGAAAGCAGCATATGGTCACCTGGGGCTATGGTGACTTTGCTTACTTTATTTTACTTATGAGGGAGAACATGCAACTCAACCCAGGGATCCGATATTCTAACAAAGACACAACAGCCTCAATGCATGACATATTTGGACATCATTCGGTGGAATGGCCACGACATGGAGAAATCTGGTTGAGGAATGAGTCTGAATTTTTCAGTTATGGAGGTTTAAACTGCAACTGGCGACATTTACCATAAACATGTTCCTCTGAATATCTTTTAACTTTCTGTCAGTAGGTTAATAAAATGCATTAAAATGCTGTGCAGAAGAATTGTGTGGGTGTGCTAACACATTTGTTACAAGTACTGTGGAGTGTAACTTAACCTTCTTAAGAGATTTACTTCTCTATTCTGAACTTCAGCAAGTGTAAAACACCAAACAGGCTCAACGAGAGAGCTGCTATAGTAGTAAGCACAGAGGCCATTTTGTGTATCAAAACTAAAGTCTGGTTACCTCCTTCTCAACATAGCAGCACACCTCCAAGCCTCCCTTCCTTCCAGTGGGAATGTAGATGGTCGAGTCACTAAGCCTGACCAATATCAGACACCTCTAACATCACATTCTCGTCAAGAACAAGGCAAAGCTACTGAGCAAGTGGATGACAAACTGGAGCATCGGGTGACAGGGGACTCAAACCGAGGAGCATAGTCGAGTGAGGAAAGTGCCACAAAAAAGACATTGAGACAGTGACTGCCGTAAAACAGGTGTGGCCTACTTCAGGACTTTGCAACTTCCATATCCTACTCACACTGCTGCTGCGCACTTGGCGGGAAGCCAGGCATGTGCGGCACCATTCCAGACGTACCCGGCTGAGTCTGTCCAGGATGTGACATTGATTGATTCAACTGTCCCAGACCTGCCACTCCGGGGGGACGAGTGGCCATCATCCCACTCGAGCTCCCCGTAAGGCCACCTTGCAAGTTCTGCAAAGCGTTCATTGGATCTAGGAGGGAGGGAAACAAAAAATAAATAAAACGTCTGTTAAATTCTATAAAGAGCAGATAACCAAATAACCATCAGATATACCACAGGGCAGCAGGGCATGAAAATAATTGATCCGGTTCAGTGTGCGTGTGCCAATTCTTTGAAAGAGCCACCCAATTAGTTGCACTCCTTAATCTTCACCCATAATCTAGCAAAGTTTTCCGATCAAGCATTTATCCAATTCCCTTTTTGAAAGTTACTTTTCAGTCTGCTTCTGTTTCTGATCATAACTTCCTTGTCAATAGAATACAAGCCAGTTGAAGTGAAAACTGAGACCCAGGAGACTTCGGGGTGCGGCGATGACCAGCTGAGTCGCACGTTTCGGCAGCTCCCTGTGAAACGGACTTTTGGGCTCTTGATAGGAGCCCCAACGGCAATTTTGACGGCTAAAAACACTGTGCGGTAAACCAGAAGGGAATCCCCCCTGGATACGGATGGAAAAAGGAGGAGAGAGTGGCCAGATTGCAGTGGATCCTTTAGAACAGCGGCAAGGAAGGCAAGCAAAATCCAAGATGGCGTCGGAAGGTGACAGTTTAACATGGGGCCCTGAACAACAAGAGTTCTTGAAATGCTGTGTGGAAGAGATCAAAAAGGAAATGAAGAAAGAGCTGTTGGCCCCGATACTACAGGCGATCGAAGGGCTAAAGGAGGAACAAAAGACCCAGGAGCGGGAGCTTCGGGTCGTGAAGGCAAAGGCAGCCGAGAATGAGGACGATATACAGGGCCTGGTGGTGAAGACGGAGACGCAGGAGGCACATCAGAAACGATGTGTGGAAAGGTTGGAGGCACTGGAAAACAACGCAAGGAGGAACAACCTGAGGATTCTTGGTCTTCCTGAAGGTGTGGAGGGAGCGGACGTCGGGGCATATGTGAGCACGATGCTGCACTCGTTAATGGGAGCGGAGGCCCCGGCGGGTCCGTTGGAGGTGGAGGGAGCATACCGAGTGATGGCGCGAGGACCGAGAGCAGGAGAAATTCCCAGAGCCATAGTGGTGAGATTCCTCCGTTTTAAGGATAGAGAAATGGTCCTTAGATGGGCGAAGAAAACTCGGAGCAGTAAATGGGAGAACGCGGTGATCCGCGTTTATCAAGACTGGAGTGCGGAGGTGGCGAGAAGGAGGGCGAGCTTTAATCGGGCCAAGGCGGTGCTTCATAAAAAGAAGATAAAATTTGGAATGCTGCAACCAGCAAGACTGTGGGTCACATATCGAGGGAGGCACCACTACTTTGAGACGGCGGATGAAGCGTGGACTTTTATTGTGGAAGAAAAACTGGAATGAGCGGGTTATTAAAAAGAACGTTCGAACAAAGTGGTGGGGCGAATGTGGGGGGCAAAGAGGGGTTTTATGTACTAATCCTGCGATGTGGTAACTTTTCTCTCTCCCACAGGTGGTGATGGGGGGAGGAGGGGAGGTGGAGGAGATGGGGCGTTGGCCATTGGGGGCGGGGCCAAGGGAGAAGCGCGGGCTTGGTTCCCGCGCTATGATAATCATGGCGGGAATAGAGAAGCAGGAAGGAGGGGGCGTCGCACGGTGCGAGCCGAGGTCACGGGGGGAAGCCGAGGTCAGCCAGAGTTTGCTGACTTCTGGGAGCAACATGGGGGGAGTAATTACGCTAGCGGGGGATCTAGCGGGGGGGGGGTGGGAGGGGGGAATTACTGGGTTGCTGCTGCTGGGGAGAGGGGGGAGCTGGTATGGGAGAGGATGGGCGGGGGGGGCACCGCCTGGGGGAGATACAGCTGCGTGGGAACCGGGTGAGGAGCTGGAAAAAGGTGATGGCTAATCGACAAGGGGGGGGGTAGGAAGCCCCCCAACTCGGCTGATCACGTGGAACGTGAGAGGGCTGAACGGGCCGATAAAGAGGGCATGGGTACTCGCACACCTTAAGAAACTTAAGGCAGATGTGGTTATGTTACAGGAAACGCACCTGAAACTGATAGACCAGGTTAGGCTACGCAAAGGATGGGTGGGGCAGGTGTTCCATTCGGGGCTAGATGCGAAAAACAGGGGGGTGGCTATATTAGTGGGGAAGCGGGTAATGTTCGAGGCAAAGACGAGAGTGGCGGATAACGGGGGCAGATACGTGATGGTGAGTGGCAAACTACAGGGTTTTGGTAAACGTATATGCCCCGAACTGGGATGATGCCAATTTTATGAGGCGGATGCTAGGACGCATTCCGGACCTAGAGATGGGAAAGCTGATAATGGGGGAGATTTTAATACGGTGTTGGAACCAGGGCTGGATAGGTCGAAGTCCAGGACTGGAAGGAGGCCGGCAGCAGCCAAGGTACTTAAAGATTTTATGGAGCAGATGGGAGGTGTAGACCCGTGGAGATTTAGCAGACCTAGGAGTAAGGAGTTCTCGTTTTTCTCCTATGTCCATAAAGTCTACTCGCGAATAGACTTTTTTGTGCTGGGTAGGGCATTGATCCCGAAGGTGAGGGGAACGGAGTATACGGCTATAGCCATTTCGGATCACGCTCCACACTGGGTGGACTTGGAGATAGGGGAGGAAACAGGAGGGCGCCCACCCTGGAGAATGGACATGGGACTAATGGCAGATGAGGGTGTGTGTCTAAGGGTGAGGGGGTGCATTGAAAAGTACTTGGAACTCAATGATAATGGGGAGGTCCAGGTGGGAGTGGTCTGGGAGGCGTTGAAGGCGGTGGTTAGAGGGGAGCTGATATCAATAAGGGCACATAAAGGGAAGCAGGAGAGTAAGGAACGGGAGCGGTTGCTGCAAGAACTTTTGAGGGTGGACGGACAATATGCGGAAGCACCGGAGGAGGGACTGTACAGGGAAAGGCAAAGGCTACATGTAGAATTTGACTTGCTGACTACAGGCACTGCAGAGGCACAATGGAGGAAGGCACAGGGTGTACGAATATGGGGAAAATGGCGAGCAGGTTGCTGGCACACCAATTGAGGAAAAGGGGAGCAGCGAGGGAAATAGGGGGAGTGAGGGATGAGGAAGGAGAGATGGAGCGGGGAGCGGAGAGAGTGAATGGAGTGTTCAAGACATTTTATAAAAAATTATATGAAGCTCAACCCCCGGATGGGAGGGAGAGAATGATGGGCTTCTTGGATCGGCTGGAATTTCCCAAGGTGGAAGAGTAGGAAAGGGTGGGACTGGGAGCACAGATCGAGGTAGAAGAAGTGGTGAAAGGAATTAGGAGCATGCAGGCGGGAAAGGCCCCGGGACCGGATGGATTCCCAGTCGAATTCTATAGAAAATATGTGGACTTGCTCGCCCCGGTACTGACGAGGACCTTTAATGAGGCAAAGGAAAGGGGACAACTGCCCCCGACTATGTCTGAAGCAACGATATCGCTTCTCTTAAAGAAGGAAAAGGACCCGCTACAATGCGGGTCCTATAGACCTATTTCCCTCCTAAATGTAGATGCCAAGGTCCTGGCCAAGGTAATGGCAATGAGAATAGAGGAATGTGTCCCGGGGGTGGTCCACGAGGACCAAACTGGGTTTGTGAAGGGGAGACAGCTGAACACGAATATACGGAGGTTGTTAGGGGTAATGATGATGGCCCCACCAGAGGGAGAAACGGAGATAGTAGTGGCGATGGATGCCGAGAAAGCATTTGATAGAGTGGAGTGGGATTATTTGTGGGAGGTGTTGAGGAGATTTGGTTTTGGAGAGGGGTATGTTAGATGGGTGCAGCTGTTGTATAGGGCCCCAGTGGCGAGCGTGGTCACGAATGGACGGGGATCTGCATATTTTCGGCTCCATAGAGGGACAAGGCAGGGATGCCCTCTGTCCCCATTATTGTTTGCACTGGCGATTGAGCCCCTGGCGATAGCGTTGAGGGGTTCCAAGAAGTGGAGGGGAGTACTTAGGGGGGGAGAAGAGCACCGGGTATCTTTGTATGCGGACGATTTGCTACTATACGTGGCGGACCCGGCGGAGGGGATGCCAGAAATAATGCGGATACTTGGGGAGTTTGGGGATTTTTCAGGGTATAAATTGAACATGGGGAAAAGTGAGTTGTTTGTGGTGCATCCAGGGGAGCAGAGTAGAGAAATAGAGGACCTACCGTTGAGGAAGGTAACAAGGGACTTTCGTTACCTGGGGATCCAGATAGCTAAGAATTGAGGCACATTGCATAGGTTAAATTTAACGCGGTTGGTGGAACAGATGGAGGAGGATTTCAAGAGATGGGATATGGTATCCCTGTCAATGGCAGGGAGGGTGCAGGCGGTTAAGATGGTGGTCCTCCCGAGATTCCTCTTTGTGTTTCAGTGCCTCCCGGTGGTGATCACGAAGGCTTTTTTAAAAAGGATTGAAAAGAGCATCATGGGTTTTGTGTGGGCCGGGAAGACCCCGAGAGTGAGGAAGGGATATTTACAGCGTAGCAGGGATAGGGGGGGGCTGGCACTACCGAGCCTAAGTGAGTATTATTGGGCCGCTAATATTTCAATGGTGAGTAAGTGGATGGGAGAGGAGGAGGGAGCGGCGTGGAAGAGATTAGAGAGGGCGTCCTGTAGGGGGACTAGCCTACAGGCTATGGTGACAGCCCCATTGCCGTTCTCACCGAAGAACTACACCACAAGCCCGGTGGTGGTGGCTACACTGAAGATTTGGGGACAGTGGAGACGGCATAGGGGAAAGACTGGAGCCTTGGGGGGGTCCCCGATAAGAAACAACCATAGGTTTGCCCCGGGGGGAATGGATGGGGGATATGGAATGTGGCAAAGAGCAGGAATAACGCAACTGAAAGATCTGTTTGTGGATGGGAAGTTCGCGAGTCTGGGAGCGCTGACCGAGAAATATGGGTTGCCCCAAGGGAATGCATTCAGGTATATGCAACTGAGGGCTTTTGCGAGGCAACAGGTGAGGGAATTCCCGCAGCTCCCGACACAAGAGGTGCAGGACAGAGTGATCTCAAAGACATGGGTGGGGGATGGTAAGGTGTCAGATATATATAGGGAAATGAGGGACGAAGGGGAGACTATGGTAGATGAACTAAAAGGGAAATGGGAAGAAGAGCTGGGGGAGGAGATCGAGGAGGGGCTGTGGGCAGATGCCCTAAGCAGGGTAAACTCGTCGTCCTCGTGTGCCAGGCTAAGCCTGATTCAGTTTAAGGTATTACACAGGGCGCATATGACTGGAGCACGGCTCAGTAAATTTTTTGGGGTGGAGGATAGGTGTGCGAGGTGCTCGAGAAGCCCAGCGAATCATACCCATATGTTTTGGTCATGCCCGGCACTACAGGGGTTTTGGATGGGGGTGACAAAGGTGCTTTCAAAAGTAGTGGGGGTCCGGGTCGAACCAAGCTGGGGGTTGGCTATATTTGGGGTTGCACAAGAGCCGGGAGTGCAGGAGGCGAGAGAGGCCGATGTTTTGGCCTTTGCGTCCCTAGTAGCCCTGCGCAGGATATTGCTAATGTGGAAAGAAGCCAAGCCCCCGGGGGTGGAGACCTGGATAAATGACATGGCGGGGTTTATAAAGCTAGAGCGGATTAAGTTCGTCCTAAGGGGGTCGGTTCAAGGGTTCACCAGGCGGTGGCAACCGTTCGTCGAATACCTCGCAGAAAGATAGACGGAATGGGAAAAAGAAGGCAGCAGCAGCAGCCCAGGATCGGGGGAGGGGGGGGAAACCAGAAGGACTCTCAGGGGGGGGGGGGGGGGGGGGGGGGGGGGGGGGGGAGGAACCAGAAGGACTCTCAGGGTTGTTAATATATACTGTATAGTATGTATAGGTCGTTGCTACAGATAATTATATATTGGACTGTTAAATTATATTTTTGGAGAGTGTTACTTGTGACAAGGCAGTTGCCAATTAGGGCTAGTTTTCATTTTTGTTATTTATTATTTATTCATTTTTTGTTTATAAAATAGGTCATTGTTATTTGTGTTGTTATAATATTGTGCAAAGGATGCACAATGTACTGTGTTGGTTGACCAAAAATTTTCAATAAAATATTTAATTAAAAAAAACCTGAGACCCAGCTTTTCGTTGCTGAGAATTCATTGACTTTGTTCAGTCTCATAGCTCTCCTCCAACCCCAGCGTCCCAGCTGACCCCTATTTGTGTGTTCAAAATACTTAATTAAACAATGCCCTTCACAGTGTCTCTTAACAATATAATTGACATACTATTAACAAATTCCCCTTTCTTTCTTGAAACAATAAACTTTATAACACACAAATAATTTCAAAGCAAATCAAAGAAAAAAAATTATTTCCCAAATTTCGTATAAACCATCATAATACAGGAAGCCCTTCTTCCAGGTCCTCCAACAATTTCTTCAAGCATTTCTTTTGTAAAACAGTCTGAGGATTGGTGGCTTGCATCAATCTATCTTAGAGTTCTAGATTTCCTCTAACATTTGTTTTATGCCAGCAAGGCCAATAATTAACCTTTGCTCAGTCACACATAGAACATAACAGTGAGTTCTCCCAGTGAGCCAGAGAAGACACAGCCAGAGTGAGACAGAACCAAGAATGAGGTTGGGAATTTGAATCTAGGTGGGAATTGAATTAAATCAGTAAGGCAGCTCCTTTTAAATTTCAGGAGTTTAAATTAATTGAAATTAAGCTTGAATTGTGCAGTGTAGGTTAACAAGGGCTGCCCCACCCACTCACATAACTGGTTGGCAGTTAAGTGTCAGTCACTTAAATCTACCTTGGATCTAAAAGCAGGTGGGGGAGGAAAGTCAATTCAGGACAGTTTAAAAAGAGCAACTTGTAAACTCACTCCCAGAGAGCCAGAGAAGGCACAACCAAGAGTGAGTTTATGGGGGGGGGTTTATCCCTGTAAGTGACTGGTAAGTGGTGTTTCGGTTTCTTTTCATTGGTATATATATATTTTTTTTTACTTAATTGTTTATGTATTTAATTGGGGGGGGGAGAGATTGTAATTGTTGAAGTTAACCGAAGATTTAAGACATGGCAGGAGATCTCAGGCCCGTGTCATGCTCCTCGTGTGCGATGTGGGAGCTCAGGAACACGTCCACTGTCCCTGGCTCCTTCATGTGCAAGAAGTGTGTCCAGTTCCAGCTCCTGTTAGACCGCTTGACGGCTCTGGAGCTGCGGATGGACTCACTTTGGAGCATCCGCGATGCTGAGGACGTTGTGGATAGCACGTTTAGCGAGTTGGTCACACCGCAGGTGAAAGGTACTGAGGGAGATAGAAAATGGGTGACCAAAAGACAGAGCAAGAGTAGGAAGGCAGTGCAGGTGTCCTCTGCGGTCATCTCCCTGCAAAACAGATATACTGCTTTGGATTCTGTTGAGGGAGAAGGCTCACCAGAGGAAGGCAGCAGCAGCAGCCAGGTTCATGGCACCGTGGCTGGCTCTGCTGCGCAGCTGGGCAGGAAGAAGAATGGCAGGGCTATAGTGATAGGGGACTCAATTGTAAGGGGAATAGTCAGGCGGTTCTGCGGACGCAATCGAGACTCCAGGATGGTATGTTGCCTCCCTGGTGCAAGGGTCAAGGATGTCTCGGAGCGGCTGCAGGACATTCTGGGGGGGGGGGGGTGAACAGCCAGCTGTCGTGGTGCACATAGGCACCAACGATATAGGTAAAAAACGGGACGAGGTCCTACAAGCTGAATTTAGGGAGTTAGGAGTTAAACTAAAAAGTAGGACCTCAAAGGTAGTAATCTCAGGATTGCTACCAATGCCACGAGCTAGTCAGAGTAGGAATGTCAGGATAGAGAGGATGAATACGTGGCTCGAGAGATGGTGCAAGAGGGAGGGATTCAAATTCCTGGGACATTGGAACCGGTTCTGGGGGAGGTGGGACCAGTACAAACCGAACGGTCTGCACCTGGGCAGCACTGGAACCGATGTCCGAGGGGGGTGTTTGCTAGAGCTGTTGGAGAGAGTTTAAACTAATGTGGCAAGGGGATGGGAACCAATGCAGGAAGTTGGAAGGTAGTAAAACAGGGACAGAAACAAAAGGCAGTAAGGGGGAAAGTGTAAGGCAGAGAAGCCATAGTCAGAAATCAAAAAAGGGCGACAGTACAAGGTACAGTGACTGAGTGAATCGGACCAGGAATACTAAAAGGAATAAAACGGGAAGTGAAAACATTAATGGTAAGTGACGCGGCAGGTTGTTACATGAAGATATGGGTTCAACGACAAGGAAAATTAGGAGAAAGGTTAAGAGGAAATATAACTTGGGAGAGGTTACTGATCGAGGTGTTAAGATTCAGAACAGAGGTAAAAAAGCCAACATAACTGTACTTTACCTGAATGTTCGTAGTATTCGGAATAAGGTAAATGAGTTGATGGCGCAAATCATCGTGAATGACTATGATTTAGTGGCCATTACTGAAACATGGTTAAAGGATGGTCATGACTGGGAGTTAAATATCCGAGGGTATCAAGCTATTCGGAAGGACAGAGTGGATGGTAAGGGAGGTGGTGTAGCTCTGTTATTTAAGGATGACATCCGGGCAACAGTAAGGGATGACATTGGTGCTATGGAGGATAAGGTTGAATCCATTTGGGTGGAAATCAGGAATAGTAAGGTGAAAAAGTCACTGATAGGAGTAATCTGTAGGCCACCAAATACTAACATTATGGTGGGGCAGGCAATAAACAAAGAAATAACTGATGCATGTAGAAATGGTACAGCAGTTATCATGGGGGATTTTAATCTACATGTCGATTGGTTTAACCAGGTCGGTCAACGCAGCCTTGAGGAGGAGTTTATAGAATGTATCCGCGATAGTTTTCTAGAACAGTATGTAATGGAACCTACGAGGGAACAAGCGGTCCTAGATCTGGTCCTGTGTAATGAGACAGGATTGATTCAGGATCTCATAGTTAGGGATCCTCTCGGAAGGAGCGACCACAGGATGGTGGAATTTAAAATACAGATGGAGGATGAGAAGGTAAAATCAAGCACTAGTGTTTTGTGCTTAAACAAAGGAGATTACAACGGGATGAGAGAAGAACTAGCTAAGGTAGACTGGGAGCAAAGACTTTATGGTGAAACAGTTGAGGAACAGTGGAGAACCTTCCAAGTGATTTTTCAGTGCTCAGCAAAGGTTTATACCAACAAAAAGGAAGTACGGTAAAAAGAGGGAAAATCGACCGTGGATATCTAAGGAAATAAGGGAGAGTATCAAATTGAAGGAAAAAACATACAAAGTAGCAAAGATCAGTGGGAGACTAGAGGACTGGGAAATCTTTAGGGAGTAACAGAAAGCTACTAAAAAAGCTATAAAGAAGAGTAAAATAGATTGAGAGAGTAAACTTGCTCAGAATATAAAAAGATAGTAAAAGTTTCTACAAATACATAAAACAAAAAAGAGTGGCTAAGGTAAATATTGATCCTCTAGAGGATGAGAAGGGAGATTTCACAATGGGAGATGAGGAAATGGCTGAGGAACTGAACAGGTTTTTTGGGTCGGTCTTCACAGTGGAAGACACAACATGCCAGTGACTGATGGAAATGAGGCTATGACAGGTGAGGACCTTGAGAGGATAGTTATCACCAAGGAGGTAGTGGTGGGCAAACAGGGGCTGTTTAGCACAGGTCTAAATCGCTGGCTTTGAAAGCAGACCAAGGCAGGCCAGCAGCACGGTTTGATTCCTGTAACAGCCTACCCGAACAGGCACCGGAATGTGGCGACTAGGGGCTTTTCACGGTAACTTCATTTGAAGCCTACTTGTGACAATAAGCGATTTTCATTTCATTTTCATTTCAAGCTAATGGGGCTAAAGGTAGACAAGTCTCCTGGACCTGATGGAATGCATCCCAGAGTGCTAAAAGAGATGGTTAGGGAAATTGCAAATGCACTAGTGATAATTTACCAAAATTCACTAGACTCTGGGGTGGTCCCGGCGGATTGGAAATTAGCAAACGTGGCACCACTGTTTAAAAAAGGAGGTAGGCAGAAAGCGGGTAATTATAGGCCAGTGAGCTTAACTTCGGTATTAGGGAAGATGCTGGAATCTATCATCAAGGAAGAAATAGCGAGGCATCTGGATGGAAATTGCCCCATTGGGCAGACGCAGCATGGGTTCATAAAGGGCAGGTCGTGCCTAACCAATTTAGTGGAATCTTTTGAGGACATTAACAGTGCAGTAGATAACGGGGAGCCAATGGATGTGGTATATCTGGATTTTCAGAAAGCCTTTGACAAGGTGCCACACAAAAGGTTGCTGCATAAGATAAAGATGGATGGCATTAAGGGGAAAGTAGTAGCATGGATAGAGGATTGGTTAATTAATAGAAAGCAAAGAGTGGGGATTAATGGGTGTTTCCCTGGTTGGCAATCAGTAGCTAGTGGTGTCCCTCAGGGATCAGTGTTGGGCCCACAATTGTTCACAATTTACATAGATGATTTGGAGTTGGGGACCAAGGGCAATGTGTCCAAGTTTGCAGACGACACTAAGATAAGTGGTAAAGCAAAAAGTGCAGAGGATACTGGAAGTCTGCAGAGGGATTTGGAGAGGCTAAGTGAATGGGCTAGGGTCTGGCAGATGGAATACAATGTTGACAAATGTGAGGTTATCCATTTTGGTAGGAATAACAGCAAAAGGGATTATTATTTAAATGATAAAATATTAAAACATGCTGCTGTGCAGAGAGACCTGGGTGTGCTAGTGCATGAGTCGCAGAAAGCTGGTTTATAGTTGATTAAGAAGGTAAATGGAATTGTGTCCTTCATTGCTAGAGGGATGGAGTTTAAGACTAGGGAGGTTATGCTGCAATTGTATACGGTGTTAGTGAGGCCACACCTGGAGTAGTGTGTTCAGTTTTGGTCTCCTTACTTGAGAAAGGACGTACTGGCACTGGAGGGTGTGCAGAGGAGATTCACTAGGTTAATCCCAGAGCTGAAGGGGTTGGATTACGAGGAGAGGTTGAGTAGACTGGGACTGTACTCGTTGGAATTTAGAAGGATGAGGATCTTATAGAAACATAAGATTATGAAGGGAATAGATAGGATAGATGCGGGCAGGTTGTTTCCACTGGCGGGTGAAAGCAGAACCAGGGGGCATAGCCTCAAAATAAGGGGAAGTAGATTTAGGACTGAGTTATGGAGGAACTTCTTCACCCAAAGGGTTGTGAATCTATGGAATTCCTTGCCCAGTGAAGCAGTAGAGGCTCCTTCATTAAATGTTTTTAAGATAAAGATATATAGTTTTTTGAAGAATAAAGGGATTAAGGGTTATGGTGTTCGGGCAGGAAAGTGGAGCTGAGTCCACAAAAGATCAGCCATGATCTCATTTGATGGTGGAGCAGGCTCGATGGGCCAGATGGCCTACTCCTGCTCCTAGTTCTTATGTTCTTATAACAGAGCAGTACAGGCCCTTCGGCCCTCGATGTTGCGCCGACCTGTGAAACCACTCTAAAGCCCATCTACACTATTCCCTTATCGTCCATATGTCTATCCAATGACCATTTGAATGTCCTTACTGTTGGCAAGTCCACTACTTTTGCAGCCAGGGTATTCCACACCCTTACTACTCTCTGAGTAAAGAACCTACCTCTGACATCTGTCTTATATCTATCTCCCCTCAATTTAAAACTATGTCCCCTCGTGCTAGACATCACCATCCGAGGAAGAAGGCTCTCACTGTTCACCCTATCCAATCTTCTGATCATCTTGTATGCCTCAATTAAGTCACCTCTTAACCTTCTTCTCTCTTTTGAAAACAGCCTCAAGTCCCTCAGCCTTTCCTCATAAGATCTTCCCTCCATACCAGGCAACATTCTGGTAAATCTCCTCTGCACCCTTTCCAATGCTTCCACATCCTTCCTATAATGCGGCGACCAGAATTGCACGCAATGTTCCAAATGCGGCCGCACCAGTTTTGTACAGCTGCAACATGACCTCATGGCTCAGAAACTCAATCCCTCTACCAATAAAAGCTAACACGTCGTACGCCTTCTTAACAACCCTCTCAACCTGGGTGGCAACTTTCAGGGATCTATGTACATGGACACCGAGGTCTCTCTGCTCATCCACACTACCAAGAATCTTACCATTAGCCCAGTACTCTGTCTTCCTGTTATTCCTTCCAAAATGAATCACCTCACACTTTTCTGCATTAAACTCCATTTGCCACCTCTCAGCCCAGCGCTGCAGCTTATCTATGTCCCTCTGTAACTTGTAACATCCGTCTGCACTGTCCACAACTCTACCGACTTTAGGGTCATCTGCAAATTTACTCACCCATCCTTCTACGCCCTCTTCCAGGTCATTTATAAAAATGACAAACAGCAGTGGCCCCAAAACAGATCCTTGTGGTACACCACTAGTAACTGGACTCCAGTCTGAACATTTCCCATCAACCACCACCCTTTGTCTTCTTCCAGCTAGCCAATGTCTGATCCAAACTGCTAAATCACCCTGAATCCCACGCCTCCGTATTTTCTGCAGTAGCCTACCGCGGGGAACCTTATCAAACGTTTTATTGAAGTCCATATACACCACATCAACTGCTTTACCCTCATCCACCTGTTTGGTCACCTTCTCAAAAGAACTCAATAAGGTTTGTGAGGCACGACCTACCCTTCACAAAATCGTGTTGACTATCTCTAATCAAATTATTCCTTTCCAGATGATTATACATCCTATCTCTTATAAACCTTTCCAAGATTTTGCCCACAACAGAAGTAAGGCTCACTGGTCTACAGTTACCGGGGTTGTCTCTACTCCCCTTCTTGAACAAGGGGACAACATTTGCTATCCTCCAGTCTTCTGGCACTATTCCTGTAGACAAAGATGACTTAAAGATCAAAGCCAAAGGCTCAGCAATCTCCTCCCTAGCCTCCCAGAGAATCCTAGGATAAATCCCATCCGGCCCAGGGGACTTATCTATTTTCACACTTTCCAGAATTGCTAACACCTCCTCCTTATGAACCTCAAGCCTTTCTAGTCGAGTAGCCTGAATCTCAGTATTCTCCTCGACAACATTGTCTTTTTCCTGTGTGAATACTGACGAAAAATATTCATTTAGCACCTCTCCTATCTCCTCGGACTCCACGCACAACTTCCCACTACTCTTACCCTAGTCATTCTTTTATTCCTGACATATCTATAGAAAGCTTTAGGGTTATCCTTGATCCTACCTGCCAAAGACTTCTCATGTCCCCTCCTGGCTCTTCTTAGCTCTCTCTTTAGGTCCTTCCTAGCTAACTTGTAACTCTCGAGCGCCCTAACTGAACCTTCATGTCTCATTTTTACATAAGCCTCCTTCTTCCTCTTGATAAGTGTTTTGACTGCTTTAGTAAACCACGGTTCCCTTGCTCGACCACTTCCTCCCTGCCTGACAGGTACATACTTATCAAGGACACGCAGTAGCTGTTCCTTGAACAAGCTCCACATTTCCATTGTGCCCATCCCCTACAGTTTTCCTCTCCATCCGATGCATCCTAAGTCTTGCCTCATCGCATCATAATTGCCTTTCCCCCAGATATAACTCTTGCCCTGCGGTATATACCTATCCTTTTCCATCACGAAAGTAAACGTAATCGAATTGTGGTCACTATCCAAAGTGTTCACCTACCTCCAAATCTAACTGGCCTATCTTCATACTGTGTCAGGAAACCCTCCTGCACACATTGGACAAAAACGGACCCATCTAAAGTACTCGAACTACAGCGTTTCCAGTCAATATTTGGAAAGTTAAAGTCCCCCATAACAACTACCCTGTTGCTTTCGCTCCTATCCAGAATCATCTTTGCAATCTTTTCCTCTACATCTCTGGAACTTTTCGGAGGCCTATAGAAAACCCCTAACAGGGTGCCCTCTCCTTTCCCGTTTCTAACCTCAGCCCATACTACCTCAGTAGACGAGTCATCATCAAACGTCCTTTCTGCCACCGTAATACTGTCCTTGACGAACAATGCCACCCCTCCCACTCTTTTACCACCTTCCCTGCGCTTACTGAAATATCTAAACCCCGGCACCTGCAACAACCATTCCTGTCCCTGCTCTATCCATGTCTCTGAAATGGCCACAACATCGAAGTCCCAGGTACCAACCCATGCCGCAGGTTCACCCACCTTATTCCGGATGCTTCTGGCATTGAAGAAGGCACACTTTAAACCACCTTCCTGCCTGCACACTCCTGCAACTTTGAAACCTTACTCATGACCTCACTACTCTCAACCTCCTGTATACTGGAGCTACAATTCAGGTTCCCAAGGCCCTGCTGAACTAGTTTAAACCCTCCCAAAGAGCATTAGCAAATTTCCCCCCCAGGATATTGGTACCCCTCTGGTCCAGGTGTAGACCATCCCATTTGTAGAGGTCCCACCGACCCCAGAATGAGCCCCAATTATCCAGAAATCTGAAACCCTCCCTCCTGCACCATCCCTGTAGCCACATGTTCAACTCCTCTCTCTCCCTATTCCGCGTCTCGCTATCACGTGGCACGGGTAACAACCCAGAGATAATAACTCTGTTTGTCCTAGATTTAAGTTTCCACCCTAGCTCCCTGAATTCCTGCCTTACATCCCTATCCCTTTTCCTACCTATGTCGTTGGTACCTATGTGGACCACGACTTGGGGCTGCTCCCCCTCCCCCTTAAGGATCCTGAAAACACGATCCGAGACATCACGCACCCTGGCACCTGGGAGGCAACACAACTACCGCGAGTCTCTCTCGTTCCCACAGAATCTCCTATCTATCCCCCTAACTATGGAGTCTCCAATGACTAATGCTCTACTCCTCTCCCCACTTCCATTCTGAGCAACAGGGACAGACTCTGTGCCAGAGACCTGTACCCCATGGCTTACCCCTGGTAAGTCCCCCCCCCCCCCCCCCCCCCAACAGTATCCAAAGCGGTATACTTGTTACTAAGGGGAACAACCACAGGGGATCCTGTACTGACTGCTTCCTCCCAGCCCCTCTCACCGTCACCCATCTATCTTTATTCTTCGGAGTAACTACATCCCTGAAGCTTCTATCTATGACCACCTCTGCCTCCCGAATTATCCGAAGTTCATCCAGCTCCAGCTCCCTGAGGAGCTGGAGATGGGTGCACTTCCCACAGATTAAATCAGCAGGGACACTGACAGCGTCCCTCACCTCAAACATTCTGCACGAGGAACATTGCACTACCATCCCTGCCATCCCCTCTAGATAAAAAAAGAAAGAAAGAGCTTACCTGTTATTCACTCCCCTTCTCAGCAAGCACTCACTCAGCAACCTCTGCGCCCCGCACGATAACACGAAAATAAAAGAAAAACTACTTACCAGTCACCAGCCAATTCCTTACTTACAGGCTGTGACTTCACGGTTCAGCTTCTCCCTGCCCTCGAGCCTTCCTCTTGATCTTTACAGCGGTTGGTTTTTTTTGGTTAGAGGAGGGGGTAGGGACGGAAACACTGAAGAAGTGTTTCGGGTTTAAGTGCCACTTGACAACAGCTCCTCCACAAACCACCTTCAAGTTAGGGTGAGCACAACGGCGTATGCAAATATCCCCCCCAACAGCCAATCAGCAGTTCTGCTCTACTGCCCTCTGCTGGATCCTTGTCTTCACTTAAACAGCTAGGGTCTCTTGCTCAGGAACACCTTCAAGTTAGGGTGAGCACAATGGCGTATGCACATTTCCCCCGCAACTGCCAATCAGCAGCTCCGCTCTACTGCCCTCTGCTGGATCCTTGTCTTCACTTGAACAGCTAGGGTCTCTTGCTCAGGAACACCTTCAAGTTAGGGTGAGCACAACGGCGTGTGCAAATTTCCCCCTGCCATCCCCTCTAGATACACTCTGCTAAATGTGCATTTTGCCATTGAGAATGGTTACCACATAACCTTCAATGAGCAACCTTTCTCAGAATGCCCCTGAGGGATTTCCCTCAAAATATTTGATGAGCAAAATCCAATATCTTTTGGATCACCCAAGGCTGGAAATGTGAGTGTATGTTTCTCTGAATTTAATTTATTTAATGCTTTATTTGCTCTCAGAAGAACTTCCTCAACTTAGCATGTTTCATTATAGTACTCAGTCCCAGTACGTCCAAACTAGCATCAGGTCTAGTCTGAGTGCACAACCAGTTCGGCTGTCCAATCAAACTTGTGAATTAATCTATTTCTTCCTCAGCTGCAGGAATGTTTTTGTCAGGACATGGCCTGGCACCAGACATACCTAAAATGAGCCGTCAACCTGGTGAAGCTACATCACAAGGCTACTTGCACACCAAGCAGCGGAAGAAGCATGCAACAGACAGAGCAAAGTGATCCCACAACCAGTGGATCAGATCTAAGCTCTGAATGGTGATGGACAGCGAACTGGAGGAGGGGGCTTCACAAATATTCACATCCTCTATGATGGAGGAGTCCAGCACATCAGTGCAAAAAGACTAGACTAAAGCATTTGCAGCAATCTTCAGCCAGAAATGCTGAATGGATGATCCATCTCGGCCATCAAAGGTCTCCAGCATCACAGATGCCAGTCTTCAGTCAATTCGATTCACTCCACATGATATCAAGAAACGCCTGAAGGCACTGGATACTTCAAATCTATGGGCCCCGACAATATTCCAGCAATAGTACAGAAAACTTGTGCTCCAAAACTTGCCGCGCCCTAGCAAAGCTGTTCGAATACAGTTTCAACACAGGCATCTGTGTGGCAATGGGAAAAATTGCCCAGTTATGTCCTGTACAGAAAAAGACTCAACCAATTACGCCCCATCAGTATACTGGCAATCATTAGTAAAGTGATGGAATGGGTCATCAACAGTGCTATCAAGCGGCATTTATCTGCTCATTGACACTCAGCTTGGGTACCACCAGGGTCACTCGGCTCCTGACCTCATTACAGCCTTGGTTCAAACACGGGCGGCACGGTGGCATAGTGGTTAGCACTGCTGCCTCACAGTGCCAAGGACTCGCGTTCAATTTCAACCTCAAGTGATTGTATGGAGTTTGCACGTTCTGCTGTGTCCATGCGGGTTTCCTCTGGGTGCTCCAATTTGCTCCCATAGTCCAAAAATGTGCCGGTTGGGTGGATTGGGCATACTAAATTGCCCCTTGGTTCCAAAAAGGTTCGGTGGGGTTACATGGTTACGGGGATAGGGTGGTGTGAGGGACAAGGTAGGGTGCTCTTTCCAAGGGTCAGTACAGACTCGATGGGCCGAAAAGTCTCTTTCTGCACTGTAGGGATTCTATTCTAATGGCCGAAGAGCTGAACGCCAGAGGTGAGATGAGAGCAACTTCCCTTGAAATCAAAGCAGCTTTTGACTGAGTACGGCATAAAGGCGTACCAGTAAAACTTGAGCCAATGGAAATCAGGTAAAAAAACTCTCCGCAGGTTGGAGTCATGCCTAGCACAAAGGAAGATGGTTGTGGTTTTTAGAGGTCAATCATCTCAGTTCCAGGACATCACTGCAGGGGTCCTTCAAGTTAGTGTCTGAGGCCGAACCATCTTCAGCTGCTTCATCAATGACCTTCCTTCCATCATAAGGTAAGATGTGGGGATGTTCACTGTTGATTGTACAATGTTTAGCACCATCCATGACGCCTTAGATACTTTGTAGTTCAAGTCCAAATGCAGCAAGTCTTTGACAATATCCAGACTTGGACTGACAAGTGGCAAATAACATTCTCGTCACATAAGTGCCACGTAATGACCATCTACAACGAGAGAATCTAACCAACGCCCTTTGACATTCAATGGCATTACCATCTCAGACTCCCTCACAATCAACATCCAGGGGGGGGTTACCATTGACCAGAAACTGAACTGGACTAGCCATATTAATAACGTGGCTACAAGAGTGGGTCAGAGTCTAGGAATCCTGCAGTGAGTAACTCACCTCTCGATTTCACAAAGCCTGTTCATCATCTACAAGTCAGATATGATGGAATACTCTCCACTTGCCCTGATGAATGCAGCTCCAACAATACTCAAGACGTTTGACACCATCCAGGACAAAGCAGTCCACTTGATTGGCACCCCATCCACAAACATTCACTCCCTCCACCAATGCATAGTGGCAGCAGTGTGTACTATCAATAAAAGCACTGCAGGAACTCACCAAGGCTCCTGAGAAAGCATCCTCCAATCCCACAACCACTAACATCTGGAAGGCTAAGGGTAGCAGTAATTTTACAGAATGGCAATCAAACAGTTAAAGAGTAGATTTCTCGAGGGTAATTGGTACTGATTATATATCTACTGAATCTGAACTGGTAATATAAAGTGAAGAGGTATTTTACACATATGTTGGGAAATTACGAGGAGCAGGTTATGACAGATAAAGAGCTGTGAACGAAGTGATACTGAAGTACAGGATATAGTTATTTGTCCCAAAGGGCGACCAGAAGTTGACACTAGAGTAACATTTATGGCAGTAGGTGTCAGTGAATGGAAAGGTGCCACCATTATAGAGAGAGCAGGAAAAGTCACCGGCAAATGCAAATATTGGCTAAATTGGCAGCAGACACACAAGGGTGGAGGTGTTGACCTTGGGTAGGGTGCTCTTTCCAAGCGCCAGTGCAGACTCGATGGGCCGAATGGCCTCCTTCTGCACTGTAAATTCTATGATAATCTATGAAACATCACCACCTGGAAGCTCCCCTCCAAGTCATTCAACATCCTGATTTGGAAATAGATCACCATTTCTTCAGTCATTGGGTTGAAGTCCTGAAACTCCCTCCCTAACAGGCTGCCCCTAGACTGCAGCGGTTCAAGGTAGCAGCTCAACACCACTTTCTCATGGGCAATTACGGATGGGCAATAAATGCTGGCCTGACCAGTGACACCTACATCCCAAGAATGAATTTTTTAAAGCTGCGCAATCTTTCCCTCCTACGATCAGAGACCCTTCACAAGTCAGTGATCTTTTCAGAGAGTCAGAGCTACTGATTTAGCACAGTGGGTAAAACAGCTGACTTGTAATGCAGAACAAGACCAGCAGCGCGGGTTCAATTCCCGTACCGGCCTCCCCGAACAGGTGCCAGAATGTGGCGACCTGGGGCTTTTCACAGTAACTTCATTGAAGCCTACTTGTGACAATAAGCAATTATTATTCTTACTTTGCAGGCCGGTAACTGTCTAGGGTCGGTCCGCTTTTAGAACTCAATGCTTTTGCAGGCCATCTATATATATTTTTTAATAAACATTTTATTGAGGTATTTTTGGTATAGTGACAACAGCAAAATAAACAATATACATGAAACCATAAACATAGTGCAAAAGCCATTTACCTCCGTACAGGTCTCACCCTTATTGACCCCCTACTCTAATCTAAACTAACCCCCCCCCCTCCCCCAAATCTGCTGACGATTAATTTCCCGCAAAGAGGTCGATGAACGGTTGCCACCTCCGGGTGAATCCTAACAGTGACCCTTCTCAAGGCAAACTTGATTTTCTCCAAACAAAGAAAGTTAGCCATGTCCGATAGCCAGGTCTCCGACTTCGGGGGCTTTGAGTCCTTCCATGATAATAGTATCCGTCTCCGGGCTACCAGGGAAGTAAAGGCCAGAACGTCTGCCTCTTTCTCCTCCTGGATTCCCGGGACTTCTGACACCCCGAAAATCACTACCTCTGGACTCAGCGCCACCCTTGTTTTTAACACCATGGACATGACGTCCACAAACCCCTGCCAAAATCCCCTAAGATTTGGACATATCCAAAACATGTGGACATGATTCGCCGGTCCTCCCGCACATTTTGCGCACCTGTCCTCCACCCCAAAGAATCTGCACATCCGGGCCACTGTCATGTCAGCCCGGTGAACAACCTTAAATTGGATCAGGCTGAGCCTGGCACATGTTGCAGACGTGTTGACTCTACTCAACGCGTCTGCCCATAGACCATCCTCTATCTCACCTCCCAGCTCCTCCTCCCACTTGCGCTTTAGCTCCTCGGTCTGCAACTCCTCCGACCCCATAAGCTCCATATAAATGTCCGAGACGCTCCCTTCTCCTACCCACCCTCTGGAAACTACCCTGTCCTGAATCCCCTTTAGCAGTAGGAGCGGGAAGGTTGACACCTGTTTACGAAGGAAGTCCCGCACCTGCAGATACCGGAATTTGTTTCCCCTCGCCAACCCAAACATTTCCTCCAACGCCCTCAGACTCGGAAAGCTCCCCTCTATGAACATATCCCCCATCCTCTCAATCCCAGCTCTCCGCCGTAACCAGAACCCCCCCGTCCATGCTCCCCAGGGCAAACCGGTGATTATCACAGATTGGGGCCCAGACCGATGCTCCCACTGCTCCCACATGCCGCCTCCACTGGCCCCAAACTCTCAGGGCCGCCACCACCACTGGACTGGTGGAGTACCGCGCCGGCAGGAGCGGCAGAGGCGCAGTTACCAACGCCCCCAAACTGGTGCCTTTACATGATGCCGCTCCATATGCACCCATGCCAACCTCTCCCCCACCACCCACTTCCTGATCATGGCTAGATGAGCCACCCAGTAATAGTTGCTAAAACTTGGCAGCGCCAGCCCGCCCTCTCCACGACTCCGCTCAAGCATTACCTTCTTTACTCGCAGGGTCTCAGGCCATCGACATTAATACCTCATTTTGCCAATTCTTGGCCATGATAGAACTGCCCCTTAGCGTCCATGGATGTGGTTAGGTGGGGTTGCAGGATGAGGCAGGGGCTCTTTCAGAGAGTTGGTGTGCACTCGCTGGGCTGAATGGCCTCCTTTTGCACCGTAGGGTTCTATGGTTAATATAATAATGCCCCAGTTGTGTAAACCGCAAATGTAAAGATTTCCCCAAAACAACTGTCTTATTGTGCTCCGTTTCCAATTTAATTTGAGCCGGTTTCATAGATGGCTTCCTTAACAGCAAAGGTATTTCAGTGGACACTACCCTTGTGCTGATAAAATGGTTTACTCCTCCAGCTAGAGAATCACACTCTCTTTAGTGATTTTAACATGCTACTGTTCCCAGATCTGAAGTACAACTTTTATATTCCCCAACCGTCTTTACTATTCAGGGAATCCAGGTAGCACTTTAGCCAATCCACTCCTTTTACCATGGAAGTACATCCGCCATCTAATGGAACCTGCCATGAGAACACCCATTACTAGACTAAAGCTTCTGACGACCAGTACAATTCTCTGTGACTGATCAGTATCCTCCCCTCCCCATGCTTCCAAACCTTCAATTTCAGGTGTCATTTTAGAAACCCTGTTATTGCTTTTCAGGTAATTCATCACCTAATGGTATTTCCAGCCACATCTGGAGCACCTGTTAACCATTCTTTGGTTATTCCTGGGGGGTTTTCTCCTGCCATAGTTACCTACCATCTGTCGATTACAAAAAGGATCTCTATCCTCGTTTCTTTTGCTTGTGTTTCTTCTTTCATATCGATACTTCTGCCCACATCTAAATGATCTTGAAATGCTCTAGCATCTAATCCGCCATCTTTTGTGTTATTGCTGAATGTTCTATTGAGCTATAGAATTCCTACAGGGCAGGAGGCGGCCATTCGGCCCATTGGGTCTGCACCAACCCTCTGAAAGAGCACCCTACCTAGGCCAGCGCCCCTGCCCTATCTCCATAACCCCACCCAACCTGCATATCTTTAGACACTAAGGGCCAATTTAATATGGCCAATCCACCTAACCTGCACATCTTTGGACTGAGAGAGGAAACCGAAGCACCCAGAGGAAACCCACACGGACACAGGGAGAACGTGCAAACTCCACACAGACGGTCTCCCCAAGGTCCCTGGCGCTGTGAGGCAGCAGTGATAACCATATTCCCCGAAATTGTTCTTTAAAGCTTCATATTTCAAGTGATTTCTGTGAGGTAAGTTTTTCTAAAAACACTTACCTTCACAGGACCAGGCCTTTGGATTTCGGCGGGAGCGGTGCGCAAGTGATTTCTGGGAGGTAAGTTTTTCCTTTAAAAACACTTACCTAGTCCCGTTTCTGTTCTTCTTTTCTGTTTTATTTTTTTTTTTAAATATAAGGCGGGAACCGGAAGTTCGACCCGCGGACTTCTGGGATGCCCCCCCCCCCCCCCCCCCCCCCCCCCAACACCAATAAATTCTGGTGGAGAGGAAACCCGAGACACACGTGTAGTGTCTCCCACCCACCCTCCTCCTCTAACCTAATAATAAGATCCATTGGTGTGAGGCTAACCTAATAATAAGATCCATTGGTGTGAGGTAAGTGCCATATTATATTATTATTATTAGCATTATTATATTATATTATTAGCATTGCGCAGGTCAAGGAGACACAGCCTGAGTGACAGAGATACAGACAGTGAGAATTTGGTAGTTTAGTGCAGTGAGGTAACCAGGAAAGGTAAGTGGTTAATCTAATTGTGCTGTTTTTCAGTTAAAAGTGCAGTGTAGATTAGTGTCTGATTGGCTGAAGCTGCCCCCACCATAAACTTAAATTAAACTAATTAATTAATTAGTGATGGCTGGTCAGGTGATGTGCTTGAGCTGCTTGATGTGGGAGCTGGCAGATCCCATTGCGAGCTGCAGCGACCACATCTGCAGTAAGTGTTGGCTGCTCGAAGAGCTCCGGCTCAGAGTTGATGAGCTGGAGTCTGAGCTTCAAACACTGAGGCACATCCGGGAGGGGGAGACTTACCTGGACACTGTGTTTCAGGAGGCAGTCACACCTGTCAGAGTAAGTAGTTTAAATCCTGCCAGTGGCCAGGGACAGCAGGGTGTGACTGCAAGTCAGGCAGGTAAAGGGAACCAGCAGTCAGGAACTCAGGAGCCTCAGCCCTTGACTCTGTCCTACAGGTATGAGGCACTTGCTCCATGTGTGGATGGCAAACAGGGTTGCCGGAAGGATGAGTCAGCTGACCAAGGCACCATGGTTCAGCAGGCCATTCAAGGGGAGGGAGTAAATAAGCAATTTGTAGTTGTAGGGGATTCTATTATCAGGGGGATAGATAGTATCCTTTGTGAGCAGGATAAAGAGTCCCACATGGTATGTTGCCTGCCCGGTGCTAGGGTGCGGGACATCTCTGACTGGCTTGAAAGGATACTGGAGGGAGGGGGAGGATCCAGTTGTTGTGGTCCATGTTGGTACCAACATCATAGGCAAGTCTAGGAAAGAGGACCTGTTTAGAGATTATAAAGAGCTAGGATTCAAATTAAAAAACAGGTCCTCAAGGGTCATAATCTCCGGATTACTGCCCGAGCCACGGGCAAATTGGCATAGGGAGGCAAGAATAAAGGAAGTTAACACGTGGCTGAAAGAGTGGTGTGGGAATGAGGGGTTCCTTTTCATGGGACACTGGCATCAGTTTTGGGACAGGGGGGACCTATACCGTTGGGATGGTCAACACCTGAACCAAGCTGGGACCAGTGTTCTGGCGAAAAGAGTAAATAGGGTGGTCAATAGGACTTTAAACTAAAGATTGGGGGGGGAAGGGAAAGTCAGGGAACCAAGAGGTGAAGTAATCAGCGGGGAGCGTAGCTGCTTAGGAATACAAAAAAACACGAACAGACAAAACTCAAGAGTGGTTACGATTGTCCCCATCCCACAAAATATGACACAGTGTATGGAAAGGCTCAGTAAACCAAGGTCCACCACACTAAGAAAACAAAAAGGGACGGTCAATAGAGAATTAAAGGTGCTATATTTAAATGCGCGCAGCGTACGGAACAAGGTAGATGAGCTTGTGGCCCAGGTTGTGACTGGCAGGTATGATGTGGTAGGCATCACAGAGACATGGTTGCAGGGGGTTCAGGACTGGCATTTAAACATCCAGGGATTCACAACCTATCGAAAAGACAGAGAGGTGGGCAGAGGGGGCGGGGTTGCCTTGTTAATTAGGAATGAAATTAAATCAATAGCACTAAACGACATAGGGTCAGATGATGTGGAGTAGAGTTGAGGAACCACAAAGGCAAAAAAACCATAATGGGAGTTGTGTACAGGCCTCCTAACAGTGGTCAGGACCGGGGGCACAAAATGCACCACGAAATAGAAACTGCATGTCAGAAAGGCAAGGTCACAGTGATCATGGGGGACTTCAATATGCAGGTGGACTGGGTAAATAATGCTGCCAGTGGACCCAAGGAAAGGGAATTCATTGAATGTTTACAGGAGAGCTTTTTGGAACAGCTTGTGATGGAGCCCACGAGGGAACAGGCCATTCTGGACTTAGTGTTATGTAATAAGCCAGACTTGATTAAAGATCTTAAAGTAAGGGAGCACTTAGGAGGCAGTGATCATAATATGGTCGAATTCAATCTCCAATTTGAAAGAAAGAAGGTAGAATCAGATGTAAAGGTGTTACAGTTAAATAAAGGTAACTACAGGGGCATGAGGGAGGAACTGACGAAAATCGACTGGGAGCAGAGCCTAGTGGGAAAGACAGTAGAACAGCAATGGCAGGAGTTTCTGGGAGTAATTGAGGACACAGTACAGAGGTTCATCCCAAAGAAAAGAAAGGTTATCAGAGGGGGGATTAGGTAGCCATGGCTGACAAAGGAAGTTAGGGAATGCATCAAAGCAAAAGAGAAAGCCTATAATGTGGCAAAGAGTAGTGGGAAGTCAGAAGATTGGGAAGACTACAAAAACAAACAGAGGATAACAAAGAGAGAAATAAGGAAAGAGAGGATCAAATTTGAAGGTAGGCTAGCCAGTAACATTAGGAATGATAGTAAAAGTTTCTTTAAATACATTAAAAACAAACGGGAGGCAAAAGTTGACATTGGGCCGCTCCAAAATGACGCTGGTAATTTTGTAATGGGAGACAAGGAAATAGCTGAGGAACTGAATAAGTACTTTGCGTCAGTCTTCACAGTAGAAGACATGAGTAATATCCCAACAATCCCGGAGAGTCAGGGGGCAGAGTTGAATATGGTAGCCATCACAAAGGAGAAAGTGCTAGAGAAACTAAGAGGTCTAAAAATTGATAAATCTCCGGGCCCAGATGGGCTACATCCTAGAGTTCTAAAGGAGATAGCTGAAGAAATAGTGGAGGCGTTAGTTATGATCTTTCAAAAGTCACTGGAGTCAGGGAAAGTCCCAGAGGATTGGAAAATCGCTGTTGTAACCCCCCTGTTCAAGAAGGGAACAAGGAAAAAGATGGAAAATTATAGGCCAATTAGCCTAACCTCGGTTGTTGGCAAGATTCTAGAATCCATTGTTAAGGATGAGATTTCTAGACTTCCGGGTGCGGCGATGACCAGCTGAGTCGCACGTTTCAGCACCTCCCGTTGGAACGGACTTTTGGGCTCTTATTAGGAGCCCCAACGGCAATTTTTGACGGCTAAAACCATTGTGCGGTGAAATAGAAGGGAATCCCCCCGGATATATATGGAGAAAGGAGAGAGTAGTGGCTGGATTGCAGAGGATCCTCAGGAGCAGCGGCAAGGAAGGGAAGCACGAAGCAAGATGGCGGCGGAAGGAGGCCGTTCGGTGTGGGGCCCGGAACAGCAAGAGTTCCTGCGGTGCTGTGTGGAGGAGCTGAAGGAGGTGTTGGCCCCGATGCTACAGGCGATTGAAGGGCTAAAGGAGGCACAGAAGACCCAGGAGTTGGAGCTTCGTGATGTGAAGGCAAAGGCACATATCTCCTTTAGAACTCTAGGATGTAGCCCATCTGGGCCCGGAGATTTATCAATTTTTAGACCTCTTAGTTTCTCTAGCACTTTCTCCTTTGTGATGGCTACCATATTCAACTCTGCCCCCTGACTCTCCGGGATTGTTGGGATATTACTCATGTCTTCTACTGTGAAGACTGACGCAAAGTACTTATTCAGTTCCTCAGCTATTTCCTTGTCTCCCATTACAAAATCACCACAGGGCCTGGTGGTGAAGACAGACGCACGAGGCACTGCATAAAAGGTGTGTAGAGAAGCTGGAAGCCCTGGAGAATAACTCGAGGAGGAAGAACTTAAGAGTTTCGGGTCTTCCCGAAGGTGCAGAGGGGGCGGACGTCAGGGCATATGTGAGCACATTGCTTCACTCGTTAATGGGACCGGAGGCCCCGGCGGGCCCCTTGGAAGTGGAGGGAGCATATAGAGTCCTTGCACGAAGACCAAAGGCAGGAGAAATACCTCGAGCCATAGTGGTGAGGTTTCACCACTATAAGGACAGGGAGGTGGTCCTGAGATGGGTGAAAAAGACACGGAGCTGCAGGTGGGAGAATGCGGTGATCCGCGTCGCGTGTACCAGGATTGGAGTGCGGAGGTGGCGAGAAGGAGGGCGAGTTTCAATCGGGCCAAGGCGGTGCTACATAGAAAGAAAGTTAAATTTGGAATGCTGCAGCCAGCGAGACTGTGGGTTACACACCAAGGGACACATCACTACTTCGAGACGGCAGAAGAGACGTGGACATTTATTGTAGAGGAGAAGTTGGACTACACTGGAGAGAGAAAGAGTTTCTGTAATAAAGTAGTGGGGGGATTGTATGGGACACATGTAATAGTTGTTTGTTTATTAGTTATTTATACTGGTGTGTGGGACTTTATTGTCTTGGAGAGTTATCATTTTGTTGTTGGCAGTTGCCGTTTAGTTAATATATTATTTATGTGTTTAAAAAACGGTCATTATTATTTATATTGTTTTAAAGTTGTAAAAAGGGGAAAATCCTGTACTGTTCTTGTTTGACCGAAAAAAATTTGAATAAAATATATTTTTTTCAAAAAAGGATGAGATTTCTAAATTCTTGGAAGTGCAGGGTCGGATTAGGACAAGTCAGCATGGATTTAGTAAGGGGAGGTCGTGCCTGACAAACCTGTTAGAGTTCTTTGAAGAGATAACAAATAGGTTAGACCAAGGAGAGCCAATGGATGTTATCTATCTTGACTTCCAAAAAGCCTTTGATAAGGTGCCTCACGGGAGACTGCTGAGTAAAATAAGGGCCCATGGTATTCGAGGCAAGATACTAACATGGATTGACGATTGGCTGTCAGGCAGAGAGTTGGGATAAAAGGTTCTTTTTCGGAATGGCAACCGGTGACGAGTGGTGTCCCGCAGGGTTCAGTGTTGGGGCCACAGCTGTTCCCTTTATATATTAACGATCTAGATGACGGGACTGGGGGCATTCTGGCTAAGTTTGCCGATGATACAAAGATAGGTGGAGGGGCAGGTAGTATGGAGGAGGTGGGGAGGCTGCAGAAAGATTTAGACAGTTTAAGGAGAGTGGTCCAAGAAATGGCTGATGAAATTCAACATGGGCAAGTGCGAGGTCTTGCACTTTGGAAAAAAGAATAGAGGCATGGACTATTTTCTAAACGGTGACAAAATTCATAATGCTGAAGTGCAAAGGGACTTGGGAGTCCTAGTCCAGGATTCTCTAAAGGTAAACTTGCAGGTTGAGTCCGTAATTAAGAAAGCAAATGCAGTGTTGTAATTCATCTCAAGAGGCTTGGAATATAAAAGCAGGGATGTACTTCTGAAGCTTTATAAAGCATTAGTTAGGCCCCATTTAGAATACTGTGAGCAATTTTGGGCCCCACACCTCAGGAAGGACATACTGGCACTGGAGCGGGTCCAGCGGAGATTCACACGGATGATCCCAGGAATGGTAGGCCTAACATATGATGAACGTCTGAGGATCCTGGGATTATATTCATTGGAGTTTAGGAGGTTGAGGGGAGATCTAATAGAAACTTACAAGATAATGAATGGCTTAGATAGGGTGGACGTAGTGAAGTTATTTCCATTAGCAGGGGAGACTAGGACCTGGGGGCACAGCCTTAGAATAAAAGGGAGTCACCACAGAGATGAGGAGAAATTTCTTCAGCCAGAGAGTGGTGGGTCTGTGGAATTCATTGCCACAGAGGGCGGTGGAGGCCGGGACGTTGAGTGTCTTTAAGACAGAAGTTGATAAATTCTTGATTTCTCGAGGAATTAAGGGCTATGGAGAGAGAGCGGGTAAATGGAGTTGAAATCAGCCATGATTGAATGGTGGAGTGGACTCGATGGGCCGAATGGCCTTACTTCCGCTCCTATGTCTTATGGTCTTATATTCCTGCTCCAAATGCATACTTCTTTCTGAAAATCTAACTCCAATCAAGACCAGGAGCCTAACCATGTCCAAACACAATCCAACAATTTGAAAGCAAGCACTGAATTCGGAATCTCCAAACAAATGTCTGTGATCTGTTATGTAACCTCTTAAAATCAATGATATCTACTTCTAAAGAATAACCATCCATCCTTCAAAATTTATCAAAATCTGACCATGCCTCATAGGTACACAAACCTTCTTATAAATTTTGTCCATAAATTTTAAGAGTTTAACCAAACCTTTCTCAGTGCCTAAATTATGAGCCTCTCGCTCTGAAAATGCTTTGCACCTGACCCCACTTCTATTGGAAAGTGAAGGTCCAAAGCCACACATACCTTGCTTTTCCTTTGGTAAGGACATAACCTCTGTCCAAATATCCACTTCATTCTTCCATTAGCCATAAGGTTCAGCTTCACAGAATAACAATGGAAAGTCATAACCTGATACTTTCACACTTGGTTCCAGCCATTCTTCTCCAACAAAGCTCCAATTACAATCTTGTGTCTGCAAATATGCCTTAGTTTCCAATCTTCACCTTTAAGCCAACCACTCTTTGATACCAATGTTAATTGAATCCAAACCAGTTGAAGTCAAAATCAACACACAAGCTTTTCTTTACATAGTTTATTGACTTTGTTTGGTCTTCTTTCCCTAATGTCCCAGCTATCCCCTACTTGTATGTCCAAAGTAAGCAAAATCAGCATAGTCTCAGATGACCATAGGCTGTTTTCCCCTTTGAGGGGGAGAACTTTTAAAAAAATATAAATTTAGAGTACCCAATTCTTTTTTTTCTAATTAAGGGGCAATTTAGTCTGGCCAATTCACCTAACCTGCACATCTTTGGGTTGTAGGGGTGAGGCCCACACAAATACGGGGAGAACGTGCAAACTCCACAGAGACAGTGACCAGGGCCCGGGATCGAACCCGGGTCCTCAGAGGGGGAGAACTGACTGGTGATGACTTAACCGGAGGATCACCAAACCTCAGGCAACGGGCAAGGTTGAGAAGGCAGGGCCTTCGTGAATAACCTCAACCCATACTGGAATTGAACCTGCCCTGTTGGTTTTATTCTGCATCACAAACCAACCGTCCAGCCAACGGAACTAAACCGGCCCCGGTGTGTCCAAAGTACTTAATTAAACACTGCCCTTCATTGTGTACCTAACAATATAATTAACATCCATATGCAAAAATATTTCTCCACATCTTCTCACAAATAGATATGTATGGGCAGCTCAGAGGCGCAGTGGTTAGCACAGCTGCCTCGCGTGCCGACGTTCCAGGTTCGATCCCGGTTCTAGGTCACTGTCCGTGTGGAGTTCGCACATTCTCCCCGTGTTTGCGTGGGTTTCACCCCCACAATTCAAAGATGTGAAGGCTAGGTGGATTGGCCATGCTAAATTGCCCCTTAATTGGAAAAAATGAATTGGGTACTCAAAATTTATTTAAAAAAAGAAAAGATTATTTTCCAATTCCAGCAGATTACCCAATTCATTTTTTCCAATTAAATTGCAATTTAGCATAGCCAATCCACCTAGCCTGCACATCTTTAGGGTTGTGGGGACAAAGGCTACGCAAACACGCGGAGAATGTGCAAACACCACACGGACTGTGACCCAGAGCCGGGATCAAACCTGGGACCTCAGCCCCATGAGGCAGCAGTGCTAACCACTGCACCACCGTGCTGCCCGGGTACTCTTAACTTTATTTAAAAAAACAAAAGGATATGTCTTCTTTGCAATTACCTTACCAAACCCATTCAAAGATCACTTTTCGGACACCCCTCAGACTTGTTTATTCTAGAGAGAAATTGTCACTGTTCCGTCGTTCCTGCTATGTATAAAGTATCAGCTCTGGAATAATCTGTGTAAATCTTTTTGGAACTCTTATCCAGTGCCTATTGTTCATTTTTATAATATGGAGACAAGAACTATGTACAATGCCCCAAGTATGGTCAACCGTTCAATACAAGTTTGACACAAATTCTATTGTTCTGGAAAATCAGCTGAGTGTTTGATTTGTTTTTTTATTGCCTTCGTAACTTAAGACAAAATTATCTGAGTTGTCCCAAGGATGGGTCAAACAGAGGTATTATACTCTCAGAATTATACCTACATTTCAACCAACATCCCAGACACCTACATCACCTTCCATGAGTATGTAATAATAATCTTGATTGTCACAAGTAGGTTTGCATTAACACTGCAATAAAGTTAGTGTAAAGCCCCTCGTCGCCACATTCGGGCGCCTGTTCGGGTACACTGAGGGAGAATTAAGAATGTCCAATTCACCTAACAGCATGTCTTTCGGGACTTGTGGGAGGAAACCGGAGCACCCGGAGGAAACCCACACAGACACGGGAGAACGTGCAGACTCTGCAGACAGTGACCCAAGCTGGGAATCGAACCTGGGACCCTAGCGCTGTGAAGTAACAGTGCTGCCTATCCCACCAGAGGCGAGACCCACTAGAAGTGGTAGCAGCACAGTGGTATACAGTCCTGCAATAC
Organism: Scyliorhinus torazame; assembly: GCF_047496885.1. Classification (NCBI taxonomy): domain Eukaryota; kingdom Metazoa; phylum Chordata; class Chondrichthyes; order Carcharhiniformes; family Scyliorhinidae; genus Scyliorhinus; species Scyliorhinus torazame. The sequence goes on from NC_092707.1 coordinate 108,102,013, forward strand.
CACCTTCAAATTATTTTCCAAGTCGCACGTCATCCTGACTGAAATATAGCGTTGTTCCTTCACTGTCGCTGGGTCAAAATCCTGGAAATCACACCCGAATATCACATGGACTGCAGCAATTCAAGAAGGCAGCTAACCACCTCAAGAAAAATTAGGGATGGGCAATAAATGCTGGCCTTGCCAGCAACACGCACATCCCAAAAACAAATGGAAAAGTCACGGGGTGTGGGTGAGTGAGTGATGACGACCAATTCAACAATTAACAGGAGTACGGCTTCATAACATTCATAATCATAGATCATAGAATTTACAGTGCAGGAGGCCATTCAGCCCATTGAGTCTGCGCCGGCCCATGGAAAGATCACCCAATCCAAGCCCACACTTCCACCCCTAGCCCCATAACCTAGTATCCCCATCTAACCTTTTTGGACACCAAGGGCAATTTAGCACGGCCAATCCATATAACCTGCACATCTTTGGACAGTGGGAGGAAATCGGAGCACACGGAGGAAACCCATGCAGACACGGGGGGAACGTGCAGAGTCCGCACAGACAGTGACCCAAGCCGGGAATCTACCCTGGGACCATGGAGCTGTGAAGCAACTGTGCTAACCACTGTGCTATCGTGACGCCCTGATGGGGGAACCCAGCACTACAGGGCAATAGGCAAGTTGGTCACCATCTTCAGCCAGAAGTGTCGAGTGGATGATCCAGCTCAACCTACTCCTTAGGTCCCCAGAATCAGAGATACCAATCTTTAACCAACTTGATTCATTCCAAGTGATATTAGAACAGTTGAGTTCACTGGCTACATCGAAGGCAATGGACCCCAACATCATCACACCTACAGTACTTAAGACTTGTGCTACAAGACTACCTCCAACCCTAGCCTTGCTGTTCAAATACAGTGATAACACTGGCATATAATCAACATTGTGGAAAATTGCCTTGATTATGTCCTGTCCACAAAAGAAATCCAAACAAATTTTTTAAAAATTCTTTCACAGTATGTAGTCATCGCTGGCGAGGTCAGCATTTTCATTGCCGTTGCTCTCGAGATGGTGGTGGTGAGCCATCTTCTCAAACCGCTGCAGTCCACGTGGCATAGGGATGCAATAGCATAGGGATGCATTGTCACTGAACTAACAATTCAGAATTCAGGGTAATGCTCTAGGGACCAGAGTTTGAATCCAACCATGGCAGATAGTGCAATTTTAATTCAATAAAAATTTGGAATTAAAAGTCTAATGATGCCCATGAAACCATTGTTGATTGACCTGAAAACCCATCTGGTTCACTACCTTCCTTTAGGGAAGGAAATCTGCTGTTCTTACCTGGCTTGGTCTACATATGACTCCAGTAATGTGGTTGACACCACAAATGTCCCCTGAAATGGTCAAGCAAGCCACTCAGTTTAGGGCAATTAGGGATGGGTAACAAATGCAGGCCAAGCCAGCGACGCCCACATCCTATGGACAAATTTAAAAAAGGTACACCCACAGTGCGGTAAGCAAGGGAGAATGAATGCCCCATCAGTCTACTCTCCATCATCAGCAAAGTAATAGGTATTGGTCACAGTGCTATTGTCATGTGAGAGTATCTTTAAGACATGGCTGTTTATAAATGGGTGTGTATATAAATATCTGTAGTGAGAGTACCTTTAAGAAATGGGTGTTTATTACTACAATGATGTCAGAGAGTGAGTGGAGCTGGGCTGTCTGTCAGCTTTTTACTTTCGCTTTAGGCTTTTTGCTGCAGGGTGGGTTTGGTTTCATTTTAGTTTTGGAGAAGCTGCAATCACAGCAGGATGTGTGTGAATCTCTGCAAGCTTATGAATGTCCATTTGCTGATTTCGACGTGGTAACTGTTCTCAGTAGTGAAGTTAAGCCTGATGTCTGTCTGTTAAAAGGTGTTTTTAAGTCTTATGGATGTTAAAAGGAAAGCTTAAAGAATTACTTAGTGTTGTAGTCTTTGGGGGTTGTATTTGAATTAATGGTTGCTAAGATGTTCACTGTATGTTTTAAAAAGGTTAACTTGAGTTCATAGAACATAGTTTTGTTTTAAACAATACCTTCCCATTTCTGCTGTACCACACCTGTAGAGTGGGCTGTGTGCTCCCCATACCACAATCTGTTAAAAGTTGTGGGTCAGGTGAACTCCATGATACACTTTGGGGTTCTCTAAACCCTGGCCCATAACAGCTATCAAGTGGCACTTACTCAGCAATAACCTGATGCTCAGTTTGGGTTTCACCAGGTCTTCGTCCAAACATGGACACAGCAGCTGAATGCCAGAGGCAGAAAGAGTCACTGCACTTTTTATCAAAGTAACATTTGACCAAGTATGACAGCAAAGAGTTTGAATAAAATTGAAGTCAATGGGAATCAGTGGGAAAGCTCTCCACTGTTATAGTCATACCTAGCACAAAGAAAAATGGTTGTGATTGTTGCAGGCCCTAGAGCGGCACGGTGGTGGTGGTGGTTAACACTGCTGCCTACGGTGCTGAGGACCCGGATTCAATCCCGGCCCCGGGTCACTGTGTGTGCAAGGAGTTTGCACATTCTCCCTGTGTCTGCGAGGGTTTCACCCCCACAACCCAAAAATGTGCAGGTTAGGTGGATTGGCCACGCTAAATTGCCCCTTAATTAGATAAACAAAGATTTGGGTACTCCAAATTTTTTTATTTTTTTTAAAATGTGATTGTTACAGGCTATCTTAGCCCCAGGGTATTGCTGCAGTCCACAGTGCAGTGTCCTAGGGTCAACCATCTTCAGCAAAGACCTCAACTGCAACACAAGGTCAGAAGTGTGGATGTTCACTGGTGTTCACTACCACTGGCAACTCCTCAGATATTGATGCAGTTTGTGTTTATATGCAGCAACATCTGGATAACATTTAGACTTGACTGGTAAGTATGAAGTGACAGGCAATGATCATCTCCAACAAGACAGTCTAACTGCCTTGACATTCAATGGCAGTCCCATCACTGAATACCCACCATCAACATCTTGAGAGTTAATATTGACCTGAAACTTAACTGGATGGGTCATATGAATACTACCAGTTAGTTCCACAAGTTGGTCAGAAGCATTGTGTTGATTGCCTCACCTCCTGACTCCAAAAGCCTTTCCACTACCTTCAAGGCACAAGTCAGGAGTGTGATTCTATATTTTCCACTTGCCTGGATGAGTGCAGCTGCAACAACACTCAAGTGCAATACCATCCAGGACAAAGCAGCCCACTGGACTGCTACCTCACCCACCACCTTACAAATTCAGCCTCTTCATCTCTTGCACACGGGGGTAGCAGCGTGTACCTATCTACAATCGCTGAGGCTCCTTCAACAGTTCCTTCCAAACTTGTGACCACTGTCACCTAAAAGGACAAGGACAGCAGCCGCTTGGGAACATCACCATCAGCAAGATCCCTCCCAAGTCCAAAAGACTGTTCCTTCACTGTAACTGGGTTAAAATTCTCTAACTCCCTGACTAAAGACATTGTTGGAATATATATCTGGACTGGAGCAGCTGACAAAAGGCGGCTCACCACCCTCCTTCTCAAGGGCCTTGCCATGAAGCTCATATTTCACAAAAGGATAAAGAAAATCTGAATGGTCTGAATGGTTGGAGTTACCTTTATTATAATTACCATTTTGAAGCAAGGACACAGAGAGGAGGAGCAGGGCTTTTCCATAACCCATGCTTTCAGACTATTCACAGCGATGCTACATTGAGCTGGAGATTTGGTCAAGTTGCAGCAACACCTAGAAATCTGCTGGAAGGAAAGGTCTCGGATTTGACACATAATTACACCTGCTTTTCAATCCTTATCTGGAGAGGTTTGCGTTTAGAATGACTCATTTAACAGCAGTAAGAGAGCGTACAAGGCAAGTTCCCAGGCCAATAAGAGCGACAGAACTCACTCAACACAATGTGTTTGAAACCAGCAGCACCTCAGAGTCTGACATTGGTTCACGCAGAGTCTGGGGTTTTAATGCATGCTCCATGGTTAATCACAGCCCTATGGAACTCTCCCAACTATTAAACCCTGATTTAACATGAATTGTTTATGAAATGCACTGATTTCACTCAGTAGTCACTTTGCTCCCAGTAAAGAAAGGTTGAATAAATCAAATTCCTCAGCCAATCACAGAGGAGAGTTAGGTAGCATCCTTTCGATAGGCTGGTCAGTTTATCATCAACATCAATAGATCTTTTTGTATCTGTGTGCAGGCAATCAGTAGTAGAAGTGATTGTGACTGGTTGTCCCAGTTAACTGGGGCTTTCAGAACACAAGAAATAGGAGGGGCGGCTCAGGAATTGAGCTTGCTTCATTATTCATTGTGATCGATTATTCGATAAGATGATGGCTGATTTTCCATGGTTCCTCTACTCAGTGGATAAGTAGCAAGCTGGCTTCAGAACAGAAGACAGAATAAGAGTTCAAACAGGCAGAAAGATGGGAAATGTCTCTACTGCTCACAATTTATAAAGATTTGGATTTGAAAATCAGAAGTAGGTTCAAAATCTGTGGAAGAGACCAAGTTGGGGATACAGTTAGCTAGGGGCAACTGGTTTAGCTCAGTGGGCTAGACAGCTGATTTGTGATGCAGAGCAAGGACAGCAGGGCAGGTTCAATTCCCGTACCAGCTGAGAATTCTGAATTCTCCCTCAGTGTACCCAAACAGGCGCCAGAATGTGGCTACTAGGGGCTTTTCACAGTAACTGCATTGCAGTGTTAATGTAAGCCTACTTGTGATAATAAAATATATTTATTTTATTTAACAGACAACATTAAGAAAAATTTCAGCATAGGCCTGTAATTAGTAAATACATTTCCATATTAATAAGCATGAGAGGGCTGCACGGTGGCGCAGTGGTTAGCATTGCTGCCTCAAGGCGCCGAGGACTCGGGTTCAGTCCCGGCCCCCTGTCCAAGTGGAGTTTGCATATTCTCCCCATGTCTGCGTGGGTTTCACCCCCACAACCCAAAGATGTGCAGGGTAGGTGGATTGGCCACGCTAAATTTCCCCTTAATTGGAAAAGAAAATGAATTGGCTACTCTAAATTAATTTTAAAAAGGAAGTGTTAAGTTTTACTAAAAGAGTTTGGCATATCACATTAACCCGTCTAAATCGTTTTTCAGACAGTGTCCTCCTCAGCCTGTCATTGATCTACATTATAAATAGCTGAGGCCGGCAGCACGGTGGTGCAGTGGTTAACGCTGCTGCCTCACGGCGCCGAGGTCCCAGGTTCGATCCCAGCTCTGGGTCACTGTCCGTGTGGAGTTTGCACATGGTGGGTTGGTCATATCTTTTTATTATAACAGTAAAAAATATATACAAGCCCAAAGGGAAAGGAAGGGGGGCAGTGGAGAGAGGGGAAAGGAGGGTGGTGGGGAGGGACGGAGTCGGGGTGTTGGCGGAGGAGGGGTGGCAACAGGACACTGCCTAGCTAAATTGCCCCTTAATTGCAAAAAATGAATTGGGTACTCTAAATTTTTTTTAAAAATTAAATAAATAGCCGAGGCCCCAGTTCTGATCCTGGTGGTTCCTCAACTAGTTACAGCATGCCAATTTGAAAACTGATCCAACCATTCCTAGTCTTTGTTTTCTGTCCATTACAACTCTCATGTGTTAACAATATATTGGCTCCCAATCTCATGAGTCCAAATGCTGCGTGTGTGGCACCTTGTTGAATACTTTTGAAAACCAAAATATACCACACCCCTATTGACCCTTTTTAGTTACAACTTCTAATAGATTTACCAAATGTGATTTGCCTTTCATAAAACCATGTTTAATCTGCCTAATCATCCAAGTGCCCTGTTAACTAACCTCTAATAATAGATTCTAGCACATTCCTGAATACGGAGCTCAGGCTCCTGGTTTCCTCTTTCCTTCCTTTCTTGATTAGCAGGGTTGTATTTTATACCTTCCAATCAAGGATTGTTCTAGAATCTATGGAATTCTGGAAGATCAAAACCAAGGTATCCATGATACTACTTACAGCCAACTCGTCGAACTCCAGGATGTAAGCTACCAGCTCCAGGGGATTTGTTCACTGGCGGTCACATTAATTTCTCCAGTATTATTTCTTTATTAATATTAATTACTTGAAGTTGTTCATTGGCATTAAACCCACGTTTGTCCACAACTCCAATGTGTGGCTTTCCATTACAGAAGCCATGTTGAGCAGATACAGGACAGAGTGATGAGTAAGGGTCCGGCTCTATCTTGCTGGGATTGTTTCCAAAGGGGTGATTTCTATATGGCTGTCATGAGTGAATTTGTACACAGTTCCAGACTCTCAAAAAAGGGGCAGCAAATACCTCACAAACTCCAGATTTGTCGAATGAGGAATAGAAATGCCCCGACCACCACACGGGCGTGTGGTGAGCAGAAGCAGGATCATGGGCAGACTTTCCATCCATCATCTCCAAAAACCAAGGACATTTAGGGCATAACATTGAATAAGTATTTAGATGTGCACTTGTGATGATAAGACATACAAGACTATGGGCCAAGTGTTGGAAAATGGGATTAGAATAGTTAGGTGATTGTTTTTGACCGACGCAGACACAATAGGACGAAGGGTCTTTTCTGTGCTGTAGACCTCTATGAACAATGGCATGGAAAAGACACAAACTGAGCCGGAGGGAACCACCATCTTGCAAGAAAAAAGTGGGACAGGACGGATCGGGAAGAGATACAGTGGCAGGTAATGTATCTGTCTAGACTAAGTATGAGCAGGGCATTTACCCCAGGCAGATCACAACAGAGCCTGAGCCTCTCCTCACTCAATGGGCATATGAACACATTTTTGAGTGGGATTGGCGTTTCTTTCGCTTGCACACACAGCAACAGTGACGTCAATTCAAACACCCCACTGCAGTCCTGCTACAGACCAGTTAACAAAGCAGAGACTGGGAAGGTCACAGGGGATCTTTTGCTCTCCACCACTCAGCAACACACTGACATTACCATGACTCGGCGTGAGTAGGAACAGACATATGTGCATGTCCCTCATATGTCTCCTCATTACAAGCTACCGTGCATTTAAATCGAGGCTAAACAGCTGCATTGAAAACCTCAATACATCTTTTGTTATTACCTGCTTGTCACTTAACTAACCTTGCAAGTGCCAGGATTTCTATAAACGTATCACTGCCAGGGGGTCACAATGATTACCGGACTTAAAAGTCCCCGATGACAGCAGGTTATTAGTTAATCATTGTGAACCAATGGATTTTAAAATCAAGTTTCACTGGTGACCAAAATTTGTTTTCTCATTGAAGTTTAGAATTAAATACTACTTACCACCAGCTCGACTCTTCTTATCTGCAAAAATATAAAACATGGAGCAATTAAAAAGAGGAACAAATTATATCAGCATTTTCAACACAGCAACAGTGTAAGTGTGTACAATCTCCAAAGCGAGTCAACTTAAACAGTAACAGCTTCTCAACCCATACAATTCAGGAATCTGTCCTCCCAAACCCAGGCTGGGTCTCAAGAGAGCACTGTGATCTATGCAAAACCAGGTAGCGGTATTGATTGATACAGGTCTTTCACTGGGGGGGTAGTGGCAGTAATTTGTGGATCCATCTCAGAAACCCAAATATTCGCAGCATGATGGCTGCACAATTTAAAACTGCAGCTTATCAGAGGAGACAGGCTGACAATGCGTGTATGTAAATGTTCAAAGTGGAGTGAATCAAATTGGCTTAAGATTGGCATCTGCGATGTTCGGGACCCCAAGTGGAGGCAGAGATAGATCATCCACTTGGCACTTCTGGCTGAAAATGGGTAACAAGAGCTTCAGCCTCATCTTCTGCACTGACATATTAGGTTACCTCATCATTTCAGATGGGGATATTTGAGGAGCCTCTTACTTCAGTAGGTTGCTTAATTGTCCACCACTATTTACTGTCTTCTTGAATGGCTGCAGTCCATGGAATGTAGGTACACCACAACTCTCCTGTTAGTAAGGGAGTTGCAGGATTTTGACCCAGTGATAGTGAAAGAACGGAAATATAGTTCCAAGTCAGGACGGTAAATAGTTTGGAGGTGATCTTCTAGGTGGTGTTCCCATGTATCTGCTGCCCCTGACCTGCGAGATGGTAGACAATGTGGGCTTGGAAGGTGCTGTCTCAGGAGCCTTTGTGAGTTTGTGCAGTGCATCTTGTAGATGGATTGGATTTGTTTATTGTCACGTGTACCGAGGTACAGTGAAAAGTATTTTTCTGCGAGAAGCTCAACAGATCATTAAATACATGGGAAGAAAAGGATAGAAAAGAAAATACATAATAGGGCAACACAACATATACAATGTAACTACATAAGCACTGGCACGGATCAAGCATACAGGGTGTAGTGTTAATGAGGTCAGTCCATAAGAGGGTCATTTAGGAGTCTGGTGACAGTGGGGAAGAAACTGTTTTTGAGTCTGTTCGTGCGTGTTCTCAGACTTCTGTATCTCCTGCCCGATGGAAGAAGTTGGAAGAGTGAGTAAGCCGGGTGGGAGGGATCTTTGATTATGCTGCCCGCTTTCCCCAGGCAGCGGGAGGTGCAGATGGAGTCAATGGATGGGAGGCAGGTTCGTGTGATGGACTGGGCGGTGTTCACGACTCTCTGAAGTTTCTTGCGGTCCTGGGCCAAGCAGTTGCCATACCAGGCTGTGATGCAGCCCGATAGGATGCTTTCTATGGCGCATCTGTAAAAGTTGGTACGGGTTAATGTGGACAGCCGAATTTCCTTTGTTTCCTGAGGAAGTATAGGTGCTGTTGTGCTTTCTTGGTGATAGTGTCGACGTGGGAGGACCAGGACAGATTTTTGGAAATGTGCACCCCTAGGAATTTGAAACTGCTAACCATCTCCACCTTGGCTCCGTTGATGCTGACAGGGGTGTGTACAGTACTTTGCTTCCTGAAGTCAATTACCAGCTCTTTAGTTTTGCTGGCATTGAGGGAGAGATTGTTGTCGCTACACCACTCCACTAGGTTCTCTATCTCCCGCCTGTATTCTGAGTCGTCGTTATTCGAGATCTGGCCCACTATGGTCGTATCGTCAGCAAACTTGTAGATGGAGTTGGAACCAAGTTTTGCCACGCAGTCGTGTGTGTACAGGGAATAGAGTAGGGGGCTAAGTACGCAGCCTTGCGGGGTCCCGGTGTTGAGGACTATTGTGGAGGTGGTGTTGTTGTTCATTCTTACTGATTGTGGTCTGTTGGTCAGAAAATCGAGGATCCAGTTGCAGAGTGGGGAGCCAAGTCCTAGTTTTTGGAGCTTTGATAGGAGTTAGGCTGGGATTATGGTGTTGAAGGCGGAGCTGTAGTCAATAAATAGGAATCTGATGCAGGAGTCCTTGTTTTCGAGATGCTCTAGGGATGAGTGTAGAGCCAGGGAAATGGCGTCTGATGTGGACCGGTTGCAGCGGTATGCGAATTGCAGTGGATCAAGGCATTCTGGGAGTATGGAGGTGATGCGCTTCATGATCAACCTCTCGAAGCACTTCATTACGACTGAAGCCAGGGCCACTGGACGGTCGTCATTGAGGCACGTAGCCTGGTTCTTCTTTGGTACCGGTATGATGGTGGTCTTCTTGAAGCAGGTGGGGACCTCGGAGTGGAGTGGGGACAGGTTAAAGATGTCCGCGAATACCTCTGCCAGCTGGTCCGCGCAGGCTCGGAGTGCACGACCAGGGATCCCGTCCAGGCCCGTCGCCTTCCGAGGGTTCACTTTCAGGAAGGCCAATCTGACTTTGGAAGCTGTGATGGTGAGTATGGGTGAATTATGGGCTGCTGGGGCACTCGCCAGCAGATTGTTGGTTACCAGCTCGAACCGAGCATAGAATGCATTGAGTTCATCGGGGAGGGGTGCGCTGCTGCCAGAGATACTGTTCGACTTCGCTTTGTAGCCCGTTATGTTGTTTAGTCCTTGCCACAACCGCCGAGAGTCTGTCTGTAACAGATGGTAGACACTGTTGCGACTGTGTGTCAGAGGTGGAGGGAGTGAATGTTTGTGGATGGGGTGCCAATCAAGCGGGCTGCTTTGTTCTGGATGGCATTGAGCTTCTGGAGTGGTGTTGGAGCTGCACTCATGACTTGTAGATGGTGGACAGACTTCTGGGGAGTCAGTGAGTTACTCGCTGCAGGGTTCCCAGTCTCTGATCTTCTCTTGTAGCCACAGTATTTATATGGCTAGTCCAGTTCAGTTTCTGATCAATTGTAATCCCCCAGGTTGTTGATAGTGGGGTATTTGGTGATGGTAATGCCATTGAATGCAGAGGTGTGATGGTCAGATTCTCTCTATTTTGCCTGGCACTTGAGGTGCAAACTGAAACCACAATAAAGCTACAGCGCAGAAAGAGACCATTCTGCCCAGCGTTTCTGTGCCGGGCAAAAAAAGAAACTAGCTGCTCATTTTAATCCCATTTTCAGAGAATTTCTACAGTGCAGGAAGCTATTCGACCCATTGAATCTACACCGGCCCTCTGAAAGAGTACCGTACCTAAGCCCAATCCCCTGCCCTTTCATCGTAACCCCACCTAACCTTTAGACACTAAGGGGCAATTTAGCATGGCCAATCCACCTAACATGTACATCTTTGGACTGTGGAAGGAAACCCACACAGACACGGGGAGAATGTACAAACTCCACACATACAGTCACCCAAGGTCGGAATTGAACCTGGGTCCCTGGCGTTGTGAGGCAGCAATGCTAACCACTGTGCCGCCCTGGTCTGTAGCCTTGCAGGTTACAGCACTATCGATGAAGGTTCAAGTACCTTTTAAATGAGTTGAATGTTTCAGCCTCGACCACCAACTTAGACAGTACATTCCAGACACCCACCTCTGGGTGGAAATGTTTTTCCGCATGTCTAATCCTTCTATCAATCACCTTAAATCTATGCCCCGGGTAACAGATCCCTCATAATTTTGTATATCTCAATCAGGTCACCCCTTAGCCTCCTCTGTTCTAAGGAAAACAATCCCAGTATATCCAATCTTTCCTCATAGCTGCAATTTCTAGCCCTAACAACATTCTTGGAAATCTCTTCTGCACTCTCTCCAGAGGAATCAAGTGCTTCCTGTAATGTGGTGACCAGAACTGTACACAAAATTCCAGCTGTGTCCTCACCAGCATTGTATACAGTTCCATCATTACATCCCTGCCTTTGTATTCAATACCTCCCCAATAAAGGTGAGAATTCCATATGCTTTCTTGACCACCTTGTCCACCTGTCCTGCCACATTCAAGCTTCTGTGGACATGCACGCCAGTGTCACTCTCTTCTTCACCCCCTTTCAATATCTTCCCCTTTATTGAGTGTTTCCTTGCTTTGTCTCCCCTCCCCAAATCCATTACCTCACATTTTTCCAGAGTGAATTCCATTTGTCACTTTTCCTCCCATTCAACCAAGCCATTGATATCAGTCTGGAGTCAACAGTTAATCTCTTCACTATCAACTACACGGTTAATTTTTGCGTCATCTGTAATTTCGCCAGTCATGCCTCCCACATTTTAATCTAAATTGTTATATATAGAACAAACAGCAAGAGCCCTAACTCTTGAGTCCTGTGGAAATCTAGAGCCCTGTTTTATCTTGGTCTGTATGCATTTAGATAGCCTGGGGCTCTAGATTAGGCAGCACTGCCCTTTTCCTACATGAGGACATGAGCCCGTAGAGTTTCACCTCCCACTGATTGGACACCATTTTTCCTTCTGAAGCTGATTATCCAGTCCACTCTTGCTAGATTACCTCTCAGCTTTGAAAAATGTGTCTTCCCCAATTTAAGAGCTTTTATTCATGTTCCATCTTTCTCCTTTTCCATACTGATGAAAAAAATCAAACTGCATTATTATCTATAAAATGGTCCCACACTGCTACCTCATCCATTTGCCCAGTTTAATTTGCTAAGATTGGGCTTGTTATGCGCTGGAAAATGCAGTACAGGAATTTTGCACCCTCTGTGCCCTCAGCACTGTTCGTATTTGAATTGATATTAGGGTAGTTGAAGTCCCTAACGATTACTGCAAATTGTCCCGATTTTGACAAAGGCCCCAAATGTTAATGAGAAGGACTCTGCTGGGGCGGCATGGTGGCGCAGTGGTTAGCACTGCTACCTCATGGTGCCGAGGGCATGGGTTTGATCCCGGCCCCGGATTACTGTCCATATGGGTCTCACCCCCACAACCGAAAGATGTGCAGCATAGGTGAAGTGGCCACACTAATTTCCCTATCACTGAGCCCACAGCCTCTCCCTCACTGACCCCACAGCCTCTCCCTCACTGACACACCGCAGTGTGGGCAGCACGGTAGCACAGTTGCATCACAGCTGCAGCGTCCCAGGTTTGATTCCGGGCTTTGGTCACTGTCTGTGCAGAGTCTGCACGTTCTCCTGGTGTCTGCATGGGTTTCCTCCGGGTGCTCCGGTTTCCTCCACAGTCCAAGGATGTGCAGGTAAGGCGGATTGGCTATGCTAAATTGCCCTTACTGTCCAAAAGGTTAGATGGGGTTACGGGGACAGGGTGGAGGTGTGGGCTTAGGTAAGGTGCACTTTACAAGGGCTGGTGCAGACTCGATGGGCCGAATGGCCTCCTTCTGCACTGTAAATTCTATGAATCTATGATTCCCATTCGGAGCTCCTCAGTTAAGGCACGTTGGATTTTTGGAAAATTTTAAACTAATTGCACCAATCTGAACATTCTCTGAAGAACAATCAGGCAAGTGATAATCTTGAATACTTACGAATGTCTCGAAAGTGCAGAATAAGTCTTGCCACCAGACTGAGATATTCTTCCTGTTGGAATACAAAACAAACTGACAGAAACTTAACCTGCATGATGATATCCAATCATTTCTGAACTGATACAAAAATTAGATGCTTTGGAGATTGGCAGTTCTCAAACTAGAAAAGTCACCTGGTCCAGATCGGTGACATCTGAGGTCACTGAGGAAAGGGTGGAAATTGCATTACCTTTGGCCACAATCTGCCAATCCTCCCTGGATATGAGATGGCGCCAGAACTCGAGAGGATTTCAAAAGTTAATCACCTTCTCTAAAAAAAAAAGGGAGGGGCACAATCCTGGGCACCAGAGGCCAATCAGCCTAATATCAGTAGAATCATAGATCATAGAATTTACAGTGCAGAAGGAGGCCATTCGGCCCATCGAGTCTGCACCGGCCCACACAACTTAAGCCCATGGCTCCACCCTATCCCCATAACCCAACCTAACCTTTTGGACACCAAGGGGCAATTTATTATGGCCAATCCACCTAACCTGCACATCCCTGGACCGTGGGAGGAAACCGGAGCACCCAGAGGAAAGTAGCAGGGAAGCTTTCACTGACAATAATCCAGGACAAAAGTAATTGGCATTTAGATAAGTGTGGGCGAACAATTAAACCACATCATGGATTTATTAAGGAAAATCATGGTTTGTTTGTTTTTTAAATCCAATTAAGGGACAATTTAGCGTGGCCAATCCACCTATCGTGCACATTTTTGGGTTGTGAGGGCAAGATCCACACAGACATGGGGAGAATGTGTAAACTCCACATGGACAGTGACTTGGGGCCGGGATCGAACCCAGGTCCTCAGCGCCATGAGGCAGCAGCTCTAACCACTGCGCCACCACGGGCAGATCATGTTTGACTAATTTGATTGTGTTCTACAATGAGGCTAGGGTGGTTAACACAGGGAAGATTAGTTCGCATAATTAGCGTTCACGGGATTAATGAGTCAGTGAAAGCATGGATTTAGAATTGGCTAAAAGAAAAAGGAAGTGGTCAACATGGGGGGGGGGGGGGGTGGCATAGTGGCAACGTCACTCCAGAGACCCAGGGTAATGCTCTGCTGGAAATCTGCTGTCCTTACCTGGTCTGGCCTACATGTGACTCCAGACCCACAGCAATGCGGTTGACTCTTAAATGCTTCAATTACGGATGGGCAACAAATGCAACGCTCACATCCCAAATATACAGGGTTGCTGACTGCAGCTCATTAGTTACAGTACTCAGTGCATGCTATATGGGAGTGCTTTACTCTGCATCTAACCCCATGTTGGAGCTGTCCTGGGAACATAGATGGGTGCTAATCGGAAATAGGAATCTACCTTAGTCCAGATGGAGGACTCCATTTCCCAACAGGCCCGTGCATGCAGTGAGAGAGAAGATGCAGGCTCCGGTTTGAGCTCTTTTTGTTAAACGGCTGAGTGCGCATGCGTAGTCCGAAAACAAGAACCACGGGACTTAGGTTTGGCGTCATAACAAGGGGAGTCTCAGGACCAAGAGGAAGCCTAGGGACGATCCCAGGGAGAGAAACTACCAGTGAAGGAGCCACCAGATCATCGGAGAGGTGAGCCAATGGAACTGGGAATGTTGTGAGGCTTGAGAAGCAGCTCTGGGCAACAAATATGCTGCTGTTGGCAGGCTCCACGTTAGTAAGGGTTTCGCAGAAGCCTGGAGAGCTGAAAAGACAGCATAAGGTTGGTGATTCCGTACCGCAGGCTGTTGGGGCAAAGGTAGCCCTTTGAAGCGGTGGTCTTACTCTTGGTGTGGTCGAAGAACTGGATTTGTGCACGAGTCGATGCTGTAGTGCACACTTGGGATGTAGTCTCAAGAGAAGAGATTAAACAATCAGGAGGTGAGAAATCATTGAGGCAGTCCAAATTATTGTGGTTATTGGAGGGGATTCAGAGGTTAGCTCTTGAAAAGTGAAAACTAGAAAACTTTTGTGAGGGAGACAGAGTTTTAATGACATTGTGTAATTTAGATTATGTATCTGAACCGTGCTGTACCTGTCTAGAAAGTGTTTTATGGAGAAAGTGTAGGGGGATCTTTACTCTGCATCTAACCCTGTGCTGTATTTGTCCTGGGAATATTTGATGGAGACAGTGGAGGGGGAGCTTTACTCCGTTTCCAACCCTGTGCTGTACCTGCCCTGCGAGTGTTTGATGGGACAGTGCAAAGGGAGATTCACTCCATATTTAACCCCGCGCTGTATTTGTCCCAGGAGTGTTTCATGGGGACAGTGTAGGGGAAGCTTGACTCTGTATCTAACCTGTGCTGTACCTGCCCTGCGAGGCTTTGATAGGGACAGTGTAGAGGGATTTTTTAATCTGTATCCAACTCCTGTGGTACCTGCCCTGGGAGGGTTTGATGGGGACAGTGTAGAAGGAGCTTTATTCGGTGTCTAAACTACTGTCTTACCTGTCCTGCGAGTGTTTGATGAGGACAGTGTACAGGGATTTTTACTCTGCACATAAACCATGCTGTATCTGCCCTGAGAGTGTTTGATAGGGACAATGTAGGGGAAGCTTCACTCCGTATTTTCTAACACAGTATGTAGATTGTCCGACCAGATTGGAGGCCATATTGGATTTGCTACTTGGTAATGAACCAGGCCAAGTGATAGATTTGTTAGTGGGGGATCATTTTGGAGATAGTGACCACAATTCTGTGACTTTCACTTTAGTAATGGAGAGGGATAGGTGCGTGCAACAGGGCAAGGTTTACAATTGGGGGAAGGGTAAATACGATGTTGTCAGACAAGAATTGAAGTGCATAAGTTGGGAACATAGGCTGTCAGGGAAGGACACAAGTGAAATGTGGAACTTGTTCAATGAACAGGTACTACGTGTCCTTGATATGTATGTCCCGGTCAGGCAGGGAAGAGATGGTCGAGTGAGGGAACCATGGTTGACAAGAGAGTTTGAATGTCTTGTTAAGAGGAAGAAGGAGACTTGTGTAAGGCTGAGGAAACAAGATTCAGACAGGGCGCTGGAGGGATACAAGATAGCCAGGAGGGAACTGAAGAAAGGGATTAGGAGAGCTAAGAGAGGGCATGAACAATCTTTGGTGGGTAGGATCAAGGAAAACCCCAAGGCCTTTTACACATATGTGAGAAATGTGAGAATGACTAGAGCGAGGTAGGTCCGATCAAGGATAGTAGCGAGAGATTGTGTATTGAGTCTGAAGAGAGAGGTCTTGGACGAGTACTTTTCTTCTGTATTTACAAAAGAGAGGGGCCATACTGTTGGAGAGGACAGTGTGAAACAGACTGGTAAGCTCGAGGAAATACTGGTTAGGAAGGAAGGTGTGTTGGGCATTTTGAAAAACTTGAGGATAGACAAGTCCCCCGGGCCTGACGGGATATATCCAAGGATTCTATGGGAAGCAAGAGATGAAATTGCAGAGCCATTGGCAATGATCTTTTCGTCCTCACTGTCAACAGGGGTGGTACCAGGAGATTGGAGAGTGGCGAATGTCGTGCCCCTGTTCAAAAAAGGGACTAGGGATAACCCTGGGAATTACAGGCCAGTTAGTCTTACTTCGGTGGTAGGCAAAGTAATGGAAAGGGTACTGAGGGATAGGATTTCTGAGCATCTGGAAAGACACTGCTTGATTAGGGATAGTCAGCACGGATTTGTGAGGGGTAGGTCTTGCATTACATGTCTTATTGAATTCTTTGAGGAGGTGACCAAGCATATGGATGAAGGTAAAGCAGTGGATGTAGTGAACATGGATTTTAGTAAGGCATTTGATAAGGTTCCCCATGGTAAGCTTATGCAGAAAGTAAGGAGGCATGGGATAATGGGAAATTTGGCCAGTTGGATAATGAACTGGCTAACCAATAAAAGTCAGAGTGTGGTGGTGGTTGGCAAATATTCAGCCTGGATCCCAGTTACCAGTGGCGTACCGCAGGGATCAGTTCTGGGTCCGCTGCTGTTTGTGATTTTCATTAATGACTTGGATGAGGGAGTTGAAGGGTGGGTCAGTAAATTTGCAGACGATACGAGGATTGGTGGAGTTGTGGATAGTGAGGAGGGCTGTTGTCGGCTGCAAAGAGACATAGATAGGATGCAGAGCTGGGCTGAGAAGTGGCAGATGGAGTTTAACCCTGAAAAGTGTGAGGTTGTCCATTTTGGAAGGACAAATATGAATGCGGAATACAGGGTTAACGGTAGGGTTCTTGGCAATGTGGAGGAGCAGAGAGATCTTGGGGTCTATGTTCATACATCTTTGAAAGTTGCCACTCAAGTGGATAGAGCTGTGAAGAAGGCCTCTGGTGTGCTCGCGTTCATTAGCAGAGGGATTGAATTTAAGAGCCGTGAGGTGATGATGCAGCTGTACAAAACTTTGGTACGGCCACATTTGGAGTAGTGTGCAGTTCTGGTCGCCTCATTTTAGGAAGGATGTGGAAGCTTTGGAAAAGGTGCAAAGGAGATTTACCAGGATGTTGCCTGGAATGGAGAGTAGGTCTTACGAGGAAAGGTTGAGGGTGCTAGGCCTTTTCTCATTAGAACGGAGAAGGGTGAGGGGCGACTTGATAGAGGTTTATAAGATGATCAGGGAAATAGATAGAGTAGACAGTCAGAGACTTTTTCCCCGGGTGGAACAAACCATTACAAGGGGACATAAATTTAAGATGAATGGTGGAAGATATAGGGGGGGGGATGTCAGATGTAGGTTCTTTACCCAGAGTAGTGGGGGCATGGAATGCACTGCCTGTGGAAGTAGTTGAGTCGGAAACATTAGACCTTCAAGCAGCTATTGGATAGGTACATGGATTACAGTAGAATTTATAGTGTAGATTAATTTGTTCTTAAGGGCAGCACGGTAGCATTGTGGATAGCACAATTGCTTCACAGCTCCAGGGTCCCAGGTTCGATTCCGGCTTGGGGCACTGTGCGGAGTCTGTACATCCTCCCAGTGTCTGCGTGGGTTTCCTCCGGGTGCTCGGGTTTCCTCCCACAGTCCAAAGATGTGCAGGTTAGGAGGATTGGCCATGATAAATTGCCCTTAGTGTCCAAAATTGCCCTTAGTGTTGGGTGGGGTTACTGGGTTGTGGGGATAGGGTGGAGGTGTTGACCTTGGGTAGGGTGCTCTTTCCAAGAGCTGGTGCAGACTCGATGGGACGAATGGCCTCCTTCTGCACTGTAAGTTCCATGATAATCTATGATTAATCTAGGACAAAAGTTCGGCACATCGTGGGCCGAAGGGCCTGTTCTGTGCTGTATTTTTCTATGTTCTATGTATCTAAACCCTTGCTGTACTTGTCTTGGGAGTGTCTGATGGGGACAGTGAAGGGGAAGCTTTACTCCATATCTAACCCCATGCTGTACCAGTCCTGGGAGCATTTGATAAGGACAATGTAGAGGGACTTTTACTTCCTATCTAACCCCATGATGTCCCTGTCCTGGGAGCGTTTCATGGAAACAGAGTAGAAGCGGCTTTACACTGTATCTAACCCTGTGCTGTATATGTCCTTGGGAGTGTTTGGCGGGGACAGTGTAGAAGGAGCTTTACTCTGCATCTAACCCTGTGCTGTACCTGTCCTGAGAGTGTTTGATGTGGACAGTGTAGAAGGAGCTTTACTCTGCATCTAACCCTGTGCTGTACCTGTTCTGAGTGTTTAATGTGGACAGTGTAGAAGGAGCTTTACTCTGTATCTAACCCTGTGCTGTACCTGTCCTGAGAGTGTTTAATGTGGACAGTGTAGAAGAAGCTTTACTCTGTATCTAACCCTGTGCGGGACCTGGCTTGGGGATGTTTGATGGGGGGCAGAGAGAGGGAAAGGCAGGAATGAAAAGCTACAAACCATTGGCAGCTCAATCTTTCTCACTACATCCCAAACCGCACATGTCCAACCGATGCCAGCACATTACTGGGTCACCTCACTTACCCTGGTCTTTGCTTTCAGGAAAACATGGTTTTCCATATCTTTGCTCGATTTGGTGATCGGAGTCCCAGCTGACCGCATGGCATCGTCTCTGTAAAGGAAAACGATCATCAGAGTTAACAGGGCTTCCTGCAGCAGCACCCGGGCGGTTCTATGGCATGGGTTGGGATCTTCCCATTATTACCCAGAATCCCATGGTCAACTCTGCATGAATTCACAGAAAGAGAGAATCAGCCAGTAATAAACTGGTACCTAAATAAAACCTTCCGAAGTTCTGTGTTCATCCATCACAAAAAAAATCTTATAAAAGTCTCAACTTCCACTCTGACTGAACAGCTCTTTAGTCAATTATTTCAGAAACTCTTGGTTCAATTAATTCAGGCTCACCATCACCTTCACAAGGGCAACAATGGGATCGGCAACAAACAATTCTAGTGCCACCCGCATCCCAAGAAAGAACATTAATACTGAACACAGCAACCAGCCTCAGACTATTACCCTTGCAGGACCATGTGCATCTGCAGTCGTTAACCCGATTCTCTGCAAGATACTCTGCCAGACAGAGTGATGAAATATGTGCCTGTGCAACACAGGTGCTGATCAGCATTCTTGGGCAGCTATCAGTTTTCATGTTGAGAGTGTAGACGGAGCTGAGCGGATTTTCATGCAGAGTTTGCTCCTCTCAGTTCAGGGACGAAGAAAGCAGGTTTTACCATCAGCAGCAAGTGAACGGTGCTCGCGGTTAGCTTCGCTGAGTTAACGGTGCATGCGGTTAGCTTCGCTGAATGAATAGTGCTCGCGGTTAGTTTCGCTGAGTGAACGGTGCTCGCGGTTAGCTTCGCTGAGTGAACGGTGCTCGCGGTTAGCTTCGCTGAGTGAACGGTGCTCGCGGTTAGCCTGGCTGAACGAACGGTGCTCGCGGTTACCCTCGCTGAGTGAACGGTGCTCGCGGTTAGCTTCGCTGAGTGAACGGTGCTCACGGTTAGCTTCGCTGAGTGAACGGCGCTCGCGGTTAGCTTCGCTGAGTGAACGGTGCTCGCGGTTAGCTTCGCTGAGTGAACGGTGCTCGCGGTTAGCTTCGCTGAGTGAACGGTGCCCGCGGTGAGCTTCGCTGAGTGAACGGTGCTCGCGGTTAGCTTTGCTGAGTGAACGGTGCTCGCGGTTAGCCTCGCTGAATGAGCGGTGCTCGCGGTTAGCCTGGCTGAATGAACGGTGCTCGCGGTTAGCCTGGCTGAATGAACGGTGCTCGCGGTTAGCCTGGCTGAATAAACGGTGCTCGCGGTTAGCCTGGCTGAATGAACGGTGCTCGCGGTTAGCCTGGCTGAAGGAACGGGGCTCGCGGTTAGCCTGGCTGAAGGAACGGGGCTAGCGGTTAGCCTGGCTGAAGGAACGGTGCTCGCGGTTAGCCTGGCTGAAGGAACGGTGCTCGCGGATAGCCTGGCTGAATGAACGGTGCTCGCTGTTAGCCTGTCTGAATGAACGGTGCTCACGATTAGCCTGGCTGAAGGAACGGTGCTCGCGGTTAGCCTGGCTGAAGGAACGGGGCTAGCGGTTAGCCTGGCTGAAGGAACGGTGCTCGCGGATAGCCTGGCTGAATGAACGGTGCTCGCTGTTAGCCTGTCTGAATGAACGGTGCTCACGATTAGCCTGGCTGAAGGAACGGGGCTCGCGGTTAGCCTGGCTGAAGGAACGGGGCTAGCGGTTAGCCTGGCTGAAGGAACGGTGCTCGCGGATAGCCTGGCTGAATGAACGGTGCTCGCTGTTAGCCTGTCTGAATGAACGGTGCTCACGATTAGCCTGGCTGAAGGAACGGTGCTCGCGGTTAGCTTGGCTGAATGAACCGTGCTCGCGGTTAGCCTGGCTGAGTGAACAGTGCCCGCGGTTAGCCTGGCTGAATGAACAGTGCTCGCGGTTAGCCTGGCTGAATGAACGGTGCTCACGGTTAGCCTGGCTGAAGGAACGGTGCTCGCGGTTAGCTTCGCTGAGTGAACGGTGCTCGCGGTTAGCTTCGCTGAGTGAATGGTGCTCGCGGTTAGCTTCGCTGAATGAACGGTGCTCGCGGATATCCTGGCTGAATGAACGGTGCTCGCGGATAGCCTGGCTGAATGAACGGTGCTCGCTGTTAGCCTGTCTGAATGAACGGTGCTCACGATTAGCCTGGCTGAAGGAACGGTGCTCGCGGTTAGCTTGGCTGAATGAACCGTGCTCGCGGTTAGCCTGGCTGAGTGAACAGTGCCCGCGGTTAGCCTGGCTGAATGAACCGTGCTCGCGGTTAGCCTGGCTGAGTGAACAGTGCCGCGGTTAGCCTGGCTGAATGAACAGTGCTCGCGGTTAGCCTGGCTGAATGAACGGTGCTCACGGTTAGCCTGGCTGAAGGAACGGTGCTCGCGGTTAGCTTCGCTGAGTGAATGGTGCTCGCGGTTGCCCTGGCTAAGTGAACGGTGCTCGCAGTTAGCCTCGCTGAATGAACGGTGCTCGAGATTAGCCTGGCTGAATGAACGGTGCTCGCGGTTAGCCTGGCTGAATGAACGGTGCTCGCGGTTAGCCTGGCTGAATGAACGGTGCTCGCGGTTAGCCTGGCTGAATGAACGGTGCTCGCGGTTAGCCTGGCTGAATGAACGGTGCTCGCGGTTAGCCTGGCTGAAGGAACGGTGCTCGTGGTTAGCTTCGCTGAATGAACAGTGCTTGCGGTTAGCCTGGCTGAATGAACGGTGCGCACGGTTAGCCTGGCTGAATGAACGGTGCTCGCGGTTAGATTGGCTGAATGAACAGTGCTCGCGGTTAACCTGGCTGAGTGAACGGTGCTCGCGGTTAGCCTGGCTGAGTGAACGGTGCTCGCGGTTAGCCTCGCTGAATGAACGGTGCTCGTGGTTAGCCTGGCTGAATGAACGGTGCTCGCGGTTAGCCTGGCTGAATGAACGGTGCTCGCGGTTAGCCTGGCTGAATAAACGGTGCTCGCGGTTAGCCTGGCTGAAGGAACGGTGCTCGCGGTTAGCCTGGCTGAAGGAACGGTGCTCGCGGTTAGCCTGGCTGAAGGAACGGTGCTCGCGGTTAGCTTGGCTGAATGAACGGTGCTCGCGGTTAGCCTGGCTGAAGGAACGGGGCTCGCGGTTAGCCTGGCTGACGGAAAGGGGCTAGCGGTTAGCCTGGCTGAATGAACGGTGCTCGCGGATAGCCTGGCTGAGTGAACAGTGCCCGCGGTTAGCCTGGCTGAATGAACAGTGCTCGCGGTTAGCCTGGCTGAATGAACGGTGCTCGCGGTTAGCCTGGCTGAAGGAACGGTGCTCGCGGTTAGCCTGGCTGAAGGAACGGTGCTCACGGTTAGCCTGGCTGAAGGAACGGTGCTCGCGGTTAGCTTGGCTGAATTAACGGTGCTCGCGGTTAGCCTGGCTGAAGGAACGGGGCTCGCGGTTAGCCTGGCTGAAGGAACGGGGCGTGCGGTTAGCCTGGCTGAATGAACGGTGCTCGCGGATAGCCTGGCTGAATGAACGGTGCTCACGATTAGCCTGGCTGAAGGAACGGTGCTCGCGGTTAGCTTGGCTGAATGAACCGTGCTCGCGGTTAGCCTGGCTGAGTGAACAGTGCCCGCGGTTAGCCTGGCTGAATGAACCGTGCTCGCGGTTAGCCTGGCTGAGTGAACAGTGCCCGCGGTTAGCCTGGCTGAATGAACAGTGCTCGCGGTTAGCCTGGCTGAATGAACGGTGCTCACGGTTAGCCTGGCTGAAGGAACGGTGCTCGCGGTTAGCTTCGCTGAGTGAACGGTGCTCGCGGTTAGCTTCGCTGAGTGAATGGTGCTCGCGGTTGCCCTGGCTAAGTGAACGGTGCTCGCGGTTAGCCTCGCTGAATGAACGGTGCTCGAGATTAGCCTGGCTGAATGAACGGTGCTCGAGATTAGCCTGGCTGAATGAACGGTGCTCGCGGTTAGCCTGGCTGAAGGAACGGTGCTCGTGGTTAGCTTCGCTGAATGAACAGTGCTTGCGGTTAGCCTGGCTGAATGAACGGTGCGCACGGTTAGCCTGGCTGAATGAACGGTGCTCGCGGTTAGATTGGCTGAATGAACAGTGCTCGCGGTTAGCCTGGCTGAGTGAACGGTGCTCGCGGTTAGCCTGGCTGAGTGAACGGTGCTCGCGGTTAGCCTCGCTGAATGAACGGTGCTCGTGGTTAGCCTGGCTGAATGGACGGTGCTCGCGGTTAGCCTGGCTGAATGAACGGTGCTCGCGGTTAGCCTGGCTGAATAAACGGTGCTCGTGGTTAGCCTGGCTGAAGGAACGGTGCTCGCGGTTAGCCTGGCTGAAGGAACGGTGCTCGCGGTTAGCCTGGCTGAAGGAACGGTGCTCGCGGTTAGCTTGGCTGAATGAACGGTGCTCGCGGTTAGCCTGGCTGAAGGAACGGGGCTCGCGGTTAGCCTGGCTGAAGGAACGGGGCTAGCGGTTAGCCTGGCTGAACGAACGGTGCTCGCGGATAGCCTGGCTGAGTGAACAGTGCCCGCGGTTAGCCTGGCTGAATGAACGGTGCTCGCGGTTAGCCTGGCTGAATGAACGGTGCTCGCGGTTAGCCTGGCTGAATGAACCGTGCTCGCGGTTAGCCTGGCTGAAGGGACGGTGCTCGCGGTTAGCCTGGCTGAAGGGACGGTGCTCACGGTTAGCCTGGCTGAAGGAACGGTGCTCGCGGTTAGCTTGGCTGAATGAACGGTGCTCGCGGTTAGCCTGGCTGAAGGAACGGGGCTCGCGGTTAGCCTGGCTGAAGGAACGGGGCTCGCGGTTAGCCTGGCTGAAGGAACGGGGCTAGCGGTTAGCCTGGCTGAAGGAACGGGGCTAGCGGTTAGCCTGGCTGAAGGAACGGGGCTCGCGGATAGCCTGGCTGAATGAACGGTGCTCGCTGCTGGCCTGTCTGAATGAACGGTGCTCACGATTAGCCTGGCTGAAGGAACGGTGCTCGCGGTTAGCTTGGCTGAATGAACCGTGCTCGCGGTTAGCCTGGCTGAGTGAACAGTGCCCGCGGTTAGCCTGGCTGAATGAACAGTGCTCGCGGTTAGCCTGGCTGAAGGAACGGTGCTCGCTGTTAGCCTGGCTGAATGAACGGTGCTCGCAGTTAGCCTGGCTGAATGAACAATGCCCGCAGTTAGCCTGGCTGAATGAACGGTGCTCGCGGTTAGTCTGGCTGAAGGAACGGTGCTCACGATTAGCCTGGCTGAGTGAACAGTGCTCGCGGTTAGCCTGGATGAACGAACAGCACTCGCAGTTAGCCTAGCTGAAAGAACAGTGCTCGCGGTTAGCCTGGATGAACGAACAGCGCTCGTGGTTAGCCTGGCTGAAGGAACTGTGCTCGCGGTTAGTCTGGCTGAATGAACAGTGCTCGCAGTTAGCCTGGCTGAATGAACAGTGCTCGCGGTTAGCCTGGCTAAATGAACAGTGCTCGCGGTTAGCTGGCTGAATGAACGGTGCTCGCTGTTAGCCTGTCTGAATAAACGGTGCTCACGGTTAGCTGGCTGAATAAACGGTGCTCACGGTTAGCCTGGCTGAAGGAACGGTGCTCGCGGTGAGCTTGGCTGAATGAACGGTGCTCGCGGTTAGCCTGGCTGAAGGAACGGGGCTCGCGGTTAGCCTGGCTGAAGGAACGGGGCTAGCGGTTAGCCTGGCTGAAGGAACGGGGCTAGCGGTTAGCCTGGCTGAAGGAACGGGGCTCGCGGATAGCCTGGCTGAATGAACGGTGCTCGCTGCTGGCCTGTCTGAATGAACGGTGCTCACGATTAGCCTGGCTGAAGGAACGGTGCTCGCGGTTAGCTTGGCTGAATGAACCGTGCTCGCGGTTAGCCTGGCTGAGTGAACAGTGCCCGCGGTTAGCCTGGCTGAATGAACAGTGCTCGCGGTTAGCCTGGCTGAAGGAACGGTGCTCGCTGTTAGCCTGGCTGAATGAACGGTGCTCGCAGTTAGCCTGGCTGAATGAACAATGCCCGCAGTTAGCCTGGCTGAATGAACCGTGCTCGCGGTTAGTCTGGCTGAAGGAACGGTGCTCGCGCTTAGCCTGGCTGAAGGAACGGTGCTCGTGGTTAGCTTCGCTGAATGAACAGTGCTTGCGGTTAGCCTGGCTGAATTAACGGTGCGCACGGTTAGCCTGGCTGAATGAACGGTGCTCGCGGTTAGCCTGCTGAATGAACGGTGCTCGCGGTTAGCCTGGCTGAAGAAACGGTGCTCGCGGTTAGCCTGGCTGAAGGAACGGTGCTCGCGGTTAGCCTGGCTGAAGGAACGGTGCTCGCGGTTAGCTTGGCTGAATGAACGGTGCTCGCGGTTAGCCTGGCTGAAGGAACGGGGCTCGCGGATAGCCTGGCTGAATGAACGGTGCTCGCGGATAGCCTGGCTGAGTGAACAGTGCCCGCGGTTAGCCTGGCTGAATGAACAGTGCTCGCGGTTAGCCTGGCTGAATGAACGGTGCTCGCGGTTAGCCTGGCTGAAGGAACGGTGCTCGCGGTTAGCCTGGCTGAAGGAACGGTGCTCACGGTTAGCCTGGCTGAAGGAACGGTGCTCGCGGTTAGCTTGGCTGAATGAACGGTGCTCGCGGTTAGCCTGGCTGAAGGAACGGGGCTCGCGGTTAGCCTGGCTGAAGGAACGGGGCTCGCGGTTAGCCTGGCTGAAGGAACGGGGCTCGCGGTTAGCCTGGCTGAAGGAACGGGGCGAGCGGTTAGCCTGGCTGAAGGAACGGGGCGAGCGGTTAGCCTGGCTGAAGGAACGGGGCTCGCGATTAGCCTGGCTGAAGGAACGGTGCTCGCGGTTAGCTTGGCTGAATGAACCGTGCTCGCGGTTAGCCTGGCTGAGTGAACAGTGCCCGCGGTTAGCCTGGCTGAATGAACAGTGCTCGCGGTTAGCCTGGCTGAAGGAACGGTGCTCGCTGTTAGCCTGGCTGAATGAACGGTGCTCGCAGTTAGCCTGGCTGAATGAACAATGCCCACGATTAGCCTGGCTGAGTGAACAGTGCTCGCGGTTAGCCTGGATGAACGAACAGCGCTCGCGGTTAGCCTGGATGAACGAACAGCGCTCGTGGTTAGCCTGGCTGAAGGAACTGTGCTCGCGGTTAGTCTGGCTGAATGAACAGTGCTCGCGGTTAGCCTGGCTAAATGAACAGCGCTCGCGGTTAGCTGGCTGAATAAACGGTGCTCACGGTTAGCCTGGCTGAAGGAACGGTGCTCGCGGTTAGCCTGGCTGAAGGAAAGGGGCTCGCGGTTAGCCTGGCTGAAGGAACGGGGCTCGCGGTTAGCCTGGCTGAAGGAACGGGGCTCGCGGTTAGCCTGGCTGAAGGAACGGGGCTCGCGGTTAGCCTGGCTGAAGGAACGGGGCTAGCGGTTAGCCTGGCTGAAGGAACGGGGCTCGCGGATAGCCTGGCTGAAGGAAAGGGGCTCGCTGCTGGCCTGTCTGAATGAACGGTGCTCACGATTAGCCTGGCTGAAGGAACGGTGCTCGCTGTTAGCCTGGCTGAATGAACGGTGCTCGCAGTTAGCCTGGCTGAATGAACAATGCCCGCAGTTAGCCTGGCTGAATGAACCGTGCTCGCGGTTAGTCTGGCTGAAGGAACGGTGCTCACGATTAGCCTGGCTGAGTGAACAGTGCTCGCGGTTAGCCTGGATGAACGAACAGCGCTCGCCGTTAGCCTAGCTGAAAGAACAGTGCTCGCGGTTAGCTTGGCTGAATGAACCGTGCTCGCGGTTAGCCTGGCTGAGTGAACAGTGCCCGCGGTTAGCCTGGCTGAATGAACAGTGCTCGCGGTTAGCTGGCTGAATGAACGGTGCTTGCGGTTAGCCTGTCTGAATAAACGGTGCTCACGGTTAGCTGGCTGAATAAACGGTGCTCACGGTTAGCCTGGCTGAAGGAACGGTGCTCGCGGTTAGCCTGGCTGAATGAACGGTGCTCACGGTTAGCCTGGCTGAATGAACGGTGCTCACGGTTAGCCTGGCTGAAGGAACGGTGCTCGCGGTTAGCCTGGCTGAAGGAACGGTGCTCGCGGTTAGCCTGGCTGAATGAACAATGCCCGCAGTTAGCCTGGCTGAATGAACCGTGCTCGCGGTTAGTCTGGCTGAAGGAACGGTGCTCACGATTAGCCTGGCTGAGTGAACAGTGCTCGCGGTTAGCCTGGATGAACGAACAGCGCTCGCCGTTAGCCTAGCTGAAAGAACAGTGCTCGCGGTTAGCCTGGATGAACGAACAGCGCTCGTGGTTAGCCTGGCTGAAGGAACTGTGCTCGCGGTTAGTCTGGCTGAATGAACAGTGCTCGCAGTTAGCCTGGCTGAATGAACAGTGCTCGCGGTTAGCCTGGCTAAATGAACAGTGCTCGCGGTTAGCTGGCTGAATGAACGGTGCTCGCGGTTAGCCTGTCTGAATAAACGGTGCTCACGGTTAGCTGGCTGAATAAACGGTGCTCACGGTTAGCCTGGCTGAAGGAACGGTGCTCGCGGTTAGCCTGGCTGAATGAACGGTGCTCACGGTTAGCCTGGCTGAAGGAACGGTGCTCGCGGTTAGCCTGGCTGAATGAACGGTGCTCACGGTTAGCCTGGCTGAAGCAACTGTGCTCGCGGTTAGCCTGGCTGAAGCAACGGTGCTCGCGGTTAGCCTGGCTGAAGCAACGGTGCTCGCGGTTAGCCTGGCTGAAGCAACGGTGCTCGCGGTTAGCCTGGCTGAAGCAACGGTGCTCGCGGTTAGCCTGGCTGAAGCAACGGTGCTCGCGGTTAGCCTGGCTGAAGCAACGGTGCTCGCGGTTAGCCTGGCTGAAGCAACGGTGCTCGCGGTTAGCCTGGCTGAAGCAACGGTGCTCGCGGTTAGCCTGGCTGAAGCAACGGTGCTCGCGGTTAGCCTGGCTGAAGCAACGGTGCTCGCGGTTAGTCTGGCTGAAGGAACGGTGCTCACGATTAGCCTGGCTGAGTGAACAGTGCTCGCGGTTAGCCTGGATGAACGAACAGCGCTCGCAGTTAGCCTAGCTGAAGGAACAGTGCTCGCGGTTAGCCTGGATGAACGAACAGCGCTCGCGGTTAGCCTGGCTGAAGGAACTGTGCTCGCGGTTAGCCTGGCTGAATGAACAGTGCTCGCGGTTAGCCTGGCTGAATGAACGGTGCTCGCGGTTAGCTGGCTGAATGAACGGTGCTCGCGGTCAGCCTGTCTGAATAAACGGTGCTCATAGTTAGCTGGCTGAATAAACGGTGCTCGCGGTTAGCCTGGCTGAATGAACGGTGCTCACGGTTAGCCTGGATGAAGGAACGGTGCTCGCGGTTAGCCTGGCTGAATGAACGGTGCTCGCGGTTAGTCTGGCTGAATGAACAGTGCTCGCAGTTAGCCTGGCTGAATGAACAGTGCTCGCGGTTAGCCTGGCTAAATGAACAGTGCTCGCGGTTAGCTGGCTGAATGAACGGTGCTCGCGGTTAGCCTGTCTGAATAAACGGTGCTCACGGTTAGCTGGCTGAATAAACGGTGCTCACGGTTAGCCTGGCTGAAGGAACGGTGCTCGCGGTTAGCCTGGCTGAATGAACGGTGCTCACGGTTAGCCTGGCTGAAGGAACGGTGCTCGCGGTTAGCCTGGCTGAATGAACGGTGCTCACGGTTAGCCTGGCTGAAGCAACTGTGCTCGCGGTTAGCCTGGCTGAAGCAACGGTGCTCGCGGTTAGCCTGGCTGAAGCAACGGTGCTCGCGGTTAGCCTGGCTGAAGCAACGGTGCTCGCGGTTAGCCTGGCTGAAGCAACGGTGCTCGCGGTTAGCCTGGCTGAAGCAACGGTGCTCGCGGTTAGCCTGGCTGAAGCAACGGTGCTCGCGGTTAGTCTGGCTGAAGCAACGGTGCTCGCGGTTAGCCTGGCTGAAGCAACGGTGCTCGCGGTTAGCCTGGCTGAAGCAACGGTGCTCGCGGTTAGTCTGGCTGAAGGAACGGTGCTCACGATTAGCCTGGCTGAGTGAACAGTGCTCGCGGTTAGCCTGGATGAACGAACAGCGCTCGCAGTTAGCCTAGCTGAAAGAACAGTGCTCGCGGTTAGCCTGGATGAACGAACAGCGCTCGCGGTTAGCCTGGCTGAAGGAACTGTGCTCGCGGTTAGCTGGCTGAATGAACGGTGCTCGCGGTCAGCCTGTCTGAATAAACGGTGCTCATAGTTAGCTGGCTGAATAAACGGTGCTCGCGGTTAGCCTGGCTGAATGAACGGTGCTCACGGTTCGCCTGGCTGAATGAACGGTGCTCGCGGTTAGCCTGGCTGAAGCAACGGTGCTCGCGGTTAGCCTGGCTGAATGAACGGTGCTCAGGGTTAGCCTGGCTGAAGGAACGGTGCTCGCGGTTAGCCTGGCTGAATGAACGGTGCTCACGGTTAGCCTGGCTGAAGGAACGGTGCTCGCGGTTCGCCTGGCTGAATGAACGGTGCTCGCGGTTAGCCTGGCTGAAGCAACGGTGCTCGCGGTTAGCCTGGCTGAATAAACGGTGCTCGCGGTTAGCCTGGCTGAAGGAACGGTGCTCGCGGTTAGCCTGGCTGAAGGAACGGTGCTCGCGGTTAGCCTGGCTGAAGGAACGGTGCTCGCGGTTAGCCTGGCTGAAGGAACGGTGCTCGCGGTTAGCTTGGCTGAATGAACGGTGCTCGCGGTTAGCCTGGCTGAAGGAACGGGGCTCGCGGTTAGCCTGGCTGACGGAAAGGGGCTAGCGGTTAGCCTGGCTGAATGAACGGTGCTCGCGGATAGCCTGGCTGAGTGAACAGTGCCCGCGGTTAGCCTGGCTGAATGAACAGTGCTCGCGGTTAGCCTGGCTGAATGAACGGTGCTCGCGGTTAGCCTGGCTGAAGGAACGGTGCTCGCGGTTAGCCTGGCTGAAGGAACGGTGCTCACGGTTAGCCTGGCTGAAGGAACGGTGCTCGCGGTTAGCTTGGCTGAATTAACGGTGCTCGCGGTTAGCCTGGCTGAAGGAACGGGGCTCGCGGTTAGCCTGGCTGAAGGAACGGGGCGTGCGGTTAGCCTGGCTGAATGAACGGTGCTCGCGGATAGCCTGGCTGAATGAACGGTGCTCACGATTAGCCTGGCTGAAGGAACGGTGCTCGCGGTTAGCTTGGCTGAATGAACCGTGCTCGCGGTTAGCCTGGCTGAGTGAACAGTGCCCGCGGTTAGCCTGGCTGAATGAACCGTGCTCGCGGTTAGCCTGGCTGAGTGAACAGTGCCCGCGGTTAGCCTGGCTGAATGAACAGTGCTCGCGGTTAGCCTGGCTGAATGAACGGTGCTCACGGTTAGCCTGGCTGAATGAACGGTGCTCACGGTTAGCCTGGCTGAAGGAACGGTGCTCGCGGTTAGCTTCGCTGAGTGAACGGTGCTCGCGGTTAGCTTCGCTGAGTGAATGGTGCTCGCGGTTGCCCTGGCTAAGTGAACGGTGCTCGCGGTTAGCCTCGCTGAATGAACGGTGCTCGAGATTAGCCTGGCTGAATGCACGGTGCTCGAGATTAGCCTGGCTGAATGAACGGTGCTCGCGGTTAGCCTGGCTGAAGGAACGGTGCTCGTGGTTAGCTTCGCTGAATGAACGGTGCTTGCGGTTAGCCTGGCTGAATGAACGGTGCGCACGGTTAGCCTGGCTGAATGAACGGTGCTCGCGGTTAGATTGGCTGAATGAACAGTGCTCGCGGTTAGCCTGGCTGAGTGAACGGTGCTCGCGGTTAGCCTGGCTGAGTGAACGGTGCTCGCGGTTAGCCTCGCTGAATGAACGGTGCTCGTGGTTAGCCTGGCTGAATGGACGGTGCTCGCGGTTAGCCTGGCTGAATGAACGGTGCTCGCGGTTAGCCTGGCTGAATAAACGGTGCTCGTGGTTAGCCTGGCTGAAGGAACGGTGCTCGCGGTTAGCCTGGCTGAAGGAACGGTGCTCGCGGTTAGCCTGGCTGAAGGAACGGTGCTCGCGGTTAGCTTGGCTGAATGAACGGTGCTCGCGGTTAGCCTGGCTGAAGGAACGGGGCTCGCGGTTAGCCTGGCTGAAGGAACGGTGCTCGCGGATAGCCTGGCTGAGTGAACAGTGCCCGCGGTTAGCCTGGCTGAATGAACGGTGCTCGCGGTTAGCCTGGCTGAATGAACGGTGCTCGCGGTTAGCCTGGCTGAATGAACGGTGCTCGCGGTTAGCCTGGCTGAAGGGACGGTGCTCGCGGTTAGCCTGGCTGAAGGGACGGTGCTCACGGTTAGCCTGGCTGAAGGAACGGTGCTCGCGGTTAGCTTGGCTGAATGAACGGTGCTCGCGGTTAGCCTGGCTGAAGGAACGGGGCTCGCGGTTAGCCTGGCTGAAGGAACGGGGCTCGCGGTTAGCCTGGCTGAAGGAACGGGGCTAGCGGTTAGCCTGGCTGAAGGAACGGGGCTAGCGGTTAGCCTGGCTGAAGGAACGGGGCTCGCGGATAGCCTGGCTGAATGAACGGTGCTCGCTGCTGGCCTGTCTGAATGAACGGTGCTCACGATTAGCCTGGCTGAAGGAACGGTGCTCGCGGTTAGCTTGGCTGAATGAACCGTGCTCGCGGTTAGCCTGGCTGAGTGAACAGTGCCCGCGGTTAGCCTGGCTGAATGAACAGTGCTCGCGGTTAGCCTGGCTGAAGGAACGGTGCTCGCTGTTAGCCTGGCTGAATGAACGGTGCTCGCAGTTAGCCTGGCTGAATGAACAATGCCCGCAGTTAGCCTGGCTGAATGAACGGTGCTCGCGGTTAGTCTGGCTGAAGGAACGGTGCTCACGATTAGCCTGGCTGAGTGAACAGTGCTCGCGGTTAGCCTGGATGAACGAACAGCACTCGCAGTTAGCCTAGCTGAAAGAACAGTGCTCGCGGTTAGCCTGGATGAACGAACAGCGCTCGTGGTTAGCCTGGCTGAAGGAACTGTGCTCGCGGTTAGTCTGGCTGAATGAACAGTGCTCGCAGTTAGCCTGGCTGAATGAACAGTGCTCGCGGTTAGCTGGCTGAATGAACGGTGCTCGCGGTTAGCCTGTCTGAATAAACGGTGCTCACGGTTAGCTGGCTGAATAAACGGTGCTCACGGTTAGCCTGGCTGAAGGAACGGTGCTCGCGGTTAGCCTGGCTGAATGAACGGTGCTCACGGTTAGCCTGGCTGAAGGAACGGTGCTCGCGGTTAGCCTGGCTGAATGAACGGTGCTCACGGTTAGCCTGGCTGAAGCAACTGTGCTCGCGGTTAGCCTGGCTGAAGCAACGGTGCTCGCGGTTAGCCTGGCTGAAGCAACGGTGCTCGCGGTTAGCCTGGCTGAAGCAACGGTGCTCGCGGTTAGCCTGGCTGAAGCAACGGTGCTCGCGGTTAGCCTGGCTGAAGCAACGGTGCTCGCGGTTAGCCTGGCTGAAGCAACGGTGCTCGCGGTTAGCCTGGCTGAAGCAACGGTGCTCGCGGTTAGCCTTGGTGAAGCAACGGTGCTCGCGGTTAGTCTGGCTGAAGCAACGGTGCTCGCGGTTAGCCTGGCTGAAGCAACGGTGCTCGCGGTTAGCCTGGCTGAAGCAACGGTGCTCGCGGTTAGTCTGGCTGAAGGAACGGTGCTCACGATTAGCCTGGCTGAGTGAACAGTGCTCGCGGTTAGCCTGGATGAACGAACAGCGCTCGCAGTTAGCCTAGCTGAAGGAACAGTGCTCGCGGTTAGCCTGGATGAACGAACAGCGCTCGCGGTTAGCCTGGCTGAAGGAACTGTGCTCGCGGTTAGCCTGGCTGAATGAACAGTGCTCGCGGTTAGCCTGGCTGAATGAACGGTGCTCGCGGTTAGCTGGCTGAATGAACGGTGCTCGCGGTCAGCCTGTCTGAATAAACGGTGCTCATAGTTAGCTGGCTGAATAAACGGTGCTCGCGGTTAGCCTGGCTGAATGAACGGTGCTCACGGTTAGCCTGGATGAAGGAACGGTGCTCGCGGTTAGCCTGGCTGAATGAACGGTGCTCGCGGTTAGTCTGGCTGAATGAACAGTGCTCGCAGTTAGCCTGGCTGAATGAACAGTGCTCGCGGTTAGCCTGGCTAAATGAACAGTGCTCGCGGTTAGCTGGCTGAATGAACGGTGCTCGCGGTTAGCCTGTCTGAATAAACGGTGCTCACGGTTAGCTGGCTGAATAAACGGTGCTCACGGTTAGCCTGGCTGAAGGAACGGTGCTCGCGGTTAGCCTGGCTGAATGAACGGTGCTCACGGTTAGCCTGGCTGAAGGAACGGTGCTCGCGGTTAGCCTGGCTGAATGAACGGTGCTCACGGTTAGCCTGGCTGAAGCAACTGTGCTCGCGGTTAGCCTGGCTGAAGCAACGGTGCTCGCGGTTAGCCTGGCTGAAGCAACGGTGCTCGCGGTTAGCCTGGCTGAAGCAACGGTGCTCGCGGTTAGCCTGGCTGAAGCAACGGTGCTCGCGGTTAGCCTGGCTGAAGCAACGGTGCTCGCGGTTAGCCTGGCTGAAGCAACGGTGCTCGCGGTTAGTCTGGCTGAAGCAACGGTGCTCGCGGTTAGCCTGGCTGAAGCAACGGTGCTCGCGGTTAGCCTGGCTGAAGCAACGGTGCTCGCGGTTAGTCTGGCTGAAGGAACGGTGCTCACGATTAGCCTGGCTGAGTGAACAGTGCTCGCGGTTAGCCTGGATGAACGAACAGCGCTCGCAGTTAGCCTAGCTGAAAGAACAGTGCTCGCGGTTAGCCTGGATGAACGAACAGCGCTCGCGGTTAGCCTGGCTGAAGGAACTGTGCTCGCGGTTAGCTGGCTGAATGAACGGTGCTCGCGGTCAGCCTGTCTGAATAAACGGTGCTCATAGTTAGCTGGCTGAATAAACGGTGCTCGCGGTTAGCCTGGCTGAATGAACGGTGCTCACGGTTAGCCTGGGTGAAGGAACGGTGCTCGCGGTTAGCCTGGCTGAATGAACGGTGCTCAGGGTTAGCCTGGCTGAAGGAACGGTGCTCGCGGTTAGCCTGGCTGAATGAACGGTGCTCACGGTTAGCCTGGCTGAAGGAACGGTGCTCGCGGTTCGCCTGGCTGAATGAACGGTGCTCGCGGTTAGCCTGGCTGAAGCAACGGTGCTCGCGGTTAGCCTGGCTGAATAAACGGTGCTCGCGGTTAGCCTGGCTGAAGGAACGGTGCTCGCGGTTAGCCTGGCTGAAGGAACGGTGCTCGCGGTTAGCCTGGCTGAAGGAACGGTGCTCGCGGTTAGCTTGGCTGAATGAACGGTGCTCGCGGTTAGCCTGGCTGAAGGAACGGGGCTCGCGGTTAGCCTGGCTGACGGAAAGGGGCTAGCGGTTAGCCTGGCTGAATGAACGGTGCTCGCGGATAGCCTGGCTGAGTGAACAGTGCCCGCGGTTAGCCTGGCTGAATGAACAGTGCTCGCGGTTAGCCTGGCTGAATGAACGGTGCTCGCGGTTAGCCTGGCTGAAGGAACGGTGCTCGCGGTTAGCCTGGCTGAAGGAACGGTGCTCACGGTTAGCCTGGCTGAAGGAACGGTGCTCGCGGTTAGCTTGGCTGAATTAACGGTGCTCGCGGTTAGCCTGGCTGAAGGAACGGGGCTCGCGGTTAGCCTGGCTGAAGGAACGGGGCGTGCGGTTAGCCTGGCTGAATGAACGGTGCTCGCGGATAGCCTGGCTGAATGAACGGTGCTCACGATTAGCCTGGCTGAAGGAACGGTGCTCGCGGTTAGCTTGGCTGAATGAACCGTGCTCGCGGTTAGCCTGGCTGAGTGAACAGTGCCCGCGGTTAGCCTGGCTGAATGAACCGTGCTCGCGGTTAGCCTGGCTGAGTGAACAGTGCCCGCGGTTAGCCTGGCTGAATGAACAGTGCTCGCGGTTAGCCTGGCTGAATGAACGGTGCTCACGGTTAGCCTGGCTGAAGGAACGGTGCTCGCGGTTAGCTTCGCTGAGTGAACGGTGCTCGCGGTTAGCTTCGCTGAGTGAATGGTGCTCGCGGTTGCCCTGGCTAAGTGAACGGTGCTCGCGGTTAGCCTCGCTGAATGAACGGTGCTCGAGATTAGCCTGGCTGAATGAACGGTGCTCGAGATTAGCCTGGCTGAATGAACGGTGCTCGCGGTTAGCCTGGCTGAAGGAACGGTGCTCGTGGTTAGCTTCGCTGAATGAACAGTGCTTGCGGTTAGCCTGGCTGAATGAACGGTGCGCACGGTTAGCCTGGCTGAATGAACGGTGCTCGCGGTTAGATTGGCTGAATGAACAGTGCTCGCGGTTAGCCTGGCTGAGTGAACGGTGCTCGCGGTTAGCCTGGCTGAGTGAACGGTGCTCGCGGTTAGCCTCGCTGAATGAACGGTGCTCGTGGTTAGCCTGGCTGAATGGACGGTGCTCGCGGTTAGCCTGGCTGAATGAACGGTGCTCGCGGTTAGCCTGGCTGAATAAACGGTGCTCGTGGTTAGCCTGGCTGAAGGAACGGTGCTCGCGGTTAGCCTGGCTGAAGGAACGGTGCTCGCGGTTAGCCTGGCTGAAGGAACGGTGCTCGCGGTTAGCTTGGCTGAATGAACGGTGCTCGCGGTTAGCCTGGCTGAAGGAACGGGGCTCGCGGTTAGCCTGGCTGAAGGAACGGGGCTAGCGGTTAGCCTGGCTGAACGAACGGTGCTCGCGGATAGCCTGGCTGAGTGAACAGTGCCCGCGGTTAGCCTGGCTGAATGAACGGTGCTCGCGGTTAGCCTGGCTGAATGAACGGTGCTCGCGGTTAGCCTGGCTGAATGAACGGTGCTCGCGGTTAGCCTGGCTGAAGGGACGGTGCTCGCGGTTAGCCTGGCTGAAGGGACGGTGCTCACGGTTAGCCTGGCTGAAGGAACGGTGCTCGCGGTTAGCTTGGCTGAATGAACGGTGCTCGCGGTTAGCCTGGCTGAAGGAACGGGGCTCGCGGTTAGCCTGGCTGAAGGAACGGGGCTCGCGGTTAGCCTGGCTGAAGGAACGGGGCTAGCGGTTAGCCTGGCTGAAGGAACGGGGCTAGCGGTTAGCCTGGCTGAAGGAACGGGGCTCGCGGATAGCCTGGCTGAATGAACGGTGCTCGCTGCTGGCCT
This sequence comes from Scyliorhinus torazame, assembly GCF_047496885.1. Classification (NCBI taxonomy): domain Eukaryota; kingdom Metazoa; phylum Chordata; class Chondrichthyes; order Carcharhiniformes; family Scyliorhinidae; genus Scyliorhinus; species Scyliorhinus torazame. The sequence continues at coordinate 108,137,653 of NC_092707.1, forward strand.
GTCTGAATGAACGGTGCTCACGATTAGCCTGGCTGAAGGAACGGTGCTCGCGGTTAGCTTGGCTGAATGAACCGTGCTCGCGGTTAGCCTGGCTGAGTGAACAGTGCCCGCGGTTAGCCTGGCTGAATGAACAGTGCTCGCGGTTAGCCTGGCTGAAGGAACGGTGCTCGCTGTTAGCCTGGCTGAATGAACGGTGCTCGCAGTTAGCCTGGCTGAATGAACAATGCCCGCAGTTAGCCTGGCTGAATGAACGGTGCTCGCGGTTAGTCTGGCTGAAGGAACGGTGCTCACGATTAGCCTGGCTGAGTGAACAGTGCTCGCGGTTAGCCTGGATGAACGAACAGCACTCGCAGTTAGCCTAGCTGAAAGAACAGTGCTCGCGGTTAGCCTGGATGAACGAACAGCGCTCGTGGTTAGCCTGGCTGAAGGAACTGTGCTCGCGGTTAGTCTGGCTGAATGAACAGTGCTCGCAGTTAGCCTGGCTGAATGAACAGTGCTCGCGGTTAGCCTGGCTAAATGAACAGTGCTCGCGGTTAGCTGGCTGAATGAACGGTGCTCGCTGTTAGCCTGTCTGAATAAACGGTGCTCACGGTTAGCTGGCTGAATAAACGGTGCTCACGGTTAGCCTGGCTGAAGGAACGGTGCTCGCGGTGAGCTTGGCTGAATGAACGGTGCTCGCGGTTAGCCTGGCTGAAGGAACGGGGCTCGCGGTTAGCCTGGCTGAAGGAACGGGGCTCGCGGTTAGCCTGGCTGAAGGAACGGGGCTAGCGGTTAGCCTGGCTGAAGGAACGGGGCTAGCGGTTAGCCTGGCTGAAGGAACGGGGCTCGCGGATAGCCTGGCTGAATGAACGGTGCTCGCTGCTGGCCTGTCTGAATGAACGGTGCTCACGATTAGCCTGGCTGAAGGAACGGTGCTCGCGGTTAGCTTGGCTGAATGAACCGTGCTCGCGGTTAGCCTGGCTGAGTGAACAGTGCCCGCGGTTAGCCTGGCTGAATGAACAGTGCTCGCGGTTAGCCTGGCTGAAGGAACGGTGCTCGCTGTTAGCCTGGCTGAATGAACGGTGCTCGCAGTTAGCCTGGCTGAATGAACAATGCCCGCAGTTAGCCTGGCTGAATGAACCGTGCTCGCGGTTAGTCTGGCTGAAGGAACGGTGCTCGCGGTTAGCCTGGCTGAAGGAACGGTGCTCGTGGTTAGCTTCGCTGAATGAACAGTGCTTGCGGTTAGCCTGGCTGAAGGAACGGTGCTCGCGGTTAGCTTGGCTGAATGAACGGTGCTCGCGGTTAGCCTGGCTGAAGGAACGGGGCTCGCGGATAGCCTGGCTGAATGAACCGTGCTCGCGGTTAGCCTGGCTGAGTGAACAGTGCCCGCGGTTAGCCTGGCTGAATGAACAGTGCTCGCGGTTAGCCTGGCTGAAGGAACGGTGCTCGTGGTTAGCTTCGCTGAATGAACAGTGCTTGCGGTTAGCCTGGCTGAATTAACGGTGCGCACGGTTAGCCTGGCTGAATGAACGGTGCTCGCGGTTAGCCTGGCTGAATGAACAGTGCTCGCGGTTAGCCTGGCTGAAGAAACGGTGCTCGCGGTTAGCCTGGCTGAAGGAACGGTGCTCGCGGTTAGCCTGGCTGAAGGAACGGTGCTCGCGGTTAGCCTGGCTGAAGGAACGGTGCTCGCGGTTAGCTTGGCTGAATGAACGGTGCTCGCGGTTAGCCTGGCTGAAGGAACGGGGCTCGCGGATAGCCTGGCTGAATGAACGGTGCTCGCGGATAGCCTGGCTGAGTGAACAGTGCCCGCGGTTAGCCTGGCTGAATGAACAGTGCTCGCGGTTAGCCTGGCTGAATGAACGGTGCTCGCGGTTAGCCTGGCTGAAGGAACGGTGCTCGCGGTTAGCCTGGCTGAAGGAACGGTGCTCACGGTTAGCCTGGCTGAAGGAACGGTGCTCGCGGTTAGCTTGGCTGAATGAACGGTGCTCGCGGTTAGCCTGGCTGAAGGAACGGGGCTCGCGGTTAGCCTGGCTGAAGGAACGGGGCTCGCGGTTAGCCTGGCTGAAGGAACGGGGCTCGCGGTTAGCCTGGCTGAAGGAACGGGGCGAGCGGTTAGCCTGGCTGAAGGAACGGGGCGAGCGGTTAGCCTGGCTGAAGGAACGGGGCGAGCGGTTAGCCTGGCTGAAGGAACGGGGCTCGCGATTAGCCTGGCTGAAGGAACGGTGCTCGCGGTTAGCTTGGCTGAATGAACCGTGCTCGCGGTTAGCCTGGCTGAGTGAACAGTGCCCGCGGTTAGCCTGGCTGAATGAACAGTGCTCGCGGTTAGCCTGGCTGAAGGAACGGTGCTCGCTGTTAGCCTGGCTGAATGAACGGTGCTCGCAGTTAGCCTGGCTGAATGAACAATGCCCACGATTAGCCTGGCTGAGTGAACAGTGCTCGCGGTTAGCCTGGATGAACGAACAGCGCTCGCGGTTAGCCTGGATGAACGAACAGCGCTCGTGGTTAGCCTGGCTGAAGGAACTGTGCTCGCGGTTAGTCTGGCTGAATGAACAGTGCTCGCGGTTAGCCTGGCTAAATGAACAGTGCTCGCGGTTAGCTGGCTGAATAAACGGTGCTCACGGTTAGCCTGGCTGAAGGAACGGTGCTCGCGGTTAGCCTGGCTGAAGGAAAGGGGCTCGCGGTTAGCCTGGCTGAAGGAACGGGGCTCGCGGTTAGCCTGGCTGAAGGAACGGGGCTCGCGGTTAGCCTGGCTGAAGGAACGGGGCTCGCGGTTAGCCTGGCTGAAGGAACGGGGCTAGCGGTTAGCCTGGCTGAAGGAACGGGGCTCGCGGATAGCCTGGCTGAAGGAAAGGGGCTCGCTGCTGGCCTGTCTGAATGAACGGTGCTCACGATTAGCCTGGCTGAAGGAACGGTGCTCGCTGTTAGCCTGGCTGAATGAACGGTGCTCGCAGTTAGCCTGGCTGAATGAACAATGCCCGCAGTTAGCCTGGCTGAATGAACCGTGCTCGCGGTTAGTCTGGCTGAAGGAACGGTGCTCACGATTAGCCTGGCTGAGTGAACAGTGCTCGCGGTTAGCCTGGATGAACGAACAGCGCTCGCCGTTAGCCTAGCTGAAAGAACAGTGCTCGCGGTTAGCTTGGCTGAATGAACCGTGCTCGCGGTTAGCCTGGCTGAGTGAACAGTGCCCGCGGTTAGCCTGGCTGAATGAACAGTGCTCGCGGTTAGCTGGCTGAATGAACGGTGCTTGCGGTTAGCCTGTCTGAATAAACGGTGCTCACGGTTAGCTGGCTGAATAAACGGTGCTCACGGTTAGCCTGGCTGAAGGAACGGTGCTCGCGGTTAGCCTGGCTGAATGAACGGTGCTCACGGTTAGCCTGGCTGAATGAACGGTGCTCACGGTTAGCCTGGCTGAAGGAACGGTGCTCGCGGTTAGCCTGGCTGAAGGAACGGTGCTCGCGGTTAGCCTGGCTGAATGAACAGTGCTCGCAGTTAGCCTGGCTGAATGAACAGTGCTCGCGGTTAGCCTGGCTAAATGAACAGTGCTCGCGGTTAGCTGGCTGAATGAACGGTGCTCGCGGTTAGCCTGTCTGAATAAACGGTGCTCACGGTTAGCTGGCTGAATAAACGGTGCTCACGGTTAGCCTGGCTGAAGGAACGGTGCTCGCGGTTAGCCTGGCTGAATGAACGGTGCTCACGGTTAGCCTGGCTGAAGGAACGGTGCTCGCGGTTAGCCTGGCTGAATGAACGGTGCTCACGGTTAGCCTGGCTGAAGCAACTGTGCTCGCGGTTAGCCTGGCTGAAGCAACGGTGCTCGCGGTTAGCCTGGCTGAAGCAACGGTGCTCGCGGTTAGCCTGGCTGAAGCAACGGTGCTCGCGGTTAGCCTGGCTGAAGCAACGGTGCTCGCGGTTAGCCTGGCTGAAGCAACGGTGCTCGCGGTTAGCCTGGCTGAAGCAACGGTGCTCGCGGTTAGCCTGGCTGAAGCAACGGTGCTCGCGGTTAGCCTGGCTGAAGCAACGGTGCTCGCGGTTAGTCTGGCTGAAGCAACGGTGCTCGCGGTTAGCCTGGCTGAAGCAACGGTGCTCGCGGTTAGCCTGGCTGAAGCAACGGTGCTCGCGGTTAGTCTGGCTGAAGGAACGGTGCTCACGATTAGCCTGGCTGAGTGAACAGTGCTCGCGGTTAGCCTGGATGAACGAACAGCGCTCGCAGTTAGCCTAGCTGAAGGAACAGTGCTCGCGGTTAGCCTGGATGAACGAACAGCGCTCGCGGTTAGCCTGGCTGAAGGAACTGTGCTCGCGGTTAGCCTGGCTGAATGAACAGTGCTCGCGGTTAGCCTGGCTGAATGAACGGTGCTCGCGGTTAGCTGGCTGAATGAACGGTGCTCGCGGTCAGCCTGTCTGAATAAACGGTGCTCATAGTTAGCTGGCTGAATAAACGGTGCTCGCGGTTAGCCTGGCTGAATGAACGGTGCTCACGGTTAGCCTGGATGAAGGAACGGTGCTCGCGGTTAGCCTGGCTGAATGAACGGTGCTCGCGGTTAGTCTGGCTGAATGAACAGTGCTCGCAGTTAGCCTGGCTGAATGAACAGTGCTCGCGGTTAGCCTGGCTAAATGAACAGTGCTCGCGGTTAGCTGGCTGAATGAACGGTGCTCGCGGTTAGCCTGTCTGAATAAACGGTGCTCACGGTTAGCTGGCTGAATAAACGGTGCTCACGGTTAGCCTGGCTGAAGGAACGGTGCTCGCGGTTAGCCTGGCTGAATGAACGGTGCTCACGGTTAGCCTGGCTGAAGGAACGGTGCTCGCGGTTAGCCTGGCTGAATGAACGGTGCTCACGGTTAGCCTGGCTGAAGCAACTGTGCTCGCGGTTAGCCTGGCTGAAGCAACGGTGCTCGCGGTTAGCCTGGCTGAAGCAACGGTGCTCGCGGTTAGCCTGGCTGAAGCAACGGTGCTCGCGGTTAGCCTGGCTGAAGCAACGGTGCTCGCGGTTAGCCTGGCTGAAGCAACGGTGCTCGCGGTTAGCCTGGCTGAAGCAACGGTGCTCGCGGTTAGCCTGGCTGAAGCAACGGTGCTCGCGGTTAGCCTGGCTGAAGCAACGGTGCTCGCGGTTAGTCTGGCTGAAGCAACGGTGCTCGCGGTTAGCCTGGCTGAAGCAACGGTGCTCGCGGTTAGCCTGGCTGAAGCAACGGTGCTCGCGGTTAGTCTGGCTGAAGGAACGGTGCTCACGATTAGCCTGGCTGAGTGAACAGTGCTCGCGGTTAGCCTGGATGAACGAACAGCGCTCGCAGTTAGCCTAGCTGAAAGAACAGTGCTCGCGGTTAGCCTGGATGAACGAACAGCGCTCGCGGTTAGCCTGGCTGAAGGAACTGTGCTCGCGGTTAGCTGGCTGAATGAACGGTGCTCGCGGTCAGCCTGTCTGAATAAACGGTGCTCATAGTTAGCTGGCTGAATAAACGGTGCTCGCGGTTAGCCTGGCTGAATGAACGGTGCTCACGGTTAGCCTGGCTGAAGGAACGGTGCTCGCGGTTAGCCTGGCTGAATGAACGGTGCTCAGGGTTAGCCTGGCTGAAGGAACGGTGCTCGCGGTTAGCCTGGCTGAATGAACGGTGCTCACGGTTAGCCTGGCTGAAGGAACGGTGCTCGCGGTTCGCCTGGCTGAATGAACGGTGCTCGCGGTTAGCCTGGCTGAAGCAACGGTGCTCGCGGTTAGCCTGGCTGAAGCAACGGTGCTCGCGGTTAGCCTGGCTGAAGCAACGGTGCTCGCGGTTAGCCTGGCTGAAGCAACGGTGCTCGCGGTTAGCCTGGCTGAAGCAACGGTGCTCGCGGTTAGCCTGGCTGAAGCAACGGTGCTCGCGGTTAGCCTGGCTGAAGCAACGGTGCTCGCGGTTAGCCTGGCTGAAGCAACGGTGCTCGCGGTTAGCCTGGCTGAAGCAACGGTGCTCGCGGTTAGCCTGGCTGAAGCAACGGTGCTCGCGGTTAGCCTGGCTGAAGCAACGGTGCTCGCGGTTAGCCTGGCTGAAGCAACGGTGCTCGCGGTTAGCCTGGCTGAAGCAACGGTGCTCGCGGTTAGCCTGGCTGAAGCAACGGTGCTCGCGGTTAGCCTGGCTGAAGCAACGGTGCTCGCGGTTAGCCTGGCTGAAGCAACGGTGCTCGCGGTTAGCCTGGCTGAAGGAACGGTGCTCGCGGTTAGCGTGGCTGAAGGAACGGTGCTCGCGGTTAGCCTGGCTGAAGGAACGGTGCTCGCGGTTAGCCTGGCTGAAGGAACGGTGCTCGCAGTTAGCCTGGCTGAGTGAACAGTGCTCGCGGTTAGCGTGGATGAACGAACAGTGCTCACGGTTAGCCTGGATGAACGAACAGCGCTCGCGGTTAGCCTGGCTGAAGCAACGATGCTCGCGGTTAGCCTGGCTGAAGCAACGGTGCTCGCGGTTAGCCTGGCTGAAGGAACAGTGCTCGCGGTTAGCCTGGATGAAGGAACGGTGCTCGCGATTAGCCTGGCTGAAGGAACGGTGCTCGCGGTTAGCCTGGCTGAAGGAACGGTGCTCGCGGTTAGCCTGGCTGAAGGAACAGTGCTCGCGATTAGCCTGGCTGAAGGAACGGTGCTCGCAGTTAGCCTGGCTGAAGGAACTGTGTTCGCGGTTAGCCTGGCTGAAGGAACAGTGCTCGCAGTCAGCCTTGCTCATGAAGGAACGGTGAACGCAGTCAGCTTCGCTCATGAAGGAACGGTGCTCGCGGTCAGTCTCGCTCATTAAGGAACGGTGCTCGCGTTCAGCCTCGCTCATGAAGGAACAGTGATCGCAGTCAGCCTCGCTCATGAAGGAACGGTGCTCGCGGTCAGCCTCGCTCATGGTGGAACGGTGCTCGCGGTCAGCCTCGCTCATGAAGGAACAGTGATCGCGGTCAGCCTCGCTCATGAAGGAACGGTGCTCGCAGTCAGCCTCGCTCATGGAGGAACGGTGATCGCGGTCAGCTTCGCTCATGAAGGAACGGTGCTCGTGTTCATCCTCGCTCATGAAGGAACGGTGATCGCGGTCAGCCTCGCTCATGAAGGAACGGTGCTCGCAGTCAGCCTCGCTCATGAAGGAACAGTGATCGCAGTCAGCCTCGCTCATGAAGGAACGGTGCTCGCGGTCAGCCTCGCTCATGGTGGAACGGTGCTCGCGGTCAGCCTCGCTCATGAAGGAACAGTGATCGCGGTCAGCCTCGCTCATGAAGGAACGGTGCTCGCAGTCAGCCTCGCTCATGGAGGAACGGTGATCGCGGTCAGCTTCGCTCATGAAGGAACGGTGCTCGTGTTCATCCTCGCTCATGAAGGAACGGTGATCGCGGTCAGCCTCGCTCATGAAGGAACGGTGCTCGCAGTCAGCCTCGCTCATGGAGGAACGGTGATCGCGGTCAGCTTCGCTCATGAAGGAACGGTGCTCGTGTTCATCCTCGCTCATGAAGGAACGGTGATCGCGGTCAGCCTCGCTCATGAATGAACGGTGATCGCAGTCAGCCTCGCTCATGGAGGAACGGTGATCGCGGTCAGCTTCGCTCATGAAGGAACGGTGCTCGTGTTCATCCTCGCTCATGGAGGAACGGTGATCGCGGTCAGCTTCGCTCATGAAGGAACGGTGCTCGTGTTCATCCTCGCTCATGAAGGAACGGTGATCGCAGTCAGCCTCGCTCATTAAGGAACGGTGATCGCGCTCAGCCTCGCTAAGGAAGGAACGGTGCTCGCGGTCAGCCTCGCTCATGAAGGAACGGTGCTCGTGTTCATCCTCGCTCATGAAGGAACGGTGATCGCGCTCAGCCTCGCTCATTAAGGAACGGTGATCGCGCTCAGCCTCGCTCATGAAGGAACGGTGCTCACGGTCAGCCTCGCTCATGAAGGAACGGTGCTCACGGTCAGACTCGCTCATGAAGGAACGGTGATCGCGGTCAGCCTCGCTCATGAAGGAACGGTGCTCGCGTTCAGCCTCGCTCATGAAGGAAAGGTGTTCGCGGTCAGCCTCGCTAAGGAAGGAACGGTGCTCACGGTCAGCCTCGCTCATGAAGGAACGGTGCTCGCAGTCAGCCTCGCTCATGAAGGAACGGTGCTCGCAGTCAGCCTCGCGAAGGAAGAAACGGTGATCGCGGTCAGCCTCGCTCATGAAGGAACGGTGCTCGCGGTCAGCCTCGCTCATGAAGGAACGGTGATCGCGGTCAGCCTCGCTCATGAAGGAACGGTGATCGCGGTCAGCCTCGCTCATGAAGGAACGGTGATCGCGGTCAGGCTCGCTCATGAAGGAACGGTGCTCGCGGTCAGCCTCGCTCATGAAGGAACGGTGATCGCGTTCAGCCTCGCTCATGAAGGAACGGTGATCGCGATTAGCCTCGCTCATGAAGGAACGGTGATCGCAGTCAGCCTCGCTCATGGAGGAACGGTGATCGCGGTCAGCTTCGCTCATGAAGGAACGGTGATCGCGATTAGCCTCGCTCATGAAGGAACGGTGATCGCAGTCAGCCTCGCTCATGAAGGAACGGTGATCGCGTTCAGCCTCGCTCATGAAGGAACGGTGATCGCGTTCAGCCTCGCTCATCAAGGAACGGTGATCGCGATTAGCCTCGCTCATTAAGGAACGGTGATCGCAGTCAGCCTCGCTCATGAAGGAACGGTGATCGCGGTCAGCCTCGCTCATGAAGGAACAGTGATCGCAGTCAGCCTCGCTCATGAATGAACAGTGCTCGCAGTTAGCCTGGCTGAGTGAACGGTGCTCGCGGTTAGCCTGGCTGAAGGAACAGTGCTCGCGGTTAGCCTGGCTGAGTGAACAGTGCTCGCGGTTAGCCTGGCTGAAGGAACAGTGCTCGCGGTCAGCCTCGCTCAAGAAGGAACGGTGCTCGCAGTCAGCCTCGCGAAGGAAGAAACGGTGATCGCGGTCAGCCTCGCTCATGAAGGAACGGTGATCGCGGTCAGCCTCGCTCATGAAGGAACGGTGATCGCGGTCAGGCTCGCTCATGAAGGAACGGTGATCGCGGTCAGCCTCGCTCATGAAGGAACGGTGATCGCGGTCAGCCTCGCTCATGAAGGAACGGTGATCGCGGTCAGGCTCGCTCATGAAGGAACGGTGCTCGCGGTCAGCCTCGCTCATGAAGGAACGGTGATCGCGTTCAGCCTCGCTCATGAAGGAACGGTGATCGCGATTAGCCTCGCTCATGAAGGAACGGTGATCGCAGTCAGCCTCGCTCATGGAGGAACGGTGATCGCGGTCAGCTTCGCTCATGAAGGAACGGTGATCGCGATTAGCCTCGCTCATGAAGGAACGGTGATCGCAGTCAGCCTCGCTCATGAAGGAACGGTGATCGCGTTCAGCCTCGCTCATGAAGGAACGGTGATCGCGTTCAGCCTCGCTCATGAAGGAACGGTGATCGCGATTAGCCTCGCTCATTAAGGAACGGTGATCGCAGTCAGCCTCGCTCATGAAGGAACGGTGATCGCGGTTAGCCTCGCTCATGAAGGAACAGTGATCGCAGTCAGCCTCGCTCATGAATGAACGGTGCTCGCGGTTAGCCTGGCTGAAGGAACAGTGCTCGCGGTTAGCCTGGCTGAGTGAACAGTGCTCGCGGTTAGCCTGGCTGAAGGAACAGTGCTCGCGGTCAGCCTCGCTCAAGAAGGAACGGTGCTCGCAGTCAGCCTCGCGAAGGAAGAAACGGTGATCGCGGTCAGCCTCGCTCATGAAGGAACGGTGATCGCGGTCAGCCTCGCTCATGAAGGAACGGTGATCGCAGTCAGCCTCGCTCATGAATGAACGGTGCTCGCGGTTAGCCTGGCTGAAGGAACAGTGCTCGCGGTTAGCCTGGCTGAAGGAACAGTGCTCGCGGTTAGCCTGGCTGAGTGAACAGTGCTCGCGGTTAGCCTGGCTGAGTGAACAGTGCTCGCGGTTAGCCTGGCTGAAGGAACAGTGCTCGCGGTCAGCCTCGCTCATGAAGGAACGGTGCTCGCAGTCAGCCTCGCGAAGGAAGAAACGGTGATCGCGGTCAGCCTCGCTCATGAAGGAACGGTGATCGCGGTCAGCCTCGCTCATGAAGGAACGGTGATCGCGGTCAACCTCGCTCATGAAGGAACGGTGATCGCGGTCAGCCTCGCTCATGAAGGAACAGTGATCGCGGTCAGCCTCGCTCATGAAGGAACGGTGACCGCGGTCAGCCTCGCTCATGAAGGAACGGTGATCGCGTTCAGCCTCGCTCATGAAGGAACGGTGATCGCGTTCAGCCTCTCTAATGAAGGAACGGTGATCGCTGTCAGCCTCGCTCATGAAGGAACAGTGATCGCAGTCAGCCTCGCTCATGAAGGAACAGTGCTCGCGGTTAGCCTGGCTGAAGGAACTGTGCTCGCGGTTAGTCTGGCTGAATGAACAGTGCTCGCAGTTAGCCTGGCTGAGTGAACGGTGCTCGCGGTTAGCCTGGCTGAAGGAACAGTGCTCGCGGTTAGCCTGGCTGAGTGAACAGTGCTCGCGGTTAGCCTGGCTGAAGGAACAGTGCTCGCAGTTAGCCTAGCTCATGAAGGAACGGTACTCGCAGTCAGCCTCACTCATGAAGGAACGGTGATCGCGTTCAGCCTCGCTCATGAAGGAACGGTGATCGCGATTAGCCTCGCTCATTAAGGAACGGTGATCGCAGTCAGCCTCGCTCATGAAGGAACGGTGATCGCGGTTAGCCTCGCTCATGAAGGAACAGTGATCGCAGTCAGCCTCGCTCATGAATGAACAGTGCTCGCAGTTAGCCTGGCTGAGTGAACGGTGCTCGCGGTTAGCCTGGCTGAAGGAACAGTGCTCGCGGTTAGCCTGGCTGAGTGAACAGTGCTCGCGGTTAGCCTGGCTGAAGGAACAGTGCTCGCGGTCAGCCTCGCTCAAGAAGGAACGGTGCTCGCAGTCAGCCTCGCGAAGGAAGAAACGGTGATCGCGGTCAGCCTCGCTCATGAAGGAACGGTGATCGCGGTCAGCCTCGCTCATGAAGGAACGGTGATCGCAGTCAGCCTCGCTCATGAATGAACGGTGCTCGCGGTTAGCCTGGCTGAAGGAACAGTGCTCGCGGTTAGCCTGGCTGAAGGAACAGTGCTCGCGGTTAGCCTGGCTGAGTGAACAGTGCTCGCGGTTAGCCTGGCTGAGTGAACAGTGCTCGCGGTTAGCCTGGCTGAAGGAACAGTGCTCGCGGTCAGCCTCGCTCATGAAGGAACGGTGCTCGCAGTCAGCCTCGCGAAGGAAGAAACGGTGATCGCGGTCAGCCTCGCTCATGAAGGAACGGTGATCGCGGTCAGCCTCGCTCATGAAGGAACGGTGATCGCGGTCAACCTCGCTCATGAAGGAACGGTGATCGCGGTCAGCCTCGCTCATGAAGGAACAGTGATCGCGGTCAGCCTCGCTCATGAAGGAACGGTGACCGCGGTCAGCCTCGCTCATGAAGGAACGGTGATCGCGTTCAGCCTCGCTCATGAAGGAACGGTGATCGCGTTCAGCCTCTCTAATGAAGGAACGGTGATCGCTGTCAGCCTCGCTCATGAAGGAACAGTGATCGCAGTCAGCCTCGCTCATGAAGGAACAGTGCTCGCGGTTAGCCTGGCTGAAGGAACTGTGCTCGCGGTTAGTCTGGCTGAATGAACAGTGCTCGCAGTTAGCCTGGCTGAGTGAACGGTGCTCGCGGTTAGCCTGGCTGAAGGAACAGTGCTCGCGGTTAGCCTGGCTGAGTGAACAGTGCTCGCGGTTAGCCTGGCTGAAGGAACAGTGCTCGCAGTTAGCCTAGCTCATGAAGGAACGGTACTCGCAGTCAGCCTCACTCATGAAGGAACGGTGACCGCGGTCAGCCTCGCTCATGGAGGAACGGTGACCGCGGTCAGACTCGCTCATGAAGGAACGGTGATCGCAGTCAGCCTCGCTCATGAAGGAACGGTGACCGCGGTCAGCCTCACTCATGAAGGAACGGTGATCGCAGTCAGCCTCGCTCATGAAGGAACGGTGACCGCGGTCAGCCTCACTCATGAAGGAACGGTGACCGCGGTCAGACTCGCTCATGAAGGAACGGTGACCGCGGTCAGACTCGCTCATGAAGGAACGGTGATCGCAGTCAGCCTCACTCATGAAGGAACGGTGACCGCGGTCAGCCTCACTCATGAAGGAACGGTGACCGCGGTCAGACTCGCACATGAAGGAACGGTGATCGCAGTCAGCCTCGCTCATGAAGGAACGGTGATCGCGGTCAGCCTCGCTAAGGAAGTGACAGTGTTCGTGGTCAGCCTTGCTCATGAAGGAACGGTGATCGCAGTCAGCCTCGCTCATGAAGGAACGGTGCTCGCGGTCAGCCTCGCTCATGGTGGAACGGTGCACGCGGTCAGCCTCGCTCATGAAGGAACGGTGGTCGCAGTCAGCCTCGCTCATGAAGGAACGGTGATCGCGGTCAGCCTCGCTCATGAAAGAACGGTGATCGCGGTCAGCCTCGCTCATGGTGGAACGGTGCACGCGGTCAGCCTCGCTCATGAAGGAACGGTGGTCGCAGTCAGCCTCGCTCATGAAGGAACGGTGATCGCGGTCAGCCTCGCTAAGGAAGGAACGGTGCTCGCGGTCAGCCTCGCTAAGAAAGGAACGGTGCTCGCGGTCAGCCTCGCTCATGAAGGAACGGTGCTTGCGGTCAGCCTCGCTCATGAAGGAACGGTGATCGCGGTCAGCCTCGCTCATGAAGGAACGGTGATCGCGTTCAGCCTCGCTCATGAAGGAACGGTGATCGCGGTCAGCCTCGCTCATGAAGGAACGGTGCTCGCGGTCAGCCTCGCTCATGAAGGAACGGTGATCGCGTTCAGCCTCGCTCATGAAGGAACGGTGATCGCGTTCAGCCTCGCTCATGAAGGAACGGTGCCCGCGGTCAGCCTCGCTCATGAAGGAACGGTGATCGCAGTCGTCCTTGCTCATGAAGGAAATGTGCTCGCGGTCAGTCTCGCTCATTAAGGAACGGTGATCGCGTTCAGCCTCGCTCATGAAGGAACGGTGATCGCGTTCAGCCTCGCTCATGAAGGAACGGTGCTCACAGTCAGCCTCGCTCATGAAGGAACGGTGCTCGTGGTCAGCCTCGCTCATTAAGGAACGGTGATCGCGGTCAGTCTCGCTCATTAAGGAACGGTGATCGCGGTCAGTCTCGCTCATTAAGGAACGGTGCTCGCAGTCATCCTTGCTCATGAAGGAAATGTGCTCGCGGTCAGTCTCGCTCATTAAGGAACGGTGCTCGCGGTCAGCCTCGCTCATGAAGGAACGGTGATCGCGGTCAGCATCGCTCATGAAGGAACGGTGATCGCAGTCAGCCTCGCTCATTAAGGAACGGTGCTCGCAGCCAGCCTCGCTCATTAAGGAACGGTGCTCGTGGTCAGCCTCGCTCATGAAGGAACGGTGCTCGCGGTCAGCCTCGCTCATGAAGGTACGGTGATCGCGCTCAGCCTCGCTAAGGAAGGAACGGTGATCGCGGTCAGCCTCACTCATGAAGGAACGGTGATCGCAGTCAGCCTCGCTCATGAAGGAACGGTGATCGCGGTCAGCCTCGCTCATGAAGGAACGGTGCTCGTGGTCAGCCTCGCTCATTGAGGAACGGTGGTCGCGGTCAGCCTCGCTCATGAAGGAACGGTGATCGCGTTCAGCCTCGCTCATGAAGGAACGGTGCTCGTGGTCAGCCTCGCTCATTGAGGAACGGTGGTCGCGGTCAGCCTCGCTCATGAAGGAACGGTGATCGCGTTCAGCCTCGCTCATGAAGGAACGGTGATCGCGGTCAGCCTCGCTAAGGAAGGAACGGTGTTCGCGGTCAGCCTCGCTAAGGAAGGAACGGTGATCGCGGTCAGCCTCGCTAAGGAAGGACGGTGTTCGCGGTCAGCCTCGCTAAGAAAGGAACGGTGCTCGCAGTCAGCCTCGCTCATGAACAAACGGTGCTCGCGGGCAGCCTTGCTCATGAACAAACGGTGCTCGCGGTCAGCCTCGCTGGACTGAGTATAGCCGACAGAACGAACGGAAAAATTTTCAAACTTTTTTTGAAATGTAGAATACCCAATTCATTTTTTTTCCAATTAAGGGGCAATTTAGCGTGGCACATCCACCTACCCTGCACATCTTTTTTGGGATGTGGGGGTGAAACCCACGCAAACACAGGGAGAATGTGCAAACTCCACACAGACAGTGACCCAGAGCTGGGGTCGAACCTGGGATCTCGGCACCGTGAGGCCGCAGTGCTAACCCCCTGCCCCACCTTGCTGTCCTAAATTTTTCAAACTCAACCAGTTGAAATGCAAAAGAAAACGACACTGACATCCCTGTTGGAACTTCAGTGCGCGGATGACATCACCATCTCCACTCTCTCAGAAACTAATCTCCAAGCCATGCTTAACACCTTCACAGAAGCATTGCAAAGAGATTAGTCTCAACCTCAACAGAGCAAATCCTTTACCAACCCACCCCAGGACATGGTCCAGTCTCTCCGTCCAACAAGATCAATGGAGAAACCCTACCAAAAGTGGAACAGTTTACAGAGTTGCAGAGCCACCTCTCTGCTACGGTTGGCATTGATGGGGAGATCCAACATCATATCCAATCCGTGAGCACCTCCTTTGGACGCGAGTCTTGAACGGCCGCGACATCCATGCTGACACCAAGATCCTCGTCATCGATGTTTGCAGCATGGAAACAGGCCCTTGGGCCCAGGTTCTCCATGCCGCCCAGTTCCTATCATTAAGCTAGTCCCACTTGCCCACATTGGCCCATATCCGTCTATACCCACCCTGCCCATTTAACTGTCTAACTACTTTTAAAAGGAAAACATTGTACCCGCCTCTACCACTGCCCCTGGCAGCCCGTTCCAGATGCTCACCACCCTCTGTGTGAAAAAATTTCTCCTCTGGTCTCTTTTGTATCTCTCCCCTCAAACCTGTGCTCTGTATTTCTAGACTCCTCTACCTTTCAAAAAAATGTCGATTATCTACCTTATCTATGCTCCTCATTATTTTCTAGCTCTATAAGATCACCCCTAAGCCTCCTACGCCCCAGGGAAAAAAGTCCCAGCCTATCCAGCCTCTCCTTATAACTCAGACCATCAAGTCCTGGTAGCATCCTCGTAAATCTCCTTGGCACACTTTCTAGTTTAACAATATCCTTCCTATAATAGAGTGACCAGAACTGAACACAGTATTCCATGTGTGGTCTTACCAAAGACTTGTGCAACTTCCACACGACGTTCCAACTCCTGTATTCAATATTCTGACCAATAAAACCTAGCATGCTGAATGCCTTCTTCACCACCCTGTCCATCTGCAACTCCACCTTCAAGGAGCTAGGAACCTGTACTCCTAGATCTCTTTGTTCTGTAACTCTCCCCAACTCCCTACCATTAACGGAGTAGGTCCTACCCTGATTTGATCTGCCAAAATGCATCACCACACATTTATCCAAATTAAACTCCATCTGCCATTTATCAGCCCACTGGCCCAATTGGTCATGATCCTGTTGCAATCTTATATAACTTCCTTCACTATCCACTATGCCACCAATCATGGTGTCATCTGCAAACTTACTAGCCATGCCTCTTACATTCTGATATACAAATCATTAATATATATAACAAATAACAGTGGACCAGCATCAATCTCTGAGGCACACCGCTGGTCACAGGCCTCCAGTTTGAAAAACAACCCTCCACAACCACCCTTTAGCTTCGGTCACCAAGCCAATTTTGTATCTAATTGGCTACCTCACTCTGGATTCCGAGAGATTTAACCTTTTGCATCAACGTACCATGCAGTACGTTTTCAAAGGCCTTGCTATAGTCCATGTAGACAATGTCGACTGCACTGCCTTCATCTACCTTCTTGGTTACCCCTTCAAAATAACTCAATCAAATTCATGAGACATGACTTTCCACTTACAAAGCCATGCTGACTTTGCCTAATTAGCCCTTGCCTGTCTAAATGCCTGTAGATCCTGTCCCTCAGAATATCTTCTAACAATTTACCCACTACAGAAGTAAGGCTAACCGGTCTGTAGTTCCCAGGCTTATCCCTAAAGCCCTTCGCCCTTCTTGAACAAGGGCACAACATTTGCTACCCTCCAATCTTCAGGCACCTCTGCTGTGGCTGTCGATGATTCAAATATCTCAACAAAGGGGCTAGCAATTTCCTCCCTAGCCTCCCACAACGTGTACAAGATGTCGTCCTCCCAACTCTTCTGTATGGCGCAGGAACTTGGGCTATGTACAGGCGCCACCTCAAGGCCCTGGAGAGGTACCATTAATGCTATCTACAGATTCGCCGCATCAACTGAGAGCACCAGCATCAGGGGCATGATCATCTGAAACCAACTCCGTTGGGCCAACCTTGTGCTTAGGATGGTCGGCACGGGCTTGGAGGGCCGAAGGGCCTGTTCCTGTGCTGTACATTTCTTTGTTCTTTGATGTCAGAGTCCCGACTGCCAAAGCAAATCTTCTCCGGTCAAGGAAAGTTCCCGAATAAAGGAAGCGCTTCAAAGACACCCTGCAGGTTTACCACAAGGATGCCTACGGCGCTGAGGACCCGGGTTCGATCCCAGCCCCGGGTCACTGTCTGTGTGGAGTTTGCACATTCTCCCCGTGTCGGTGTGGGTTTCACCCACACAACCCAAAGGTGTGCAGGCTAGGTGGATTGGGTACTCTAAATTTATATTTAAAAAGGTTTACCTCAAGGAATAAAACATCAAGTCAATGCCTGGGAGACCCTTGCTCAGAAGAGACCTACTTGGAGGGACCTTGCTCTTTCAAGGGCTGAAATAAGGAAGGCGAAGAGGAAGCATGAGGAATGGTTAGCAGGCTGAGGTAAAACAAATAGTAAAATGTTCTTCAAACATATTAATAGTAAAAGATTAATGGAGGATAGAGTGGAGTCCATAATGGACAAGCAGAGTAAGCTGCTCATTGCAGCAGAGGGTATGGCAGAGGTACTAAATTAGTACTTGGCTTCTGTCTATACCAGAACTGAAGATGGTGACAATAATCCAGTTGAAAATGCGGGTGTTGAGCAACTCAGCAGTATAATGATAAAGAGGTGCTAAAAAGGTTGGCACCACTCTAGGTAGAGAAGTGGCCAGCCCGGATGGGATGCATCCTAGATTGCTCAGAGAGGTAACGCAGCAAATTGCGGAGCCGTTGACAGAAATTTTCCAAGTCTCTCTGAACACAGGATTGGTCCCGGGAGACTGGAGGATTGCAAATGTGATGCCTTTGTTTAAGAAAGGGGCAAAGGATAACCCAGGAAACTACAGACCCGTCAGCTTGACAGCAATAGTTGGAAAACCGACGGAGGCCATAATACGGGATAAGATAAATATACACTTTGGAGAAAAATAAGTTAATACCAGACAGTCCACACGGCTTTGTATGGGACAGGTGCCTGACAAATTTAACTGAGTTCTTTGATGAGGTAACACAGGCAGTGGATGAGGGTAATGTCGTTGGTGTTGTATATTTGGACTTTCAGAAAGCATTTGATACGGTGTCACATGGCAGGTTGGTTAGCAAATTTTAAATGTTTGGGATTGATGAGTCCTTGGCAGCATGGATTAGAAGTTGGCCAAGAGTCCCCGTATCTGCTAGGTCTCACCCCTGCAACCCAAAGATATGCAGGTGGATTGGCCCCGCTAAATTGTCCCTTAATTGGAATTTTTTTTAAGTTGGCTAAGAGATAGGTAACAGAAGGTAGATGTTATTTCTCAGACTGGAGACGGGTTGAAAGAGGTGTTCCCCAAGACTCAGTGTTAGGAGCCTTGCTTTTTCTTATTTCTATTAATGATTTAGAGGTGGGTGTTGAGGGAAATTTCTCTTAATTTGCAGATGATACTAAGCTAGGGAGAATAGTGAATTGCAAGGATGATGCTGAGTGACTTCAGTTGGCCAAATAGGTAGACACCTGGCAGATGCAAATGAATTTCAATGCAGAGAAATGAGAGGTAATGAAATTGGGAGAAGAAACCTGGGGACACAATACAGGCTCAATGGTACAGCTTTGAGGGGAGTAAAGGAACAGAGAGTACTCGGGGTTCAAGTGCATAATTCTCTGAAGGTGGCCAGGCAAATTGAAACACTTGTTATGAAGCCTTATAGGATTCTTGAGTTTATAAATAGAGGCACAGAGTATAAAAGCAAGAAAGTGATGCTATACCTCTACAGATCATTGGTAAGGCATTTGGAGTATTGTGTTCAGTTCTGGGCATCTTATTTAAGGAAGGGTGTTAAAGCACTAGAGACTGCAGAAGAGAATTACTATAATGATGCCAGGAATGAGGAATTTTAGATACAATGAAAGATGAGAGAAATTGGGTTTGTTCTACTTAGAGCAGAGAAGATTAAGAGGTGACCTTATTGAGGTGTTCAAAATTATGAACAATTTTGACAGGATAAAGAAGGACATTCTGTTTCCACTAGTTGGTATATCAGTGATTAAGGGGTCACAATTTCAAGATTGCTAGGAGTGAGATGAGGAGAAACTTCTTTACTCAGAGTTGTTGGGGTTTGGAATGCACTTCTTGGGAGAGTGGTGGAGGTGGATTCTATAGGCGATTTCAAAAAGAACTGGATACATGTTTAAAACTGCTGAATTTAGAGGGCTATGGAGATAGGGCTGGGGAATGGGACTAGCTGGGTAGTTCTTTCAGGAGCCAGTGCAGATCACGATGGAGCGAATGGCCTCCTTCTGTGCTGTAGCATTCTATGACCCCATAATTCTTCAAGAGGAGGCCCGGAAAACGAGCCCAAGAATTAAATACCAGCGATCTAGAGTCCAAGAACCAATCCCACCACTGCGGAAACACCTGCCAAGTGTATGGTCGAAGACGCGGCTCTAGGATTGGAATCATAAGCCACACAAGAACCCACAGAACCCATCCATGATCAGTAACTGAGTTTCTTAGGTGAACACTCATACTCGTTAGCAAACGATTGCTGAAGAATAATAATTTAGGGGGTTATTGCAGGTATTTAGAGGCGTGTTGGGTGTATTTGAGGGTCTTTTGGGGGCTTGTGAGTATTTAGGGGGCTTGTGAGTATTTGGGGGGGGGGGTTGAGGGGTATTTAGGGAGTTGGGGGATATTCGGGGGGGTTGGCCGTATTCAGCGGGGTTGGCCGTATTCAGCGGGGTTGGCCGTATTCAGCGGGGTTGGCCGTATTCAGCGGGGTTGGCCGTATTCAGGGGGGTTGGCCGTATTCAGGGGGGTTGGCCGTATTCAGGGGGGTTGGCCGTATTCAGGGGGGCTGGCCGTATTCAGGGGGGCTGGCCGTATTCAGGGGGGCTGGCCGTATTCAGCGGGGCTGGCCGTATTCAGCGGGGCTGGCCGTATTCAGCGGGGCTGGCCGTATTCAGCGGGGCTGGCCGTATTCAGCGGGGCTGGCCGTATTCAGCGGGGCTGGCCGTATTCAGCGGGGCTGGCCGTATTCAGCGGGGCTGGCCGTATTCAGCGGGGCTGGCCGTATTCAGCGGGGCTGGCCGTATTCAGCGGGGCTGGCCGTATTCAGCGGGGCTGGCCGTATTCAGCGGGGCTGGCCGTATTCAGCGGGGCTGGCCGTATTCAGCGGGGCTGGCCGTATTCAGCGGGGCTGGCCGTATTCAGCGGGGCTGGCCGTATTCAGCGGGGCTGGCCGTATTCAGCGGGGCTGGCCGTATTCAGCGGGGCTGGCCGTATTCAGCGGGGCTGGCCGTATTCAGCGGGGCTGGCCGTATTCAGCGGGGCTGGCCGTATTCAGCGGGGCTGGCCGTATTCAGCGGGGCTGGCCGTATTCAGCGGGGCTGGCCGTATTCAGCGGGGCTGGCCGTATTCAGCGGGGCTGGCCGTATTCAGCGGGGCTGGCCGTATTCAGCGGGGCTGGCCGTATTCAGCGGGGCTGGCCGTATTCAGCGGGGCTGGCCGTATTCAGCGGGGCTGGCCGTATTCAGCGGGGCTGGCCGTATTCAGCGGGGCTGGCCGTATTCAGCGGGGCTGGCCGTATTCAGCGGGGCTGGCCGTATTCAGCGGGGCTGGCCGTATTCAGCGGGGCTGGCCGTATTCAGCGGGGCTGGCCGTATTCAGCGGGGCTGGCCGTATTCAGCGGGGCTGGCCGTATTCAGCGGGGCTGGCCGTATTCAGCGGGGCTGGCCGTATTCAGCGGGGCTGGCCGTATTCAGCGGGGCTGGCCGTATTCAGCGGGGCTGGCCGTATTCAGCGGGGCTGGCCGTATTCAGCGGGGCTGGCCGTATTCAGCGGGGCTGGCCGTATTCAGCGGGGCTGGCCGTATTCAGCGGGGCTGGCCGTATTCAGCGGGGCTGGCCGTATTCAGCGGGGCTGGCCGTATTCAGCGGGGCTGGCCGTATTCAGCGGGGCTGGCCGTATTCAGCGGGGCTGGCCGTATTCAGCGGGGCTGGCCGTATTCAGCGGGGCTGGCCGTATTCAGCGGGGCTGGCCGTATTCAGCGGGGCTGGCCGTATTCAGCGGGGCTGGCCGTATTCAGCGGGGCTGGCCGTATTCAGCGGGGCTGGCCGTATTCAGCGGGGCTGGCCGTATTCAGCGGGGCTGGCCGTATTCAGCGGGGCTGGCCGTATTCAGCGGGGCTGGCCGTATTCAGCGGGGCTGGCCGTATTCAGCGGGGCTGGCCGTATTCAGCGGGGCTGGCCGTATTCAGCGGGGCTGGCCGTATTCAGCGGGGCTGGCCGTATTCAGCGGGGCTGGCCGTATTCAGCGGGGCTGGCCGTATTCAGCGGGGCTGGCCGTATTCAGCGGGGCTGGCCGTATTCAGCGGGGCTGGCCGTATTCAGCGGGGCTGGCCGTATTCAGCGGGGCTGGCCGTATTCAGCGGGGCTGGCCGTATTCAGCGGGGCTGGCCGTATTCAGCGGGGCTGGCCGTATTCAGCGGGGCTGGCCGTATTCAGCGGGGCTGGCCGTATTCAGCGGGGCTGGCCGTATTCAGCGGGGCTGGCCGTATTCAGCGGGGCTGGCCGTATTCAGCGGGGCTGGCCGTATTCAGCGGGGCTGGCCGTATTCAGCGGGGCTGGCCGTATTCAGCGGGGCTGGCCGTATTCAGCGGGGCTGGCCGTATTCAGCGGGGCTGGCCGTATTCAGCGGGGCTGGCCGTATTCAGCGGGGCTGGCCGTATTCAGCGGGGCTGGCCGTATTCAGCGGGGCTGGCCGTATTCAGCGGGGCTGGCCGTATTCAGCGGGGCTGGCCGTATTCAGCGGGGCTGGCCGTATTCAGCGGGGCTGGCCGTATTCAGCGGGGCTGGCCGTATTCAGCGGGGCTGGCCGTATTCAGCGGGGCTGGCCGTATTCAGCGGGGCTGGCCGTATTCAGCGGGGCTGGCCGTATTCAGCGGGGCTGGCCGTATTCAGCGGGGCTGGCCGTATTCAGCGGGGCTGGCCGTATTCAGCGGGGCTGGCCGTATTCAGCGGGGCTGGCCGTATTCAGCGGGGCTGGCCGTATTCAGCGGGGCTGGCCGTATTCAGCGGGGCTGGCCGTATTCAGCGGGGCTGGCCGTATTCAGCGGGGCTGGCCGTATTCAGCGGGGCTGGCCGTATTCAGCGGGGCTGGCCGTATTCAGCGGGGCTGGCCGTATTCAGCGGGGCTGGCCGTATTCAGCGGGGCTGGCCGTATTCAGCGGGGCTGGCCGTATTCAGCGGGGCTGGCCGTATTCAGCGGGGCTGGCCGTATTCAGCGGGGCTGGCCGTATTCAGCGGGGCTGGCCGTATTCAGCGGGGCTGGCCGTATTCAGCGGGGCTGGCCGTATTCAGCGGGGCTGGCCGTATTCAGCGGGGCTGGCCGTATTCAGCGGGGCTGGCCGTATTCAGCGGGGCTGGCCGTATTCAGCGGGGCTGGCCGTATTCAGCGGGGCTGGCCGTATTCAGCGGGGCTGGCCGTATTCAGCGGGGCTGGCCGTATTCAGCGGGGCTGGCCGTATTCAGCGGGGCTGGCCGTATTCAGCGGGGCTGGCCGTATTCAGCGGGGCTGGCCGTATTCAGCGGGGCTGGCCGTATTCAGCGGGGCTGGCCGTATTCAGCGGGGCTGGCCGTATTCAGCGGGGTTGGCCGTATTCAGCGGGGTTGGCCGTATTCAGCGGGGTTGGCCGTATTCAGCGGGGTTGGCCGTATTCAGCGGGGTTGGCCGTATTCAGCGGGGTTGGCCGTATTCAGCGGGGTTGGCCGTATTCAGCGGGGTTGGCCGTATTCAGCGGGGTTGGCCGTATTCAGCGGGGTTGGCCGTATTCAGCGGGGTTGGCCGTATTCAGCGGGGTTGGCCGTATTCAGCGGGGTTGGCCGTATTCAGCGGGGTTGGCCGTATTCAGCGGGGTTGGCCGTATTCAGCGGGGTTGGCCGTATTCAGCGGGGTTGGCCGTATTCAGCGGGGTTGGCCGTATTCAGCGGGGTTGGCCGTATTCAGGGGGGTTGGCCGTATTCAGGGGGGTTGGCCGTATTTAGGGGGTTGGCCGTATTTAGGGGGGTTGGCCGTATTTAGGGGGTTGGCCGTATTTAGGGGGTTGGCTGTATTTAGGGGGTTGGCTGTATTTAGGGGGTTGGCTGTATTTAGGGGGTTGGCTGTATTTAGAGGGTTGGCTGTATTTAGAGGGTTGGCTGTATTTAGAGGGTTGGCTGTATTTAGGGGGGTTGGCTGTATTTAGGGGGGTTGGCTGTATTTAGGGGGGTTGGCTGTATTTAGGGGGGTTGGCTGTATTTAGGGGGGTTGGCTGTATTTAGGGGGGTTGGCTGTATTTAGGGGGGTTGGCTGTATTTAGGGGGGTTGGCTGTATTTAGGGGGGTTGGCTGTATTTAGGGGGGTTTGGCTGCATTTAGGGGGGTTTGGCTGTATTCAGGGGGGTTTGGCTGTATTCAGGGGGGTTGGCTGTATTCAGGGGGGTTGGCTGTATTTAGGGGGGTTTGGCTGTATTTAGGGGGTTTGGCTGTATTTAGGGGGGTTGGCTGTATTTAGGGGGGTTGGCTGTATTTAGGGGGTTTGGCTGTATTTAGGGGGGTTTGGCTGTATTCAGGGGGGTTGGCTGTATTCAGGGGGGTTGGCTGTATTTAGGGGGGGTTGGCTGTATTTAGGGGGGTTTGGCTGTATTTAGGGGGGTTGGCTGTATTCAGGGGGGTTGGCTGTATTTAGGGGGGTTTGGCTGTATTCAGGGGGGTTGGCTGTATTTAGGGGGGTTGGCTGTATTTAGGGGGGTTTGGCTGTATTCAGGGGGGTTGGCTGTATTTAGGGGGGTTTGGCTGTATTCAGGGGGGTTGGCTGTATTCAGGGGGGTTGGCTGTATTTAGGGGGGTTGGCTGTATTTAGGGGGGTTGGCTGTATTTAGGGGGGTTGGCTGTATTCAGGGGGGTTGGCTGTATTTAGGGGGGTTGGCTGTATTCAGGGGGGTTGGCTGTATTTAGGGGGGTTGGCTGTATTTAGGGGGGTTGGCTGTATTTAAGGGGTTTTGCTGTATTTAAGGGGTTTTGCTGTATTTAGGGGGTTTGGCTGTATTCAGGGGGGTTGGCTGTATTCAGGGGGGTTTGGCTGTATTTAGGGGGGTTGGCTGTATTCAGGGGGGTTGGCTGTATTCAGGGGGGTTGGCTGTATTTAGGGGGTTTGGCTGTATTCAGGGGGGTTGGCTGTATTTAGGGGGGTTGGCTGTATTTAGGGGGGTTGGCTGTATTTAAGGGGTTTTGCTGTATTTAAGGGGTTTTGCTGTATTTAGGGGGTTTGGCTGTATTTAGGGGGGTTTGGCTGTATTCAGGGGGGTTGGCTGTATTTAGGGGGGTTTGGCTGTATTCAGGGGGTTTGGCTGTATTTGGGGGGTTGGCTGTATTTAGGGGGGTTTGGCTGTATTTAGGGGGTTTGGCTGTATTTGGGGGGTATTTAGGGGGTTTTGAGGATATTTAGGGATATTATGGGGGGCGGTCCCGCCTCCTCTCAGTTCCGGACTCTCTAATTCCTGAAGCAGCCACCGCGGATCCTCCGCCCCCGCAGGAAGCTGCGAGCCGGCGGCGAGGCTCAGGAAAGCCCGAGGTCTCTCCCCCGGTGTCAGGGCCCAGCTTCCATCCCCGGCTCGCGCCGTGTTTCCGAGTCCCGGGCCCAGCTCTCCCGCTCCCCATACTCACATCTGCGCCACCACTTTCTGCCGAAACGCGAGGCTCCGCCAGTCGCTGTCGTTCACATTCACATCCATGGTGCGGCCGGACTGACTCACCGAACAACGCACAGCCTGACGGTCAGGGGCAGGATCGGGAGGAGCCGGCAGGCGGGAGGAGTCCTCCCACCGCACGCGGCGTCAAGACCTCCCACCATAGGGGGCCCTGAGTCCTCCCACCGCACGCGGCGTCAAGACATCCCACCATAGGGGGCCCTGAGTCCTCCCACCCCACGTGTCGCCGACTCCTCCCACCGCACCATGCGTCGACTCCTCCCATCGCAGGAGACGTCGACTCCGCCCACCGCACGGGGCGCCGACACTCCTCCCGGACGGGGCGCCGACTCCACCCACCGCACGGGGCGCCGACTCCACCCACCGCACGGTGCGCTGACCCCTCCCACCGCAGGGGGTGCTGATTCCTTGCCATCTGATTGAGATGACAATGTCCGAAACTCCAGGGAATAAAGATCCTTTCCCCTCAATATCTCCACATAGAATAAGCTGCATTCCCAACAAACAATTTATTCAATCAGGTTGTCCTGTAAATTTTAAATTATGTGTCACTGACACTCCTCCAGTGAAATACGGATGAAATTATCTAAAGAAGGGATGTG
Organism: Scyliorhinus torazame; assembly: GCF_047496885.1. NCBI lineage: Eukaryota > Metazoa > Chordata > Chondrichthyes > Carcharhiniformes > Scyliorhinidae > Scyliorhinus > Scyliorhinus torazame. The sequence goes on from NC_092707.1 coordinate 108,162,370, forward strand.
CCATCAATGAAGACGAGTGATGAACCTAGCTGAGGCTTTAATAGACTGAACAGAAAACCTCCTGGCCTTGGATCCCAAACTGAGGCAGCCGCGGAGCCTAGCCCCCTTTATACCAAGCCCGGGGGGAGACGGAGCCAGCAGGCAGTAGTTTACCACATTACATATAATACAGTACGAAGTCTTACAACACCAGGTTAAAGTCCAACAGGTTTGTTTCGATGTCACTAGCTTTCGGAGCGCTGCTCCTTCCTCAGGTGAATGAAGAGGTCTGTTCCAGAAACACATATATAGACAAATTCAAAGATGCCAAACAATGCTAGGAATGCGACCATTAGCAGGTGATTAAATCTTTACAGATCCAGAGATGGGGTAACCCCAGGTTAAAGAGGTGTGAATTGTACCAAGCCAGGACAGTTGGTAGGATTTCGCAGGCCAGATGGTGGGGGATGAATGTAATGCGACATTCCCCAGTCGGGGAACACTTCAGCAGTCAAGGGCATTCAGCCTCTGATCTCCGGGTAAGCATTCTCCAAGGCGGCCTTCAGGACCCGCGACAACGCAGAATCGCCGAGCAGAAACTTACAGCCAAGTTCCGCACACATGAGTGCGGCCTCAACCGGGACCTGGGATTCATGTCGCATTACATTCATCCCCCACCATCTGGCCTGTGAAATCCTACCAACTGTCCTGGCTTGGTACAATTCACACCTCTTTAACCTGGGGTTACCCCATCTCTGGATCTGTAAAGATTTAATCACCTGCTAATGCTCGCATTCCAAGCATTGTTTGGCATCTTTGAATTTGTCTATATATGTGTTTCTGGAACAGACCTCTTCATTCACCTGAGGAAGGAGCAGCGCTCCGAAAGCTAGTGACATCGAAACAAACCTGTTGGACTTTAACCTGGTGTTGTAAGACTTCGTACTGTGCTCACCCCAGTCCAACGCCGGCATCTCCACATCATATAATACAGTGGCAGTTTACCACAATACACAGATTATATACTACAGTGGTTCAGACCCAGCAGGGACAAGCCCAGGCATGTAACAGTACAACAGTACAATACAGTGGTTTACCACAAGACCATCAGAATTTTTAAGATCAGGATGCCTGCCCAACCTACTATTAGGAATAATAAATATTAATAATAAATGGCAACACCTTATTCCTTAAGCATGGACCCCGAATGTCCACATCAGTTCCTCAATTATACCTTACATAGAAACACATGGAAAATCGGAGAATCATAGAGTCATACAGTACAGAAGAGGGCCTTCGGCCCATCAAGCCTGCAGGGACAAAATTACACTAAATCTACACAAATCCCACGTCCTAGCACTTGCCCATATCTCAAATGGTATGATATTTCAAATGCTCATCTGAGTACGTTTTAAAGGTTGTGAGGTTTCTTGCCTCAACTACCCTCTCGGGAGTGTATTCCAGATTCCCACCACTGGGAGAAAAAACTTTCCACAAATCCCCTCTTAAGTCTCCTTCCTGCCCCTCACCTTCAAATTCTGCCCATTTATTATTTACTGTGGTGAATGTATTCACCATAATGCATGTATGATACCATAACCTGTGACCTATGACCTGGAAGTGGTGATATGAACTGCTTCCAGGTACTGTACTGTAACTCCGGAATGGCTTCGCCTCTGGCTCCGCCCACACCGGGGCATATACTGACTCTGGATAGGCAAGTTCATGACTAATAAAGCCTTATGTTCACTCGCTCTCGCTGCCTCTCTGTGGATTGAAGGTACATCAATTTATTAATCATAGACAGCACCACAAAGCCGCTCTAAAGTCAGACAGGCTCAAACCCGACGCCCGCGCGTCTGAAGCCAAGGAAATATTTGAACATTGGCTTCGATGCTTCGAGGCCTACATCGACTCCTCAGCAACGGCTCCCTCGAAGACCCTGAAACTGTGACTCCTCCACGCTCGGGTGAGCCATCGAATCTCGGTAATTATTGAAAAAGCGACCACATATGAGGAAGCGGTCGCAACCCTCAAGGCGCACTTCATGAAGCCCGTGAACAAGGTGTTCGTTAGGCACCTCCTCACTACTCGCCGTTAACGCACCAGAGAATCATTCGATGAGTATCTGGAAAACCTGACCCTACTCGCAAGAAACTGCAGCTACCGAGATGTGACGGCGGAGAGCATATGAACTCACAGATCAGGGACACTTACGTGGTGGGGGTCCGCTCGAACTATATCAGGCAGCGCCTGCTGGAAAACGGGACCTCGACCTGCGGGACACGGTAAAGCTAGCTACCTCGCTCAAGGTGGCCTACCAGAACCTCAGCATGTTCCCCTCGGGCCCGGGCCCGGCGACCCCCTCCTGGACACTATCGTCACAGCCCCAGTCAGACCCGCATAGGCCACAGGTCTGCGCCGCGCGTCTGTCAGCCCAGCCCGGAGAATCGCAATGCTACTTCTGTGGCCAGGGCCAACACCCCAACAGCGCTGCCCAGCCCGCACGGGGACGTGCAGCGACTGCGGGAAAAAGGGGCACTACGCGAGAGTCTGTCTGGGCCAATCCAAGGCCCAGAAATCGAAAGCGCACCAGGCCCGACCCATGGACTCACAGCCCCACAGACCCCACAATGTGGCTGCGTGCCTGCCCGGAACGCCCTCCCCTGACACATCACCGGTATCGTGCAAATCGTGGGGGCCGTCATCTTGGCCGCCGACCCCAACACCGACCGACACGTGCGACTCATGGGGGCCGCCATCTTGGCTGCCGGTCCCAGCACCGACCGACACGTGCGACCAATGGGGGCGGCCACCTTGGTCGCCATCTTCGACCCCGTCCGACACGTGCGACACATGGGGGCCGCCATCTTGGGGCTCCACCGACCACGGAGGCTACGCACAGCTGGGTGCGGTGACCCTCAACCAGTCGCAGCCGACACCACTGAGGAACTCCATGAAGGTCGTCCGAGTCAACTGGCACAAGACCCCCTGCCTCTTCGACTCCGGGAGCATGGAGAGATTTGTCCACCCCGACATGGTAAGGCGCTGCTCCCTCCACACCTACCCCGCCTCACAAACAATCTCCCTTGCCTCCGGGTCTCATTCGGTCCAGATCCGGGAGTGCTGTATTGCCAATCTCGCGATGCAGGGCGCAGAGTATGCTTGTTTTAAGCTCTATGTCCTCCCCCACCTCCGCGCCCCCCTACTGCTCGGATTGGATTTTCAGTGTAATCACCGAAGCCTGACCTTACAGTTCGGTGGACCCTTGCCCCCCCCCCCCTCAGAGTATGCAGCCTCGCGACCCTCAAGGTCTCCCCACCTTCACTCTTTGCGAACCTCACTCCGGACTGTAAGCCCATTGCCACCAGGAGCAGGCGGTACAGCCCGCTAGACATGGTATCTATCAAGTCAGAGGTCCAGCAACTGCTGAGTGAGGGGATTATAGAGGCCAGTAACAGCCCCTGGACCGGGGAAAAGAACCGGATGGTTGTGGACTACAGCCAGACAATTAACCGGTCCACGCAACTGGATGCGTATCCCCTCCCCCGCATAGCGGAGATGGTCAACCAGATCGCACAGTACCGTATGTTCTCCGTTCTCCACGGTCGATCTGAAGGCGGCCTACCACCAGCTCCCAATCCGGCTGGAAGAGGGCCACTACACTACCTTTGAAGCAGCCGGCCGACTCTTCCACTTCCTCAGAGTCCCTTTCGGCGTCACTAATGGGGTCTCGGTCTTTTAGAGAACGATGGACCGAATGGCGGATCAGTACGGTTTGCGGGCGACATACCCGTACCTGGACAACGTGACCATTTGCGGCCATGACCAGCAGGACCATGATGCCAAACTTCAGAGGTTCCTCCAAGCCGCCCAATCCCTCAACCTGACATACAACAAAGAAAAGTGTGTCTTCTGTACTACCCGACTGGCCATCCTTGACTACGTCGTGGAGAACGGAGTCCTGGGGCCCGACCCCGACCACATTCGCCCCCTCACAGAACTTCCCCCTCCCCACAGCCTCAAGGCCCTAAAACAATGCCTGGGACTGTTCTCACACTACGCCCAGTGGGTCCCCAACTATGGGGACAAAGCCCGCCCACTGATTCAAACCACCCCCTGGCGGATGAGGCCCGCTTGGCCTTCAACCGCATCAAGGCCGACATCACCAAGGCCGCAATGCACGCAGTGGATGAGTCCATCCCATTTCAGGTAGAGAGCGATGCATCAGACGTCGCCCTGGCCGCCACACTCAACCAGGCGGGCAGACCAGTAGCATTCTTCTCTAGAACTCTCCACGCTTCCGAAATCCGACACTCCTCGGTCAAGAAGGAAACACAAGCCATAGTGGAAGCTGTGCGGCACTGGAGGCACTACCTAGCTGGTAGGAAGTTCACCCCGTCACCGACCAACGATCGGTCGCCTTCATGTTTGATAACGCACAACGGGGCAAAATTAAAAATGATAAAATCTTGAGGTGGAGGATCGAGCTCTCCACCTACAATTATGATATCAAGTATCGTCCTGGGAAGCTCAACAAGCCCCCAGATGCCCTGTCCCGCGGCACATGCGCCAGCGCGCACGATGACAGACTTCTGGCTATCCACAATGACCTCTGCCACCCGGGGGTCACCCGGCTTACCCACTTCATTAAGGCCCACAATCTGCCCTTCTCCTCCGAGGAGGTCAAGGCCATGACCAGGGACTGCCAAGTCTGCGCGGAGTGCAAACCGCACTTCTACCGACCAGACAAGGCCCACCTGGTAAAGGCCTCCCGGCCCTTTGAGCGCCTCAGCATCGACTTCAAAGGGCCCCTCCCCTCCACCCACCAGAATATATACTTTCTCACCATCATCGATGAGTACTCCCGCTTTCTCTTCGCCGTCCCCTGCCCCGACATGACCTCAGCCACCGTCATAAAGGCACTGCACAGCATCTTCACGCTGTTCGGTTTCCCTGACCGGGGCACATCGTTCATAAGCGATGAGCTGCGTCAGTACCTGCTCAACAAAGGCATCGCCTCGAGCAGGACTACGAGCTATAACCCGCAGGGAAACGGGCAGGTGGAGAGGGAGAACGCAAAGGTATGGAAGGTCGTTCTTCTGGCCCTACGGTCTAGAAGTCTCCCAACTCCCCGCTGGCAGGAGGTCCTCCCTGACGCCCTCCACTCCATCAGATCGCTCCTCTGCACAGCCACGAACGAGACCCCTCACGATCGTTTGTTTGTCCTCCCCAGGAAGTCCATCTCCAGGGTCTCGCTTTCATCTTGGCTGAAAACTCCGGGACCAGTCCTTCTCCGGAGACACATGAGGAACCATAAGACCGGCCCCCTGGTCGAGAGGGTCCAGCTGCTCCACGCTAACCCCCAGTACGCTTACATTGCGCACCAGGAGGGTCAATTACTAGGGGGCATAGGTTTAAGGTGAGAGGGGCAAGGTTTAGAGTAGATGTACGAGGCAAGTTTTTTACACAGAGGGTAGTGGGTGCCTGGAACTCGCTACCGGAGGAAGTGGTGGAAGCAGGGAAGACAGTGACATTTAAGGGGCATCTTGACAAATACATGAATAGGATGGGAATTGAGGGATACGGACCCAGGAAGTGTAGAAGATTGTAGTTTAGTCGGGCAGCATGGTCGGCACAGGCTTGGAGGGCCGAAGGGCCTGTTCCTGTGCTGTACATTTCTTTGTTCTTTGTTCTTTGTAGGACGGATGGCAAGATACGGTCTCCCTACGGGACCTGGTGCCACCTGATTCCCCCGCTAACGCGCCCCCCCCCCCCCGCCTACATCCCTCCCTCCCTGTTGTCCGCCGCCACCAACAGCGCCCCATGTGCCCCCTGGGTCTTCTGTATTGTCCCGCGCCGACACTGCCGCCATCCATCACCCCCCACCCTACCCCCGCACCCCAACCGTCTCCGACACCCCGGACTGAGGCTCAAACTCCAGACACAACGCCCTTGGAGTCACCACCTGCGACAACCGTGCCTGCCGCACCGCCAGAGCTGAGGAGGTCTAAGAGAACGATCCGGCCTCCAGATAGACTGAATATGTAATGACCCCACGTCACCCCTGCCGGACTTGATTTTTTAACAGGGGGTGAATGTGGTGAATGTATTCACCATAATGCATGCTTGATACCATAACCTGTGACCTATGACCTGGAAGTGGTGATATGAACTGCTTCCAGGTACTGTACTGTAACCCCGGTATGGCTCCGCCTCTGGCTCCGCCCACACCGGGGCATATATAGGCCGGCCTCTTGTGGGCGGCATTCATCTGTACTACTGACTCTGGCTAGGCAAATTCATAACTAATAAAGCCTTATGTTCACTCGCTCTCGCTGCCTCTCTGTGGATTGAAGGTGATGTGTATTGGGGGAGGGGTGGGACAGTCAGGGGGAGGGGGTGTCTTACCTTTTCTGTTCGGTGCATTTGATCTCTTTTTAGGCTCAGGTTTTCCGATTTAACCCTGAACTGTGCTTCGGGTGACCTATCCACACCATCACCAGGCATCACAGAATTTTTACAACACAGAAGGAGTCCATTTGGCCCAGTGTGTCTGTGCTCCTCTTTGGGGAGCAATTGAATGGAGTTATTCCTCTGCCTTCTCCCCATAAACCTGCACGTTCTTCCTTTTCAGATAATAATCCTCCTTAAATGCCTCCGTTGACGCTGCCTCCACCACAGTCTCAGGCAGCACACTCTTCATCCTAACCACTCACTGTGTGAAAAAAATTCTCCTCATGTCTCCATTGCTTCTTTTGGCAATTACCTTAAACCTAGGAACACAAGGCTTAGGAGTCGAAGCAGGCCATTCAGGCCTCCAAGTCTTGTCTATCAAAAATCTGTTTAACTCTGCCTTAAATTAAATTTTTTTTAAACATTCTTGGGACGTGGATGTCACCGGTTGGCCAGCATTTGTTGCCCATCCTGAATTGCCCTTGAACGCAGTGGCTTACTAGGGGACCGTTAAGAGTCAACTGCATCACTTGTGTGGGTCCGAGCCCGGGTAAGGACGGCGGATTTCCCTGAAGGACATTAGTGAACCAGATGGGTTTTTACGGTAATTGGCAATGGTTACCATTCGACTTTTAATTCCAAATTTTTATTGAATTCAAATTTCGCCATCTGCCATGGTGGGATTTGAACCCAGGACCCCAGAACATTACCCTGGGTCTCTGGATTACTAGTCCAGTGACGATACCACTACGCCACCAACTTCCCTGGGCCAGCCTTCACTGCTTTTTGGGGAAGAGAATTCCACACACTAATGATAATCTAGAGAAAAATAATATTGCCTCACTACCATCTTAAACAATTATCTCTTATTTTTAAACTGTGTCCCTAGCTCGAGGCTCCCCAACAGGTGGAAACATCCTCCCAGCATCCACCCTGTCAAGTCCCCTCAGGATCTTGTATGTAAGATCACCAAGAATCTATAGAATCCCTACAGTGCAAAAGCCCATCAAGTCTGCACCGACCATCTGAAAGAGAACCTTACCTAGGCGCACTCCCCCTCCCCATAACCTCACCTAACCTGGACTGGGGGAGGAAACCAGAACACCCGGAGGAAACCCACGCAGACACAGGAGAAAGTGCAAACTCCACACAGACAGTCACCCAAGGCCGGAATCGAACCCGGGTCCCAGGTGCTGTGAAGCAACAGTGCTTCCACATGTGACTGTGCCGCCCATATTATCATGTTTCAGTCGCTGAGGGACATGTCCCAGACACAGGTGGGCATTGCCGAGGCACTGCAGAGCATGGCCCAGTCACCAAGGAACATCACTGAGGGCAGTGACACAATGGTGCAGACAATGGGGGGTCACTATGACTGGCAGAGCCAGGTGACTCAGAAGTCTCTGGAGCTCACTCCAGCTGCCCCTCCATCTCATGGATTCCTCCAGGGCCCTACAGGCACCCTCAGGGAGGAGGAAGCATTGGAGGCCAACCCAGGGCCTGGCACCAAGGAGGCGACAAAGGAATTCAGTTCTTCTGAATCCCCCCTCCTGGCACATGAATCATGGTGGACTATTAAATAACTTACTGGAGGAGGTGGCTCCACAAATATCATCATCCTAAATGACGGGGGAGCCCAGCACATTAGTGCCAAAGATAAGGCTGAAGCATTTACAACCGTCTTCAACCAGAAGTGTTGAGTTGATGATTCATCTCAGCCTCCTCTGGAGGTTCCCAGCATTACACGTACCACTCTTCAGCTAAATCAATTCATTTTGTGTCATATTAAAGAAAAGGTTGAAGGCACTGGATCCGGCAAAGGATATGGGCCCTGACAAAATATTCTCATAATAGTACTGAAGACTTGTGCTCCAGAACTTGCCAAGCTGTTACAGTACAGCTACAACACTGGCATCCACGCAACAATATGGAGGATTGTCCAGGTATGTCCTGCACACAAAAAGCAGGATGTACCCAACCCGGCCAATTACCACCCATCAGCCTACTCTCTTCATCTTAGCCTTTTCACTCCTTGACGGAGCAGAGGCCATGGACACATTCTCTCCATCTAATCCTGCCTTGGGAACTCTCCAGTTATTGCCATGTCCAGCTCCTGCTCTCATCTCCTTTTCTGTAACTCGCCTCTATGTGTTTCTCTTTCCTTGCAAGTTCCATGCGAGAGCTCGCCGTGTAATGTTGTTTCTCCTACAAATTCCACGTTTGCCTTTTGATTTGGGGGACCATTGGGTCTTGTTTTGTCTCCTCCCATAGCCTAATATTATTGGTGGTGTTTGGCCAGTGTATCCTCAGGATTCTTCTAAGGCACCTGTTGATGAAGGATTGGATTTTCGTCAACATTGTTTTGGTGGTCCTCCATGTTTCCGAGACATAAAGGAGAACAGATTTAATGTTGGAGTTTGAAGATCTTCAGCTTTGTGGCTTGGTGATCTCTCTTGATTTCCAGATGTTGGAGAGAATGATGAATGCTGCTCTAGTTTTCCCAATTCTGATCTTTACATCCTTGATTGTCCTACCGGTAGCACTTGTGACACTATTCAGATAGGTAAAAGATGTTACTTCATCCAACTTGGTGTTCGTTATCTCAATAGAGTTGCTGTTTCTGGTGTTTATTCGCATTATCTTTATTTCTATATTGATGTTCAGGCCAACTGCGGCCAATATTTGCTTCAAATGATGGGTTTTATTTTGCATCTGTATGTGGTTGTGTGTTAATAAAGCCAAGTCATTCGCAAAGTCTAAATCTTCCAGCTGTTCTGTGAGGGGTACATTGTGTGCCGTTTCTTCTGCCTGATGTTATTTGCTAAAAATCCAATCAATCAAGAGCAAAATTAGGAACGGTGAACAGTCTTGTCTCACGCCCGTTTGTACATTGAATTTATCAGAGAAGGCTCTTCTTTGCAAGGTTCAACAGCTCATTCCATCATACATATTCTTCACGAGGGAGATTATTTTCCCTGGAATGCCATAGCTCGGCAGCGTGGTAGCACAGTGGTTAGCACAGTTATTCCACAGCTCCAGGGTCCCAGGATCGATTCCCGGCTTGGGTCACTGACTGTGCGGAGTCTGCACGTTTTCCCCGTGTCTGCGGGGGTTTCCTCCGGGTGCTCCGGTTTCCTCCCACAGTCCAAAGATGTGCTGTTAGGTGGATTGGCCATGCTAAATTGCCCTTAGTGTCCAAAAAAGGTTAGATAGGATTACTGGGCTACAGGGATAAGGTGGAGGTATGGGGTGTTCTTTCCAGGGGTCGGTGCAGACCCGATGGGCCGAATGGCCTCCTTCTACACTGTAAATTCTATGTCTATGTCTATGACTAGCTCACCATCAACTTCCACAGATTTCTTCGGTCAATGCTGTCAACTGCCTTCTTGTATGCTGCCAAATTAATGTTGATTGATGAGTTCCATTCCAATGATTGTTCGATTATAATCTTCTCTCTGATCCACACAAGATCTTCCCTAGCGAAATCCTGCCTGGTTATCCTGTAATGTATCTCCCACTGCCCCTTTCATTTTATCCAGTATGAGTGGCACAGCACTTTTCCTGCACAGAGAGCAACATTATCCCACGATAGTTTACAAAAACTGAGATCGCCCTTCTTCGGAAGCTTCACCACTGATGCTGGCAAGTTGGATACAGAACAGGCTTGGGCACAGAAGACAGAGAGTAGCAGTAGAAGGGTGCTTTTCTGAATGGGAGGCTGTGACTAGTAGTGTTCCACAGGGATCAGTTCTGGGGCCTTTGTTGTTCGTGATGTATATAAATGATTTGGAAGATAATGTAGCTGGTCTGATTAGTAAGTTCGCAGACTACACAAAAATTGGTGGAGTTGCAGATAGTGAAGAGGATTGTCAAAGGATACAGCAGGATATAAACTGGTTGGAGTCTTGGGCGGACAAATGTCAGATGGAGTTTAATGCGGACAAGTGTGAAGTAATGCACTTTGAAAGGTCCAATGCATGTAGGAATTACACAATAAATGGTACAACTTTGGCGAGTACTGAAAGGCAGAGAGATCTGGGCGTGCATGTCCACCGATCACTGAAAGTGGGATCAGGTGGTCAAGAAGGCATATGACATGCTGGCCTTCATCGATCGGGGCGTTGAATATAAAAATTGGCAAGTCATGTTGCAGCTGTACAGGACCTGAGTTAGGCCTCATTTGGAATATTGTGTACAATTCTGGTCGCCACACCACCTGAAGGATGTGGATGCTTTGGAGAGGGTACATGAGCGGTTTACTAGGATGTAGCCTGGTATGGAGGGCATTAGCTATGAGGAGAGGTTAGATAACGCGGTCTGTTCTCACTGAAATGACGGAGGTTGAGAGGCGACCTGATAGAGGTCCACAAGATCATGAGTGGCATGGACAGATAGTCAGATGCTCTTTCCTCGGGTAGGAGAGTCAAGTACTAGGAGACATAGGTTTAAAGTGTGTGGGGAAAAGTTTAGAACTGATGTGAGAGGCAGGTTTTTTATACAGAGGGTGGTAAATATATGGAACGCGCTGCCTGGAGAGGTGGTGGGAGTAGGTACGATAGCAGCATTTAAGGGACATCTAGACAAATATATGAATAGGGTGGGAATGGGAGGATACGGACTCCATAAGTGCAGATGTTTTTAGTTTAGCCAGCTAGCATGGTCGGCGCAGGCTTGGAGGGCCGAAGGGTCTGTTCCTGTGCTGTATTGTTCTTTGTCCTTTATAACCTTCCTTCCAATCTGATGGTATACTTTCCCCTTCACATATTTTCCTCAGACGTCCATAGAGCACCAAAGTGTTACTATCTGCCTTGAGAGCTTCTGCTGGTATGTTGTCTGGTCCAGCTGATTTGCCACATTTCGGTTGTTCGGATCTCGGATGAGAACCCAACTATTTACAATTTGTAAAACTGTGAGGAAATGTTACTGCACCACAGGAGTGATAACACTGATCAATAAAAATCTTTTGTGTTAAAACAAACTCTAATTCACTCACAGTATTAACCACATTAACAACAGAGAAATAGCTTTACAGTTCTTAAGTAAACAAAGAGACTTTAACTTACTTTCTAAACCTGCCACTATATTCCAATTAAGCAAACCAAAATAGTTCAAATACCACTCGTGAATAAAGTTAACAATCAAGTTTTCACTTGCTGCAGGCGGCACCTGGCGCCCTGTAAACAGTATTCCATTAGCTAGCTATCTGTAAACAAGTAAATGGTTCTCAAATTGGAAAAAAATAATTAGATACTCTAAACTTATTTTTAAAAAAGGTTTTCACTTGCTTTTCTGCGTAGAATCTTTGGAGAGGGAACCTTTCAGGACCAAAACTGAAAAACCTCTGTTCAGATTAAAATCCTAGGGAGAACTAACTTTTTCAGATAGACCTGGCTCCTCCCTTTAATTACATCATCTGTGCCCAAAGTATAAGCATAAGACATGCCTCTGTCTGCTCCCACAAGATGTCCCATGAGCTGTTTAGCCAGAACCAAACACAATAGCCCTCAGAAATTATCTACACCTTAGTTGTCCCTTAAATGTAAACAATATTCCATTTTCTTTTAATTTAGAGTACCCAATTTTGTTTTCAATTAAGGGTCAATTTAGTGTGGCCAATCCACCTAATCTGCACTTCTTTGGGTTGTGGGGGTGAAACCCATGCAGACATGGGGTGAATGTGCAAACTCCACACAGACAGTGACCTGGGGCCAGTATTGTACCTGGGTCCTCAGCGCCGTAGGCAGCAGTGCTAATCACTGTGCCACTGTGCTGCCCTGAAAACAAAATTCCATGAGCTAGCTAGCTCTATACAAGTGAATGTTCTCAAATCTATTAGCAGAACACTTCATCTGCAAAATAAATGCTAATTCCAGTTTTACAACCCTTTAATCACAGCTTTAGCAGACATAATGTCTGTATACATTTAAAAATTTTAAAAATTTAGCGTCCCCAATAATTTTTTCCAATTATGGTACAATCCACCTAACCTGCACACCTTTGGGTTGTGGGGTGAGACCCATGCAGACACAGGTAGAATGTGAAATTTCCATACAGGCAGTGACCCAGGGCAGAACTGGATCCTCACCGCTAAACATTGCGCTACCGTGCTACCCTGTCTGTATGCATCTTAACCCAGATGTTAATAACATTATTGCACACAGTGCTGAGATGGCTTTCCTGATATCTGTTTTTGATGGAGATTCTCAGCTGATGTCCAACAGAACTTCTGATGGTTGTATGTCAGCTGATTCGTTTGGTGGGGGTCTGTTCAGTTGGAATGGTCTCCCCACCTCCTGAGCGGATCCTTTGTAAAAGTGAGACAATTTTTAGGATGATCCCCAGTATGGAGGGATTGTCTTATGAGCAAAGGTTAAATAGGTTGGGACTCTATTCATTACAATTCAGAAAAAGGAGAGGTGATCTCTTGGAAACATATATAGTTCTTAAGGGATTTGACAGGGTAAATGCTGAGAGGATGTTTCCCCTCATGAGAGAGTCTAGGACCAGAGGGCATAGTCTCAGAATAAAGGGGTGCCAATATAAAACTGAGATGAGGAGGAATTTCTTCTCACAGAGGGCTGAGAGTCTTTGGAACTCCTTCCCAAGAGAGCTGTGGGGGCGGAGTCCTTGTGTATATTTAAGGCTGAGATAGACAGATTTATGATCAGTAAGGGTTACAGGGAAAAGGCAGGAAAATGGCCGTGAAGAATGTTGGTTCAGCCATGATACTACTGACTGGCAGAGCTGCCTTCAGGGGCTGAACAGTCTCCTTCATATAAATAATGTGGCTACAGGGCAGCACGGTGGCACAGTGGTAGCACTACAGTCTCACGGTGCCGAGGTCCCAGGTTCGATCCCGGCTCTGGGTCAGTGTCAATGTGGAGTTTGCACATTCTCCTCGTGTTTCCGTGGGTTTCGCCCCCACAACCCAAAGATGTGCAAGGTAGGTGGATTGAACACGCTAAGTTGCCCCTTAAATTGGAAAAAATGAATTGGGTACTCTAAATTTATTTTAAAATAAATAAATAATGTGGCTACAAGAGCAGGACAGAGGCTTAAGTAGGGAGCTCTTTCCAAGGCCCTTGCCGACTCGATGGGCTGAATGGCCTCCTTCTGCACTGTAAATTCTATGAGAAACCCTTCCTCCTGCGCCAACCCGTACTTCTCTCCCAACTCCTCCAACCTCGCAAATCGTTCCCCCAGGGACAGATCCTTCACTGCCCTAATCCCCTTCTCCTCCCACCCTCGAAACCTTGCATCCAGCTTCCCAGGCTCAAACCTATTATTCCCCCTAATCGGCATCCCCTCCAACCCGGCCCCCACCTTAAAGTGCTGTCTAAATTACCTCCAGATCTTCAAAGTTGTCACAACCAACGGGCTCCCCGAATACTTGCCCGGAGCCATCGGGAGTGGCACCATTGCCAGCGCCTTCAACCGACCCCCCTATATGAACCTTCCCCAATCTTAACCCATCGAGACACTGCCACATGACCCAGCCTCGCACTTTCTCTGCGTTCGCTGCACAGTAATAATATAAGATGTTTGGGAGGCCCAGCCCCCCCGCCAGTTGCCTGTCATGTTCTGTAGACTGAATGATGCACTACAGAACATCTAGTTTAAAATAATTTATTATGAAACAACTGCATGGTAAAGATAACTGGAATAAATATACAACAAACTACTAACACTAACTAACTATTATAGAGCCACTGCAAAATACGCCTATCTACCAACACGACTTACTCCCAACTGCCTCAAGACACATAGAGGACTTACACTGCCATCTGCTGGTTGGAGGTTGTGTATAATGTTATATACTGAATTGCATTATGCATATCAGTACATCCCCTTTCCTTTGGAAAATTAATTATTTACATTGATTAGATCATTTTTACAATTCAATATATGTGTTGTGTTCTGCGAAATGACCATCGCAATGATGTAGACAGAACATCTCGTTATTTAACTAGAAAGATGATTTATTGATGACCACGTGTAAAGATAACAAACAGATCACTATACAGACAAAGTTACTAAATGAGTTTGGTGAACTCTCTTAGAGCTACCTTATGTGCGACCGTCCTGTTGTATGCCTTACTATCAACTCCCGAGTGTCTCACGTCATGTGACCGATGTCTGATGCCACCAGCTGGTGGGAGGTCACATTACTGACTATGTACAAAACTATTCACAGGCATATCACCACATCCCTTCCTTGGAGATGTTAACATTTACATATAAAAACATTATTTGTATTGTCCTTTAACACAAGTTATACATTTTGTATACAGATGCAACTGTGCTTCAATTAACATGATATGTCTGATGAGTGTGTCCCTGGTGCACAGCTCATTGTGCATCTCCGACACGATAACCCAGTTGATCTTCTGGGCTCTTATCAGCTTCCCGTCGTTGCTTTTGTTTCTGGAAGACCAGTTTCCGTGCAGGTCTTTTTTGTCTTAGCCTTTTGATGTGATGCATCCTGAAGACCGATATCCTTGCTGGCCATTCACAGGCATATCACCACAATATGCATAATAAATTTAAAATATTTAACTATGTACAGTTCATCATAAATTCAGTCTCTCAAGCTTATGTCGTAGCCTTGTTTTCTGAGTGGTGACTGAATTTGCGAAGTTACTTCATCTTCTTTTGCAGTTGTGGATGCTGCTTGTTGTTCTTCTTGTATTGTTGTGTCTGTATCTTGTTGTTGTTCCGTATGCTGCACTGTATCTTCTTCAGCTGTCTTCAGACTGTTACCTACTTCTTCTGGTGGTTGCAGTACAAAAGGTTGCTGAACTTTCAGCAGAGCTCTTCTGTTCCTTCTTAAGATAACACCTTCTGGCAGCACGGTGGCGCAGTGGGTTAGCACTGCGGCCTCACGCCGCCGAGCTCCCAGGTTCGATCCCGTCTTTGGGTCACTGTCCGTGTGGAGTTTGCACATTCTCCCTGTGTTTGCGTGGGTTTCGTCCCCACAACCCAAAAGATGTGCAACCTAGGTGAATTGGCCATGCTGAATTGCCCCTTAATTGGAAAAAAATGAATAGGGTACTCTAAATTTATTTTTAAAAAGACAACACCTTCATCCGTGATGATGGGACTCAAGTTTGGGCCTGCTTGTCGCAGTACCTTTGCATACTTAGGCCATCCATTCCCTTTGGAATCTTCTAGTGTGACCCTGTCATCTGGCTGCCATTGTTGGAGTCCTTCGCGGATCTATCGTAAAATCCCTTTTGTTTTGCCTCCTTTTTTGAGAGATCAGTTGTCTCTCTAACGTATGGTTCATTGGTTCTTGAGCAATATAGGTCAATAGGGCAAGGTCCTTCTCAGTTGCCTGTTCATCAGTAACCTCCTATCACCTCCAACCCTCCAACCTTGCCACCAGAACCTTTGCCAATATCTTGCCATCCACATTTAATAGGGATATGGGCCTATACCACCCACACTCCACCAGGTCCTTGCCTTTTTTAACAGCAGGGAAATCAAAGCCTGTCCCAATGTCTGTGGCAAACCCCCCCACCTATCGCCTTCTCAAACATTCCCGCCATCAGCGGCACCAACGTGTCCTTAAACTTCTTATAATGCTCCACTGGGAACCCATCAGGCCCTGCCGCCTTCCCCGATTGCATCCTCCCGATTTCCTCCTTTACCTCCTGTTCCCCCACCGGCCCCTCCAGCCCAGTCCTATCATCTCCCCCAACCTTGGATACTCCAACCCGTCCAGAAACTCCCTCATCTCTCGCTCCTCTCCCAGCGGCTCTGACCTATATAACTTCTCATAAAACTCCTCAAAAACTTTATTAATCTGTTCCGGGGCCACCATTAACTTCCCCGTCCCGTACCTGACTATCTCCCTCGCTGCCGCTTCCCTCCGGTGCTGACCAACCAACATCCACCCTGCTTTCTCCCCATTTTTGTAGACTGCTCCCCTTGCCCACCTCAATTGGTGCACCGCCTTCCCTGTAGACAACCGGTCAAACTTTGCCTGAAACCCCTTCCTCCTGTCCAGGAGGCCCAGGTCTGAGTCCCCCGCTTACCTCCTGTCCACCTCCAACATCTCCTCAATCAACTTTTGGCACTGCTCCCTCTTCTCCTTATCCACCTTAGCCTTAAATGAGATCACCTCCACCCCTCAATACTGCCTTCAGAGCCTCTCAAACAATCGCCTGCGATAGTTCCCCTGTACAATTGAGTCCCACATACTCCTCAATCACCTTCCCAATCTTCTCACAAAAACTCCGGTCCCCCAACAACGCCAGGTCCATTCTCCACCCCGGCCTCTGGGCTACCACCCACTCCAAGAGCACGTCCACCCAATGCGGCGCATGATCCAAGATCGCTATCGCAGAGTACTCCGATCCTTGACTCCAGCCGGTAATGCCTTCCTGACTAGAAAATAGTCTATCCTCGAATACACTTTGGGCACGGGGGAGAAAAACAAATACTCCCGCCCCCTTGCGTGCAGGAATCTCCACTGGTCCACTCCTCCCATCTCTCTCATGAGCCCAGTCATCAACCCCCCCCCCCACTGGGCCAGTAAGGGGGCTGCAACATGTCCATCCTCGGCTCTTACATCAAATTCCAGTCCCCCCCCTACTATTAGCTCTTGTATGTCAAAGTCTAGGATAGAAGCCTGTACCCTCTTCGCAAACCCTGCTTCATCCGAGTTGGGGCCATATACACTCGCCAGTGCCACCAACCTCCCCTGTAACATCCCCGTCACTATCACATACCTGCCCCCTTGGTCCGCCACCACCTTCTCCATTTGAAACCACACCCACTTACCCACCAGCACCACGACCCCCGGAACCCTACTATCGAACCCCAAATGGAAAACCTGACTCACCCAGCCCTTCCTGAACTTCATCTGGCCCTTCACCCTCAGGTGGGACTGCTGCAGCATCACCACATCAGCCTTTAGTTCAATCCCAGCCCTGGGTCACTGTCCGTGTGGAGTTTGCACATTCTCCTCGTGTCTGTGTGGGTCTCACCCCCACAACCCAAAAAAGATGTGCAGGGTAGGTGGATTGGCCACGCTAAATTGCCCCTTAATTGGGAAAAAAAATAATTGGATACTCCAAATTTTTTTTTTTTAAAGTGCACAAACACCGTTGACCTCTTCACCAGTCTCCCCAATCCCCTAACATTCCACATTACTATTCTGACCGGGGTTCTCTCACCACCACCCCCCCACCCCTCCTATCTGCCATCACCACAACCCCGGGCCCTGCCCACTCGGCCTGACCCGCCCCGTCCTTTTGTTGCCATTGAACCCCTCCCCTTCCCAGAATCCCCCATCCACTTCCTCTTGAAAACACCTCTCCCAGTATCGATCCTTTCACACCTCCAGGCCCATCAAAACCTGTCCGTCCAGGTTCCAATGACCACGGCCCCTCCCTCACCACACTCCCGTTCACTAGCCGCCCTATGCTTGCGAGTGTGGAGGCTCCTGTCCAGGCCCCCCTCTCTCCAATCCCCTCCCTCATGCCCAATCCCTGAAAACAAAATACAAACAAACCCAGTGCAAAAACCATGCCCCAGAAAACCGCCATTCCCCCAAAGTTCACTAATCTCCAAAATTCATAGTGATGCCCCATATTAGTGGGTACAATCCCCATCCCCACTGACCAACCCAATGAACAAGAATCCCAACTCCCAAACATTCCCATCCCTCATATAAAACAAATTAACAAACAGCAAAGAAGAAATGAATCTATATACAGGATTTCACCCCCTTCCCTCAGTCCAAATCCAATTCCCATTTCTCATTTTAACCCCAGTCCTTCAGTCTTCACGAACGCCTCCACTGCTCCCACCATCTCAAAGTAGAAGTCCGTCAGCTTCGCCGGGTAGACCACGCCGAACCTCACATCATTGCTGTAGAGTGCTGCCTTCACCCGTCCAAAGGCTGCCCGCCTTCTCGCCTGCTCCTTCCCACTTCACCTCACACCTCTGTTGCACCCAACTCAGGACCTTCTCCTTAATGTGGTATTTATGAAAACAAATTGTCACCGCCCTTTGCGGCCCATTTATCTTTGGCTTGGGCCGCAGTGACCGATGAGCCCTGTCCAGCTCATACCAGGAGGGTTCTTCCCCCTCCCCCAGCAACTCTGCCAGCATCCTCACAAAGTACTCAGTCAGCCTCGGGCCCTCCACTCCCTCGGGCAAGCCCACAATTCTTAAGTTCTGCTGCCTTGACCTCTTTTCCAGGTCCTCCACCTTAGCTCAGTCCTTTGTTGGCCTCCATCACCCTCCGCTGCTCCTCACCTATCAAGGTGAACTGGTCACTATGTTGCGACAGAACCTCCTCTACCCTCTTCAACTTCTCTCCTTGCTCCCGTGCCTCGGCTGATGTCTTCCAACACCGCCGGATTCACAGGGGCTATCACCTCATCCACCAACTCCTTCATCGCCTCTATATGGCTGTCAAACTGCTTTCCAAACTCTCCAGCTATCATCTCGGTCATCTTCTCCACTGTGAAGGGCGCGGCCCTACCCAGCGACCCAGCCATTGCTGTTTTAAGGGCATTTCGACATTAAATGTATTACCTCTTTAAATGCATTACCACTTTAAGACTATAATTTTTTTTTCCATTGAGCTGTCAGCAGCTTCTCTGTGTTTTTCAGATGCTTTTGAACTTTAGGCACACACCTGACTGCTCCTTCCTTGAACCTTTTGTAAACTTTTAAAGCACAGGGGGTGACAGGGGCAATGGGACCTGCTGAGAGTTAAGACATGGGTAGTAGTGATTCAGATTATGTAAACTTTATGGAGAGTAGAATGTGGGAGGCCAGCTGAGAATGTGTTGGAATTGTGTATGTAATCAATAATATGTCTCTCCCTTTCCTTTTTGTAACCCTGTATCTCATCTGAAAACCCGAAGTTACAATATCATACTCCCATGTGTTAATCTCTGCTCACCTGCTTTATTTACTAGCTTCCTGCAATGAAATGAATTTTGTTTGAAAAATATTTTTATTCAAATTTGCAATATTTTAACATTTTTGCAACAAATAAACACGTTCCCAACACCATGCCCCGCCACCCCCAAACTAACCCCCCCCCCACCCATTGACAGCAACCAGATCCAAAGTATAAGATAAACAAACCACATCTCTTGTGGAACCCCTCATATGTCCCTCTCAGAGAAAATTTCACTTTCCCCAAAAACGGGAACTCAACTAGATCCCCCAGCCACACCGAGGGGGGGGGGGGGGGGGGGGGTGACCTCCACCCCAACAGGTGAGCAATTAACAAGACAAAGGCTAAGACATCTGCCCCCACACCCGTCTGCATCTCCGCCCGGTCTGACACCCTGAATATGGCTTCCAGGGGACCCGGCTCCAAATCCATGTGTAGAACCTCAGACACGGTGCTGAAAAACGATCCCCACAATTACTCCAACTTCAGGCAGGACCAGAACATATGGACATGATTGGCTCTGCCTCTCCTCCACCCCCTCAAACAACCAGCTCATCCTCGCCTTTGTTAAGTGCGCCCTGTACACCACTTATAATTCAATCAACCCCAGCCTCGCACACGAGGTTGAGGCATTGGCCCTTCACAGCACTTTGCACCATAATCCCACCTCCAATACTATCCCCAACTCTTCCTCCCACTTGACCTTAATCCCTTCCATGGACACCTTATCCTCTTCCATAATCCTACCATTAATCGCCAAAATGACCCTGCCGACGGCAGCTCCTCCAGCAGTGAGGAGTGCCACTGGAAGATTCATGAACTCCTTTCTTGCGAAGAAACAACATGGTGTCAGACTGTGAACTGTGTGCAAGGAACAAGCCAAAAGCACAAGACAGAGTCCAGTAGAGGAACATTTTTGCAGCTTTATGTCCCATAGGGACTTGGAGGATAAATAACCCTCATCAAACTTACTTGTTATTGTCTCAAAAAACTGGATCAAGTTCGTCAGACATCACCTTCCATTAACAAATCCATGCTGACTGTCCTTGATTTTTTTATTATAGAATCTACGGCATGGGGACTGGCCCTTCGGCCCAAACTGGTCCAAAAAGCCCATCTAAACGAACCCCATCTGCCTGTATTTGGCCCATCTCCCTCTAAATCTTTCCTATCCATGTATCTGTCCAAATGCTTGTTAAATGTTGTCAATGTCCCTGTGTCAACCACTTACTCCGGCAACTCATTCCACATACGTACCACCCTCTGTGTAAACAAGTTGCTCCTCAGGTTCCCGTCAATTCTTTCCCCATCTAACTTAATCTATGTCCCCTAGTTCTAGATTCCCCAACCCAGGGAAAAAGACTGAGTGCATTCACCCTATCTATGCCTCTCATGATCTTATACACCAGGCATTGTCAAACTCAGGGGCGCGACCCGCAGATGGGTTGCGGGCGGGTGTCGGGAGGGTCGCGGCGCTCCCAATTGCGCAAATCCGCATGCAACAGCCGGCTTTTAATAATGCCGGCTGCGAGCGCCTTCAAAATGGGCAGGAACAGATTTAAAAAATTTGACCGCACTGCGCAAAAGTGCCCGATCATCGGTGCGCAACGATGATCAGGCGCGCATGCGCAGTGCAGCTGCATTTTTTTAAATATGGTCGCAGCCTTTTTCTTTTCAAGTTCGGGGGGCCAAAGGGACCCAAAACCATTTCCTCTATTTTTGTCAGTAACAAACAAAGTAAGAGAAAATGGTGGATCGCGCAGGTTGACCGGCGTGGGTCGCGAAGGTCGGCCGGGTTGGGTCCCAAAGGTTGGCCGGTTGGTAAAAATGGGTCCCCGGAAAAAAAGTTTTAAAAACACTGTTATACACCTCTATAAGATCACCCCTGTCTCCTACGCTCCAAAGAAAAAAGTCCCAGCCTGTCCAATCTCTCCCTATAACTCAGGTCCCTCGAGTCCTGGTAACATCCTTGTAAATCTCTTTTGCACTCTCTCCAGTTTAATAACATCTTTCCTATAACAAGGCGACCAAAACAGAATACAATACTCCAGATGCGGCCTCACCAACGTCCTATACAATAGCAACATAACTTCCCAACTTCTATCCTCAATGCCCTGACTGATGAAGATAGCCATGATGTGGAGGTGCCAGCGTTGGACTGGGGTGGGCACAGTAAGAAGTCTTACAACACCAGATTAAAGTCCAACAGGTGTATTTGGAATCACGAGCTTTCTTATTTTTATTCTGTGTTTTATCATAGAATTTACAGTGCAGAAGGAGGCCATTTGGCCCATCGAGTCTGCACCGGCTCTTGGAAAGAGCACCCTACCCAAGGTCAGCACCTCCACCCTATCCCCATGACCCAGTAACCCCACCCAACACTAAGGACAATTTTGGACACTAAGGACAATTTTATCATGGCCAATCCACCTAACCTGCACATCTTTGGACTGTGGGAGGAAACCGGAGCAACCGGAGGAAACCCACGCACATACGGGGAGGATGTGCAGACTCCGCACAGACAATGACCCAAGCCGGAATCGAACCTGGGACCCTGGAGCTGTGAAGCAATTGTGCTATCCACAATGCTACCGTGCTGCCCTTCTGAAGAAATTCCTCCTCATCTCTGTCCTAAAGGATCGTCCCTTCAGTCTGAGGTTGTGCCCTCGGGTTCTAGAACATAGAACATACAGTGCAGAAGGAGGCCATTTGGCCCATCGAGTCTGCACCGACCCATTTAAGCCCTTATTTCCACCCTATCCCCGAAACCCAATAACCCCTCCTACCCTTTTTGGTCACTAAGGGCAATTTAGCATGGCCAATCCACCTAACCTGCACATCTTTGGACTGGGAGGAAACCCATGCAGACACGGGGAGAACGTGCAGACTCCGCACAGACAGTGACCCAGCGGGGAATCGAACCTGGGACCCTGGCGCTGTGAAGCCACAGTGCTATCCACTTGTGCTACAGTGCTGCCCACTGTGCTACCGTGCTTCCCTTTCGGAGCATGGCTCCTTCACCAGGTGACTGACTCATCTGATGAAGGAACTAAGGTCCTTCAGCTGGATTCAAGGGATTCCCTGGAAGTGTACAGGGGATACTGGAGTATACTCAATAAGGAAATTAGGAGGGCAAAAAGGGGACATGAGGTAGCTTTGGCCGAGAGGATTCCATGTGATCTAACCTTCCACAGCAGCCTACCATGTGGAACTTTATCAAAGGCCTTACTGAAGTCCATATAGACTATATCTACCGCTCTGCCCTCAGCAACCTTCCTGGTCATTTCATCAAATACTCTAACAAATTACGGGCAGCATGGTGGCGCAGTGGTTAGTGCTGCTGCCTCATGGCATCAAGGTCCCAGGTTCAATCCTGGCTCTGGGTCACTGTCCGTGTGCCGTTTGCACATTCTCCCCGTGTTTACGGGGGTTTCGCCCCCACAACCCAAATTGTCCCTTAATTGGAAAAAATGAATTGTGTACTTTAAAAATAAACTCTAATAAATTTATACGGCATGATCTCCCATGCACAAAGCTATGCTGACTACTCCTAATCAAACCCTGTCTTTAAAAATGCCCGTATACCTTATCCCTCAGAAACATACCCACCACAGATGTTAGGCTTACCGAACTATAATTCCCAGGTTTTTCTTTGCAGCCCTTCTTAAATAAGGGCACAATATTTGTTACCCTCTAATCTTCTGGTACATCACCCGTGGCTAACGATGATGCAAATATCTCAGCCACAATTTATTTTCTAGCCTCACGCAGTGTTCTTGGATGTACCTGGTCAGGGCCAGGAGATTTATCCACCTTCATACATTTTAATACGTCCATCACCTCAACTGTAATGCGAACTGGCCCCAATATATTGCCACCAACCGTCCCAGGTTCTCAAGTCTTCATGGATTTCTCCACGGTAAACAGGAGAAATATTCATTGAGAACTTCACCCATCTCCTGCGGTTCCATGCAGATGTGTCCACCTTCATCCTCTCTAGTTATTCCTTATATTTAAAGAATCCTTTTGATTCACCTTAATTATCTCAGCCAAAGCTACCTCATGCCTTTATGCCCTAATTTCCTTCTTGAGTATACTTCTGTATCCCCTGAACAACTCAAGGGAATCCCTTGAATCCAGTTCTTTGTACCTGAGCCATGCCTCCTTCTTTTTCCTGGCCAAAACCTTAATATGTTTTGTCACATACGGTTCCCTACTCCTGCCAGCCTTGCCCTTCACCCTAACATGAACATATAGACCCTGAACTCTAGCTATTTCACTTTTAAAGACCTCCCACTTGCGAGAGGCAACCGTTGCCCTCAAACAAGCTACTCCAATCGACCCTTGCAAGCTCGTCTAATTCCATCAAAATTGCCTTGCCCCAATTTTGAACTTCCATCTGTAGACTAGTTTTGTCCTTTTCTAAAACTATTTTAAAATAGAATTATGGTCACTGGTCCCAAAGTCGTCCCCCACCATCGCCTTTCGAAATTAGTTTATCCAGTCCCTCAGATCAGAATTGATTCCCGCAGGGGCAGCACAGTGGTTAGCACTACTGCCTCACGACAGCAACCCAGGCCCCGGGGTCACAGTCCGTGTGGAGTTTGCACATTCTCCCCGTGTCTGTGTGGGTTTCACCCCCACAATCCAAAGGTGTGCAGGCTAGGTGGATTTGCTATGCTAAATTTCCCCTGAATTGGAAAAAAGAATTGGGCACTCTAAATATATTTTTTAAACTTGATTTGTGTAATTTTCCCCACTACCAGGGTTAGACTAACTGGCCTGTAATTATTCTGTCTATTCTTTGCTCCCTTTTTAAACAAAGGAAAAATGCTATCATTCCTCGAATCCACTGGCACCACACTTGTATCCAGTGAAGATTGGAAAATGACAGTTAGACCCTCTGCTACTTCCACACTGGCTTCTTTTAACAGCCTGAGGTCCATTTCATCCTGTAGTTTATTCACTTTCAAGAACACTAATCCCCCTTCATACTTTCTCTCTTCCTATATTTATCACATCCAATGCTTCACACTCAACTACAATATCTGCATTGTCTTCCCTCTTTTGTGAAGACAGATGCAAAGTATTCCTTAAGAACCATAACCCACATCTTCCACCTTCACACAAAGGTTTTTTTTAAATGGACTGCACTCTTTACTTAGTTATCTTCTATTTTTTTAACGTATCGATAGAACATCTCTGGGTTCACCTTGATTTTACGGCAAATATTCTTTTGTGCCCTGCGCTTTCCTTTTTGATTTCTCCCCTCCTCTTTCTACTCTTCAGTATTGAATAGTATTTAATTTCTCCCAGACCTTGTTTCCTCCGCTCCCACCTTTGTACAGCATCAAAGCCATTACATTTTAAACTTTCAGTTCCGAAGAAGTCATATCTGACTTGAAACGTTAATCCTGCTTCTCTCTCCACAAATGCTGCCAAACCTGCTGATTACTTCCAGCATTTTTTGTATTTATTGCAGATTTCCAACATCCATAGTATTTTGCCTTCATTTTAGTGTTTTGACATTTAAGTTTTTTGAGGACTCTAGTGGTAAAGTAGTTAAAGGGGAACCAGTTCATGCAAAATACTTGGGACTTTTAAAAGGCATTTGTTAATCCATAGATTCCTAGTGCCGAAGGCCATTCAGTCCACTGAGTCTACCCCAACCCTTCGAAAGAGCACCCCAACTAGGCCCCCCCCCTTAACCCCACACATCTTTGGACTGACGGAGGAAACCGGAGCACCCAGAGTAAACCCACGCATAAATGGGGAGAAGTTGCAAACTCCAGTTACCCAAGGCCGCATAGGACCCGGGTCCCTGGCGCTGCGAGGCAGCAATGCTGAGTCACCGATAAGGTGCCACATAAAAGGTTAATGTACAAGGGCTCAGAGAGTTGGGAAATATATTAAATTGGGCAGGATGCAGAGTAAATGGTTGGCAGACTGTAACTAGTCATATGCTGCAGTCTCAGCTATTTGCAATCTATATTAATGACTTAGGTGAATGGTGTACTCCTGCTCCCATTTGGTATGTTGTGCAGTCCACAATTTCAGACTTTCCCAAGGCCACAATGGCTAATGAAGTACTTTTGAAATGTGGTCACTGTGGTGAGGTAGAAAACCGGTCAGCCAATTTGTACATAGCAAGATCCCAGCAAAGATCATAGCAGGAGCAATAAGATCAGAAACAACTAATCTGTTTTTACCCCCTTTCTCATTGATGGTTAAACATTGATCGGGACACTGGGGGGGGCGGGGGGGAGAAGAGGGGAGAGAGAACTCCCCTGCTCTTTGTTAGATAACCACTGAGGCATGGCAAGTGTTCATAAAACCAAGATCAAACAGGTTAAAGTGTAAATATTCACTAAAGATGAGACATGCTGCCAAAGCTTTCGGCCTTTGATTCATCAGGGCAGATGCAAGAATGCCAAATTTCAAAAGGGAGCAATAATTTATACTGCATGAGAAAAGGATGATTATTTGCTGAATGATTGGTCGAGGCATTGCCATGGGGAAGGCACCAGGGAATTATTGTCCCCCACTTTTTTATTTAATTCAAAAAAGGTACAATGCCTGGACATGTTCCTTTGGTCTGCAGAGGACAGGACCCTATAAATGAATATATGTAGCTTATGGCAAAGTGAACTATGTTGCAAGCCTGTTTGTTAATGCAACCTGGAGCACACATGAGACAGCACTTACTGAATAATCAGGCCACCCGTGCCAGTTGTGCAACTCATCAGTGCCTCTCCTCCACTGGGGGGGAAGAGAACCTGTTCACCTTCAATTTGTGGTGGTTCCTGCAGATGGATGACTTGGTAACTGAGATAAAGCACCACCAACCCCCCACCCCCTCCAAACCCACAAGACAGAAGTAAGCCATTCAGCCCATCGAATCTACTCCGCCATTCAGTGAAATCATGAATGATCTGATGATCCTCAATTCCACTTTTCCGCCTTATCCCCATAACCCTCAATTCCGTTACTGACTAATTATCTGTCCATCTCAGCCTTGAACACACTTAACAACTCAGCCCCTACATACTATTGAATTGTAAAGTGTTTCTTTAGCAATTTTACAGAAGGACCACTTTTACTGGTGCCCCATTTTCCATTGCCCACACCAGTCACCCTGGAGTAGGGACAAACATCACAACTCATGGTAGTACCACAGAGATACAGCAGTCACTGACATAGCAATATGGTGCACCAGCCAGAAAGCCCAACTAAGGAGCAAACCAGAATTGAAGCACATACACGGCGAAACCCAGTTTTGTTGACGTTGAACAACAATCAGTCTGATACGTGGAAGAGAATTAGAGAAGAGAGGTAGATTTACAGAGCAAGAGCAGTAGAGTGGAATAATCGGAAAGCTCTTGCAAAGGGCCAGCAGACACGATGGGCCGAATGGCTACTCCCTGTTTTATAAGATATATTGACGAGTCCACGACGGAAAGTGGAGCGAGTCAGAAAGAAAAAAATATTGGCAATAGAGTAGAATGGTTACTGCCTGAGAAACAAGGTATTGAATGAAATCAGCTCACACTCACTTAGACCAAACACAGACATCAGGTTATGAAAAGAAACTGTTTATTGACAATAAATCTTCAATGGGACTTCACGTCATTCCACAGAATTATAAAATAACAAATACACAAAACAATCCTGGACCTTCTTCTGGGTGGTGGCAAAGGCAGAAACAGCCTCACCTCCTCTTCTGGAAGATGTTTCCACGGCCCATCCCACGGCCTCGTCCTCGGGCAGCCACTGGAAAGAATCACAACTTATTAATCATTTGGGCTGAGCAGCTTTGCAAAGCTCAAGGTGCTCCCAGGGTCAGATTTTCACTTTTGGCATCATTGTTTCAGGGAAGAGGCATACTTGTTTTTTTTTTAAATTTAGAGTACCCAATTCTCCCGCTACACTGTCCCTTTCAAACACACCGAGCACAGTTACAGCACGGGATTAGATCCCGAGTGAAGCTCCCGCTACACTGTCCTTTTCAATCACGCCCAGGACAGGTACAGCACGGGGTTAAATACAGAGTAAAGCTCCCTCTACACTGTACCCATCAAACACTCCCAGGACAGGTACAGCACGGGGTTAGAGTAAAACTTCCTCTACACTGTACCTAGCAAACACTCCCAGGACAGGTACAGCACGGGGTTAGAGTAAAACTTCCTCTACACTGTACCTATCAAACACTCCCAGGACAAGTACAGCATGGGGTTAGATATAGATAAAGCTCCCTCTACACTGTCCCCAACAAACACTCCCAAGGACAGGTACAGCACGGGTTAGATACTGAGTGAAGCTCCCGCAATACTGTCCCTTTCAAACACGCCCAGGACAGGTACAGCATGGTGTTAGATACAGATTAAAGCTCCCTCTACACTGTCCCCATCAAACACTCCCAGGTAGGTACAGCGCGGGGTTAGATGGAAGACCGAGGAGGGTTTGAACCCTCAAGCCAGCTGGATAATCCAGTTTTCAGTCAGCACTGTGCAGTGATCCTAGCTGTAATTGCAATGCTGAAAAATGATTCCCAGAACAGGATTAGCTCAGTCACAGGGAATACACAGCAGCACCACATAAGCCACAATGAAAAAGCTGAAGAGGTTAGGGTTCAGGATGAAGACACACTTACCTTGAGCTTTGAGGATTGCAGCTTTCCCTCGGCCAGCCCCTGTTCCTTGGTTTTTATTCTTCATGCTCTTTAACATGGGGGCATTTTTCAGCATGTCTGGTAAGATGAGGAAACGAATCTTGCTGCCACGGATGTAGACCTGCTCCAGCTGAGCCACACGTCCATCGCGATAGGTGACTGTGATGTTAGACATCTGCAGAGAAAAGAGGAACAAGGTTAGAACGACTGGATTCACAGATCCAGCAACTCCGAAACCCAGAGGCTTAACCACTCTAAACGATGGAAATTAGCCATTAAAGAGAGAATCTAACCATCTCCCAAAGACATTCAGTGGCATTACCATCACAATCCCACACTGTCAACATCCTGGGGGTTACCATTAACCAGAAACTGGACTAGCCATATAAATACTGCAGCAGGTCAGAGGCTGGGAATCCTGTTGTGAGTAACTGCCCTCCTGCCTGCCCCCCCACTCCCCCAAGCCTGTCCACACCTACAAAACTCAAGTTAGGAATGTGATGGAATACCCTCCACTTGCCTGGATGAGTGCAGCTCCAACACTCAAGAAGCTAAGAACAACATCCAGGACAAAACAGCTTGTTTGACTGGCACTCGTTCCACCACATTCACTCTCTCCACCCACCACTGGTGTAAGTGGCAGCAATGGGTACCATCTAAAAGATGCACTGCAGCCACTCAACAAGGCTCCTTCAACAGCACCTTCCAAACGCCTATCACCTCGAAGGACAGGTTCAGCAGAAATGTATCTAACCAGAGAGGGACTATCCTTCAACATTAAAATGGTATCTGTACAGTCAGAATGGTGCCTACATTTATGAAATAACTGGGTCATGATCTGAAGCTAGTGGACTGCACAACTCCAAGCAGAAACAAACATACAAATTAAGAGCAGGAGTCGGTCTCTTATTTTTAAACTGTGTTGCTTGGTTTTACTCTTCCTCCACAGGGAAACATCCTCTCAGCATTCTCCCTGTCAAGTCCCCTCACAATCTTATATGTTTCAATAAGAGCACCTCACATTCTTCTAAACCCCAATGGACACAGGCCCAGCCTTAAATCACTCAGAGACCAACATCAGTCCCCGAAACAGACAATCTGACAGAAATGGGACAGTATAGGAACCGTATTCTATACCGGAAGAAACATACAGCAAGCTGAGACCACACCTCCTGGAGTACTGTGTACAATTTCAGTCCCCTTATTTGGGGAGCGATATAGTTGCATTGGAGGCGGTTCAGAGAAGGTTCCACTAGGCTGATTCCAGAAATGAGAGGTTTGCCTTATAAAGAGAGATTGAGCAGTTTAGGCCTATATTGCGTCAAGCCTGGAAGAATGAGAGATCTAATTGAGGTATATAATATGATAAAAGGTATTGACAAAGTAGATGTAGGGCAGATGCTTCCTCTTGTGGAGAAATCTAGAACGAGGGGCCATAATTTTAGGATAAGGGTAAGAGATTTAAACCAAGAGATGAGGAGAAATTACTTCTCTCAAAGGTTGGTGAATCTGTAGAATTCACTACCCCAGAGTGCGGTGGATGTCCGGACCTTGAGTACATTTGAAGAAAGAGATGGATTTTTAATTAGTTAAAAAAAAACATTTCTTGAGAGATGGGTGTTGCTGGCTGGACCGGCATTTGTTGCCCATCGCCGATTACCCTTGAACTGGCTTGCTAGGTCATTTCAGAGGGGGGGGCAATTAAGAGTGAACTACATCTTTGTGGGTCTGGAGTCACATGTCGGCCAGACCTGGTCGGACAGCAGATTTCCTTTCCTGAAGGACATTAGTGAACCAGGTGGGTTTTACAACAAGCATCAATGGTTTCACGGTCAACATTTAGACTTTTAATTCCAGATTTCTGTTGAATTCAAATTTGACTATCTACCATGGTGGGATTCGAACATAGGACCCTAAAGCATGACCCGGAGTCCCTGGATTACTAGTCCAGTGACAATACCGCTACGCGAATGCCTCCCGTTAAAGGGAGGGTTGAAGTGTAACGGAGAACAGGCGGGAAAGTGGAGTTGAGGCCGACAGGAGGTCAACGATGATCGTATTGGGGCTCAACCCGGCATGTGGCGCAGTGTTTAGCACTGGAATTGCGGCGCTGAGGACCCGTTTTCGAATCCCGGCCCTGGGTCACTGTCCATGTGGAGTTTTCACATTCTCCTCATGTCTGCGTGGGTTTCACCCCCACAACCCAAAGATGTGCAGGTTAGGTGGATTGGCCATGCTAAATTGCCCCTTAATTGGAAAAAAAAATAATTGGTACTCTAAATTTATTTTTTTAAAAACATGATTGTATTGAATAGCAGAGCAATATTGAATGACGGGGCGAGTTAGAGAGTCTGAATTGTCTAATCCTGCTCCTTGTTCTTATATTTTAAGGAACAGCGAGCAAGCCTCTGGCCTAGTGGTGGGATCCCCACAGAAAGACGATAAGTTTCTCTTGGTCTGCCAACTCCTGTGATTTTTGTAAAATCTGAAGGGAAAGTGAAGGCTGCAAACATCGGGGCAATGATGAGGCAACTTGTCGACAACAGGAGCTGATTGGCTAAAACCTGCGCGAACCGTGCAGAGGGGAGCAGATTGTGCTAAACTAACCAAGCATACTGATCGCTGTGGGCCCCAAAGCAGCATCACTTCCCATTCCAAAACAGCCCGAGAAGGAGCAGGGCCATTAAATACCCAGAGATCAGACCACCAGGAAAACACAGCCCTCCTGCACGATCTTCAATTTTATCAATGACTTGTGGCTCTTTCCCAAAAAGGATGCCATTGTGGTAATGTCACTGGTCTGATAATCAGGAGGCCCTAGATAATGTCCTATTGACATGGGTTCAAATCCCAATTTAAATTCAATGAAAAAATCTGAAATTGAAAGCTAATCTCAGTATGGTGGGCATGATTGTGGTAAAAACCCATCAGTTTCACTGATGTCTTTTAGTGAGGGAAATCCATTGTCCTTATCTGGTCTGGCTTACATGTGACTCCAGACTCACAGCAATATCATTGTCTCTTCACTACCCCTCTAAAATGGCCTCACAAGTCACTCAGTTTCAGGGCAATTAGGGGTTGGGTTACAAATACTGACCTGGCCAGTAATTGCCATATCCTGTGAATGAATTAATCAGATGGCATAGTAGTTAGGACTTCTGCCGCAAAGCACAAGGGACCCAGGGTCAATTCCAGCCTTGGGTGACTGGAGTTTGCACATTCTCCCCATGTCGGTGTGGGTTTGCTCCATTTCCTCCCAGTCTAAAGATGTGGTTAGGTTGATTGGCCATGATCAATGCACGGGGCAATGGGTCAGGGGGGTGGGCCTAGGTAGGGGTCCCTTTCAGAGGGTCAGTGCAGAAGCAATGGGCCAAATAGCCTGCTTCTACATTATGGGGATTCTATGGATGTTGACATGTCCACAGTCCATGAGTAAAAGATCAAGCCCAATGGGAGGGTGACTGCCTATCTCAATAAGCCCAATTAGGCTCCCATGAGTTCCCATCGCAACTTCACAAGGGCAGTGGCTCACAAAGACAGAACAGGCTGAATGGACTCGTAACGGGCTTTATCACCGGAGTGAGGAGAGATTGTGGAAGGTGGATAAAGAAGATTCCAGGCCTTGACCACAGGGGAAGATCTCAGAAAATTTCATCCATGAGGCCAGGAGCATCAAGTGCCAAGTGGGAGAATCAGTTTGCCAGCCCAAACACAATGGGCCAAATGGCCTCCATCTGAATCATAGAGGAGGTCATCGTCAGGGAAAGCAAACCTCCAGGTTGGAGGGAGGTCAGGAATCCAGGAGAGGCAATGTTAACAGGAGCTGAATATCACCGTGGATTAAAGACAACCAGCAGGTTAATACATGGAACTAACTGGAGGGGGTTTGGTGGGCATTAAAAATAAATATAAATGAGTAATTTAACACGAATCTTTCCAGCAAAAAGACATGAATTTATTGAATACCTTTCACAACCACGAAAAACCCAAAGAGTTATTACAACCAATGAAATAATTGCAATAAAGCGCGGCACAGCAAGAGCCCTCACGACGGAGAGAAAGACCCAAATCCGCCCCAGCGGGCCTCAGGCTTCATCCCGAATTTCCCCGGCCTTACCTGACAGTTCATGTTGTCCTCGGCCTCGATGAGCTTTCCCCGGTAAACCTCTCCGGTGTTGGTCTCGCAGGTTACGACATGGCCCTCGGCCTCATGCAGCACTTTGATGGGGACTCCGATCGACATAATTCAACCTCACAGCAACTGCACCGCGCGCTTCACTCCGACTGTCCTCCGCTATCCCAGGGAGCACCGCGCACTCAGACTGCTCTTCCGCTATCCTAAGTGCGCTTCACTAGGACTGTTCCTCCACAGTCCCAGAGAACACCGCGTTTCAGCTCCTCCGCCATCCCAGTAGGCACCGCGGTTAGAGGGCTTCCACTGACCCAGGGGCTACCGCGAAGATCCTCCGCTGTCCCCGGATACCCTCAATCGGAAGTTCCCTTTCGCGCACCGCAATCGATCCCTCTCACATCTCCTTCCCCCGGGCACTCATCCATCAGCCGTTCCGTGGCACCGCATATATTTCCGCAACAATGGCCGCCCCGTGGTATTTTGTCCCAGCGCCGTCGCCCTATCGGCCCCAAGCGGAGAGAAGCCGCCGGTGAAGAACTAACGTCAGTTTCGGGACCTAAAGCTCGGGTTTGGCCGAGAGTCGGGCGCCGGTTGTCAGGGAGGGTGTAACCAAGATAAAGCTCCCCTGGCCCGGGGAGCGGCCGCCAACATGAAACCCAGTGAGAGGGAGAGGCTGAGGGGTAAGTGAGAGAGGCCGGGGCGTGGCTCGGCTCCGGCGGCAGTGCGGCGCTCCCGCGGCGGGGTGGCACTCCCGATGGGGCTGCTCCTGCGACAGTGCAGCTCTCCCTCAGCTGGGGCAGCGAGTGAGGACAGACTGAGAGATCAGGATCTGGTTAAAACGGAGCAACTTTCCCCGGGGAGAACGGGGAATCCAGATTCATTGCTGCTAACCCTCCGTCTGTTTCTCTCTCTCTAGATGATCTGGTCCAGTTAAATGTTCCTGTCATTCAGCAATCCTTTCACTGGGATTGTGGACTTGCCTGCTCCAGGATGGTGCTGCAGTAAGTAAAGAGAAACACCCATTGACATCCTCACCTCGTCCTCATGCTTGTTCAATGCACAACATTGTTTCTGCAGAAAGAAACATTCTCATTGGGCTACATCCTTCATGAACATCAGCTAACGGAGGGAGAGTACAGGAGCCATGGATAAATATGGGGTAAAACAATTTTGGAAACAAGTTTCTGAAAGTGCAATTTGATAGGCAAGTTCTTTTAAAAAATATATTTTAATTCAAATTTTTCATTCTATGCATAATACAAAACAGAATAAAACACCAATACAAACATATCCCCTCTCAAACATAGCCTAACCTTTCGCAAAACCTAATACCTGCCCCCCCCTTTAGCAACTATGATGATCAATTCCGTGAAATAAACAATAAAAGGCAGTCATTTCCGTAAAACGCCTCATTTGTCCTCCTCAAGGGGTACTTGAGGAACTGGGCGGAGAAACAGACCTCCATCCCAGCAGTCGTAGCCTCTGGGCAATCACCGAGGCCAAGACATCGGCCCCTGTGCCCGACTGCAGCCCGGGCAAATCTGACATCACAAACAGTTCCACTGAGGGTTCCAGTTCAATTTTCCGAATCGCTGACATGGTACTGAAGAAGCAGACCCAGAAACGTACAAGCTTGGGGCAAGACCAGAACATGTGCATGTGATTGGCCGGACCCCTTGAGCAGCGCTCACTGCTTTCATCCCTGCAAAGAAGCGACTCATTTGTCAGATGCGCCCTATAAACTACTTTGAGTTGGATTAAACCAAGCCTCGTGCATGAGGACAGGGAGTTCACCCAATGCAGGGCCTCGCTCCACACCTCGTCATCTAATATGGACCCTAACTCATTCTTCCACCTGGCCTGAACCCCCTCAACCAACACTCTCACTGCGAAGGCATTTGATAGGGTACAATGGGGTATCTTTTTGCGGTCTTGGAGAAGTTTGGGTTGGGGCCCAAGTTTGCGTCTTGTACACAGCTGTTACACAAGGCTCTAACAGCTAGCGTCTTCACCAATAACATGAGCTCAGGGTATTTCCAATTAAATAGGGGAATGAGGCAGCGGTGCCCTTTGTCCCCTTCTTGTTTGCATTGGTGATAAGAACCTTTGACCATCGTCTTGAGGGGAATGGGTTGAGCACATATAAAGTTGTCCAACCAGCTGCAGCCCCTCCCCCACCTCACTCGCATTCGCTAGCTAAGATCTAACTGCTAGTGAGGTAGCCCCCTGCCAGAGCCTACACACAAAGAAAAGAGACAGAGGGCACCACGGTGGCGCAGTGGGTTAGCTCTGCTGCCTCATGGCACCAAGGTCCCAGGTTCGATTCCAGCACTGGGTCACTCTCCGTGTGGAGTTTGCACATTCTCCTCGTGTTTGTGTGGGTTTCGTCCCCACAACGCAAAGATGTGCAGGCTAGGTGGATTGGCCACGCTAAATTGCCCCTTAATTGGAAAAAATGAATTTTGTATTCTAAATTTATATAAAAGTAAAGAGACAGAAACTCCCCTCGCCAGCAGCACCCCCCCCCCCTTCCCTAAACCATCCACCTCGGGCTATATATTATCCACATTGCCACACCTTATCCACATTCGCCGCCCAATAATAATGAAGCAGATTTGGTAATGCCAACCCCATCTGCCTCTGTAGCAGTGTCCTCCCCACCCTCGGCACCTTCCCCACCCATACAAAGTCCAAAATGATCGTGTCCAATTTCTGAAAAAAAAAGCCTTTGTATAAAGATCGGGAGAGCCTGAAAGCTAAACAAGAACCTCGGCAGAATATTCATTTTCACCACTTGGACCCTCCCTGCCAACGTTAAATGCAGTGTATCCCACCTCTTAAGATCCTCCCCGGCCCCCTCCACCAGCTTCGTTAAGTTCCACTTATGGAGCCCCGTCCATTCCCTCGCTACCTGAATCCCCAAATACTTAACCTATCCCTCGCTACCGTAAATGGCATCCCCCTAAATTAACCCGCTGTCCCAGCTCATTCACTGGGAATATCTCGCTTTTCCCTACATTCAGGTTGTACCCCGAGAACCCTCCAAACCTCTCTAGCAGGCCCATAATCCTTCCCATACTCTCCAATGGATCCAAAACATACAGCAAGAGGTCATCAGCATAGAGCGACACCCGATGTTCCCTCTGTCCCCTCATAATCCCCCGCCACCTCGCCTACCCCTGAGAGCCATCGCCAATGGCTTTATGGCCAGCGCAAACAGCAGCGGCGACAGCGGGCACCCCTGCCTTGTACCCCTGTGTAAGTCAAAGCTTTGTGAGCTCATATATTTCATCCTCACCCTCGCCCTTGGTGCCACATACAGCAACTGCACCCATGCCACAAATCTCAGTCCAAACCCAAACCTTCCCAAAACCTCGGAACAAGGACCGCCATTCCACCCGATCAAATGCCTTCTCCGCGTCCATGGACACCACCACCTCCGGTACCAGAGCCCCTGACGGATTCATCATCACATTCAATAGCCGTCTTACATTACTAGCGAGTTGCCTGTCCTTCACGAAGCCTGTTTGATCTTCTGCAACCACTCCCAAGGCACAGTCCTCCATCCTGCCCCCCAACAACTTGGCCAATACTTTCACATCCATGTTCAATAGTGATACGACCCACATTCCACCGGGTCTTTCCCCTTTTTCGGGATTAGTGTGGTTACTGCCTGCTTCATCGTCTCCGGCATCTCTCCTTTCTCCAGTGCTTCGTTAAATGCCCCGAGATGTGGTGCCAGGTTCGTCGCAAATTCCTCATAGGAGTCCACCCAATGGCCTTCCCCGACTTCATACCCCTGATACTATCCAACACCTCCCTCAGCCCCAGGAGCTCCTCCAATGCCTGCCTCTTTGCTTCCTCCACCTGGGGAAATTCCAGCTCGTCCAGAAACCGCCCCATGTCCCCCTCCTCTCCCCCCGGGTCCACCTCGTAAAGTCCCTGGTAATACTCTCTAAATGCCTCATTTATCTTGCCTGGCTCTGACACCCCAGCCCCAGTCCGGATCTTCAATATTTCCCTGGACCCAACCTGCCTCCGCACAGCTGGCGCGCCAGCAACGGCTCGCCTTCTCCCCATACTCTTATTCCACCCCTCTTGCCCTACGCAGCTGCCCTACCGCCCTCCTAGTTGTCAGCCTGTCAAACTGCCCCTGCAACTTTTTCCTCCTCGCCAATCCCTCCATGGAGGGCACCCTCAAATGTTCCCTGTCCACCTCTACTATCTTGCTCAGGAGGCTGTCATGTTCCGCCCTCCTTTCCCTATCTGCACGAGCCTTAAACAAAATAATTTCCCCCCGGACCGCTGCCTTCAGTGCTTCCCAAACAATGGCCACCGTCACCTCCCCATTCTCCACATACTACTTAATCGCCACCCGTACCATAACACAAAAACCTCCATCTACCAACAACCCCGAGTCAACCTCCACCACGGCCTCTGCTCTCGTCCCGTACTGAACCGAATCTCCAGCCAGTGGGGTGCATGGTCCAAGATAACTATCCCCGCATACTCTGCCCCCTCCACCCCAACCAAAATCTCCCGACTCACTACAAAGTAATCAATCCTTGAATATCCCTTATAGACGTGTGAAAAGAAGGAATACTCTCTTCCCCCTGGGTTCTGAAAACGCCATGGATCCACCATACCCATCCTCTCCATAAACCCCGCCTCCCCAGCCCCCTTGCCATTCGTACCCTACCGATTGACCTGGGGCTCGACCTATCCACCCTCGGCTCCAGGACACAGTTAAAATCTCCTCCCATGATCAACTGGTGCGTGGCTAAATCTGGGATTGCTGCCAGCAACCCCCTCATAAAACCCACATCATCCCAATTTGGGGCATACACATTTATTCATACCACTGGTGCCCTTTCCAATATCCCACTCACAATCACATATCTCCCACCTTGATCCCTCATTTCCTTCGCACTCACAAATCCCATTTTTTTTCTCATTAAAATCGCCTCTCCCCTCAATTTCGAATCAAACCCCGAGTGAAAAACCTGCCCGATCCACCCCTACCTTAACCTAGCCTGGTCCTTCACATCTGCACAAAGACCACCCTCGCTTTCAAGCTCCTTGCAACACCCGCGACCTTTCAACCGATCCATTCAGTCCCTGGACGTTCCACATTACAAGCCTTACTCCGGAGGCTTAAGCCTCCAATCCCCTCTACCGTCTGTCATCTTCCACATTTCAGTCCCGCCCCCTTAATTCCACCTACACCTAGCCCATCCCAGATGGCCCATTTCTTCGCCCATGACCATGTCATCTCTCACCCCCTACCACATCGCAACAGCCTCGCCACCCACAACCCCCCCCATCTCGACCATCTTCCCCACCACCACACCTCCGTTCAAAGCATCATCTGCTAGCACAGCGGCCCCTGCCCAAAGGCACCTCTCTCTCTCGCCTCGCGCTCGCCTCTCTCTCGCTCTCGCCTCTCTCTCGCTCTCGCCTCTCTCTCGCCTCGCGCTCGCCTCTCGCTCGCCTCTCGCTCGCCTCTCGCTCTCGCGCTCGCCTCTCGCGCTCGCCTCTCGCGCTCGCCTCTCCCTCTCGCTCGTCTCTCTCCCTCTCGCTCGTCTCTCTCTCTCCCTCTCGCTCTTCTCTCTCTCTCCCTCTCGCTCTTCTCTCTCTCTCCCTCTCGCTCTTCTCTCTCTCTCCCTCTCGCTCTTCTCTCTCTCTCCCTCTCGCTCTTCTCTCTCTCTCCCTCTCGCTCTTCTCTCTCTCTCCCTCTCGCTCTTCTCTCTCTCTCCCTCTCGCTCGTCTCTCTCTCTCCCTCTCGCTCGTCTCTCTCTCTCCCTCTCGCTCGTCTCCCTCTCGCTCGTCTCTCTCTCCCTCGCGCTCGTCTCTCTCTCACCCTCTCGCTCGTCTCTCTCTCTCCCTCTCGCTCGTCTCCCTCTCGCTCGTCTCTCTCTCCCTCTCGCTCGTCTCTCTCTCCCTCGCGCTCGTCTCTCTCTCACCCTCTCGCTCGTCTCTCTCTCTCCCTCTCTCGTCTCTCTCTCTCCCTCTCGCTCGTCTCCCTCTCGCTCGTCTCTCTCTCCCTCGCGCTCGTCTCTCTCTCACCCTCTCGCTCGTCTCTCTCTCTCCCTCTCGCTCGTCTCTCTCTCCCTCTCGCATCGTCTCTCTCTCCCTCTCGCATCGTCTCTCTCTCCCTCTCGCTCGTCTCTCTCTCCCTCTCGCTCGTCTCTCTCTCCCTCTCGCTCGTCTCTCTCTCCCTCTCGCTCGTCTCTCTCTCCCTCTCGCTCGTCTCCCTCTCGCGCCTCTCTCTCTCCCTCTCGCTCGTCTCTCTCTCCCTCTCGCTCGTCTTTCTCCCTCTCGCTCGTCTTTCTCCCTCTCGCTCGTCTTTCTCCCTCTCGCTCGTCTTTCTCCCTCTCGCTCGTCTTTCTCCCTCTCGCTCGTCTTTCTCCCCCTCGCTCGTCTTTCTCCCCCTCGCTCGTCTTTCTCCCCCTCGCTCGTCTCTCTCTCGCTCGTCTCCCTCTCGCTCGTCTCCCTCTCGCTCGTCTCCCTCTCGCTCGTCTCCCTCTCGCTCGTCTCCCTCTCGCTCGTCTCCCTCTCGCTCGTCTCCCTCTCGCTCGTCTCCCTCTCGCTCGTCTCCCTCTCGCTCGTCTCCCTCTCGCTCGTCTCCCTCTCGCTCGTCTCCCTCTCGCTCGTCTCCCTCTCGCTCGTCTCCCTCTCGCTCGTCTCCCTCTCGCTCGTCTCCCTCTCGCTCGTCTCCCTCTCGCTCGTCTCCCTCTCGCTCGTCTCCCTCTCGCTCGTCTCCCTCTCGCTCGTCTCCCTCTCGCTCGTCTCCCTCTCGCTCGTCTCCCTCTCGCTCGTCTCCCTCTCGCTCGTCTCCCTCTCGCTCGTCTCTCTCTCGCTCGTCTCTCTCTCGCTCGTCTCTCTCTCGCACGTCTCTCTCTCGCTCGTCTCTCTCTCTCTCGCTCGTCTCTCTCTCTCTCGCTCGTCTCTCTCTCTCTCGCTCGTCTCTCTCTCTCTCGCTCGTCTCTCTCTCGCTCGTCTCTCTCTCGCTCGTCTCTCTCTCGCTCGTCTCTCGCTCGTCTCTCTCTCGCTCGTCTCTCTCTCGCTCGTCTCTCTCTCGCTCGTCTCTCTCTCGCTCGTCTCTCTCTCGCTCGTCTCTCTCTCGCTCGTCTCTCTCTCGCTCGTCTCTCTCTCTCGCTCGCCTCTCTCTCGCTCGTCTCTCTCTCTCGCTCGTCTCTCTCTCTCGCTCGTCTCTCTCTCGCTCGTCTCTCTCTCGCGTCTCTCTCTCTCGCTCGTCTCTCTCTCGCTCGTCTCTCTCGCTCGTCTCTCTCTCTCGCTCGTCTCTCTCGCTCGTCTCTCTCGCTCGTCTCTCTCGCTCGTCTCTCTCGCTCGTCTCTCTCGCTCGTCTCTCTCGCTCGTCTCTCTCGCTCGTCTCTCTCTCGCTCGTCTCTCTCTCGCTCGTCTCTCTCTCGCTCGTCTCTCTCTCGCTCGCCTCTCTCTCGCTCGTCTCTCTCTCGCTCGCCTCTCTCTCGCTCGCCTCTCTCTCGCTCGCCTCTCTCTCGCTCGTCTCTCTCTCGCTCGTCTCTCTCTCTCGCTCGTCTCTCTCTCTCGCTCGTCTCTCTCTCTCGCTCGTCTCTCTCTCTCGCTCGTCTCTCTCTCTCGCTCGTCTCTCTCTCTCGCTCGTCTCTCTCTCTCGCTCGTCTCTCTCTCTCGCTCGTCTCTCTCTCTCGCTCGTCTCTCTCGCTCGTCTCTCTCTCTCGCTCGTCTCTCTCGCTCGTCTCTCTCGCTCGTCTCTCTCGCTCGTCTCTCTCGCTCGTCTCTCTCGCTCGTCTCTCTCGCTCGTCTCTCTCGCTCGTCTCTCTCGCTCGTCTCTCTCGCTCGTCTCTCTCGCTCGTCTCTCTCGCTCGTCTCTCTCGCTCGTCTCTCTCGCTCGTCTCTCTCGCTCGTCTCTCTCGCTCGTCTCTCTCGCTCGTCTCTCTCGCTCGTCTCTCTCGCTCGTCTCTCTCGCTCGTCTCTCTCGCTCGTCTCTCTCGCTCGTCTCTCTCGCTCGTCTCTCTCGCTCGTCTCTCTCGCTCGTCTCTCTCGCTCGTCTCTCGCTCGTCTCTCGCTCGTCTCTCTCTCGTCTCTCTCTCGTCTCTCTCTCGTCTCTCTCTCGTCTCTCTCTCGTCTCTCTCTCGTCTCTCTCTCGTCTCTCTCTCGTCTCTCGCTCGTCTCTCGCTCATCTCTCGCTCATCTCTCTCCTTCTCGCTCGTCTCTCTCGCTCGCTCGTCTTTCTTTCGCTCCCTCACCACCCCCATCTCCCTCCCTCGCCTACCCCGTCCCCCTCCCTCCCTCACTGGCCCTGCTTCTCCCTCTCACGCTCATCTCTCCCTTGTGTGTGAAGGTATCTCCATCCTGTGAGTGAGGAGGAATTCCAGACAGCGTGCTGGAGGTTACAGCTCAATGAAAGTGTCTGGACAATAGACCTGGCTTATCTAATGCAGCAGTTTGGTGTGATGCATAGGTTCTGCACACAGACTCTGGGAGTGGACAAGGGCTATCGATACCAGGTGAGCTGATACTTAACTCACATCGCAACCACCAAATATATATTTTAAAAATATTTTTATTGAGCTTTTAATATTTTATATCACATTCACAGGGCCAAACAAGACCAACAC
This sequence comes from Scyliorhinus torazame, assembly GCF_047496885.1. Taxonomy (NCBI): domain Eukaryota; kingdom Metazoa; phylum Chordata; class Chondrichthyes; order Carcharhiniformes; family Scyliorhinidae; genus Scyliorhinus; species Scyliorhinus torazame. Next base: position 108,203,148 of record NC_092707.1, read on the forward strand.
ATATATCAATAAAAGAAGAAGCTCCAACCGAAGACTGTAACCATAGCCTCCCCTTAACAAAAACACTTCTCTTGCAGACTTTACATTGCCAGACTTGGCCAAAACACGTATTTGCAGTGGTTTATGTACATTGTGGTTCAGGCATCATTTTGTCAGCAAACCAGTTTCTTGTAGTTTTCCTCCCTTCTGCCTGTCTCCCTTATTTCTCTTGAGGGCATTTGTCATCCTCTTCTCTTCTCCTCTCCCACCCCGCTTTCTTTCTCTTCCTTGTTCTGGGTGCAATCCCTCCCCCCCTCCCTCCCTACTTTATTGGTTGCTGGCCATGAACAGGTCTTGAATCAAGTTGGAGAACAGCTTCCATGTCCTGTGGTAGCCTTCTTCTGACCCACAGATGCTGAACTTTATCTTCTCCAGTCTGAGAAATTCCAGCAGGCTGGACAGCCAGTCTGCAGCCTTGGGTGGTGCTGCTGATCACCAGCTGAGAAGGAGTCTCGGCAGGCGATCAGGGAGGCAGAAAAAGGCTAGTGCATCAGCCCCCTTCTCTATGAAGAGCTCTGGCTGCTCTGATACCCCAAAGACCTCCACTAGTGGGCATGGCGCCACCCTCACTCCCACACCACATGGCCTCAAAGAAGAATGTCCAGTACCCAACAAGCCTCGGGCAAGCCCAGAACATGTGGGTGTGGTTGTCCACCTCCGGAAAGAACCCACTCATTTTTGTTCTCGTTTGGTGCGCTCTGTGCACCACCTTTAGTTGTGTTAGGCTCAGTGCTGCATATGTGGAGATGAAGTTCACCCTGTGCAGTGCTTCGATCCAGAGGCCTCCCCTATCTCCCTGCCTTGTTCTTCCACTTTTTCTTTGTCTCCTCCAGGGTGAGAGCGTACCTCTTTTTTTTTTAAATTTAGAGTCCCCAATTATATTTTTCCAATTAAGGGGCAATTAAGCGTGGCAAATCCACCTAATCTGCACATCTTTGGGTTGTGGGGGTGAAACCCACACAGACACGGGGAGAATGTGCAAACTCCACATGGACAGTGACCCAGGGCCGAGATTCGAACCCGGGTCCTCGACCATTACGCCACCGTGCTGCCCGTTGAGCGTACCTCTTCTAACAGTTATCCATACAAGACCGCACAGTTCCCCTCCCCTAGGTCGCTTGTGTTCAGTAGTCTTTCTAATAGTGAATGTCCTGGTATCTGGGGATATGTCGTCGTTTCCTTGCGGAGGAAGGAATGTACCTTATGTTCTCTCTCGGGAGCTGAAACTTCTCAGTGAGTTCCCCCTTGGTCGCTACTCTACCGTACGTGTCAGTGTCCCCTTGTACTGTATCCAACTCATGAAAGAGGCGTCCATTGTTGCGGGTGTGCACTTGTGATTATTGCAGATGGGGGCCATGGTGGACATTTTGGTTAGTCTCAAGTGCTGCCTCATTTGATTCCATGTTTGGAGCGTGGCTAACCCCCCTCCCAAACAAAAACACACACAAGTGCCATGATTAACTTATCAACTGTGTTGAAAAAGGCCTTGGGGATATAGATCGGGAGGGATCTGAACAGGAAAAGAAACCTGGGCAGCACGTTCATCTTGATCGTCTGCAAATTCCCTGAGATGGAGTGAGCCCCACCTCTGCAGGTCCTCCTTAACTTCCTCCACCAGAATCGTCAAGTTTCACTTATGGATCCGTGTCCAGTCATGGGCTATTTGGATCCCCAGGTAGCGGAATGTGGTCTAGGCCAGTTTGAACAGCAGTCGCCCCAGCTCTGTGCTACCCCCCTGTGGGTTCACAGGGAAGATTTTGCTCTTACTCAGGTTAAGCTTGCAACCTGAGAAGGCTCCGAACTCCATCAGGAGGTTCACTATTTCTTCCATGCTGACCAGGGGGTTTGAGATGTCGAGGTGCAGGTCATCAGTGAGACTCTATGCTCTCTGTCTCCCCTTTGGATCTATCTCCATCCCTTTGTCGCTCTAAGGGCGATCACCAGGGCAAACAGCAGCGGGGACAGCTGGCATCCTTGCCTCATGTCTCAGTGCAATCGGGCGTATCCAGAGCTGGTGGCGTTTGTCCATCCGCTCGCCATGGGAGTGCTGTACAGTAGTTTCACCCAGAAAGTGAATCCTGGTCCAAACCATTTCAGTACCTCTATGACGTACTTCCATTCATCCCTGTTGAAGGCCTTTTCTGTGTCCAGGGAGATGATCTCTTGTGTTCTCTTCCCAGATGGGGGTCATGATCACATTCTGCAGGTGTCGAATGTTCGCTGTTAACTGTGCCCTTGGCAAAGTCCGTCTGATCTTCCCTGACTATCTCTGGCACGCAGTTCTCCAGCCACCTTGCCAAGGCCATTGCCAGGATCTTAGCGATGGTGTTAAGGAGTGAGATGGGTCTGTAGGACCTGCCCTCTCGAGCCTTTGTCCTTTTTGCGGATCAGTGATATTAAGGCCTGATCCAACATTGGTGGCAGGGTTCCCCTTGCTAGTGAGTCTGTGAGCATCTCCCACAGGTGCGGAGCCAGTGCTGTGCAAATGTTTTATAAAAGTCCACCGGAAATCCATCCAGCCCCAGCACCTTCCCCACCTCCATGGAGTTAATGCTCTCCATGACTTCCAACCGTTCTAATGGTGCTTCCAGACCCTGTCCCCGATCTATCTTCCCCCAAGACCAGTCCGTCGAGGAACTGCTTCATCTTTGAGTCCCCCTCCGGGAGCTCGGACATGTACAGCTCCCGGTAAAGATTGCAGAAGCTTTATTGATCTGTTCAGGCACTGGGATTAGCTTGCCACTGCTGACTTTTACCTGGGCTATTTCCCTCATGGCTGTCTGCTTTCTCAGTTAGTGGTCAGCTAGCAACCACGGTAGCACAGTCGGGCACCACGGTAGCACAGTGGTTAGCACTGTTGCTTCACAGCTCCAGGGTCCCAGGTTTGGTTCCCGGCTTGGGTCACTGTCTGTGCGGAGTCTGCACGTTCTCCCTGTGTCTGCGTGGGTTTCCTCCGGGTGCTCCAGTTTCCTCCCACAGTCCAAAGATGTGCAAGTTAGGTGGATTGGTCAATGCTAAAATTGCCCTTAGTGTCCAATAGGTGGGGTGGGGTTACGGGAATAGGGTGGAGGTATGGGCTTGGGTACGGTGCTTTTTCCAAGGGCTGGTGCAGACTCAATGGGCCGAATAGCCTCCTTCTACACTGTAAAGTCTATGATCTGTGAACTGGCTTTGTTTCCATGCTCGTAAAAGGTCTCTCATGTCTGGTGGAGCTGGTGCCCTGCTTTCCCAGGTCAAAGTCCCATTTGTAGCTTTTTTCTTCTCTGCCAGTAGTTCCACTGTCAGGGTCGAGGAGCACCGCCAATCCAGCTCCTGTGGAGTCGACCAGCGGTTGCCTGGGCGCCCTTTCCTTCTTATCTTTGTGTGGCTTGTATGCAATAATTTCCCCCCCTTTTCAGTGCCTCCCAGAACATGGAGGGTGAGACCTTTCAATTCTGGTTATTGGTAACGTACCTGTCTATGTTTGTGATATCTGTTTGTAGAATGCTTGTCAATCAGGAAGGCCATGTCCAGCCTCCATGGGAGGAGTGTTGTGCCCCGGCCTGTCTCCAACCTCACATTCACGTAGTGTGGAGCGGGGCCGGAGATTACGATTGTGGAGTACTCCGCTACTATTATTCCTGGAAGCACTGCCTTCCCCACTACGAAGAAGTCGATCCTGATGTAGACCAGGCATTGTCAATCTCAGGGGCACGACCCGCGGGTGGGTCGCGGCGGGTTTCGGGAGGGTCGCGGAGCCGCTCCCGATTGCACATATCCGCATGCAACAGCCGCAGCAGCCAGCTGTTAATAATGCCGGCTGTGAGCGGCCTTCAAAATGGGCAGGAATAGATTTTTAAAATTCGGCCACACTGCTCTTACGTGCTCTATCATCGGTGCGCATGCACAAAATGTGCACGCGCACCGATGATAGAGCACGTAAGAGCAGTGTGGCCGAATTTTTTTAATGGTTGCAGCCTTTTTCTTTTCAAGTTCGGGGGGCCAAAGGGACCATTGGGACCCAAAACCATTTCCTCCATTTTTGTCAGTAACGAACAAAGTATGAGAAAATGGTGGGTCGCGCAGGTCGGCCGGCGTGGGTTGTGAAGGTCGGCTGGGTTGGGTCCTGAAGGTTGGCCAGTTGGTGAAAATGGGTCCCTGGAAAAAAAGTTTGAAAAACACTGATGTCGACCCTCTGTACCTGGGACAAGAAGGAGAACTCCCCTGGGTGCATGAACCTCCAGGGGTCCACTGCCCCCATCTGCTCCATGAAGTTGTGCAACTCCCTCTCGCCATGTTTGATAGTTTCCCTGATTTGGGGCTGGATCTGTCTGTCCGTGAGAGAGGATGTTTTGTTTTCCACAAATGTGCCTATTTTGGGGTTAAAAGTGCCAAATTTCAACTTCCAGGAGGAGAGCCACCTTGTTTCCAGCGTCCGCTCAGCACATCTCTCACTGGAAGTTCCCAACCACCAAATATAACGGCAGCACCTAACACCTCATTCCTCCACTCTTTCATACTTTTCACCCTTTCCTGCTGTCCCCCCCTTGCTGAATGGATGTTATTATTAGAAAGCTGAAACACAAGTCTGTCTTCCTGCAGTTGTACAGGGATCTTGTAGGGGTATGGTTTCACTGGCACTGAGGTTTCCTTTTTTTAAATAAATTTTGCAGACCCAATTATTATTTTTTTCTAATTAAGGGACAGTCTAGTGTGGCCAATCCACCTAACCTGCACATCTTTGGGTTGTGGGGGTGAAACCCACGCAGACACTGGGAGAATGTGCAAACTCCACACGGACAGTGACCCAGGGCCGGGATCGAACCCGGGTCCTCCGTCCCATAGGCTGCAGTGCTAACCACTGCGCTACCCTGCCGTCCTGGTACTTCAGTTTCCTGGCATCTCACCCAACTGTCCTATCTTGCCATAACCTGCATGTAATCGGGGGGTAATTTGCCACATTCAAACAGACCCTGTTTCTGAAACAAAAATAGAAAATGCTGGACAATCTCAGCAGTTGAGTCTGAATGACTTGACAAATTGACTTTGACAAAGAGTCATCCAGACTCCCTTCTTTCTCCACGGATGCTGTCAGACCTGCTGAGACTGTCCGACATTTTCTGTTACGGTTTCAGATTTCAGCATCCGTAGTAAATTTGCTTTTATTTTAGACCCTGTTTCTGATTGGGCTTTGGTGTTTATGGAGCAGGACAAGATCATTGGTTGAATTTGCTCTCCCTCCCTAAAGCCACATTGTTTGCTCCATACACTATGTTTTTTTACAGTAGTAATATCTACAGCATTGCAGCGATAAGTCTATGGGGGGGGATTCTTAATTTAATACCAACGTTTGTGTGACTGAATAAAATCCTACTGACTGCAGGACTATTGCACTGAGGAGCGCGAGTGATAAATGAAGCCTTGTCCCTCTCACTCTCTCTGCCTATCTCAGCACCTTCCACTCCCTGCTTTATAAAATTGAGACTGCCACTGAATCCTGCAATGGAGATTACCCTAGAACTGTGATTCTCTGTTAGTGTTTGTCACCGTTTGATAATCCTCGTTAAACTCTTCATTTCAAACATGTACAGATTTGCTCAGACTTTCCTGAGTTGGTCCGATTTTAGAATTTACAATCCAGGCCCTTCTGCCTCGTGCCCATCCTGTAATGCTCCATTTTATTTGTGGTGGGGGTTTATGTCTTCCTCTTGGGTGAAAGGTTGAATTTTGTTTGTTTGATTACAGTTATTAGAGGAATAACTGACACGAGCTGAGTCACATCCAAGAGATATCTGCAAACTCTGAAAAACTTATAAATTCTATGACCCACATTATCATCTGTGTCTATCTGTTACCTGTTGCTTGGTGCCTGTCTGTCTGTGAGTGTTGTCTGTGAATTACCAGATACTTCGACCAGGGTAAACATGTAACCTAGGTGCTCTTATTTGCGAGATGAGCAAAGGACAGGCACATGTCAACGATTCAATCCCAATTTGTTTATAAATGCAATAAATCAGTTATTCTCCTCGGGGCGGCATGGTGGTGCAGTGGTTAGCACGCAGACACGGGGAGAATGTGCAAACTCCACAGACAGTGACCAACAGTTAATAATCATGCATAAGAAATGGCCTGCTCTGCCATTTAATACAGTCAAGGCTGATATTGGGCGTGACTTCAATGTTTAAATCAATGTTATCACTTGTTGGAATAAATCTTGAGAATTCAATTTCTTGCTTGTAAAAGGAAGAATTCCCATTGGCTGCAGAGCCAGTGACTCCTGTTGTAAAATTCCATCTGCACAATTGATGTAACAAGTGAAGACACATTGCTGTGAATTTGTAGCATTACAGAACGCATTAAGAAACACAACGATAAATGAATTCTATTTAAATATTATTTTGTTTTGTTTGAAACATTGCTTTGACATTAATTTCACCGCCTGAGAATTGGTGGGCTATTTATTTCAAAAGGAATTTTGAGCGATTGGATTGGTTCATTGACAAAACTCTGGTAAAGTGTTTACATGTAAAATCCCCCAATTTAAACCGATTTCATTGGAAGTTTTCATTCTAAATGTTGACGTGTGCAACATTCGTGAATGGGAAGTACCCAAGATGTTTCTACGTTAACCTGTGCCACCTTGGGGTATCTGTCCAGTTATCTGAGGCAGGCTCTAATGATTTCTCTTGAAGAAGTGACCTGCTCTCTCCTTTCCTTTTCGCAGTCATTCTACCGGAAGCATTTCGAGACTGAAGAGGACCGAGTAAATCAGCTATTTGCTCATGCGGAAGCAAATGGCGTTCAGGTAGAAAAGAGGTAGGGAGCTGATGTGTTGAGTGTAACGTTAATCTGACCCCATGATCAATGAGGTGGAATCTAGGCCCTGGTTATTTACAAACCACAGAGCTGTGTTAAGGGCTGCAAGGATGGGTGCTGTGGGCAGTGGGGCGTTTGGTTGCTGAAGTTAAGGTGTGCATTTGAGCAGAAGGGATAGCTTTTCTCTGTCAGGTTTCACACTTAAACTCCAAATTATTCAAATATTAGGTAATTGATCATTTCTTATTGTCTTTACCTGTTGTGTGCATGTTAACAGGGCTGAAAAATTAATAAACACACAAATGGGGGAATATAAGGACAAGCATATGGTCCTGTCGGGGGTGAGGGCGGTGCTGGATGAGGGTGAGGTTCAGGATCTGGGGGGAGGGAGAGAGAGATGAGGGTGGGGCCATGGTGGGGGGAAGGATGGGGTGGCGGGAAATTAGGGCGGGGCCTGGGCTGGGGGGAAGGGGAGATGAGGGCAAGGCCCGGGGTGTGGTGGGGCGTGGGTCGGGTCCATGGGGGGAGCCCGCTGGATACCTCTTGGTTACACGTTGACTTTGTTATTCTGTCGTATTCCCTGTGATTGATTCCCTATTGTAGAGTTTCTCCCTGTAATCGGCTGATGTTTCCAGTGTTTTCTGGTTATTGGCCCTGACTATTATCAGCATTTCTCTGTCTGATTGTGTGCAGAAAGCCCTGTCGGATGCAGTGGTCAGACAATGGTTTTATTGGCTGGTTTCTAAAGGCCTTTACCTTGTTAGCCAGCAGTTTTCAATGTCTGATCATTATCCTGTATGAAGTAAGTGCATTGTGTTAACTGTGTTTTGCATTATGATGTTAGATTGGATACCTGTTATTGTTGTGTGTGTGTGTATTCGATTGTCTGAATATTATGAACACTATTCTATCTTGTGTCAAGAGTCGAGTCCAGTGCACATTTCCTCATTTCCTGTTTGCCAGGCTAACTTCCTGCTGCCATGATCTTGTTCCTGTTCCTGACTCACTGATTTGTGAAAACTGTCTCCCACAAAGGTGGTACCGTACCTCTTTATTACTTACATCCTGCTCATTGATTGAAGAACATCATGTGACAGTGGTCTCCTCGCTCCACCCCTTGATGTCCCATGAACAGACCACTACATTGGTGTTCAGAGAGATGGATGCCCTTGTACAAGAAACGCAGAAAGTTTGCATGCAGATGCAAAAAGCAATGAGAAAGGCAAATGGCGTGATGGACTTTATTGCAAGAATAAATAAGTCTTGCTGGAATTGTGCACGGTTTTGAGGAGACCACAATAGGAACACTGCTCTTATCTAAGGAAGGGCATACTTGCATTGGAGGGAGTGTAATGAAGGTTCTCAATGAGTCAATAGACGAGAGGCTTGTCCTCTGAGGAGAAATTGTGGAGAAGTATCCCATACTCTTTAGAGTTTAGAAGAATGAGAGATAATGGGCGCATTTCACGACGGCGTGAAATGGGCGTGGGCACGCAAGGCGCTGGAGCGGTTCATGCCGCTCCAGCCTCACTTCCTGGCGCACATGGCACGGGGGTTCTGGGGCCGGACGCGCAACAAAGTAGGCCGGGGGGGGAGAGGCCGGCACGCCGATTCGTGGGCCAGACGCCATCGGAGACCCCCCCCCCGACCCATCGCGCAGAGTTCCCGCCGGCAGTGACCAGGTGTGGACGGCGCCGGCGGGACTCTGCTTTTACCGCGCAGCCGCTCGGCCCATCCAGGTCGGAGAATCGGCGGCCCGGCCTTGTACAGTGACCGGCGCAAATGGCGCCGATTCTCTGCACCTCGGAGAATCACGCATCGGCGGGGCGTGGTTGCGGCGATTCTGCGGCCCGGCACGGGGCTGGGAGAATCGCACCCAAGGTTCTGATGGGGTTTGACAGTATAGACACTGATTCCAGGATAGTCGAAAACCAGGGGCACGCTGTCAGGATAAGGGGATGATCATTTAGGACTGGAATGAGAAATTTCTTCACTTAGTGAATTGGGAATCTTTGGAATTTTCCACCCCAGGGATTGTGGATGTTCCATCGTTGAATGTATTTAAGGCTCAGATTCAGCCTCAGGGAGTTGAGGTTTCCTCAGCATGCTGCCCCCATTGAATTCCTCCCTTGTTACTATGAAAGCTTCTGATCTTTTCCAATACCTGATGCCTTTGATCTTGTCACTCCTGTCTCTGTTTCTAAAGCCTGTTCTGTGCCATGTTTCTCTGTCTTATGTTATCACTCCCATCCTTCACTCTCTTCCCGGGTATTTCATCCCAAGTCTGTGCCCGCCCAAATTATAACAAATCCATTCCACACATGCATACTGTACATACAAAATGTACACCCCACTCACTCCCTTTTCATCCTGCCTCTGTCACTCACCTGTTCTGTAACTGTATCCCAGTTGCTTACTGCACCCATTATTCACAACCCTTTGCATGGTGCCAGCCCCCTTGTGTGGTGCCTGCCCTCTCTGTAACATTTCTCTAATCTCTTAAATCTTCTGCCCCTGAACAAACTGGAATAGCCCATTCCCATAAATAGCGTCATCTATCACACCATAGACTCATGAAGCTCATAACATCATGAGCCAATGTCACAAGAGATTGCTAGCAATGTATGAAATGTTCTGTGTACAGCTCGCATTTCTGATGAGACACTGGTTTTCCATTCTATCCACATCCTGTTGCCCGTTATACATCCTCTAATTTCCTCTCCACAACCTCATGGATGATCCACTAAATTTAAAATCCTAAAGTGAAAACAAATATGCTGTAAAATCAGCTTTCCTGTTCATATTAAGATTACCTATTTTCATTTCCACTTCTTCCTTTCTGTGAGCCAATGAGATATAAACATTGCTCCAAATGAAGTTTTCACTGTTCCCGGAGAAGGGTAGCTGTGGGCCATAGAAAAGGCTCCAAAGCAAGTGGGAGCTGTAGGTCCTACAACTGTCCCAGCATGCACACTCCCAGCAGTTACCACTGACTTGAATTCACACCAGGGGACCCGGTGGGAGCCTCTGGCAAACCCTTCAGTAGGTCCTGATGGTCAGGGTAAAAAGTGGGGCACTTGAGCTGGGGATTGGGAGACTATCTGTGGCTACAAGATTGTATTTGTGTTTAATCATTATTTTTGAGGCTGAGGCGATCTCTGTTTGTCCCTGGAACAGGTCGGTCACCATTCAGGAGATCCAGCAGCATCTGGCCAAGGATCACGTGGTCATCGTCCTGGTAAATGCAGTCCTGCTCGTCTGCGACCTCTGCTCTGCTGCAGTCAAGTTCTGCTGCCTCCTGCCAATTGGACAGAAATGTTTCTGCAGGAAGCCTGACTATCAGGGACATTTCATTGTGGTGTGCGGCTACAACAGGAACTCGGGCTGTATCTTCTACAATAACCCGGCATATGCTGACAGTAAGTGGAGCTCACCCATCCACTGTGGGAGGGAGGAGGAGGCTCCCTGAATCCATTCATCGTAACCCGTCCTGTGGAATGTCACTATTTCCCAACAAAATTCCCTCCAGTCTCCAGCAGCACTGGAGCCAGGGAATAGATTATTATTGATTATAATCTGATGGGAAAGCATTCTCTGCAGAAGATTGAGCATAATACAGACTTCTACATTGACAGTTGAAACTAGATAAAGCCAATTATGAAGTATTGGGGGTGAGTTGGCTGAGGCGGAAATTAAAATGGTTCCACCTTTGTTCGGATTTTTACAGTGTTTTCTACTGAAAGACAGACAAAATATTTGTTTAACGTCTGTCCATTTCTTCATTTCCATACTTTCGCCCGTGTCTGCCTCCGAGAGACCAACACATTTTAGCTACTCTCCTTTTTTCATGTTTGAAGTTCTTACAATGTTTTTATACCTTCTTGCTGGCTTACTCTCGTATTCTATTTTCTCCTCCTTCACCAATTTTTTGATCATCCTTTGTTAGTTTCTAAAATTCTCCAAAACGTTGGCCTACTACTCTGCTCAGCAAAACTATAAAAATCTTTGTTTAATACTATCCTTAATCTTGATATGGGACCTCTATTCCCGTAGAGCTTTTGCTTCTCACTGGAATGTAAGATTCACCACTGCTGACCACTGGTCTGCATTTTAATTTCCGCATCTGCCTCAACCAACTCGCCCCCAATACTTCATAATTGGAAGGTAGCAAATGTAACCTCGCTATTCAAGAAAGAGGAGAGAGAAAAGACAGAGCAGTTGGCCTGACATTGGTGACCTGGAAAATATTATTCTTAAAGTGGTAACAATTCGCTTTAGAATATTGCAATATGATTTGGGCAGTGTTTTTGGCAAATCACTCACTATTTTTATAGAATGTAGCCAGCAGGGTAGATAAAGGAGACATTACTGTGTTTGGATTTTCATAAGGCATTCCATAAGGTGCTGTTCAAAGTGGTTCATGGGGTGGTGGCAAAATATTAACCTGCATTGAAGATTGGCTAACACAGAAAATAAGGAGTACGGAAGACGGATCATTTTCTGGTTAACAGGCTATGGGGTGACCCATTTAGGACCGAGAAGTTTCTTCACCAGTGGCATGCGGCAAGGTTCGTTGTTAGGGGTCTTCACTATTTACAATCTATATTAATGCTTTAGGTGAAGGGATCGAATGTTAAGTATCCGAAGACGTGGCTCATGGGAAAGATGGACAGAGACTACAAACTGATAGGGATGGGCTAAATGAGTGAGCAATAAGCGCAACCCGGAATTTTATACCTTGGAGAACAGTGGATGCTCAGTCCATGAGTTTATTCAAGATGGTGATTCAGAGGCTCTTGAAATGTTTAAGGGAATTGAAGGATATTGGGATAGAGCCGGAAAGTTGGAGTTGATGCTCAGGTGGGTATTTGGCCGCCTCCTGCTTTAAGTTGCAATATTCTATCCAGCTCTGGACGCTTGTTTTCATTCAGGTCAGACAGTTAGAGGAACTTGTGATCCTAGAGCATCTTTCACAACTGCAGGAAATCTCCGGGAGTGAAGTAATTTAAAATAGTCACCACATTTTGAGTTTTCTGTAACTAAGCTGAGCTATAGCTGCCCTCAGAGAGTGTTTAATGGGATTTGTGTAGATGAAGCTAGATCTCAGTGATATTGGCTAAGGGATAGATATTGGTCCAGATATTGGGAGAATCCTCGGTGCCACATAATGTTTTACAACCACCTGAGAAGCAGGTGCTTACCACGAGAGAATGGGTATTTTACAGTAACTAGACAATAAGACACATTCTCTTCCATAAACATTTCTACTGAAATCATTTACACTCCCATCACATTTTTTTTTTATAAATATATTTTATTAAAGTTGTCAAACACAATTTTTTTCCCTTACAAATCAAAAAAAGGAAAAGAAAGGTAACATGATAACTGCAATATAACATTGTTTAACTAACATGGTAAACTAACCAAATAACACAAAGTAATACTCCCTCCCCCCCCCCCCCCTCTCCCCCTCCAAAAACCCAAACAATTTACCCCCCCCTCCCCCTGGGTTGCTGCTGCTGGCCATCTATCTTCCCTCTAACGTTCCGCTAGGTAGTCGAGGAACGGTTGCCACCGTCTGGTGAACCCTTGAGCCGATCCTCTCAGCGCAAACTTCATCTGCTCTAGTTTTATGAACCCCGCCATATCGTTTATCCAGGCCTCCAGTCCGGGGGGTTTCGCTTCCTTCCACATCAGTAAAATCCTACGCCGGGCTACTAGGGACGCAAAGGCCACGACATCGGCCTCTTTCGCCTCCTGCACTCCCGGCTCATCCGCTACTCTAAATATAGCTAACCCCCAGCCTGGCTTGACCCGGACCTTCACCACCTTCGAGGTCACTCCCGTCACTCCCCTCCAATACCCCTCCAGTGCCGGACACAACCAAAACATATGTGTGTGGTTCACCGGGCTTCCCCCGCACCTCCCACACTTGTCCTCCACTCCGAAGAACCTGCTCAACCTTGCTCCCGTTATGTGTGCTCTATGCAGCACCTTAAATTGGATCAGGCTAAGCCTGGCACACGAGGAAGAGGAATTTACCCTGCTTAGGGCATCAGCCCACAAACCCTCCTCAATCTCCTCCCCGAGCACTTCCCATTTTCCCTTCAGTTCGCCCACCAACTCCTCCCCCTCTTCTCTCATCTCCCGGTATATCTCTGACACTTTGCCCTCCCCGACTCACCCCCCCCAAAAGCACCCTGTCCTGGATCCCTTGTGTCGGGAGCAGCGGAAATTCCCTCACCAGTTGTTTCGTGAACGCTCTCACCTGCATATATCTAAAGAAATTTCCCTGGGGCAGCTCATACTTTTCCTCAAGCGCTCCCAAGCTCGCAAACGTCCCGTCTATAAATAAATCTCCCACTCTCCTGATGCCTACCCGGTGCCAGCTCTGGAATCCTCCGTCCAGCCTCCCTGGGGCAAACCTATGGTTGTTCCTGATCGGGGACCACACCGAGGCTCCCAGCACACCCCTCTGTCGCCTCCATTGCCCCCAGATACTTAATGTTGCCGCCACCACTGGGTTCATGGTAAATCTTTTTGGGGAGAGCGGTAGTGGCGCCGTCAACAGCGCTTTTAAACTCGTCCCTTTGCAAGACTTCATCTCCAACCTTTTCCACGCCGCTCCCTCTCCCTCTATCATCCATTTACGAATCATCGCCACGTTGGCGGCCCAGTAGTAGTCGCCCAAATTCGGCAACGCCAGTCCCCCTCTGTCTCTGCTACGTTGTAGGAACCCCCTCCTTACCCTCGGGGCCTTCCCTGCCCACACGAAGCTCGTGATGCTCCTATCTATTTTTTTAAAGAAGGCCTTAGTGATCAGTATAGGGAGACATTGGAACACAAATAGGAACCTCGGGAGGACCATCATCTTTATTGCCTGCACTCTGCCCGCCAGTGACAGCGGCTGCATGTCCCACCTTTTGAAATCCTCTTCCATTTGTTCCACCAGCCGTGTCAGATTGAGCCTGTGTAAGGTTCCCCAGCTCCTGGCTATCTGAATCCCCAGGTAACGGAAGTTTCTTTCCACTCTCCTTGGCGGTAGGCCATCTATCCCTCTACTCTGGTCCCCAGGGTGTATCACAAAAAGCTCACTCTTTCCCATGTTAAGCCTATATCCCGAGAAATCTCCAAACTCCCTCAATATCTGCATGACCTCTGTCATCCCCCCCACTGGGTCCGTCACATACAGCAGTAGGTCATCCGCGTAGAGTGACACTCGGTGTTTCTCTCCCCCTCTAATCACCCCTCTCCATTTTCTGGAGTCTCTCAGCGCTATGGCTAGTGGTTCAATTGCCAACACGAACAGTAATGGGGACAACGGGCATCCCTGTCTTGTTCCCCTGTGTAGTCGAAAATACTCCGACCTTTGCCGACCTGTGACCACACTTGCCGTTGGGGCCCCATAGAGGAGTTTAACCCAGCTGACAAACCCGTCCCCGAACCTCCTCAGCACCTCCCATAGATACTCCCACTCCACCCTATCAAATGCCTTCTCTGCATCCATTGCCGCCACTATCTCTGCCTCCCCCTCTGCTGGGGGCATCATTATCACCCCTAATAGCCGTCGCACGTTGACATTTAGTTGTCTCCCTTTTACGAACCCTGTCTGGTCTTTGTGCACCACCCCCGGGACACAATCCTCTATCCTCGTTGCCAGCACCTTTGCTAGCAACTTGGCGTCCACATTTAGCAGTGAGATAGGCCTATAGGACCCGCACTGCAGTGGATTTTTATCCCGCTTCAGGATTAGCGATATCGTCGCCTCCGACATTGTCGGGGGTAGGGTCCCCCCTTCTCTGGCCTCGTTAAAGGTCCTTACCAGCAGCGGGGCCAACAAGTCTACATATTTTCTATAGAATTCCAACGGGAACCCATCTGGTCCCGGGGCCTTCCCTGCCTGCATGTTCCCCAGCTCCTTGGTAACCTCGTCTACCCCAATCGGCGCCCCCAGGCCTTCCACCTCCTGCTCCTCCACCCTCGGGAACCTTAATTGGTCCAAAAACTGCCGCATCTCCTCTTTTCCCTCCAGGGGTTGGGACCTATATAGTCTCTCGTAAAAGGTCTTAAACACCTCGTTTATCTTCCCTGCTCTCCGCACCGTAGCTCCCATTTCATCCCTAATTCCCCCTATCTCCCTCGCCGCTGTCCTCTTTCGCAGCTGATGGGCCAACAGGCGACACGCCTTTTCCCCATATTCATATCTCATCCCCTGTGCCTTCCTCCACTGTGCCTCCGCCCTCCTTGTGGTCAACAGGTCAAATTCCGTCTGGAGTCATCGCCTCTCCCTGTATAGTCCTTCATCCGGGGCCTCCGCGTATTCTTTACCCTCAAAATCTCCCCCAGTAGTCTTTCCCTTTCCTTGGCCTCTATTTTTCCTTTGTGGGCCCTGATGGAGATCAGCGCTCCTCTGACCACTGCCTTTAGTGCTTCCCATACTACTCCCACTCGGACCTCCCCGTCGTCATTGGCCTCCAGGTACCTTTCGATACATCCCCGCACCCTTCCGCAGACTCCCTCATCCGCCAGTAATCCCACATCCAGTCGCCAGAGTGAACGCTGCTCCCTCTCCTCTCCTAGTTCCAGGTCCACCCAGTGTGGGGCATGATCTGAAACAGCTATGGCTGAGTACTCCGTTCCTTCCACTCTCGAGATCAGTGACCTTCCCAAAACAAAGAAATCTATCCGGGAATACACCTTGTGAACATGGGAGAAGAAGGAGAACTCTTTGGCCATCGGCCTAACAAATCGCCACGGATCCACTCCCCCATTTGGTCCATAAACCCCCTAAGCACCTTGGCTGCTGCCGGCCTTCTTCCGGTCCTAGATCTAGATTTATCTAACCCTGGGTCCAGCACGGTGTTGAAGTCCCCCCCCCCCCCCATTATCAGGTTTCCTACCTCCAGGTCCGGGATACGTCCCAGCATCCGCTTCATAAATCCCGCATCATCCCAATTCAAAGAACAAAGAACAAAGAAATGTACAGCACAGGAACAGGCCCTTCGGCCCTCCAAGCCCGTGCCGACCATACTGCCCGACTAAACTACAATCTTCTACACTTCCTGGGTCCGTATCCTTCTATTCCCATCCTATTCATATATTTGTCAAGATGCCCCTTAAATGTCCCTATCATCCCTGCTTCCACTACGTCTTCCGGTAGCGAGTTCCAGGCACCCACTACCCTCTGCGTAAAAAACTTGCCTCGTACATCTACTCTAAACCTTGCCCCTCTCACCTTAAACCTATGCCCCCTAGTAATTGACCCCTCTACCCTGGGGAAAAGCCTCTGACTATCCACTCTGTCTATGCCCCTCATAATTTTGTATACCTCTATCAGGTCGCCCCTCAACCTCCTTCGTTCCAGTGAGAACAAACCGAGTTTATTCAATCGCTCCTCATAGCTTATGCCCTCCATACCAGGCAACATTCTGGTAAATCTCTTCTGCACCCTCTCTAAAGCCTCCACATCCTTCTGGTAGTGTGGCGACCAGAATTGAACACTATACTCCAAGTGTGGCCTAACTAAGGTTCTATACAGCTGCAACATGACTTGCCAATTCTTATACTCAGTGCCCCGGCCAATGAAGGCAAGCATGCCATATGCCTTCTTGACTACCTTCTCCACCTGTGTTGCCCCTTTCAATGACCTGTGGACCTGTACTCCTAGATCTCTTTGACTTTCAATACTCTTGAGGGTTCTACCATTCACTGTATATTCCCTACCTGCATTAGCCCTTCCAAAATGTATTACCTCACATTTGTCCGGATTAAACTCCATCTGCCATCTCTCCGCCCAAGTCTCCAGACAATCTAAATCCTGCTGTATCCTCAGACAGTCCTCATCGCTATCCGCAATTCCACCAACCTTTGTGTCGTCTGCAAACTTACTAATCAGACCAGTTACATTTTCCTCCAAATAAAGGTTGGCAAATTCGGGGCATATACGTTAACCAACACGACCTCCATTCCCTCCAGTCTGCCACTCACCATCACATATCTGCCTCCGCTGTCTGCTACAATGTTCCTAGCTTCGAATGACACCCGTTTCCCCACCAGTATGGCCACCCCTCTGTTCTTTGCATCCAGCCCTGAGTGGAACACCTGTCCCACCCATCCTTTCCTTAACCTAACTTGGTCCGCCACCTTCAGGTGCGTCCCCTGAAGCATGGCCACGTCTGCCCTCAGTCCTTTCAAGTGCGCGAACACTCGGGCCCTTTTAATTGGCCCATTTAGGCCTCTCACGTTCCACGTGATCAGCCGAACTGGGGGGCTGCCTGCCCCCCTCCCCTGTCGACTAGCCATCACCCTCTCTAGGCCAGTCCCACGTCCCGGTTCCGCGCACCCACCCGTTCCCCAGGCGGCGCATTCCCGCCCCGACCACCTTTTCTTTTACCAGTTCCTCTTCGATCTCTGCAGCAGCAACCCAGTTATCCCCCCGCTAGATCCCCATCTAGCATGATCACCCCCCCCCCCCCATATTGCTTCCGAAAGTCAGCTGACTTCAACTGACCCCGGCTTCTCCCGCTCTCTCCTTGACCCCGCCCGTGTGGGGAACTCCCATCTACCTTGCGCCTATCTTCCCGCCATCATCTTTCTGGCGCGGGAACAAGAACGATAAGCCCCGTGTTCTCTAGAGCCGTCCCGCCCCTCGTGGCGCAGCTCCCTCTGCCGCCCCATTCCCCATCCCCCGCCTATATCTCTTCTTCCCCCCCCCCCCCCCACCGGCGCCCACATTTCTTAGTGTCCCCCCTCCCCAATTTACATCTCTATATACATCAGCATTGTCGTTTCCCCTCCAACATCAGTCCCTCAGTTCTGATCCAGTTTCTCGTTTTTAATGAAGGTCCATGCTTCCGCCGTTTCGAAGTAGTGATGCCTCTCCTGGTGCGTGACCCACAGTCGCGCTGGCTGCAACATCCCGAACTTCACCTTGTGTAGCACCTCCTTGGCTCGATTAAAACTTGCCCTTCTTCTCGCCACCTCCGCACTCCAATCCTGGTACACCCGTACCACCGCATTCTCCCATCTACTACTTTGTACCTTTTTGGCCCATCTCAGAACCACCTCTCTGTCATTGAAGCGATGAAATCGCACGATCGTCGCCCTAGGTGGTTCACCCGCCTTTGGTCTCCTCGCAGGGACCCGATGGGCCCCTTCCACTTCCAAGGGGGCCTCAGCTCCCATTAGCGTGAGTAGCATCGTGCTCACGTAAGCCCCGCCGTCTGCTCCTTCCACTCCCTCGGGGAGACCCAGGATCCGAAGGTTCTTTCTCCGTGATCTGTTTTCTAGGACTTCAATCCTTTCAATGCACTTTTTGTGGAGCGCCTCGTGCGTCTGCGTTTTGACCGCCCGGCCCAGGATCTCGTCCTCGTTGTCCGTCACCTTCTGCTCCACCACGCGGAGCTCCATCTCCTGGGTCTTTTGTGCCTCCTTAAGCCCCTCAATTGCTTGTAGCATCGGGGCCAGCACCTCCTTCTTAAGCAGCTCCACACACTGTCTCAAAAATTCGTCTTGGTCCGGCCCCCATGTCGCCTGGGCTCCCTCCGCCGCCATCTTGCTCCTTTTTCCTTCTGCCCCTGTCCTCGAGGATTCTTCGCGATCTGGCCGCCGCCGCCGATATTTTTCTTTTTCGTTGGGGGGGGGACTCCCTGTTGTCTCACCCCACACCGGGTTTCGTCCCGAAAAAATTCCCCGTTGGGGCTCTTAAAAGAGCCCGAAGGTCCGTTCGAGCAGGAGCCGCCAAAACGTGCGGCTTAGCTGGTCATCGCCGCAACCGGAAGTCCACTCCCATCACATTGAGAAAGTAAACCTGATAGAAATAATCAATCTTAACTGTTGTGATGCTGAAAGAAAATGTTGAATGTTCAGTTATTACCCTCTCTTGAGCTTTTTAACTTGCTTGCGTGCTTCCTGTTAACATGTAAGTCAATTCCTGTATCTCCCTTGCGCCCCCCCCCCCCCCCAAAAGAGTTTTGAGCTATTTTTTCTGATTTTCTACTTATCCTCTTGTGGCTGCTTAGTTGGCTTGGGTTGCAATTGGCCTCAAGCACCCTGAGCTAGGGGAGGAGGAAATGTGTGTCACATTAGCTGAGGATGGGATTTGTCCTAGCCATGGCACCTCCTATGCTGGTCCACACTCGGGTGAATGCTGACTAGGTGAACAGGGCTGCAGTCCCAGTTTGACTGTCCAGGGCCAGAGCCTCTGAGGAGTAGAAAAATGGGGGCAGTTTTTGAGTCATGCATGGCTGATAATTGCCTTGTTTCTGCTCTGCAGGAGTCTGTTGCACAACTGTAAGTAACTTCAACGAGGCTCGCATGAGTTATGGGACAGATGAAGACATCCTGTTTGTTTACAAAGACAGCTGATTACAGAGTACGATCCTGACTCCAGTTCAAACACATACTACCTAAGGATACAAGATGGTAGCGTCGTGAAGCATTCCTCACTTTGCACAGTGCGTGTCTGATTTCAATCGCTGCTCGTCGCCCAAGGCTTTTTGCCTCCCCCCCCCCCCCCCCCCCCCCCCCGCTCCCCTAATGATGGTCACTGATTGGACATGAACTGTGTGTGACCCCTTTCCTTCCACTCTAGATGTACTGGTGACTCACTGGAAAATCATGTCCTGAAGAAATGTAACTCACTCCAGCCCAGGAAGACAGCCTGGAGTCAGCTATCACATTAGGTTTCCACAACCTGCTCAGCTTGCTGCTTACGAACCACTTGGGAAACTGTTTTCAAAATGCCAGAGGCAAAGTTGATTGTTTCCATATTTTAAACTTTACGATCGGACTAAGAAGAGTTTTAATTCTGGTAAATGCTTTGGCTTCACCAGCCAAAGGTGCCGCTGCTATATATTTTTTTAGGGGCACAAGATGAGGAACTGGTGGGCACAAGTTGAGTACACAGCCTGCTGGTTGGTATTTGGAATGACCTCAGGATCAGTCTCTTCTTGCACTGGGTCACCAGCCTCCTGTACAATGTTTGCCTGAGGTCAGGGGCAGCTTGAATTGAGAGTGGGACATTTAGAAAGCTTTTGGACTTTACACAAAGTAATGGGTTCCGGGGTTTGCCCTGTGCTGGCGGTTATTAGTCTCATGCTGAGCTTCACTCTAACTGTGGAGTAGCTTGCAGAATGAGTAGCTCATTCTGTCCCAATGGCTGAGGGAAGAATTTTCCTCATTGATTCCACCGGAGAAAACACTGGGATCTCCAACCATCTGCCTTTCAAATAGGATTCTACACATCAACAGCTAACCAGGAAACTGTCTGCAAGAATTTTTTTAAAAAGTGAAATGATTGCTGAACAGAATTTAACGAACTTTACAGAGAGGACAATATCCCAACCAATCTGCTTAGAAAAATCAAGGTCATAATGTGAAAGCTCATTGCATCTCAAAAATCCGAATCCCCCCCCCCCCCACCTGCAAGAGACCCCAGCTGTAACTCCCCTTCCTCCGGGATCCTGGCCGTCATTCTCCAAACGTGTCTAATTTTGGATTGGCAAATGGCAGTGATCTTATGTGCTGGTCCTGTGTTCCTGAAGTCTATCAGGAACTCTGAAGTGTTTTATTTGTTTGGTGCCCATCACTAACACTGGGGTCTCACTCAGGTGATTAAATTCTGTCCAAGGTTCAGAGCCATACCCTGGGTTCAGAGCCATACCCTGGGGTTTGGATGCAGATCACCCATTTCACCTTTCTCTTCATGCTGTACTCATCAGTGTTACAGTGCATTTACAATAAGGTTTATTTGAATATCATGGGGTCCAATTAAAAAATGATTTGCTAAGAATTCCAACCTGATTTCTCTTTTCACGAACAAATACTTAATTACACTGAACTTCAGTGAAAGGCTGAGGAGGGAAGGGCGGTGCTTGGGGAACCTTGTATAGTTGTTGGTGTTGGTACCAGTGGAAGAGCTCTGGGATCTTAAGCACCTGAATTTCCATCCTCGGCTGTTAGATGTCCTTTAGGATACTCCTGAAAACCAGTACTTGGTTTGCTCTGACATCGCCTCCTTTGCCTGGGTGTCACATTTGGTTCTGTGAAGTGCCAGTGAGTATTGTGAACATGTTAGAGAGATTCTCTTGGTGTCAGTTCTGCGGTTTCCAGGCTAATGGTTTGTGTTCTGAAGTAATGGATGCTGCAGATAAATGGAATGTGTACAACATCTGGGGGAAAAACAAGACTTCTTGGGCGGGGTTCTCCATTTGCCGACGGCAAAATCGAGAAATGCGATTGGGCGGAGAATAGGTTCCAACGCCAAAATTGCGGTGAGTGCCGATTTGACGCCAAATTGCGATTCTTCGTCACCTCGACGGCGGTGACAATGCGTACCAGAACGCACGTACAGTAAACACTGCATGTCATTAGCGGGCCGACCTGGTATTCTCCTGCGATTCTCCTCCGATGGGCTGAGTTCCCGAATGTGCGGTTCACTTTAAAAAATAAAATAAAATTTTAAGGTACCCAATTCTTTTTTTCCAATTAAGGGGCAATTTAGTGTGGCCAATCCACCTACCCTCACATCTTTTTAGGTTGTAGAGGTGACACCCATGCAGACACTGGGAGAATGTGCGAACTCCATAAGGAGATTGAACCTGGCTCCTCCTCCGTGAGGCAGCAGTGCTAACCACTGCACCACTGTGTCGCCCTGGTTCACTTGTGCTTTTAAAAATCATGAAACCGGCATGGTGGCTGATGAGGGAGAGACAGGCGGTAGGACACAGGAGCGACAGTGAGCGGCCGGGCCGGACGCTGGGTGGGCGGGGGCCCTGCCAGGGCCTTGGAGGGGGGATGACAGTGAGGGGGGGGGGGGAAACAGGCCAGGTGGCCTGGGTGACCCCCCACAGGACTGGGGTGGTATCCTGTTCCGGACTGCCATTACGGTGGCCATCTTGGTGCGCACCCACTGACCACCCATCTTGGCCCCTGGTTCTGCAGAGTGACACTGGCTGTATGGGTGCCTCCAACCCCGTCACACCTTCCGCCACAATCCCCCACACCCCACCTGGCCGCCACCCACCGGCGGCCCACCCAGGGCAACACCCACAGTAGCCCCTACTGGGGCCGGTGTGCATAATCCCTGACAGACAGTGCCAGCCGACGGTAACCCAAGCGTTGGACGGGTGCCAGGGCCAGAGGCCCCCTCAGTGATAAACACTGAGGGGGATCAAGAGTGCGGGAATTGTGGGGGGAGGACATACAGGGACAGACCTCGCGGTGTTAACCAGGGCCACCATGTAGCCGTTGGAACTGGTTGAGCAGCGGGGTATGCACCAAGATGACCTTTCACCTCCTGCAAGGTGACAGTGGCCATGAACATTTACGCCATGGGTCCTTCCAGGCACCGAGTGGGGACCTGTCTGGGATCTCTCTGACCTCAGTGCACAGACGCATCCGCACCATCACTGAGGTCCTATATGCTCAGGCGGCTCAATATATCCACTTCAATGTGGACCAAGCCCACCAGCAAGCCGAGGCAATGGAGCTTGCCGCATCACAGGGAGGCCCTGGGTCCAGGTGGTGATCGACGGTATGCAGGTACCCTCTACAAGCACCTGCAGATGACAGGCCGCTCTACAGAAACCAAAATGGTTTCACTCGGAATGTGTAGCTGATATGTGATTCCATCAGCTGTGCACATCTGCGCCCGATACCCGGGCAGTGTGCATGACACCTTCATCCTGGCGCACTCGATGATTCCTGACATGTTCGCGACATTGTCCCCCAGGCCAAACCACCCCCCCCCCCCACACCCATTTGACAGCACTGTAACAGGTGTTTAATGTGAATGAATATATACAGATTCGTGCCCTAGCCTTAAAACTAAATTGTGTCCTGCATCCATGCCAACACAACTGGTGACTAACCTGGCCTTACGGCTCCTAACGTTACGTCTAGGTGGTTCTCCAGAGAGTATAGCAGGAGTGGAGGCGGCCTGCAGTGATTCTTGCCTCGCGATCTGGGTCCCCATTGGCGGGTATCTTCTGACACAGCCGGGCCTGGATGAGCCTGGCTGCTGCTTGGGTGTCCTGGGTGGCTTGGTGGTGCCCAGTTCTACCTGTTGCCCACCAGATGCACAGGTAGTGTGTAAATGCGACTGCAGCTTGTCAGCCTCCTTAGTGACAATCGCGGATCTGGTGAATCCTGTACCGTTTCTCATTAGAATCGATTGTGTTCCACATGGCGCCGGTGTTAGCCCCTTCACAGAATCGGTCCAGGTGCCAGTTTTACTGTCGGGAAAGTACGAATTCTGGGTTGACGTCAACACTTAGAGAAACGGAGAATCTGCCAATTAATAGCTGTATCTTTGTCTGGAATAATTCATGGAATAGAATCCCTACAGTGCAGAAGGAGGTCATTCGGCCTGTCTAGTCTGCACGTACTGTCCAAAACTCCAAAAGAGCAGCCCAGGTAGGCCCGCTCTCTCTGCTCTATCCCCGTAACCCTGTGCATTGATCATGGCCAATCCACCTAACCTATACATCTTTGGGCTGTGGGAGGAAACTGGAGCATCCAGAGGAAACCCTCGCAGACATGCAAATGCCACAGTTACCCAAGGCTGGAATCAAACCCAAGTGGCTGGTGCTGTGAGGTCGCAGTGCTAACCCACTGTGCCCCACGCTTAAAACCAAAACAAAGCGATTCCACAACCAACGCATCAGATCTAAGGACTGCCACATCCAGCCGTGAATGGTGGTGGATTATTAAATAACTCACTGGAGGAGCAGGCTCCACTAATATCCCCATCCTCAATGATGGAGGAGCCCAGCACATATGTGCAAAAGACAAGGCTGAGGCATTCGCAACAATCTTCAGCCAGAAGTTTTGAGTGGAATAGAATCCCTACAGTGCAGGGATTCTATCTCGGTCTCTTTTAGAAGTCCCTACCATCACAAATGTCAGTCCTCGGCCAATACGATTCACTCCACGTGATGTTAAGAAATGGCTGAAGGCATGGATACTGCTACGGCTGAGTCCTGATAATCTGGCAATAGTACTGAAGGCTGGGACCGCACATGGTGCAGTGATTAGCACTGGGACTGCGGCGCTGAGGACCCGGGTTCGAATCCTGGCCTTGGGTCATTGTCCGTGTGGAGTTCGCACATTCTCCCCTTGTCTGCGTGGGTTTCACCCCCACAACCCAAAGATGTGCTGGTTAGGTGGAATGGCCACACTAAATTGCTCCTTAATTGGAAAAAAAAATAATTGGGTACTCTAAATTTATTTTTAAAAATAGTACTGAAAGCTTGTGCTCCAGAACTTGCCGCACCCCTAGCCAAGCTACAACACTGGCATCTACCCGGCAATGTGGAAAGTTGCCCAGGTGTGTCCTGTACACATGAAACAGGACAAATCCAACAGTGTCAATTACCGCCCTATCAGTCGACTCTCCATCAGCAAACTGATGGAAGGAGTCATCAACAGCACTATCAAGCAGCACTTACTCAGCAATAACCTGCTCACAGATGCTCAGTTTGGGTTCCGCCAGGGTCACTTAGCTCTTGACCTCATCACAGCCTTGGTTCAAACATGGACAAAAGAGCTGAATGTCAGAGGCGAGGTGAGAGTGACTGCCCTTGACATCAAGTGACCGAGTTTGACATCAAGAAGCCCTAGCTAAATTGGAGTCAATGGGTATCATGGAGAAAACTCTCCGCTGGTTGGAGTCATACTTGGCACAGGGGAAGATGGTTGTGGTGGTTGGTGGTCAATCACCTCAACTCCAGGACATCACTGCAGGAGTTCCTCAGGGTAGTGTCCCAGGCCCAATCATCTTCAGCTGCTTCATTAATGACCTGCCTTCCATCATAAGGTCAGAAGTAGGATGTTTTCTGGATGACTGAACAATGTTCAGCACCATTCGCGACTCCTCATAATGAAGCAGACCATGTCCAAATGCAGCAAGACCTGGACAATATTAAGACTTGTGTGGCGCAAATGTAACTTGCCACTTGTCAGCCCAAGTGCCAGGCAATGACCATCTCCTACGAGTGAGGATCTAACTATCGCCCCTTGGCGTTCAATGGCATTACCATCGATGAATCCCCACAATCCTGGGGTTACCATTGATCAGAAACTGAACTGAACTAGCCACATTAATACTGTGACTACCAGGGCAGGTCAAAGGCTAGGAATCCTACGGTGAATAACTCGCCATTGCTGACTAAGACCTGAAACATTCATCTTGATCTCGGCTGCTTGTCGTTTTGAAAGGAATGACAAGGAGGACCCAATGTTAGAGCATTAATTATTGGTACCAGTGAACTGTTTGTAGTAATTTCTACCCCGTTGGTCCCAGCTCCCAGCCAAAGTATGACTGGAGTGGACTTTCCTCTAATTTACTAGAAGTGTCATAATCACTATGTTTCTGGATTGCAAATCCTGAACTGTTGAAGCTCATACATGCACTATACAGCAAGCTGATCGATCAGGCAGCACCAGGTCACACTCCATTCAAGTTGTTATCCATGTTCAGATGTGAAAAATGAATAACGCCTTACTCCGGAGTATCCTCACTAGTGTGTGCAAGGATTGGTGGCAAATGGAACTGCACATGAATGATGAAGGACTGTGGGTGGTAGGGAGCTGACCACAGCCTTGAAATCACTCAAATCAAAGTTAAAAATGACATTGCGTGACTTGGCCATCTATCCTCAGCCCACACACCTTTCTGCAGCTTTTAGTTACAGTCGGCAACAACACCATCCTCTTCCAACACCATCGTCCTCCAACACTTCCATTGTTATCCACTTGGTCCCATTCCTATCATTCAATTGTAGCCAGAAAATCACCTCCAAATGATACCTGCTTCTTCTAGAATTCCATCAAGGACCGATCCAGCTCCTAATACTAATTTTTAAAAAAAAATCACAAGTAGGCTTACATTAACACTGTTATGAATTTACTGTGAAAAGCCCTAGTCGCCACATTCCGGCGCCTGTTCGCGTACACAGAGGGAGAATTCAGAATGTCCAATTCACCTAACAGCACGTCTTCAGGACTTGTGGGAGGAAACCGGAGCATCCAGAGGAAACCCACACAGACATAGGGAGAACGTGCAGACTCCACAGACAGGGACCCAAGCCGGGATTTGAACCTGGGACCCTGGAGCTGGGAAGCAACAGCGCTAATCATGTTACCGTGCCGTCCATTTGCATGGTGCTTCTTGACACCATTACTCCAAAACATGGACCCTGTTCTTCTGCTCTCCATGGGGTCCTGCCCAGGAAATACCCCAGAAGGTGTGAAGAACCGCCCCCCCCCCCCAAGCCCAACTGGGCTTCCTGACTATACCCCCATTAACCACCCCAACTGTCTACCCCCATCCACCACCCCTCCCTCGTGTGCTGCCCCCACAGGCTGCCTCAGCTGCCGCCCTTAAGCCCTCACCCACTTAACTTACACATTTACTTTCTCCCTGGCTTTTCAAAGTGGTTGGGTCCTTTAAACCTACCGGTTGTACTGCAGATAGTCCTGTAAAAAGTGCGCGTGGCCTCACCTGCCCCATGCTGCTGCCTTACACTGAAGGCCTCGAGAACTCGCTACGTTGCACCTTTCTCATCAGGGCTGGATGAGCTGCAGTTCTCTCAGGTTAAATTCATAAAGCCCAAAGCCATCGATTTTAGAACCCATCACAAACTATATTTACTTGCCACCTATTCCAGCCCTCTCCCTGGTCACTGTTGAACCAGACTCTTCTGTGCCCTGGATGCTCCTGATTTATGCTTCTGATTCCATACCCTCTCTCTTACCAAATAACTAATTTCATTTAATTTTTCGAGGAGGTGACGAGGTGTGTAGATGAGGTCAGTACAGTTGACGAAGTCTACATCGACTTCAGTACGGTTGTTGAGAAGGTCCCACATGGGAAACAGATCAAGAAGGTAAGAGCCTGTGGGATCCAGGACAATTTGGCACCATCTCATGAGGTGTAAAAACTCCATCAAGTCACCCAGCCACGCCAAGGTGCTTGGCGGTGTAGTTTAAAAAAATATATATATATTTATTCAAGTTTTTCAACAAACCCCCCCCACCAAACAAAAAGAAAGCAACAAGAACACAACAAGTAAAAATTATACATTGGATTTCCCCCCTATAACAGTAAGAAGCACAAATAGAAAAAAAAAACCCACCTTAACCCAGACACCACCCCAAAAGAAACCCCCCCCTGTCCCTGGGCTGCTGCTGCTGCTGGCCTCCTCCTAACGCTAGTCTAGGGACGGTTGCCACCGTCTGAGGAACCCCTGCACAGACCCTCGCAAGGCAAACTTTATCCTCTCCAGCTTAATGAACCCTGCCATGTCATTGATCCGAGCTTCCACACTAGGGGGCTTCGCATCCTTCCATAGTAGCAAAATCCTCCGCCGGGCTACCAGGGACGCAAAGGCCAGAATACCGGCCTCTTTCGCCTCCTGCACTCCCGGCTCATCTGATACCCCAAATAATGCTAATCCCCAGCTCTGCTTGACCCGGGCATTCACCACCTTGGACATAGTTCTCGCAAAACCCCTCCAAAACCCACCTAGTGCCGGGCACAACCAGAACATATGGACGTGATTTGCCGGGCTCCCCGAGCACCTCCCACATCTGTCCTCCACCCCAAAGAACCTACTCAACCTCGCCCCTGTCATATGCGCTCTCTGAGTAACCTTGAACTGTATTAGGCTAAGCCTGGCGCAAGAGGAGGAAGAATTAACCCTACTCAGGGCATCAGCCCACAGACCCTCATCTATCTTCTCCCACTTGCCCTTTAGCTCCTCCACCGAGGCCTCCTCCTCTTCCTGCAGCTCCTGATAAATCGCCGAAACCTTGTCTTCTCCAACCCATACACCCGAAATCACCCTGTCCTGAATCCCACGTGCCGGAAGCAGTGGGAATTCCCTCACCTGCCGCCTCACAAACGCCCTCACTTGTATGTACCTAAAAGCATTTCCCGGGGGTAACCCAAACTTCTCCTCCAACGCCCCTAGGCTCACAAACGTCCTATCGGTCCCCCATTCTTCTAATCCCTGCCCGATGCCAGCTCCGAAACCCCCCATCAATCCTTCCCGGGACGAACCGATGGTTCTCCCGTATCGGGGACCAAACCGAGGCCCCCACCTCGCCCCTGTGTCGCCTCCACTACCCCCAGATCTTCAGCGTCACCGCCACCATGGGACCCGTGGTGTATCTTGTCGGCGAGAGCGGCAGCCGTGCCGTCACCAGCGCCCTCGGGCTCGTGCCCTCACAGGACGCCATCTCTAACCTCTTCCACGCTGCCCCCTCTCCCTCCATTACCCACTTACGGATCATCGCCACATTGGCTGCCCAATAATAGCCACATAGATTCGGCAACGCCAGCACCCCCCTATCCCTGCTATGCTCCAGAAACACCCTCGTCACCCTCGGGGTCTTATTCGCCCACACAAATCCCATGATGCTCCTGCTTACTCGTTTGAAAAAGGCCTTGGGGATCAAAATGGGAAGGCACTGGGACACAAAGAGAAACCTCGGAAGGACTGTCATTTTTACTGACTGCACCCTACCCGCCAGTGAGAGTGGCAGCATGTCCCATCTTTTAAAATCCTCCTCCATCTGCTCCACCAACCGCTTCAGATTAAGCTTGTGCAAGGCCCCCCAACTCCTAGCTACTTGGATCCCCAGGTACTGAAAGCTCTTTTCCGCCCTCTTCAGCGGTAACTCGTCTATCCCCCTTCCCTGGTCCCCTGAGTGCACCACAAAGAGCTCACTCTTCCCTATATTGAGTTTATACCCCGAAAAGTCTCCAAACTCCCTAAGGATCCGCATGACCTCCGCCATCCCCTCCACTGGATCCGCAACATACAACAACAGGTCATCGGCATACAACGACACCCGGTGTTCCTCTCTCCCCCCCCCCCCCCCCGAACCAATCCCCTCCATTTCCTGGACTCCCTCAGTGCCATGGCCAGCGGCTCAATTGCCAGTGCAAACAATAAGGGGCACCCCTGTCTCGTCCCCCGGTACAGCCAAAAGTACTCCGACCTCCGCTGGTTCGTAGCCACACTCGCCACCGGGGCGCTATATAGCAGTCTGACCCAGCTGATGAACACCTCCCCTAACCCAAACCTCCGCAACACTTCCCAAAGATACTCCCACTCCACCCGATCAAAGGCCTTCTCCGCGTCCATAGTTGCCACTACCTCCGCTTCCCCCTCCACCGAGGGCATCATAATCACATTGAGGAGCCTCCACACATTTGTATTTAGCTGCCTACCCTTCACGAATCCCGTCTGGTCCTCATGAATCACCCCCGGGACACAGTCCTCAATTCTCGTAGCCAGCACCTTCGCTAGCGTCAACATTGAGGAGCAAGATCGGTCTATACAGTGAAAACAGCGCGGGAGCTGAGTGAGCCGGGACAGTGAAAACAGCGCGAGAGGTGAGTGAGCCGGGACATTGAAAACAGCGCGAGAGGAGAGAGAGCCGGGACAGTGAAAACAGCGCGGGAGCTGAGTGAGCCGGGACAGTGAAAACAGCGCGGGAGCTGAGTGAGCCGGGACATTGAAAACAGCGCGAGAGGTGAGTGAGCCGGGACATTGATAACAGCGCGAGAGGTGAGTGAGCCGGGACATTGAAAACAGCGCGAGAGGTGAGTGAGCCGGGACATTGAAAACAGCGCGAGAGGTGAGTGAGCCGGGACATTGATAACAGCGCGAGAGGTGAGTGAGCCGGGACATTGAAAACAGCGCGAGAGGTGAGTTAGCCGGGACATTGAAAACAGCGCGAGAGGTGAGTGAGCCGGGACATTGAAAACAGCGTGTGAGCTGAGTGAGCCGGGACAGTGAAAACAGCGCGAGAGGTGAGTGAGCCGGGACAGTGAAAACAGCGCGAGAGGTGAGTGAGCCGGGACAGTGAAAACAGTGCGGGAGCTGAGTGAGCCGGGACATTGAAAACAGCGCGGGAGCTGAGTGAGCCGGGAAAGTGAAAACAGCGCGAGAGGTGAGTGAGCCGGGACAGTGAAAACAGCGCTGGAGATTTAAAAAGCGCAGGAGCTGCGAGTCAGAGCGGAGATTTTAAAAGATCGCAGCCTAGTTTCGGGAGCCGTTCGGAGGAGGAGGAGCAGTCTCTGTCAGGGAGAGAACCTGAGAACATCTGAGACACTCAGAAGGTAAGAAGGTAAGTAAGTGATTTTTACTCATTTTTACTTTTATACCTTTTTCAAATTGTTTGTGTCGGGGGGAAACTGAAGTGACATCACAGAAAAGCTGTGACCTGAGTGGCTGGTTGGGAATCTACACTAAATTTAAAAAAATTAAGCATTGGTAACTAATTAAACATAATTACTTAATTATAATTTAGAGGGGTATCTAAGCCAGAGATCAGAGAGTACTATATTTAGCTTTCGCATTTATATTAGAAATCTAGTGCTAGGAAACAGATAGTTAACAGAAACTTTGAAAAGTTTCCAGCGTCCCGGATGGCTTCATCTGCAGAAAGTGCACCCAATTGGAGCTCCTCACAGACCGCATGGTTCGGTTGGAGCAGCAATTGGATGCACTTAGGAGCATGCAGGTGGCGGAAAGCGTCATAGATCGCAGTTTTAGACTTCCGGGTGCGGCGATGACCAGCTAAGTCGCACGTTTCGGCAGCTCCCGGCGGAACGGACTTTTGGGCTCTCAATAAGAGCCCCAACGGCAATTTTAACGACTAAAAGCACAGTGCGGTAAACCAGAAGGGAATCCCCCCTGGATACGGATGGAAAAAGGAGAGGAAAGTGGCCGGATTGCGGTGGATCCTTTAGAGCAGCGGCAAGGAAGGCAAGCAAAAACCAAGATGGCGTCGGAAGGTGGCAGTTTAATATGGGGCCCTGAACAACACGAGTTTTTGAAACGCTGCATGGAAGAGCTTAAAAAGGAGATGAAGAAGGAGCTGTTGGCCCCGATATTACAGGCGATTGAAGGGCAAAAGTTGAGCAAAAGACCCAGGAGCGGGAGCTTCGGGTCGTGAAGGCAAAGGTTGCCGAGAACGAGGACGATATACAGGGCCTGGTGAAGACGGAGATGCACGAGGCACACCATAAACGATGTGTGGAAAGGCTGGAGGTGCTGGAGAATAATGCGAGGAGGAAGAATTTAAGGATTCTTGGTCTTCCTGAAGGTGCAGAAGGGGCGGACGTCGGGGCATATGTGAGCACGGTGTTGCACTCGTTGATGGGATCGGAGGCCCCGACGGGTCCGCTGGAGGTGGAGGGAGCCTATCGAGTTATGGCGCGAAGACCGAGGGCTGGAGAAATTCCTCGAGCCATACTGGTGAGATTCCTACGTTTTAAGGACAGAGAGATGGTCTTAAGATGGGCAAAGAAAACTCGGAGCAGTAGATGGGAGAACGCGGTGATCCGCGTATATCAAGACTGGAGTGCGGAGGTGGCGAGAAGGAGGGCGAGCTTTAATCGGGCCAAGGCGGTGCTTCATAAAAAGAAGATCAAATTTGGAATGCTGCAGCCGGCAAGACTGTGGGTCACATATCAAGGGAAGCACCACTACTTTGAAACGGCGGATGAGGCGTGGACATTTATTGTTGAAGAGAAATTGGAATGAGTGGGTTATTAAAAAAGAACGTTCGAGACAAAGTGGTGGGGCGAATATGGGGGGCGAAGAGGGGGAAAAAAGGGGGGAGAGAGGATTTTTATGTTGTTAATCCTGCGACCCGGTAACTTTTCTCTCTTCCACAGGTTGTGGGGGAGGAAGGGAGGTGGAGGAGTTGGGGGCGTTGGCCATTGATGGCGGGGCCAAAAGGGAAGCGCGGGCTTTGTTCCCGCGCTATGATAATTATGGCGAGAATAGGGAAGCAGGAAGGAGGGGGCGTCGCACGGTGCGAGCCGAGGTCACGGGGGGGGAAGCCAAGGTCGGCCAGAGTATGCTGACTTCTGGGAGCAACATGGGGGGTGTAACTACGCTAGTGGGGGATCTAGCGGGGGGGGGGGGGGTGCTGGGAGGGGGGGATTTACTGGGTTGCTGCTGCTGGGGAGAAGGGGGAGCTGGTATGGGGTGGGGTGGGCGGGGCGGGGGGGCACCGCCTGGGGGGGACACAGCTGCTTGGGAACCGGGTGAGGAGCTGGGTAAAAGGGGATGGCTAATCGACAAGGGGGGGGGGGGGGGGTAAAGAGCCCCCCAACCCGGCTGATCACGTGGAATGTGAGAGGGCTGAACGGGCCGATAAAGAGGGCACGGGTACTCGCACACCTAAAGAAACTTAAGGCAGATGTGGTTATGTTACAGGAGACGCATTTGAAACTGATAGACCAGGTTAGACTACGCAAAGGATGGGTGGGGCAGGTGTTTCATTCGGGGCTGGATGCGAAAAACAGGGGGGTGGCTATATTAGTGGGGAAGCGGGTAATGTTTGAGGCAAAGACCATAGTGGCGGATAATGGGGGTAGATACGTGATGGTGAGTGGCAAATTACAGGGGGAGGTGGTGGTCTTAGTGAACGTATATGCCCCGAACTGGGATGATGCCAACTTTATGAGGCGCATGTTAGGACGTATCCCGGACCTAGAGGTGGGGAAGTTGGTAATGGGTGGAGATTTTAACACGGTGCTGGAACCAGGGCTGGACAGATCGAGGTCCAGGACTGGAAGGAGGCCGGCAGCAGCCAAGGTGCTTAAAGACTTTATGGAGCAGATGGGAGGAGTAGACCCATGGAGATTTAGTAGACCTAGGAGTAAGGAGTTTTCGTTTTTCTCCTATGTCCACAAAGTTTATTCGCGAATAGACTTTTTTGTTTTGGGAAGGGCGCTGATCCCGAAGGTGAGGGGGACGGAGTATACGGCCATAGCTATTTCGGATCACGCTCCACATTGGGCGGACTTGGAGATAGGGGAGGAAAAAGAACGGCGTCCACCCTGGAGAATGGACATGGGACTAATGTCGGATGAGGGTGTGTGCCTAAGGGTGAGGGGGTGTATTGAAAAGTACTTGGAACTCAATGATAATTGGGAGGTCCAGGTGGGAGTGGTCTGGGAGGCATTGAAGGCAGTTGTTAGAGGGGAGCTGATATCAATCAGGGCACATAAAGGAAAGCAGGAGAGTAGGGAACGGGAGCGGTTGCTGCAAGAACTTCTGAGGGTGGACAGGCAATATGCGGAGGCACCGGAGGAGGGACTGTACAGGGAAAGGCAAAGGCTACACGTAGAATTTGATTTGCTGACCAAGGGTACTGCAGAGGCACAGTGAAGGAAGGCACAGGGTGTACAATAAGAATATGGGGAGAAGGCGAGCAGGTTGCTGGCCCACCAATTGAGGAAAAGGGGAGCAGCGAGGGAAATAGGGGGAGTGAGGGATGAGGAGGGAGAGATGGAGCGGGGAGCGGAGAGAGTGAATGGAGTGTTCAAGGCATTCTATGAAAGATTATATGAAGCTAAGCCCCCGGATGGGAAGGAGAGAATGATGCGTTTTCTGGACCAGCTGGAATTTCCTAAGGTGGAGGAGCAGGAGAGGGTGGGACTGGGAGCACAGATCGAAATGGAGGAAGTAGTGAAAGGAATTAGGAGCATGCAGGCGGGGAAGGCTCCGGGACCGGATGGATTCCCAGTTGAATTTTACAGGAAATACGTGGACTTGCTCGCCCCGCTACTGATGAGAACCTTTAATGAGGCGAGGGAAAGGGGACAGCTGCCCCCGACTATGTCAGAGGCAACGATATCGCTTCTTCCAAAGAAAGAAAAAGACCCACTGCAATGCGGGTCCTATAGGCCTATTTCCCTCCTGAATGTAGACGCTAAGATTCTGGCCAAGGTAATGGCAATGAGGATAGAGGATTGTGTCCCGGGGGTGGTCCATGAGGACCAAACTGGATTTGTGAAGGGGAGACAGCTGAATACGAATATACGGAGGCTGCTAGGGGTAATGATGATGCCCCCACCAGAGGGGGAAGCGGAGATAGTGGTGGCGATGGATGCCGAGAAAGCATTTGATAGAGTGGAGTGGGATTATTTGTGGGAGGTGTTGAGGAGATTTGGCTTTGGAGATGAGTATATTAGATGGGTACAGCTGCTGTATAGGGCCCCGATGGCGAGGGTGGTCACGAATGGACGGGGGTCTGCATATTTTCGGCTCCATAGAGGGATGAGGCAGAGATGTCCTATGTCCCCATTATTGTTTGTACTGGCGATTGAGCCCCTGGCGATAGCACTGAGGGGTTCCAGGAAGTGGAGGGGAGTACTCAGGGGAGGAGAAGAACACCGGGTATCTCTGTATGCGGACGATTTGTTGTTGTATGTGGCGGACCCGGCGGAGGGGATGCCAGAGATAATGCGGATACTTGGGGAGTTTGGAGAATTTTCAGGATATAAACTGGATATGGGGAAAAGTGAGTTGTTTGTGGTGCATCCAGGGGGGCAGAGCAGAGAAATAGAGGACTTACCGCTGAGGAAGGTAACAAGGGACTTTCGCTACTTGGGGATCCAGATAGCCAAGAATTGGGGTACATTGCATAGGTTAAATTTAACGCGGTTGGTGGAACAGATGGAGGAGGACTTCAAGCGATGGGACACCGTATCCCTGTCACTGGCAGGGAGGGTGCAGGCGGTTAAAATGGTGGTCCTCCCGAGATTCCTTTTTGTGTTTCAGTGCCTCCCGGTGGTGATCACGAAGGCTTTTTTCAAAAGGATTGAAAAGAGTATCATGAGATTTGTGTGGGCCGGGAAGACCCCGAGAGTGAGGAGGGGATTTTTGTAGCGTAGTAGGGATAGGGGGGGGCTGGCACTACCGAGCCTAAGTGAGTACTACTGGGCCGCCAATATCTCAATGGTATGTAAGTGGATGGGAGAAGAGGAGAGAGCGGCGTGGAAGAGATTGGAGAGGGCGTCCTGCAGGGGGACTAGCCTACAAGCTATGGTGACGGCGCCGTTGCCGTTCTCACCGAAGAAATACACCACAAGCCCGGTGGTGGTGGCTACTCTGAAAATCTGGGGGCAGTGGAGACGGCATAGGGTAAGACGGGAGCCTCAGTGTGGTCCCCAATAAGAAATAACCATAGGTTTGCTCCGGGGAGAATGGATGGGGGATTTGGAACATGGCAAAGAGCAGGAGTAACACAATTGAGAGATCTGTTTGTAGATGGGACGTTTGCAAGTCTGGGAGCGCTGACCGAAAAATACGGGTTGCCCCAAGGGAATGCATTCCGGTATATGCAACTGAGGGCTTTTGCGAGGCAACAGGTGAGGGAATTCCCGCAGCTCCCGACGCAGGAGGTGCAGGACAGAGTGATCTCAAAGACATGGGTGGGGGACGGTAAGGTATCAGACATATATAGGGAAATGAGGGACGAGGGGGAGATTATGGTAGATGAGCTGAAAGGGAAATGGGAAGAGGAGCTGGGGGAGGAGATTGAGGAGGGGCTGTGGGCTGATGCCCTAAGTAGGGTAAACTCATCGTCCTCGTGTGCCAGGCTAAGCCTGATACAATTTAAGGTGTTACACAGGGCGCATATGACTGGAGCACGGCTCAGTAAATTTTTTTGGAGTAGAGGATAGGTGTGCGAGATGCTCGAGAAGCCCAGCGAATCACACCCATATGTTCTGGTCATGTCCGGCACTACAAGGGTTTTGGGTGGGGGTGACAAAGGTGCTTTCGAAGGTGGTGGGGGTCCAGGTCGAACCAAGCTGGGGGTTGGCTATATTCGGGGTTGCAGAGGAGCCGGGAGTGCAGGAGGCAAAAGAGGCTGATGTTTTGGCCTTTGCGTCCCTAGTAGCCCGGCGCAGGATACTGTTGATGTGGAAGGAAGCCAAGCCCCCGGGTGTGGAGACCTGGATAAATGACATGGCAGGGTTTATAAAGTTGGAACGGATTAAGTTCGTCCTAAGGGGATCGGCTCAAGGGTTCACCAGGCAGTGGCAACCGTTCGTCGAATACCTCACAGAAAGATAGAGGGAATGGGAAAGAAGAAGACAGCAGCAGCAACCCGGGGGGGGGGGAGGGGGGGGGGGCGGAGGAACCAGGAGGACTCTCAGGGATGTTAGTGTATATGTAAAATATGTATAGGTTGTTGTTATAGGTAATTGTATATTGGACTGCTAAATTGTATTTTTGGAGAGTATTTATTCAGGATAAGGCAGTTGCCACTTAGTTTTGTTTTTTTAATTTCAATGTTGTTTATATATTATTTATTTTTTGCTTAAAACTGGCCATTGCTATTTATATTGTTATATTACTGTGTAAAGGATACACAATGTACTGTCATGGTTGGCCAAAAATTTTGAATAAAATATATTTAAAAAAAAAATAGATCGCAGTTTTATAAATGTGGTCACACCCAAGGTGCAGGCAGAGAAATGGGTGACCACCAGAAAGGGCAGGCAGTCAGTGCAGGAATCCCCTATGGTTGTCCCCCTCTCACTGTCGGGGGGGATAGCCTATCAGGGGAAAACAGCAGCAGCCAGAGCAGTGGCACCACGGCTGGCTCTGATGTTCAGAAGGGAGGGTCAAAGCGCAAAAGAGTAATAGTAATAGGGGACTCTATAGTCAGGGGCACAGATAGGCGCTTCTGTGGACGTGAAAGAGACTCCAGGATGGTATGTTGCCTCCCTGGTGCCAGGGTCCAGGATGTCTCCGAACGGGTAGAGGGCATCCTGAAGGGGGAGGGCAAACAGGCAGAGGTCGTTGTACATATTGGTACTAACGACATAGGCAGGAAGGGGCATGAGGTCCTGCAGCAGGAGTTCAGGGAGCTAGGCAGAAAGTTAAAAGACAGGACCTCTAGGGTTGTAATCTCGGGATTACTCCCTGTGCCACGTGCCAGTGAGGCTAGAAATAGGAAGCTAGAGCAGCTAAACACGTGGCTAAACAGCTGGTGTAGGAGGGAGGGTTTCCGTTATCTGGACCACTGGGAGCTCTTCCGGGGCAGGTGTGACCTATATAAGGACGGGTTGCATCTAAACCGGAGAGGCATAAATATCCTGGCCGCGAGGTTTGCTAGTGTCACACGGGAGGGTTTAAACTAGTATGGCAGGGGGGTGGGCACGGGAGCAATATGTCAGAAGGTGAGAGCATTGAGCGAGAACTAGGGAATAGGAACAGTGGGGCTCTGAGGCAGAGCAGACAGGGAGAAGTTGCTGAACACAGCGGGTCTGGTGGCCTGAAGTGCATATGTTTTAATGCAAGAAGTATTACGGGTAAGGCAGGTGAACTTAGAGCTTGGATTAGTACTTGGAACTATGATGTTGTTGCCATTACAGAGACCTGGTTGAGGGAAGGGCAGGAATGGCAACTAAACGTTCCAGGATTTAGATGCTTCAGGCGGGATAGAGGGGGATGTAAAAGGGGAGGCGGAGTTGCGCTACTGGTTAGGGAGAATATCACAGCTGTACTGCGGGAGGACACCTCAGAGGGCAGTGAGGCTATATGGGTAGAGATCAGGACTAAGAAGGGTGCAGTCACAATGTTGGGGGTTAACTACAGGCCTCTCAACAGCCAGCGGGAGATAGAGGAGCAGATAGGTAGACAGATTTTGGAAAAGAGTAAAAACAACAGGGTTGTGGTGATGGGAGACTTCAACTTCCCCAATATTGACTGGGACTCACTTAGTGCCAGGGGCTTAGATGGGGCGGAGTTTGTAAGGAGCATCCAGGAGGGCTTCTTAAAACAATATGTAGACAGTCCAACTAGGGAAGGGGCGGTACTGGACCTGGTATTGGGGAATGAGCCCGGCCAGGTGGTAGATGTTTCAGTAGGGGAGCATTTCAGTAACAGTGACCACAATTCAGTAAGTTTCAAAGTACTGGTGGACAAGGATAAGAGTGGTCCTAGGATGAATGTGCTAAATTGGGGGAAGGCTAATTATAACAATATTAGGCGGGAACTGAAGAACATAGATTGGGGGCGGATGTTTGAGGGCAAATCAACATCTGACATGTGGGAGGCTTTCAAGTGTCAGTTGAAAGGAATTCAGGACCGGCATGTTCCTGTGAGGAAGAAGGATAAATACGGCAATTTTCGGGAACCTTGGATAACGAGAGATATTGTAGGCCTCGTCAAAAAGAAAAAGGAGGCATTTGTCAGGGTTAAAAGGCTGGGAACAGATGAAGCCTGCGTGGAATATAAGGAAAGTAGGAAGGAACTTAAGCAAGGAGTCAGGAGGGCTAGAAGGGGTCACAAAAAGTCATTGGCAAATATGGTTCAGGAAAATCCCAAGGCTTTTTACACGTACATAAAAAGCAAGAGGGTAGCCAGGGAAAGGGTTGGCCCACTGAAGGATAGGCAAGGGGATCTATGTGTGGAGCCAGAGGAAATGGGCGAGGTACTAAATTAATACTTTGTATCAGTATTCACCAAAGAGAAGAAATTGGTAGATGTTGAGTCTGGAGAAGGGTGTGTAGATAGCCTGGGTCACATTGAGATCCAAAAAGACGAGGTGTTGGGTGCCTTAAAAAATATTAAGGTAGGTAAGTCCCCAGGGCCTGATGGGATCTACCCCAGAATACTGAAGGAGGCTGGAGAGGAAATTGCTGAGGCCTTGACAGAAATCTTTGGATCCTCACTGTCTTCAGGGGATGTCCCGGAGGACTGGAGAATAGCCAATGTTGTTCCTCTGTTTAAGAAGGGTAGCAAGGATAATCCAGGGAACTACAGGCCTTACTTCAGTGGTAGGGAAATTACTGGAGAGAATTCTTCGAGACAGGATCTACTCCCATTTGGAAGCAAATGGACGTATTAGTGAGAGGCAGCATGGTTTTGTGAAGGGGAGGTCGTGTCTCACTAACTTGATAGAGTTTTTTGAGGAGGTCACTAAGATGATTGATGCAGGTAGGGCAGTGGATGTTGTCTATATGGACTTCAGTAAGGCCTTTGACAAGGTCCCTCATGGTAGACTAGTACAAAAGGTGAAGTCACACGGGATCAGGGGTGAGCTGGCAAGGTGGATATAGAACTGGCTAGGTCATAGAAGGCAATTGGAGGGCTGTGACCAGTGGTGTTCCACAGGGATCAGTGCTGGGACCTTTGCTGTTTGTACTATATATAAATGATTTGGAGGAAAATGTAACTGGTCTGATTAGTAAGTTTGCAGACGACACAAAGGTTGGTGGAATTGCGGATAGCGATGAGGACTGTCAGAGGATACAGCAGGATTTAGATTGTTTGGAGACTTGGGTGGAGAGATGGCAGATGGAGTTTAATCCGGACAAATGTGAGGTAATGCATTTTGGAAGGTCTAATGCAGGTAGGGAATATACAGTGAATGGTAGAACCCTCAAGAGTATTGAAAGTCAAAGAGATCTAGGAGTACAGGTCCACAGGTCACTGAAAGGGGCAACACAGGTGGAGAAGGTAGTCAAGAAGGCATACGGCATGCTTGCCTTCATTGGCCGGGGCATTGAGTATAAGAATTGGCAAGTCATGTTGCAGCTGTATAGAACCTTAGTTAGGCCACACTTGGAGTATAGTGTTCAATTCTGGTCGCCACACTACCAGAAGGATGTGGAGGCTTTAGAGAGGGTGCAGAAGAGATTCACCAGAATGTTGCCTGGTATGGAGGGCATTAGCTATGAGGAGCGGTTGAATAAACTCGGTTTGTTTTCACTGGAACGAAGGAGGTTGAGGGGCGACCTGATAGAGGTCTACAAAATTATGAGGGGCATAGACAGAGTGGATAGTCAGAGGCTTTTCCCCGGGGTAGAGGGGTCAATTTCTAGGGGGCATAGGTTTAAGGTGAGGGGCAACGTTTAGAGTAGATGTACGAGGCAAGTTTTTTACGCAGAGGGTAGTGGGTGCCTGGAACTCGCTACCGGAGGAGGTGGTGGAAGCAGGGACGATAGTGACATTTAAGGGGTATCTTGACAAATACATGAATAGGATGGGAATAGAGGGATACGGACCCAGGAAGTGTAGAAGATTGTAGTTTAGTCGGGCAGCATGGTCGGCACGGGCTTGGAGGGCCGAAGGGCCTGTTCCTGTGCTGTACATTTCTTTGTTCTTTGTTTGTTCTTTTGACCCACATTGCAATGGATCCTTGTCCCGCTTCAAGATCAAAGAAATCAGATCCATAGACATTGTTGGGGGCATGGCCCCCTCCTCCCTCGCCTTATTAAAAGTCCTCACTAGCAACGGGACCAGCAGGTCCACTTATTTCCTATAAAATTCAACAGGGAACCCATCCGGCCCCGGGGCCTTCCCTGCCTGCATGTTTCCCAATCCTTTAACCAGCTCCTCCAGCCCGATCGGCGCCCCTAAACCAACCACCTGCTCCTCCTCCACCCTCTGGAACCTCAGCTGATCTAGGAATTGTCGCATCCCCTCCTCAGACCTGTACAGATCCCCATAGAAGTCCCTAAATACCTCGTTTATTCTCACCGCACGCCACACCGTATTCCCCCCTCTATCCCTCACTCCACCAATCTCCCTTGCTGCCTCCCTCTTACGAAGCTGGTGTGCCAGCATCCGACTCGCCTTCTCCCCATACTCATAAACCGCCCCTTGCGCTTTCCTCCACTGTGCCTCTGCTTTCCCCGTAGTTATCAGGTCGAATTCCGTCTGGAGGTTCCGTCGCTCCCTAAGTAGCCCCTCCTCGGGGGCCTCTGCATAACTCCTGTCCACCCTTAAAATCTCCCCCACCAACCGCTCCCTCTCCCTCCTCTCTCTCTTCTCCCTGTGGGCGCTAATAGAGATTAGCTCTCCCCTGACCACCGCCTTCATCGCCTCCCAGACTACCCACACCTGCACCTCCCCGTTGTCATTGGCCTCCAAGTATCTTTCACTACACCCGCCCGCACACCCCCTCATCTGCCAACAGTCCCACATCAAGGCGCCACAGTGGGCACTGGTCCCGCTCCTCCCCAACTCCAGCTCCACCCAGTGCGGGGCGTGGTCTGAGATGGCTATGGCCGAATACTCCGTTCCCTCCACTTTCGGGATTAGCGCCCTACTCAAAATGAAAAAATCTATCCGGGAGTAGGCTCTATGGATGTGGGAAAAGAAGGAAAATTCCCTGGCCTGTGGCCTGGCAAACCTCCACGGATCCATTCCCCCCATCTGGTCCATAAACCCCCTAAGCACCTTGGCCGCAGCCGGCCTCTTACCCGTCCTGGACCTAGAACGGTCCAGTGCTGGGTCTAGCATTGTGTTAAAGTCCCCCCCACCC
This sequence comes from Scyliorhinus torazame, assembly GCF_047496885.1. Taxonomy (NCBI): domain Eukaryota; kingdom Metazoa; phylum Chordata; class Chondrichthyes; order Carcharhiniformes; family Scyliorhinidae; genus Scyliorhinus; species Scyliorhinus torazame. The sequence continues at coordinate 108,244,083 of NC_092707.1, forward strand.
CATTATCAAGCTTCCTACCTCCAGATCCGGAATCCGACCCAACATGCGTTTCATAAATCCGGCATCATCCCAATTCGGGGCATATACGTTCACTAGTACCACCCGCACCCCCTGCAACCTACCGCTCACCATCACATATCGACCTCCATTATCCACTGCAATATTCAGTGCCTCGAACGACACCCGCTTCCCCACCAGTATTGCAACCCCTCTGTTCTTCGCATCCAGCCCTGAATGAAAGACCTGCCCTACCCATCCCTTTCTCAGCCTAATCTGATCTGCCACCTTCAAATGTGTCTCCTGGAGCATAACCACGTCTGCCTTCAGTCCCTTTAAGTGCGCGAAAACCCGGGCCCTCTTGACCGGCCCGTTCAGGCCCCTCACATTCCAAGTTATCAGCCGGACCAGGGGGCTACTCACCCCCACCCTGCCGACAAGCCATCTCCTTTTCTAGGCCAGCCACGTGCCCGCGCCTCCCGCACCCTCCAGTCCCCCAGGCGGTGGACCCCCGCCCCAACCACCTCTCCTACTTCCAGCTCCCCTTTGGCCAATGCAGCAGCAACCCAGTTCGCCCCCTCCCCCCCGCTAGATCCTCATCTAGCCATTTTGCTCCCCCCATGACACTCCCGTAAGTCAGCTGACTCCTGCTGACCCCGGCCTCTCCCGCCATTCCATCGACCCCCCAGTGTGAGAATCCCCCCATCCCTTGGTAGTCAGTGTGCGCTCCTCTCCAGCACTGCCACCCCCCCCCGCCCCGCCCCCATCCTTCCCTAGCGCGGGAAAAAGCCCGCGCTTTCCGTCTGAGCCAGTCCCACCCCCTCTGGCGCAGCTCCTTTTTGCGGCCTCACCCCAACTCCCCATCCCTGGGCCTCCACACCCCCCCCCCTCTTCCTCCGCAGGGCCTTGCCCCTCCAACACCGACGCCCACACTCTCCCACAGCCCCCACATCAAATCCATTCACCCATCCCCACCCAGCACCGAAACAAAAAGAACATTCCCCAAATGCAGTAAACACAGTAAACATCCCCCCATGACAAATCCTCAGTTTGAGTCCAACTTTTCAGCCTGGATAAAGTTCCATGCCTCATCAGGCGTTTCAAAATAGTGGTGCCGATCTTGGAACGTGACCCACAATCGCGCTGGCTGCAGCATTCCGAACTTCACCCCTTCCGATGGAGCACCGCCTTAGCCCGGTCAAAACCAGCTCTCTTCTTAGCCACCTCCGCACTCCAGTCCTGGTAAATACAGATCTCCGTGTTCTCCCACCTGCTGCTCCATTCTTTTTTGGCCCATCTCAGGACACACTCCCTGTCCATAAAGCGGTGGAACCTCACCACTACAGCCCTTGGCAGCTAGTTGGCTTTGGGTGTCCTTGCCAGGACCCAATGAGCCCCATCCAGCCCCAGTGGCCTCGGGAAAGTTCCCGCGCCCATCAGCGAACTGAGCATCGTGCTCATATATGCCCCGGTATCGGGCCCCTCAACTCCTTCAGGGAGACCCAGGATCCGAAGATTCTTCCTCCTCGACCTATTCTCCAGGTCCTCAAATTTTTCCTGCCACCTCTTGTGCAGCGCCTCGTGCGCCTCCACCTTCACTGCCAGGCCCAAGATCTCGTCCTCGTTCTCCAAGGCTTTTTGCCGCACCTCCTGGATCACCGCCCCTTGGCCCTTCTGGGTCTCCACAAGCTTCTCAATCGCTGCCTTCATTGGCGCCGGCATTTCTGTCTTCAGCTCCGCAAAGCAGCGTTTAAGGAATTCCTGCTGCTCCTGCGACCACTGCGTCCATGCTGTTTGGTCGCCACCCGCTGCCATCTTGCTTTTCCTCCCTCTCACTTTCCGCTGCACCAGGATCACTTTTTTAACCGCTCCACTCCTGGTCCAATCCATATAATGTCGAGGGAACCTTGCTGTCACCTCCCCACACTGGGAGCCGTCGAACAATTGCCGTTGGGGCCCCTCTGAAGAGCCCAAAAGTCCATTCCCGGCGGGAGCTGCCGAACGTGCGACCTACCGAGGCCTCGCCGCAACCGGAAGCTTGGCGGTGTAGTTGACTTCCAGCCCATGAGGATCCGCCTCCTTGCCACCAGTGAGGCAAAGGCCAGGACATCAGTCCCCACTCCTGTCCGGAGTTCCGGCACAACTGAAACCCCAATGAGCAAGGCTCCAACCCAATTTTCAGGATTGCTGACACAGTCTCAAAAAAGGACCTCATGAGGTCCACCAGCTTTGAGCACGACCAGAACATGTGCGCATAATGTGGCGGGCCCCCAAGACACCGATCGCAGCTATCATCCACCCTTCAAAAATAGACTCATTCTGGTCTTCGCGAGGTGTGCCCGGAACACCACTCAGCTGGATGAGCCTCAGCCTCGCATAGGACAAGGTTGAGTTCACCCTCCTCAGCGCCTCACTCCAAATCTCCTCCTCCAAAATCAGACCCACTTCCTCCGTCCACTTTGCCTTCATGCCCTCAACAGAGTCCATTTTCTCCTGGTATATATCATCTGCTGGTATATACCTGATGTGTTGGCCATCTCCGAACCAGAGCAGGATAAGAACCTCTTGAGCAAGGTAGAAGGCTGCTTCGTCGGAAAAGCTGAAAAGTACTTTTTTGACCCAGCTGCACACCTGGAGATATATGAACCCAACAGCATCTGTAAGGCCATATTTCTCTTTCAGTTCCCCATGGCTAGCGAAGCAACCTTCTAAAAATAAGTCTTCCACTTTCTCTAAACCTTTATCCTTCCATCCCCTACATTTCACATACAACCTAGCAGGTTCAAATAACTGATTCGCACAGATAGGGGTCAGCCTAGAAGCGGCCCTCAAGTTACAGCCTAGAAGCAGCCCTCAAGTTACAATGATGGCGGAGTTGCCTCCAGATTTTTTAAGTGGCTACTACTACCAGGTTAGACCAGTATTTCTTTGGTACCACCGGTAACGGAGCTGATACCAGCGCCGCTTGGCTTGCTACCCTCACAGACTCTGCTTCCATCCAAACCCAAAGCTCTTTTGAATCTCCGAATCACTCTAGCTGACCAATTGAAAGTTTTGCAAGGCCAAACCCCCTAATTGTCTCTTCCTCGGAAGGTATTGGAATAAAAATTAAATCTTGGCAACATGTTCAGCTTAACCGATTGCACTCGGCCCGCCAGGGATAATGAGACCGTCCCATCTTTGCAAGTCCGCTTTGACCTTTGCTACCAGATTTGTTTAATTCTGTCTCCGGAGTTTCCCCCAGTCCCTTGCTATATGGATTCCCAAATACCAAAAATTGCAGCAAGCCGGAACGGCACTGCCCTAAGCCAACCTCTCTGCCTCGGCACCCCAACCACAAAGTATTCACTCTTTCCTCCATTTATCTTATAGCCAGAGAAGGCGCCAAAATGCTGCAAGATCTCCTTAATGTTATATTGACACCTCCGGATCCCTCGCATATAAATAGTAAGCCACCGGTGGACAGCACATGAGACCCTGGCCGGGATTCTCCAAAAACGCGGCTAAGTGTTCACGCTGGCGAAAACATCGGAGTGTTTCACGCCGGCTTCAACGGGCCTCTTGGCCCAGCGATTCCGTGGCCCACAGGGGGCCAGCACGGCGCCGGAGTGCTCCACGCAGCTCCGGCTGCCGACTCGCGGCCCTGCACATCCGGCCACGGGTCCACACATGTACGCGGCTGCCGGCTGCGGCGCCGGGTCCGCGCAACATGGTGGACCCACAAAGCGGGCCGGTGTGGAAGAAGGTAGCCCCCCCCAGTTTGCAGACCTGGCCGTCGTGGAGGCCCTCCCCGGAGACTGATCCCCCCGCCCCACACCAGGACGGCCACCGCAGCGGCGACGCCGAGCTCCCGCCGGGTGGAACCATACAGGAACCACGTCGGCGGGAACTCGGCCGGTCATCCGCGGAGAATCGCCGCGGGGGCCGCTTTCAACGGCCCCCGACTGGCGCCGTGGTGATTCTCCGGTTGCCAGAGGTTCGTGTCCCAGAGTCGGACCCGATTGTGGGTCCGACGCCCCATTCTTCGCCCCCGCACCGAGCGCAATTGCGGCGTGGGGTCTCCCAGAATCCCGGCCCCTGTGTTCCACCCCACCTCTAACTATTCCTCACCATGTATTCGAGAACCTCAGGGCCATGGCTAGTGGCTCTATTGCTAGTGCAAACAGCAAAGGTGACATCGGACATCTCTGCCTGGTACCCCAGTAAAGACGACAGGGGGCGGGAGGTCACTTTGTCAGTGCAAACGTTGGCAAATGGGGCTGGCAAATGGGGCCGTGTATAACAGCTGCACCGACACTACAAAGCCTGGCTCAAATCCAAATTTTTCTAATACCACAAACAGAGAATCCCATTCTACCAGGTCAAATGCCATTTCCGCATTAAGCAAGATTATGATGTCTTGGACCGGACCCTCCCCCGGAGTAAGCACCACATTCAACAGTGTTCTCGCATTCGCCGTCAACCTTCGCCCTTAATGAAATCCGTATTGTCTTTCCCCACTACCTCTGGCAGACAAGGTTCCAGCCTTATTGCCAACACCTTAGGTAACAGCTTACCGTCCACATTTAACAGGGAGATCAGTCGGTATGACCCACAGTCTAAGGGGTCCTTGTGTTTTTTCGAGAGCAGGGAATTTTTTTTTTTTTGCCTTTAACATTTTATTAACAAGTTTGCTGATACATAAACCTCTGGAAGGTGTTGATTCCACGACCAGTGCTCACTGATCCTTCAGCTCCCGCAGACGGCGAATTGCAGACTTCACGGTGACGGCCAAGGTGGTGTTGTAGGCCCAGGCTCCTCCAGCCACTGTTTTCATGCAAGAGCCACAATGCCTGATCCCGACTGCTCTGCGCTTCATCTTTGTCTTGCCGTAGAAGGAGCAGGTGTATTTGGCGTGCTGACTGATCTCGATCTTCTTCACCATTTTGCGGAGGGAGGCTCCGTACCGGGTGCCGTATTTCCCCACGATCCCCACCTTCTTGGTGCGTTTGGCCATCTTGGAGCCGGAGCCGAGAGCGAGAGCAGGGAATTCAACAGCTGCCTCAGCATCTGTGGCAAAGTACCTCTCTCCAAGGACTCCCTGAACGTTCCTAACAATAGAGGGGTTAATAGGTCCCTGAATCTTTAATAGAATTCCACCGGGACCCCGTTGGGACCCGGGGCCTTCCCCGACTGCATCAATTTCAGCACCTGCTTGATTTCATCCAACTCCAGCGGAGCTGGTGTCTGCCAGCTATGTGCCAATGTCCTGGTAAATCATTACGTGTTGCTGTCCCAGTTGATGTTTCGGGCTTTCTTGGCCCATTCCAGGACCCGCTGCTTTCTCTGGAAACTATGAAACTGAATGATCACCGCTCAAGTTGCTCATTTGAATGTAGTTTCTGCCTCAAGCCCCATGTGCCGTGTCCATCTCTAGCACAGCAAATACCTCATCGCCGCTCATCAGCTCGGAGAACTTCACAACAGAGTATTCGGTCGGCCTTGAGTCCTCAACTCGGGTAGACCCACCAGTGCCTGGACCTATTCAAGTGCCTGGACCTATTTTCCAAATCATCCAGCTTCACCTTGAGGCTCTTAGTCTTCACCATTTGGTCATCACCATTTGAGCCTCCAGGGACGGAAGTCTGTCTTCATTTTGGGATAAGGCCTCCTCCACGCCTTTCAATTTCTCTGCCTACCGCTTTAGTTTGTCTGGTTTAGTTGCTCCCTGACTGGGCCCAAAGATTCCTCCACCGTGGTTTTAAATGATGCCTTCAATTCCTGGCCATGTTTCTGGAAACCTTCATCCATTTTTCCACCAAACTCTTTTAATTCTCCAGCTACCACCCTGCCAACATGCCGAGGGTGATAGGCATGGCCGCTTGCCCCGCCATCTTTAATGTGTCCTTGTTCAGGTACAACATTTGTAATTTCACCCCTCCGCCCCTCTTTGATGTCAAGTTTGATATCGCACACTTTTCAGCTGATGGTTCTGGCTAGGCCGTCGAGTCCGTTTGAAGAAATTCCTCGCCGATTGGGCAGATAAGCCCAAAGTGCCAGAGTCTGCGCGGAAGCCACGCGAGATGCGGCCGTTACCTCATGCCATAGTACCGGAAGTCGAATCGTTTGCAGCCTTTGACGTGCTTCACCATACCATCCTTCTCCAAAATCTCTCCACTGCCATCCAACCTGGTTCTCACCAGCTTCCAGTTTTACCTATCGCCGGAATATCACTTGCAATGGCTTGTCTTCCTGTTTCATCCTCTGGTGTCACCCAATGGTCTATACCTGCTCCCCTCTCGTTTCTTGCCCACATGCTGCCCCTAGTTCGAAGGCACAGCTTTAGTTTTCACATGTACGCTGACAACGTCCACCTCGGCTTCATCACCATCTTTCTTACTCTTCCACTGTTGCCAAGTTATCAGTCTGCTGATCCCATATCCAGTACTGGATGAGCAGAAATATCTTCCAGTGAAAGAGTGGGAAGACCAAAGCCATTGAATGTGGTCCCAATTACAAGCCTAGATCCTTAGCTGCCATCTTTCTCTTGGACTTAGCCATGTGTCATGTTTGATGCCGAGATGCGTTTCTGACCAATGTGCCATCACTCTTACATTCCCTGACTCCACTCCTGTCTCAGCTCATCTACCACTGAAACCCTCACTCATGTCATTGTTACCTCTAGTTTGGGCTATTCCAATGCAATCCTAGCTGCTCTTGCACATTTTACCCTTTGTAGCTTGAATCATCCAAAACATTGCTGTGTTAACTCGCAGCAAGTCGTGTTCCCCTCTAACTCTTTGCTCGCTAATCTACATTGACCTATATTGACTCCTGGTCAAGCACCATCTTGATTTTAAAATTCACACCCTGCCATGTCCTCACCTCTCCCTATCTCTAAACTCCTGCAGATCCACAACCTGCTGAGATATCTGTGCCTCACTTATTTCTGACCTCTTGAACATCCCTGTTTTTATTTGCTCCACCATTGGTGCCCGTGACATCAGCTGCCTAGACTCTCACCTCTGGAATTCGCTCCCTATGCTTCCCTATCTGCTTTCCTCTTCTAAGGTGGTCCTTAAAACCCACCTCTAAGCAAAATGTTGGCCATCTGGGTTAATATTGCCTCATGTAGCTTGGTGTCAAACTTTGCTTTGTAATATACCTATCAAGCACTTTAGCACACATTCATATGTTCATAGTGGTGTCCACAAGTTGTGTTGTACCACAATAACCAAGCTAACAACAGATTATATGAATTTCAAAGGATCCTACCAGACCAACCTCTGACATCTTTGAGGAAGTGGCAACCAAGGTGGATTGTGAGAATCTCTATGATGTGCCCAGACTTCCAGATGGCATTGGACAGAGTTCCACATGAAAATCTGATTAACTCCAGACAGGTTTTGTGAAGGGAAGGCAGCTGAATACCAATGTGCGGAGGCTCCTTAACGTAATCATGATGCCTGCAGTGGAGGGGGAAGCGGAGATAGTGACAGTGATGGACGCGGAGAAGGCCTTCGATAGGGTGGAGTGGGGGTACCTTTGGGAAGTGTTGAGGAGGTTTGAGTTCGGGGAGGGGTTCATTAGTTGGGTTAGGCTACTTTACGAAGCCCCGGTGGTGAGTGTGGCCATGAATCGGAGGAGGTCGGAATACTTCCGGCTGTACCGGGGGATGAGGCAGGGGTGCCCCCTATCCCCCTTGCTATTTGCATTGGCAATTGAGCCTTTGGCTATGGCTCCAAGGGAGTCCAGGAACTGGAGGGGGCTGGTCCGGGGGGAGGGGGGGGGGGGTGGGGGGAGGAACACTGGGTATCGCTCTATGCCGATGACCTGTTACTGTATGTGGCGGACCCAAGGGGGGGGGGGGGGGGGGGGGATGCCGGAGGTGATGCAGATCCTCAGGGAGTTTGGGGACTTTTCCAGGTATAAGCTCAACATGGGGAAGAGTGAGCTCTTCGTGGTACACCCAGGGGACCAGGGAAGGGGGATAGACGAACTTCCATTGAAGAGGGCGGAAAGGAGTTTTTGGTACCTGGGGATCCAGGTGGGCAGGAGCTGGGGGGCCCTACACAAGCTCAACTTGACGCGACTGGTGGAGCAGATGGAGGAGGAGTTTAAAAGGTGGGATATGCTGCCACTCTCCCTGGCGGGTAGGGTGCAGTTGGTGAAAATGACGGTGCTCCCGAGGTTCCTTTTTATATTCCAGTGCCTCCCCATCCTGATCCCTAAGGCCTTTTTTAAGCGGGTCAGCAGGAACATCATGGGGTTTGTATGGGCGAAAAAGACCCCGAGGGTGAGAAGGGTGTTTCTGGAGCGGAGTAGGGACAGAGGAGGGTTAGCGTTACCTAATCTGTGTGGGTATTACTGGGCTGCCAATGTGGCGATGATACGCAAGTGGGTAATGGAGGGGGAGGGGGCGGCGTGGAAGAGGCTGGAGATGGTGTGCTGTGTGGGCACAAGTCTGGGAGCGCTGGTGACAGCACCGCTGCCGCTCCCGACTAGGTACACCACGAGTCCGGTGGTGGTGGCGACTTTGAAAATTTGGGGCAGTGGAGATGCCACAGGGGGGTGGTAGAGGCTTCGGTTTAGTCCCCGATCCGGGAGAACCATCGGTTCGTCCCAGGGAGAATGGATGGAGGGTTCCTGAGCTTGCACAGGGCAGGAACTAGAAGGATGGGGGACCTGTTTTAGATGGGACGTTTGCGAGCCTTGGGGCGGTGGAGGAAAAATTCGGGCTTCCCTCCGGAAATGCCTTCAGGTACATGCAGGTAAGGGCGTTTGTAAGAGGGCAGGTGAGGGAGTTCCCGCTGCTTCCAGCACGTAGAATCCAGGATAGGGTGCTCTCGGGGTGTGGGTTGGAGAGGGCAGGGTCTCGGCGATCTACCACGAGATGCAAGAGGAGGAGGAGACCTTGGTGGAGGAGCTAAAGGGTAAATGGGAGGAGGAGCTTGGGGAGGAGATAGACGAGGGTGCGTGGACGGACGCCCTGGGTAGGGTTAATTCTTCCTCCTCTTGCGCCAGGCTTAGCCTGATACAATTTAAGGTTCTTCACAGAGGGCATATGACAGGGGCGAGGCTGATCAGGTTCTTTGGGGTGGAAGACACGTGTGGGAGGTGCTCGGGGAGCCCAGCAAATCACGCCCATATGTTCTGGGTGTGCCCGGCGCTGGATGGGTTCTGGAGGGGCGTTGCGAGGACGGTTTCTAAGGTGGTGAACACCCGGGTTAAGCCGAGCTGGGGGTTCGCACAATTTGGGGTATCGGACGAGCCGGGAGTGCAAGAGGCGAAAGAGGCCGGTATTCTGGCCTTTGTGTCCCTGGTAGCCCGGCGGAGGATTCTGCTGCAGTGGAAAGATGCGAGGCCCCTAGGCGTGGAAGCCTGGATCTGCGACATGGCAGGATTCATTAAATTGGAGAGGTTAAAATTTGCCTTGAGAGTGTCTGTGCAAGGGTTCTTCAGGCGGTGGCAACTGTTCCTAGACTTTCTAGCGGAGCGTTAGGAGGTGGTCAGCAGCAGCAGCAACCCAGAGGGGAGGGGGGGGGGGGTGCACTTTGTGTTTTCTACTGTGTTTTATATTGCTTAATGGGGGATTTGTATATTGGGGGAATTTGTGATGTAGTTGTAAGATGTTTATTTATGTGTTCTTTGTTTATCTTTTTTCTGTTTGTTGAAAATATGTAAAAATTTGAATAAAAATATTTTAAAAAAGAAAAAGAAAATCTGATTAACTAAATTGAGGGAATTCAGGATAAACCTTGGGAATGGACAGGAAATAGAATGAAGAGTAAAAAATAATAGATATTTCTTTCGAAATGCTTTGTTGGGAGGAACACGGTGGTGCAGTGGTTAGCACTGCTGCCTCACGGCGCTGAGGTCCCAGGTTCGATCCCAGCTCTGGGTCACTGTCCGTGTGGAGTTTGCACATTCTCCCTGAGTTTGCGTGGGTTTCACCCCCACAACCCAAAGATGTGCAGGCTAGGTGGATTGGCCATGCTAAATTGTCCCTTAAGTAAAAAAAAAAGAAATGCTTTGTCAGCAGGAGGCATTCGGTGTCCCAAACTTGATGTTGAGAAAACGCTTTTAAAATTTACTTCAATCATTTGTCCTTAGAAACTCAATCCAAATTGGGTAAAATTTGCAAATTTGCATACTTAAACCAGGAGAGATACCAGAATTAGAAGGGGCAGTTCTGAAAATACATTCCCTGTCTTAGTTTGATCTGTAAGTACACAGAAATATGGCAGAGGTTAATGTGCAAATGTAAAGTGCTGTTCCATTGTAATGAAAACAGGTGACACAATCACTGAATGAATGGTGGATTACTGCTACAAAGTCAATAATAAGGAACCACTCGGCTCTGACTGAGGAAACAACGACAAACCCAGCCCTCTTGCGGTAGCATGGCCCTTTTATGGGGCGTTTTTTTGCAGGCCATGTGACGTGCTAGGGACCTATCCCATGGGAGCACGTGATCCCCCACCAATGGGGACAAAGCATGGGGCTCTGGGGGCAAGAGCCTGGGCAGGGTGGACCTGGGAGCCAAGCAATAGAGATCTGTGTGATAAACGTCTGTGCCTGTATATAGTTAAACCTCTTTGTTGTTTCCAATATACCTCTTTGTTGTATAAGAAGCATCCTCAGTGATCCTGCATACTGTTACATTGGCGATGAGAATAAATTGGACAATGATCGCCAGCTTGGGAATTCATGGGGAAAGGGGTTGCATTGGAAATCCCCAAGATTTGGAAAAGACGAGGTCAGCAAAAACAGTGAGTGAGAAACAATGCCGTTGCTAGGGAGACCCAATCCGTTCAACCAGCGGGCCGAAGACATATCGAGATGCTCCAGTATTTTTTTTACTGCCAATGAGATCACAGGGTAAGACACAAAATCGTTTGACCAGTTTGTGAAAGAGCGCTTCAACCCCAGACCCTCCATTATACAGCAGAGGAATAAATTTAATTCGACCATCAGGGACCCAGAGGAGACAATTTCAGCTTTTGTAGCCAGACTTCACCAAGTGGCTGAACACTGAAAGTTCAGCTTGGCGCAAAGCGACGTGTTACACAGGCGTCTGGTTTGCGGCATTAATAATCTCAATGTCAAACGAAAATTATTAGCCGAAACAAAAATATTCCTGGACAAAGCAATAGAGATAGCTCAAGTCACCGAATGCACCAAGAAGAGCGCTTCTGAATTAGTCTGTACAGGAAGGCACGGTAAATCAGCTCTGGAGTGGAATGGCTGTTAGGCGAGCAGCAGGCACAGGAGAGGCTGAACTGAGATTCCAGGAGCAGGATCGTGGACAGCAGAAAAGCGGGCTGTCAGCCCAGGAAATTCGCTGAGTATCACAGATGCAGGGAGACCACCCCCAAGAGATGTGCCATTGCAAAGATTTAATTTGCTTCAATTGTAACAGGAAGGGTCACATTCAAGCATGTAGCTGTGCCAGATAGGGCGTGCCCAGTTTGAAGGAAAATGCCTCGACTCCAGCCCATAAATTAGATAAACATTCTGAAGAGGAATCTGGAATTTATAGGCTAAACATGGTTAAAGTGAGCAAGATGGCCCTGATCGAGATAGTCCTGATGGTTGAAAGGTGACAGCTGAGCATGGAGGGCGACATGGGTGTTGGCCACAGTGGTGGGTGAACAGCCCGACAAGTATCGATGAGAATGAGTCCAACCCGAGGCTAGACAGCATGGCTACTGAATTAGCAATATATTGTTACAAAACTCTGCTCGTGTTATGTGCGAGAATGTCCAACCTGAAACATTGGTTTTGTGTGGTCTTGTTTGTTTTGGATATTAGTGAGAAACGTTTGCAGAAACAGTGAGAACTTAAACCTCTCTTTCATTACTCAATACTTTTATTGTTGTTTAAAGTAGAAGAAAGATAACAACATTACAAAGAACAATCTTATACCTCGGCACATGAACAGTAAGCACTCAGTCCCTCAAAAAGTGCAAACCCAAAACCCATAATTCTTAACTTCACTGAGACCCCTCTGTTTTCCAAACAATAACCATAAATCTATTGGTCAAATCTAGCCAGTGACTACCACACCGTATGCCAGGACTTGGGCATGGTCTTTGGTTCAGCAAAGCAAACAGTATTTTGCACAAGCTGGCATTTGCTGAGCTGTTTCCTGATGTTGGCTGCTCCTTTGTCTCTTCTGTTTCTTCTTATTTTAAAATAAATTTAGAGTACCCAATTAAGTTTTTTCTAATTAAGGGGCAACTTAGCGTTGCTAATCCTCCTGCCCTGCACATCTCTGGGTTGTGGGGGTGAAAACCACGCCAACACGGGGAGAATGTGCAAACTTCACACGGACAGTGACCCAGAGTTGGGATCGAGCCCGGGACCTCGGCAGCATGAGGCAGCAGGGCTAACCCACTGCGCCACCGTGCCGCCCCTCTTCTGTTGCTTCTTCAACACCTCATCTGTGACTAGCCTGCTTCCTGGCTCACTGATTACTAAATGCATCAATTGCAAATAACGACCTGTTCCCAATTCTTTCCTGTTCCTTTCATTTAGTTGCTGCCCGGACATGGTTTACAGAATACATGGCAGTTTGATTTAACTTGTTCAAAAAAAACCACTGATTTTAATAGCATTCTACCATTTTGTGACAATATACAGGGGAAATCTTAAGGATTTTAGGTACCACAACTACACCATATCAGCACCGATCTAAAACCTGTCTGCTCTGTCAGGATCTGCAGTGATTAAAAAGTTCCCATAAGGTTAAGAGGGCCCGAGTGTTCGCGCACTTAAAGGGACTGAAGGCAGACGTGGTCATGCTTCAGGAGACACATTTGAAGGTGGCAGACCAGGTCAGGTTAAGAAAGGGATGGGTAGGACAGGTATTCCATTCGGAGCAGGATGCGAAGAACAGAGGGGTGGCAATACTGGTGGGGAAACGGCTGTCGTTTGAGGCCAAGAATATTGTAGTGGACAATGGAGATCAATACGTGATGGTGAGCGGTAGGTTGCAGGGGCGTGGGTGGTATTGGTGAACGTATACGCCCCAAACTGGGATGATGCTGGATTCATGAAGCGCATGTTGGGGCGGATTCCGGATCTGGAGGCAGGAAGCTTGATAATGGGGGGGGGATTTCAACACGGTGTTGGACCCAGCATTAGATCGCTCCAGATCTAGGACGGGGAGGAGGCCGGCTGCGGCCAAAGTGCTTCGGGGTTTATGGACCAGATGGGAGGAGTAGATCCGTGGAGGTTTGCTAGGCCCCTGGCCAGGGAATTTTCTTTTTTTTCTCACGTACACAGAGCCTACTCCCGGATAGATTTTTTTGTTTTGAGTAGGGCGCTGATCCTGAAAGTGGAGGGAACGGAGTACTCGGCCATAGCCATCTCAGACCACGCCCAGCACTGGGTGGAGCTGGAGTTGGGAGAGGAGAGGGACCAACGCCCGCTGTGGCGTCTGGATGTAGGATTACTGGCAGATGAGGTGGTGTGCGGGACGGTGCGGGGGTGCATTGAAAGGTATTTGGAGGCCAACGACAATGGGGAGGTGCAGGGGGGGTAGTATGGGAGGCGCTAACGGCGGTGGTCAGGGGAGAGTTAATCTCCATTAGGGCTCACAGGGAGAAGAGAGAGGGCAGGGAAAGGGAGAGGTTAGTGGGGGAGATTTTAAGGGTGGACAGGAGATATGCAGAGGCCCCCGAGGAGGGACTACTTAGGGAGTGGTGAAGTCTCCAGATAGAATTCGACCTGTTGACCACAGGGAAGGCAGAGGCACAGTGGAGGAAAGCACAGGGGCGACGTACGAGTATGGGGAGAAGGCGAGCCGGATGCTGGCACATCAGCTCCGTAAGAGGATGGCAGCGAGGGAGATAGGTGGAGTCAAGGATAGCAGGGGAACTACGGTGCGGAGTGCGGTGAAAGTAAATGAGGCATTTAAGGACTTTTATGAGGAGCTGTACAGATCTCAGCCCCCAGCGGGGGAAGAGGGGATGCGACGATTTCTAGATCAACTGAGGTTCCCGAGGGTGGAGGAGCAGGAGGTGGCTGGTTTGGGGGCGCCAACTGGGTTGGGGGAGCTGGGGAGCATGCAGGCGGGGAAGGCCCCGGGACCAGATGGGTTCCCGGTTGAGTTTTACAGGAAGTATGTGGACCTGTTAGCCCCGTTGCTAGTGAGGACTTTCAATGAGGCAAGGGAGGGGGGACCCTGCCCCCGACAATGTCCGGGGCGCTGATCTCTCTGATCTTGAAGCGGGACAAGGACCCACTGCAATGTGGGTCGTATAGACCGATCTCGCTCCTCAATGTGGATGCTAAGTTGCTGGCAAAAGTGCTGGCTACAAGGATTGAGGACTGTGTCCCGGGGGTGATTCACGAGGACCAGACGGGATTTGTAAACGGCAGGCAGCTAAAATCCAATGTGCGGAGGCTCCTCAATGTGATTATGATGCCCTCGGTGGAGGGAGAGGCGGAGATAGTGGCAACTATGGACGCGAAGAAGCCCTTTGACCGAGTAGAGTGGGAGTATCTCTGGGCAGTGTTACGGAGGTTTGGGTTTGGGGAGGGGTTTATCAGGTGGGTTAAGCTCCTATATAGAGCCCCGATGGTGAGTGTGGCTATGAATCGGCGGAGGTCGGAGTATTTTCGGCTGTATCGAGGGACGAGGCAGGGGTGCCCCCTGTCCCCCCTGTTGTTTGCATTAGCAATTGAGCCTTTGGCCATGGCATTAAGGGAGTCCAGGAAATGGAGGGGGTTGGTCCGAGGGGGAGAGGAGCATCGGGTGTCGCTGTATGCGGACGACCTGCTGCTGTACGTGGCAGATCCAGTGGAGGGGATGGTGGAGGTCATGAGGATCCTAAGGGAGTTTGGGGACTTCTCGGGCTATAAGCTCAAAGTAGGGAAAAGTGAGCTCTTTGTGGTGCATCCAGTGGACCAGGGAAGAGGGATAGACGACCTACCGTTGAGGAGGGCGGAAAGGAGCTTTCGGTACTTGGGGATCCAGGGAGCTAGGAGCGGGGGGCCCTGCACAAACTTAATTTGACGCGGCTGGTGGAGCAGATGGAGGAGGATTTCAAAAGCTGGGATGTGTTGCCACTCTCGCTAGCGGGCAGGGTACAGTCGATTAAAATGATGGTCCTCCCGAGGTTTCTTTTTGTGTTCCAGTGCCTTCCTATTATGATCACCAAGGCCTTTTTTAAGCGGGTAGGTAGGAGCATCATGGGTTTTGTGTGGGCAAACAAGACCCCGAGGGTAAGGAGGGGGTTTCTGGAGCGTAGTAGGGACAGGGGAGGGCTGGCATTGCCAAATCTGGGTGACTAATTTTGGGCAGCCAACGTGGCGATGATCCGTAAGTGGGTAATAGAGGGAGAGGGGGCGGCATGGAAGAGGTTGGAGATGGCGTCCTGCAAAGGAACGAGCCTGGGGGCGCTAGTGACGGCACCGCTGACGCTCTCGCCGACAAGGTACACCACGAGTCCAGTGGTGGCGGCAACGCTAAAGATCTGGGGGCAGTGGAGACGACATAGGGGTGAGATGGGAGCCTCGGTGTGGTCCCCGATCCGGGAGAACCATCGGTTCGTCCCAGGAAGGATGGACGGGGGGTTTCGAAGCTGGCATCGGGCAGGGATCAGAAGGATGGGGGACCTGTTTATAGACGGGACGTTTGCGAGCCTAGGGGCGCTGGAGAAGTTTGGGTTACCCCCGGGAAATGGTTTCAGGTATATGCAAGTGAGGGCGTTTGTGAGGCGGCAGGTGAGGGGATTCCCGTTGCTCTCGACACAGGGGATTCAGGACAGGGTGATTTCGGGTGTATGGGTCGGAGAAGGCAAGGTTACGGCGATATATCAGGAGATGAAAGAAGTGGGGGAGGCTTCGGTAGAGGAGTTGAAGGGCAAGTGGGAGGAGGAGTTGGGGGAGGAGATTGAAGAGGGTATGTGGGCTGATGCCCTGAGTAGGGTCAATTCCTCTTCCTCGTGTGCCAGGCTCAGCCTGATACAGTTTAAGGTCATTCACAGAGCGCATATGACAGGGGCGAGGCTGAGTAGGTTCTTTGGGATGGAGGACAGATGTGGGAGGTGCTCGGGAAGCCCGGCGAATCACGTCCACATGTTCTGGTCGTGCCCGGCACTAGATGGGTTCTGGAGGGGTTTCGCGAAGACTATGTCCAAGGTGGTGAAAGTCCAGGTCAAGCCAAGTTGGGGGCTGGCATTGTTTGGGTGGCGGACGAGCCGGGAGTACAGGAGGCGAAAGAGGCCGGTATTCTGGCCTTTGTGTCCGTGGTAGCCTGGCGGAGGATCTTGCTCATGTGGAAGGACGTGAAGCCCCCCAGTGTGGAAGCCTGGATAAATGACATGGCAGGGTTCATTAAGCTGGAGAGGATAAAGTTTGCCTTGAGAGGGTCTGTGCAGGGGTTCTCCAGGCGGTGGCAACCGTTCCTAGACTATCTTGCGGAGCGTTAGAATGAGGTCGGTCAGCAGCAGCAACCCAGGGAGGGGGGGGGGGGGGGGGGGGGGAGGGGAGGGGAGGGGCGGGGGGTGTTTCTTTCGGGGGGGGTATTTGGGCGGGCGGGGGAGGGGTTTTTCCCTAGGGGTACTTGTAAAAAAGCATATGGGAGGGTTCATATGTGCGGGAGAACCCCATTGTATAAGTTCTGTAGTATGTTTGATTGATATGTTTATGTTCTGTTCTTTTCTCTTTCTCTTTTCTGTTACGGGGGGGGGGGGGGTTTAATTGGTTGAAAATTTTTGTTGGAAAAACTTTGAGTAAACTTATTTAAATAAAAAAAGTGCCCATAAACCAAGCGGCCCAACTTGACGAGTATCCGACCCTCAGATAGAAGATCTCTGTACAATGTTGGTGTTGAGCCTCACATTTAGACTCTTGATTTAAGAGTTATACTTACTTACAAATTGAACTGGGTGAAGACTCAAGAAATATGCAACCATCAACATGCACAATGGACTTTTCCAGTATATAAGGTTGCTTAGCACTGCTGCCTCACATCCACCATGGGTGAGTGTCTGTGTGGGTTTCTTCCGGGTGCTCTGGTTTCCTCCCACAGTCCAATGATGCGCAGGGTAGGTGGATTGGCCATGCTAAATTGTCCCTTTGTGTCCAAAATGTATGAGTGGGGTTATGGGGATATGGCAGGGGAGTGAGCCTGGGTGGGGTGCTTCTTCAGAGGGTCGGTGCAGACTCAATGGGCTGAAACGCCTCTATCTGTACTGTTGGGATTCTTATAGTATTGTTTGATTGCACATTTTTTCAATGGAGAACTTGCTACAAAGAATTCCAAAAGTTGTGTACTTCGACGATGTCTTGGTGACGGGGACTTCACACGAGGAGCATCTGGCCAGCCTGGAGGGAGTCCTTAAAGGTTTCAGAGATGCTGGCATCAGACTAAAAAAAAAGTGCACATTTCAGGCCAATGAGGTCACGTATTTGGGGTTTAAGGTGGACCCCAAAGGCTGACATCCTTTAGAAGATAAGGTGAAGGCAATCAGAGAGGATCCTGCGCTGAAAAATGGGTAGAATTTAAATCATTTCTGGGCACGGTAAATTAGTACGGCAGATTCATCCCGAATATGGCAACTACGTTAATGCCGCTGCACCTTTAAACAAAATCAAAACTGGCACTGGAAAGATCCACAAAAGAGGCTTTCAAACAGGTCAGACAGACCATACAACCGTCCAGCTTGTTAATTCACTTTGACCCAGACAAACAGATAATCTCAACACGTGCTACTTCACCCTGTGGGAAAGGGGCTGTCCTATGCCACAAGATGGCACCGACCGACCCAGTGCTTTCGCCGGCTCAACACTCACTGACACAGAATGAAAGTATTCACAAATTGAAAAAGAGGGCTTGGCTGTGATCAGGGCAGCACGGTAGCATTGTGGATAGCACAATTGCTTCACAGCTCCCGGGTCCCAGGTTCGATTCCGGCTTGGGTCACTGTCTGTGCGGAGTCTGCACATCCGCCCCGTGTCTGCGTGGGTTTCCTCCGGGTGCTCCGGTTTCCTCCCACAGTCCAAAGATGTGCAGGTTAGGTGGATTGGCCATGCTAAATTGCCCTTCATGTCCAAAATTGACCTTAGTGTTGGGTGGGGTTACTGGGTTATGGGGATAGGGTGGAGGTGTTGACCTTGGGTAGTGTGCTCTTTCCAAGAGCCGGTGCAGACTCGATGGGCCGAATGGCCTCCTCCTGCACTGTAAATTCTATGAAACTCTATGAAACAAGGTGTTAAAAAATTTCATCAGGACATGTACGGTCATTGTTTCACCATCGTAACTGACCACAAGCCTTTATTGGGCTTACTCCACGGGGACAGAGCAATTCCACCCATTGCTTCAGCTCAGGTGCAGTGATGAGCTTTGCTCTTGGCTGCCGATAGCTCCGTTTTTCAACATTGATTGGGGACCCAGATCCCCAATGCTGAAACAGAGTTGGCTCCTGCTCCCCCATAGATTGGCACCACCACCTGTGCGACAAGAGATCTTCCTGCTTTTTAAAAAAAAAGTATTTTTATTTGACAAGTTTTCAACATTTTCACAACACAAAAACAACCCCAAACAAACGAAAAGCCTCAAAACCCACCCCGACCCACAGTCAACGGTAGCCAACACCTGAAAGTGCCTGATGAACAAAGCCCAGCAATTGTAGAACCCTCTTTCACCCCCTCAGCTCAAACTTCACCTTATCCAGGGTCAAAATCTCCAGCAGGTCACCCCCGCCACCCCGAGGCACAGGGAGGAGAAGCTGACCTCCATCCCAATAAGACCGGCCTACGAGTGATCAGCGAGACGAAGAATAAGACATCTGCCCCACACCCGCCTGCAGCTCGGGCCGGTCCGACACCCCGAATATGGCTTCTGGGGGACTGGGCTCCACATACACATGCAATATATGGCTTCAACCAGGAGCGGGGCGACAAAAAAGGTGGTGGTGGACCCGAAGAAGGTGGGAGGGAAGAAGGACAAAATGGCGGCGGGCGGAGACCAGGCAGCGTGGATGCAGTGGGCGGAGGAGTTGCGGAGGCTTTTGAATGTTATCATGATGCCGGCGAGGGAGGGGGAGGCAGAGATAGTGGTGGCGATGGACGCTGAGAAAGCCTTCGATAGGGTAGAGTGAGGGTACGTGTGGGAGGTGCTGAAGATGTTCGGGTTTGGGGAGGGGTTTGTCAGGTGGGTTAGGATGTTGTATGAGGTCCCGATGGCGAGTGTGGCCACGAACAGGAGGAGGTCCGAGTACTTTCGGTTGCACCGAGGGACGAGACAGGGGTGTCCCCTGTCCCCCCTGCTCTTCGCACTGGCGATTGAACCCCTGGCTATGGCACTGAGGGAATCAAGGAACTGGAAGGGGTTGGTGCGGGGTGAGGAGGAGCATAGGGTGTCGCTTTATGCGGACGACCTGCTGCTGTATGTGGCGGACCCGGTGGGAGGAATGCCGGAGGTAATGAGGATTCTTAGGGAATTCGGGGACTTTTCGGGGTATAAGTTCAACATGGGGGAAGAGTGAGCTGTTCGTAGTTCATCCAGGGGACCAGGAGAGGGGGATTGGCGAGCTCCCACTAAAAAGGGCGGAGAGGAGTTTCAGATATTTGGGGGTCCAGGTGGCCAGGAGCTGGGGGGCCCTGCATAGGCTTAATTTTACAAGGCTGGTGGAGCAAATGGAGGAGGAGTTCAAGAGGTGGGACGCGCTGCCGCTGTCCCTGGCGGGTAGGGTGCAGTCAGTCAAAATGACGGTGCTCCCATGGTTTTTGTTCCTGTTCCAGTGCCTCCCCGTGTTTATCCCGAAGGCCTTTTTTAGGCGGGTTAACAGGAGTATAATGGGGTTTGTGTGGGCGCGAGGGACTCCGAGGGTGAGAAGGGTGTTCCTGGAGCGGAGTAGAGATTGGGGGGGGCTGGCGCTGCCTAACCTCTGTGATTACTACCGGGCCACCAATGCGACGATGGTGCGCAAGTGGGTGATGGAGGGGGAGGGGGCAGCATGGAAGAGGCTGGAGACGGCGTCTTGTGTGGGTACGAGCCTGGGGGCGCTGGCAACGGTGCCGCTGCCGCTCCCTCCAAGGAGGTATACCACGAGCCCGGTGGTGGCGGCTGCCCTCAAACTTTGGGGGCAGTGGAGGCGGCATAGGGGGGAAGTTGGGGTCTCGCCGTGGACCCCATTACGGGGGAACCACCGGTTTGCCCCAAGGAGAACGGGTGGAGGCTTTTCGGGGTGGCACAGGGCAGGGATACGAAAGTTGGGGGACCGGTTTGTGGACGGCAGGTTCGCGAGCCTGGGTGAGCTGGAGGAGAAGTACGGGCTCCCCCCGGGGAACACCTTCAGGTACTTACAGGTAAGGGCGTTTGCCAGGCAGCAGATGGTGGAATTCCCGCGGCTACTGCCACACACAGCACAGGACAGGGTGCTCTCGGGGGGGGGGGGGGGGTGGGTGGGAGTGGGGAAGATCTCGGAAACTTACCAGGTGATGCAGGAGGAGGAGGAGGAGGCCTCGGTGGTGGAGGTAAAAGTCAAGTGGGAGGAGGAGTTGGGAGAGGAAATTGAGGAAGGGACGTGGGCAGATGCCCTGGGGAGGGTGAACTCTTCCTCATCGTGAGCGAGGCTCAGCCTCATACAGTTTAAGGTGCTGCACAGGGCACCCATGACCGGGACAAGGATGAGCCGGTTTTTTGGGGGTGAGGACAGGTGTGTTAGGTGCTCAGGGAGCCCAGCAAATCACACCCATATGTTCTGGGCATGCCCAGCGCTGGAGGAATTTTGGAAGGCGTAGCGAGGACGGTGTCGAGGGTGGTAGGATCCAGGGTCAAACGGGGCTGGGGGCTTGCGATATTTGGGGTGGCAGAGGACCTGGGAGTGCAGGAGGCGAAAGAGGCCGGAATTCTGGCCTTTGCGTCCCTGGTAGCCCGGCGAAGGATTCTTCTTCAGTGGAAGGACGCGAGGCCCCCATGCGTGGAATCCTGGATCAACGATATGGCAGGGTTCATTAAATTGGAGAGGGTGAAATTTGCCTTGAGAGGGTCGGTACAAGGGTTCTTCAGGCGGTGGCAACCGTTCTTAGACTTTCTGGCAGAACGATACACATTGGTCAATGGCAGCAGCAGCTCGGGGGTGGGGGGGTGGGGGGTTTACTTTATCACAGTTTTTGTTATTTACTGAGGGGGGGTATATACCTGTTGTGTTAAGCCGGGGTGCTAATGTTAATTTATTATTATTATTTATGTACAGGGGGGAGGGGTTTGGAGGGTCTCCTTTCTAGACTGTGTTTTGTACTTAACCCTGTTGGGTTCTTTTTTTTTCTCATTTTGTTATTGATATTTTATGAAAACCTTTAATAAAAATTATTTTAAAAATATATATATCTGTAGTGAGAGTACCTTTAAGAAATGGGTGTTTATTACTGCAGTGATGTCAGAGAGTGGGTGGAGCTGGGCTGTCTCTCAGCTTTTTACTTTCGCTTTAGGTTTTTTTGCTGCAGGGTGGGTTTGGTTTCATTTTAGTTTTGGAGAAGCTGCAATCACAGCAGGATGTGTGTGAATCTCTGCAAGCTTATGAGTGTCCATTTGCTGATTTCAACGCGGTAACTGTTCTCAGTAGTGAAGCTAAGCATGATGTCTTTCTGTCAAAAGGTGTTTTTAAGTCTTATGGATGTTAAAAGGAAAGTAAGAATTAATTAGTGTTGTATTCTTTGGGGGTTGTATTTGAATTAATGATTGCTAAGATGTTCACTATGTTTTAAAAAGGTTAACTTGAGTTCATAGAATAAACATTGTTTTGCTTTAAAAAATACTTTTCCATTTCTGCTGTACCACACCTGTAGAGTGGGCCGTGTGCTCCCCATGCCACAATCTATTAAAAGTTGTGGGTCAGGTGAACACCATGATACACTTTGGGGTTCTCGAAGCCCTGGCCCATAACAATAGTAATACAGCAACTTTGGGAGGCCTAGCCCCCCCACCCCACCTGCCACCCCCTTTTCAGTACCACACCCCTAATCCTGGCCATC
Source organism: Scyliorhinus torazame (assembly GCF_047496885.1). Taxonomy (NCBI): domain Eukaryota; kingdom Metazoa; phylum Chordata; class Chondrichthyes; order Carcharhiniformes; family Scyliorhinidae; genus Scyliorhinus; species Scyliorhinus torazame. Next base: position 108,266,052 of record NC_092707.1, read on the forward strand.
TTCCCCCCCTTCAAACAAACAAAGAGATCCGCTTGTCCACCCCCCTGAAGAAGGTAAAAAGACCGGCAAACGTTGGAACAAAAACAGGAATCACGGCAAAACATTCATTTGCCACCAGCGACAGAGGTCCCACGTCAACAGATCTGCCTTCCCCCTCCCCACCAAACTAAAGAAATTAAACTTCCGAAGCCTGCCCAACCCCGGGCCACCTGCACCCCCAAATACCTAAAGTGGGTTGCTGCCAAGGGGAATGGCAGGCCCCCACCTCCGCTCTCACTCCCAGCAGTGAGACCATAAGGTACTTGCATTTTCCTAGATTCAAGTTATAGCCCCAAAACATCCCAAATCTCTGGAGGAGTTCCATTATAATCCTCACCGACACGCTTGGTTCCGAAATATACACCAGCAGATCATCGGCATACAGGGACACCCTATGTTCTACCCCACCTCATTATCCCCTTCCACAAACCCGAGCTCCTTAGCGCAAAGACCAAGTCTCTCGTCAATGCAAACAGAAGGGGGGACATAGGACATCCCTCCCTGATACCCTGGTGTAGTGCAAAATACCTTGAATTCATGCTGTTAGTGCGCACAATCGCCATCGGCTCCTAACACAGCAGCCGCACCCACACCACAAACTTCGGTCCAATCACAAATCTCTCCAGTACCGCCATCAAATAACCCCACTCTACCCGATCAAATGCCTTCTCCACATCCAGCACCACTACCAGCTCCATCTCCCTTCCCTTCGCTGGAGAAAGAACCACATTCAACAACCTCCTCACGTTCGACAACAACTGTCTTCCCTTCACAAACCCACCTGGTCCTGCCCAATCACCTTCACAAACCCGCCTGGTCCTGCCCAATCACCTTCACAAACCCGCCTGGTCCTGCCCAATCACCTTCACAAACCCACCTGGTCCTGCCCAATCACCTTCACAAACCCGCCTGGTCCTGCCCAATCACCTTCACAAACCCGCCTGGTCCTGCCCAATCACCTTCACAAACCCGCCTGGTCCTGCCCAATCACCTTCACAAACCCGTCTGGTCCTGCCCAATCACCTTTGGGAGACACCCTTCCAAACTTAACAGCAGCACCTTTAATGGAACCTTGGCATCTACATTCAGCAGAGATATGGGCCTATACAATCCACAATCCACCAGTTCCTTGTCCTTCTTTAACAACGAGATGGAAGCCTGCCCCATCGTTTGCAGCAAGACACCCCTACTCATTGCATCCTCAAACATTCCCATGATCAATCGCGCCAATTTGTCCTTACATTTTTTATAAAATTCGACCGGGAACCCTTCGGGCCCCACTGCCTTCCCTGCCTGCATCCCCCCAGTCACCTCCTGCTCCCCCACCGGCTCCTCCAACCCTGCCCTATCTTCCTCTCCCAGCCTCGGATACCCAAGTCCACCCAGAAACTAACTCATCTCCCGCTCCTCCTCTGGCGGCTCCGACCTATACAGGTCCTGATAAAATTCCTCAAATATTTTATTCATCTGCTCCGGAGCCACCACCAATTTCCCCGCCTTCTCCCATACCTGAACTATCTCCCTCGCCATGGCCTCCCTCCGGACTGTATGCCAACATACAGTACTCCCTTCTCCCATACCTGAACTATCTCCCTCGCCATGGCCTCCCTCCGGACTGTATGCCAACATACAGTACTCCCTTCTCCCATACCTGAACTATCTCCCTCGCCATGGCCTCCCTCCGGACTGTATGCCACCATACAGTACTCCCTTCTCCCATACCTGAACTATCTCCCTCGCCATGGCCTCCCTCCGGACTGTATGCCAACATACAGTACTCCCTTCTCCCATACCTGAACTATCTCCCTCGCCATGGCCTCCCTCCGGACTGTATGCCACCATACAGTACTCCCTTCTCCCATACCTGAACAATCTCCCTCGCCATGGCCTCCCTCCGGACTGTATGCCCCTCGCCATGGCCTCCCTCAGGACTGTATGCCACCATACAGTCCTCCCTTCTCCCATACCTGAACTATCTCCCTCGCCATGGCCTCCCTCCGGACTGTATGCCACCATACAGTCCTCCCTTCTCCCATACCTGAACTATCTCCCTCGCCATGGCCTCCCTCCGGACTGTATGCCCCTCGCCATGGCCTCCCTCCGGACTGTATGCCCCTCGCCATGGCCTCCCTCCGGACTGTATGCCCCTCGCCATGGCCTCCCTTCTCCCTGTGCTCATTGACTGCCTCCTTTGCCCTTCTCAACTGGTGCACTGCTCTTCCCATGAACAATTGTTCGAACCTGGTCTGCAACTCTTTCCTCTTTGCCAGGGACCCCCGCATACTTCCCATCCACCTGCACAATCTCCCCTATCAGTCTTTGGCATTCCTCCCTCTCCACCTTAGTTTTGAACGAGATCACCTCCCCCTCACTGCTGCCTTCAGAGCCTCCCAAACCACGACCACGAGACCTTCCCCGTGCAAATCAATCCCACATACTCCTTGGTCACCTTCCCAGTGTCGTAACAGAAGCTCCGGTCCAGTCACAACCCCATGTCCATTCTCCACCCCGGCCTCTGAACTACGCCCTTCTCCAAAACCACATCCATCCAATGAGGAGCGTCATCCAAAATCATGATTGCTGAGTACTCCGTCCTTTTAATCCCAGCCAACAGGGCCTTTCCCACCACAAAAAAGTCAATCCTCGAATACACCTCGTGTACCAGAGAGAAAAATAAATATTCCCATTTCCTCGGATGTAAGAACCTGCACAGGTCCACTCCTCCTATCTCCCTCATGAGCCCAGCCAACACCTTTGCTTCGCGTCACTATTCTGACTGGGAGGCTCTCCCCCTCACAACCCCAGAAAAAGAACCACTGCTGCAGGAGTTGCAATGTGCAGCTTGGCCAGACTCCGCTGAAAATGTTGGCCAGGAGCCAGGTTCGAATCCTGTCTGTGCGGAGTCTGCACATTCTCCCCGTGTCTGCGTGGGTTTCCTCCGGGTGCTCCGGTTTCCTCCCACTAGTCCCAAAAGCTGTGCTGTTATGTAATTTTGACTTTCTGAATTCTCTCTCTGTGTACCCGAACAGCGCCGGAATGACGACTAGGGGCTTTTCACAGTAACTTAATTGCAGTGTTAATGTAAGCCTACTTGTGACAATAAAGATTCTTATTATATGGTGGCCAGGTACTGACCAAGATATTGAGAATCTGGTCCACCAGTGTGACTTCTGTCAGTCACAGCAACCTTTGCTGGAATCAACTCACCTGCATCCATGGGAATGGCCTGGCCGTCCAGGGACAAGGTTACACAGAGATTTTGCCAGTCTTTTCCTGGGAAGAATGTCCTTGATACTGGTGGAAGCTCACTCCAAGTGGCTGGACATCCAGCAAATGGGGATGACAACCTCAGTGGCCACAATCAAAACCGAGATGCATTTTCACCATTCATTTTTTAAAAAATATATATTTATTGAAAATTTTTGGCCAACCATCACCGTACATTGTGTATCCTTTACACAGTAATACAACAGTACAAATAACAATGGCCTGTTTTATAAACAAAAAATAAATAATATGTAACAAAAACGAAAACTAAAACTAAATGGCAACTGCCTTGTCTCAGATAAACACTCTCCAAAAATACGATTTAACAGTCCAATATACAATTATCTACAACAACAACCTATACATATTATACATATATATTAACAGCCCTGAGAGTCCTTCTGGTTCCCCCCCCCCCACCACCCCCCACTCTCCCCCCCCCCCCACCCCCCACTCTCCCCCCCCCCCCCCCCCCCCCTGCCCCCTGGGCTGCTGCTGCTGTCTTCTTCTTTCCCATTCCCTCTATCTTTCTGTGAGGTATTCGACGAACGGTTGCCACTGCCTGGTGAACCCTTGAGCCGATCCCCTTAGGACGAACTTAATCCTTTCCAGCTTTATAAACCCTGCCATGTCATTTATCCAGGTCTCCACCCCCGGGGGCTTGGCTTCCTTCCACATCAACAGTATCCTGCGCCGGGCTACTAGGGACGCAAAGGCCAAAATATCAGCCTCTCTCGCCTCCTGCACTCCCGGCTCTTCTGCAACCCCAAATATAGCCAACCCCCAGCTTGATTCGACCTGGACCCCCACTACTTTTGAAAGCACCTTTGTCACCCCCACCCAAAACCCCTGTAGTGCCGGACATGACCAGAACATGTGGGTATGATTCGCTGGGCTTCTCGAGCATCTCGCACACCTATCTTCTACCCCCAAAAATTTACTGAGCCGTGCTCCAGTCATATGCGCCCTGTGTAACACCTTAAATTGTATCAGGCTTAGCCTGGCACACGAGGACGATGAATTTACCCTACGTAGGGCATCAGCCCACAGCCCCTCCTCAATCTCCTCCCCCAGCTCTTCTTCCCATTTCCCTTTCAGCTCATCTACCATAATCTCCCCCTCGTCCCTCATTTCCCTATATATATCTGACACCATACCGTCCCCCACCCATGTCTTTGAGATCACTCTGTGCTGCACCTCCTGCGTCGGGAGCTGCGGGAATTCCCTCACCTGTTGCCTCGCAAAAGCCCTCAGTTGCATATACCGGAATACATTCCCTTGGGGCAACCCATATTTCTCGGTCAGCGCTCCCAGACTTGCAAACTTCCCATCCACAAACAGATCTTTCAGTTGCGTTACTCCTGCTCTTTGCCATATTCCAAATCCCCCATCCATTCTCCCCGGAGCAAACCTATGGTTGTTTCTTATCGGGGACCCCACCAAGGCTCCCGTCTTTCCCCGATGCCGTCTCCACTGCCCCCAAATTTTCAAAGTAGCCACCACCACCGGGCTTGTGGTGTATTTCTTCGGTGAGAGCGGCAATGGGGCCGTCACCATAGCTTGTAGGCTCGTCCCCCTCCAGGACGCCCTCTCCAATCTCTTCCACGCTGCTCCCTCCTCTTCTCCCATCCACTTACTCACCATTGAGATATTGGCGGCCCAGTAGTACTCACTTAGGCTCGGTAGTGCCAGCCCCCCCCTATCCCTACTACGCTGTAAAAATCCCTTCCTCACTCTCGGGGTCTTCCCGGCCCACACAAATCTCATGATACTCTTTTCAATCCTTTTGAAAAAAGCCTTCGTGATCACCACCGGGAGGCACTGAAACACAAAAAGGAATCTCGGGAGGACTACCATTTTAACCGCCTGCACACTCCCTGCCAATGACAGAGATACCATGTCCCATCTCTTGAAGTCCTCCTCCATCTGTTCCACCAACCGCGTTAAATTTAACCTATGCAATGTGCCCCAATTCTTGGCTATCTGGATCCCCAAGTAACGAAAGTCCCTTGTTACCTTCCTCAGCGGTAAGTCCTCTATTTCTCTGCTCTGCTCCCCTGGATGCACCACAAACAACTCACTTTTCCCCATGTTCAGTTTATATCCTGAGAATTCTCCAAACTCCCGAAGTGTCCGCATTATCTCTGGCATCCCCTCCGCCGGGTCCGCTACATATAGCAGCAAATCGTCCGCATACAGAGATACCCGGTGTTCTTCTCCTCCTCTGAGTACTCCCCTCCACTTCCTGGAACCCCTCAATGCTATTGCCAGAGGCTCAATCGCCAGCGCAAACAATAATGGGGACAGAGGGCATCCCTGCCTTGTCCCTCTATGGAGCCGAAAGTATGCAGATCCCCGTCCATTCGTGACCACACTCGCCATCGGGGCCCTATACAACAGCTGTACCCATCTAACATACTCATCTCCAAAACCAAATCTCCTCAGCCCCTCCCACAAATAATCCCACTCCACTCTATCAAATGCTTTCTCGGCATCCATCGCCACCACTATCTCCGCTTCCCCCTCTGGTGGGGGCATCATCATTACCCCTAGCAGCCTCCGTATATTCGTATTCAGCTGTCTCCCCTTCACAAACCCAGTTTGGTCCTCGTGGACCACCCCCGGGACACAATCCTCTATCCTCATTGCCATTACCTTAGCCAGAATCTTAGCGTCTACATTTAGGAGGGAAATAGGTCTATAGGACCCGCATTGCAGCGGGTCTTTTTCCTTCTTTAGGAGAAGCGATATCGTTGCCTCAGACATAGTCGGGGGCAGCTGTCCCCTTTCCTTTGCCTCATGAAAGGTCCTCATCAGTAGCGGGGCGAGCAAGTCCATATATTTCCTATAAAATTCAACTGGAAATCCATCCGGTCCCGGAGCCTTCCCCGCCTGCATGCTCCTAATTCCTTTCACTACTTCCTCTATTTCGATCTGTGCTCCCAGTCCCACCCTCTCCTGCTCCTCCACCTTAGGAAATTCCAGCCGGTCCAGAAAGCCCATCATTCTCTCCCTCCCATACGGGGGTTGAGCTTCGTATAATCTTTTATAGAATGCCTTGAACACTCCATTCACTCTCTCCGCTCCCCGTTCCATCTCTCCTTCCTCATCCCTCACTCCCCCTATTTCCCTCGCTGCTCCCCTTTTCCTCAATTGGTGGGACAGCAACCTGCTCGCCTTCTCCCCATATTCGTACTGTACACCCTGTGCCTTCCCCCACTGTGCCTCTGCAGTACCCGTTGTCAGCAAGTCAAATTCTACGTGTAGCCTTTGCCTTTCCCTGTACAGTCCCTCCTCCGGTACTTCCGCATATTGTCTGTCCACCCTCAAAAGTTCTTGCAGCAAGCGCTCCCGTTCCTTACTCTCCTGCTTCCCTTTATGTGCCCTTATTGATATCAGCTCCCCTCTAACCACTGCCTTCAGCGCCTCCCAGACCACTCCCACCTGGACCTCCCCATTATCATTGAGTTCCAAGTACTTTTCATTGCACCCCCTCACCCTTAGACACACCCCCTCATCTGCCATTAGTCCCATGTCCATTCTCCAGGGTGGGCGCCCTTCTGTATCCTCCCCTATCTCCAAGTCCACCCAATGTGGAGCGTGATCCGAAATGGCTATAGCTGTATACTCCGTTCCCCTCACCTTCGGGATCAACGCCCTACCCAAAACAAAAAAGTCTATTCGCGAATAGACTTTGTGGACATAGGAGAAAAACGAAAACTCCTTACTCCTAGGTCTGCTAAATCTCCACGGGTCTACTCCTCCCATCTGCTCCATAAAATCTTTAAGCACCTTAGCTGCTGCCGACCTCCTTCCAGTCCTGGACCTCGACCTGTCCAGCCCTGGTTCCAGCACCATATTGAAATCTCCCCCCATTACCAACTTTCCCACCTCTTGGTCTGGGATGCGTCCTAGCATACGCCTCATAAAATTCTCGCCACCTCCGCACTCCAGTCTTGGTATACGCGGATCACCGCGTTCTCCCACTTACTGCTCCGAGTTTTCTTTGGCCAGTTCGGGGCATATACGTTTACCAAAACAACCGTCTCCCCCTGTAATTTGCCACTCACCATCACGTATCTGCCCCCGCTATCCGCCACTATGGTCTTTGCCTCAAACATTACCCGCTTCCCCACTAGTATAGCCACCCCCCTGTTTTTCGCGTCTAGACCCGAATGAAACACCGGCCCCACCCATCCTTTGCGTAGTCTAACCTGGTCTATCAGTTTCAAGTGCGTCTCCTGTAACATAACCACGTCTGCCTTAAGTTTCTTAAGGTGTGCGAGTACCCGTGCCCTCTTTATCGGCCCGTTCAGCCCTCTCACATTCCACGTGATCAGCCGGGTTGGGGGGCTTTTTACCCCCCCCCCCCTCGTCGATTAGCCATCCCCTTTTTCCAGCCTCTCACCCGGTTCCCACGCAGCTGTGTCCCCCCCAGGCGGTGCCCCCCCGCCCACCCCACCCCATGCCAGCTACCCCCTCTCCCCAGCAGCAGCAACCCAATACTTCCCCCCCCCCACCCCCCCTGCTAGATCCCCCACTAGCGTAGTTACACCCCCCATGTTGCTCCCAGAAGTCAGCAAACTCTGGCCGACCTCGGCTTCCCCCCGTGACCTCGGCTCGCACCGTGCGACGCCCCCTCCTTCCTGCTTCCCTATTCCTGCCATGATTATCCTAGCGCGGGAACCAAGCCCGCGCTTCCCCCTTGGCCCCGCCCCCAATGGCCAACGCCCCATCTCCTCCACCTCCTTTCCTCCCCCCACCGCCACCTGTGGAAGAGAGAAAAGTTACATTGCAGGATTAATGACATAAAACTCCTCTTTCCCCCCCTCTTCGCCCCCCATACTCGCCCCACCACTTTGTTTCAAACGTCCTTTTTTAATAACCCGCTCATTCCAATTTTTCTTCTACAATAAAAGTCCACGCCTCATCCGCCGTCTCAAAGTAGTGGTGCCTCCCTTGATATGTGACCCACAGTCTTGCCGGTTGCAGCATTCCGAATTTTATCTTCTTTTTGTGAAGCACCGCCTTGGCCCGATTAAAGCTCACCCTCCTTCTCGCCACCTCCGCACTCCAGTCTTGGTATACGCGGATCACCGCGTTCTCCCACTTACTGCTCCGAGTTTTCTTTGGCCATCTAAGGACCATCTCTCTATCCCTAAAACGGAGGAATCTCACCACTATGGCTCTAGGAATTTCTCCTGCTCTCGGTCCTCGCGCCATCACTCGGTATGCTCCCTCCACCTCCAGCGAACCCGCCGGGGCCTCCGCTCCCATTAACGAGTGCAGCATCGTGCTCACATATGCCCCGACGTCCGCTCCCTCCGCACCTTCAGGAAGACCAAGAATCCTTAAGTTATTCCTCCTCGTGTTGTTCCCCAGCACCTCCAGTCTTTCCACACATCGTTTATGGTGTGCCTCGTGCATCTCCGTCTTCACCACCAGGCCCTGTATGTCGTCCTCATTCTCGGCAGCCTTTGCCTTCACGACCCGAAGCTCCCGCTCCTGGGTCTTTTGCTCATCCTTTAGCCCTTCGATCGCCTGTAATATCGGGGCCAACAGCTCCTTCTTCATTTCCTTTTTAAGTTCTTCCACACATTTCAAGAACTCTTGTTGTTCAGGGCCCCATGTTAAACTACCACCTTCCGACGCCATCTTGGTTTTTGCTTGCCTTCCTTGCCGCTGCTCTAGAGGATCCACCGCAATCTGGCCACTTTCCCCTCCTTTTTCCATCCGTATCCAGGGGGGATTCCCTTCTGGTTTACCGCACAGTGTTTTTAGCTGTTAAAATTGCCGTTGGGGCTCCTATCAAGAGCCCAAAGGTCCGTTCCACCGGGAGCTGCCGAAACGTGCGATTTAGCTGGTCATCGCCGCACCCGGAAGTCCATTTTCACCATTCATGACCTTCCAGAGTATTGGTTTCTGATAAGGGCACAGCTTTTACAGGGAAAGAGTTCCAGCATTTTGTGCAGACTAATGGCATCCAGCACACCCGAACAGCCCCTTATCACCCGGCCTTGAATGGCCTGGCAGAAAGAGCGGTGCAAACTTTTAAATCAGCAATGAAAAAACAATCAGATAGGCTATTGCATCTCACTTTAGCTAATTTCCTCCTTTTGTACAATAATAATAATCTTTATTGTCACAGGTAGGCTTACATTAACACTGCAATGAAGTTACTGTGAAAATCCCCTCGTCGCCACACTCCGGCACCTGTTCGGGTACACAGAGGGAGAATTCAGAATGTCCAATTAACCCAACAAGCACGTCTTTCGGGACTTGTGGGAGGAAACCAGAGCACACCCCTCACACCATTATCGCGATCATACCAGCAGAGCTATTAATGGGCCATTGTCTTCGAACTCGGCTGGACCCAATGTTCCCCAATTTGGCAGGAAGGGTGGTGAGGCAAGCTACACAAAAGAAATACTGAGACTCAACAAAAGGCAACATTTAAAACCAATGACCTAGTTTTCGTAAGAAACTTTGCACCTGGTCCATCATGGTTACTTGGGAAAATTATGGCAAAATCTGGACCCGTCTCATACCTGGTGGACTTACAAGGGAGACGGGTGTGGAAGTACGTAGACAATATAAGAAGAAAGGCGGCTGCCCCAATGATGAAACAAGCAGATCCAGTGGACATGGCTAATGTCCCTTTAGCATAGTGTGATAACATGGCCCGTTTAAGGGGCGATCTTTCATGGGGCACATGACCCATTCGGGGCCTATCGCATGGGAGAGTGTGAATCCTGACCAATGGGGAAAAAGCGCGTGACGCTGGGAGCAGGGATACAGGCAGTGTGGAGTCAAGGAGTAAAGTCATGTGTGATATACCTCTGTGCTTGTACATAATTTAACCTCATTGTTGTTTCCAATAAACCTTTTTATTATACAAGCAGCCTCCTCAGTGATACCTCCGCTATCATACCTGTCGATCCTGCAAAGTCCTCCTTGCTAACACCTGGGAGCTTGTGCCAAAATTGGGAGAGCTATCCCACAGACAAGTCAAGCAACAGTCTAGTATAGTCATACTTACGGAAGCATATCTTTAATGTCCTAGACATCACCATCCCTGAGTATTACCTGTCCTATCAACACGACAGCCCAGCAGAGGTGGCGGACAGTGGAATACAGTCGGGAGGGAGTTGCCCAGGAATCCTCAAAATTGACTCTAAACCCCATGAAGGACGGCACCAGATCAAACATGAGCAATGATTACCATGTACCGTCCCCCTTTAGCTGAATCTGTAGGGAGAGAAAAGAGCTAACTTTTCGAGTCCAGATGACCCTTTGTCAAAGCCCTTAGCTGATGTTGAACACGACTTGGAGGAGGTATTGAGTGTGGCAAAGGCACAAAATATACTTTCTGCCAGAGGTACCGAATGGATGATCCATCCCGGTCTCCTCCAGAGGTCCTCAGCGTCACAGATGCCAGTCTTCCGCCAATTCGGTTCACTCCACGTGATGGGAAGAAATGGTTGAAGGCACTGGATACTGCATAGTACTGAAAGCTTGTGCTCTAAAACTAGTCTTTAGTGGGTTTAGCCAATGCTAACAAGCTATCGTACTCTGCAATAACCTGCTCAGTTTGGGTTCCACCAGGGTCACTCAGCTCCTGACTTCATCACAGCCTTGGTTCAAACATGGACAGAAGAGCTGAACTCTTGAGGAGAGGGGAAGTGACAGTAATGTGGTATCAAGGAGCCCCAGCAAAACTGCAGTCAATGGGAAAACTCCCCGTTGATTAGAGGTCAATCTTCTGAGTCCCAGGACATCACTGCAGGAGTTCCTCAGCAGAGTGTTCTACGCTCAACCATCTTCAGCGACTTCATCGTAAGGTCAGAAGTGAGGATGTTCGTTGATGATTGCACAATATTCACGACTCCTAAATAGTGAAACAGTCCATGTCTAAATAAAGCAAGACTTGGACTGAAGTGGCAAGTAACATTCACGCCACACAAGTGTCAGGCAATGACCATCTCCAACAAGGGAAAAGCTAATTGTGATGTTTATGTCTAAAGTAAATGCTATTGTAAAAGGACATTTTAGTTAAAAAGTGCTATATGGAATCACCTGTCTGGACTGTACACAGAACAATACTCTTCATTGTATCTTGGTACACGTGACAATAAATCAAATCCAAATCCAAATGACTTGCCAGTCGGGTGTGCTGGATGTGGAGTCCCCGATCCATTTCCCTTTTGTGTAGGAAAGTATAAAAGGGCCCTTCATGTTTTGGCGGGCAGTTCAGTCCAGTAGGTGTGTGCGTTTGTGTACTCAATTGCATAGAAAAGTGACAAAACACTTCACTAACCATCTCCCCATGACATTCAATGGTATTACCATCGCTGAATCGTCCACTATCATCCTGTGGGTTGCCATTGACCAGAAACTGAACTAACCGTATTAATACTGTAGCTACAAGAGCAGGTCAAAGGCTGGGAATCCTGTGGCAAGTAACTCACCTCCTGCCCCCCCCCCCCCCCCCCCCCCAACTGAATGCAATGGAATACCTGGCATTTGCCTGGATGAGTGCAGCTCCAACAACACTCAAGAAGCTCGACACCATCCAGGTCAGAGCAGCCCACTTGACTGGCATCCCATCCACAAACATTCACTCCCTCCACCACTGATGCAGTGTCAGCCAATTGAGCAGGAAATTTAATCATTTTGGGTGGAGATAAGAAATGAGAAAGAGGGCAGCACGGTGGCGCAGTGGTTAGCACTGTAGCCTCACAGCACCGGGGTCCCACGTTCGATCCCGGCTCTGGGTCACTGTCCATGTGGAGTTTGCACATTCTCCCCATGTTTGTGTGGGTTTCGCCCCTGCAACCCAAAGATATGCGGGCTAGGTGGATTGGCCACGCTAAATTGCCCCTTAATTGGAAAAAAATGATTTGGGTACTCTAAATTTTAAACAAACAAAAAAAAAGAAATAGGAAGTATGGGAATAGTTTACAGTTACCATCGGACATGATATTAATCAAGAAATGAGAAGCTTGGAACAAATGTGCTGCAATAATTGTGAGAGACTTTAATCATCATATAGAGCGGTCAAATCAAACTGGCAAAAGACAAATTAATGGAATATATTTGAGTTGGTTTCCTGGAACAATACGTTGTAGAACCACCCGGGGAAGTGGCAATTTTAGATCTTTTATTGTGTAATTAATAATCTCATGGAGGGAAGAGCGATCATAATGGTAACATTTCACATGATCTACTGGAGTCTGAAACCTGATTAATAAATGTAACTAAAGTCAATTACACAACATTACAAATGGGAAACTTCATGTCCTCTTCGATGCAAAGATGTGACGTATATTCCAGCTTCATTCCATCACCAAGAGCACTCAATTCTGGCTTGGCAACATTCCCTACCTACATCCCCATCTTAACTTGTCTGCTGAAACTTTTATCCATGCTCTTATATCCCATTATTCCCTGCTTTCCTTTTTTCCATGCTGCCCAAGTTCTGCTCTTCTACTTTGTGAGACTGTCCCCAATTCCAACCCCTTGCCAGCCCTTCAATCCGTTTTAAAACCCTGAACTCTCTCGCTGGCTTGGCAATTTTTATATCAAAGGTTTGGTTGTGAATGTGGATTCCTGGAGAGTATCTAAGAATTTGAATTCACCAGATGGCCTGTGAGATTAAGCAGCGAGCAAGGTCTCAAAGCTGCAGCTGTCAGTTGTCCAATGGCTGGTTATAGATCTGCTGGGCTGTGAGGATAGGGGGTTGCAGGTTTTCTTTAGGTCAAATCGGGAGTCCCAGTGATGGAATTTTCAGCAATACGTTAACCCTCTATGGTGGACTCAGTGACGTGATAACAGTACTCCAGGGACTAACAACTGACCCTGGAAATGGAACCTGGAAGAGAAAGCTGTTACACGTGGAGGATGTGATTCATTGTGTGCTTTTCCAGAGAACCCTGTACGCTCACAGGGAGGGTGACCAGTGTGATTTGATCTAGAGACCTTTGGGATTTTAACTGGTTGAACTCCTGCAATATCTCAGCTCAGGCGTAAGGGTTGCCAAGCCTTGGCTCTGTCTCAAACTAAATGTAAATTCTCTGGCTAATGAAGTGTGGAGTGTGTTCTGGGCGAGCTGGTACAGAATCTTGACTGATGGCTGCAGTAAAGCGTGTTTCAATTTGGCGGACTTAAATTTGGTAAATTTGTTTTTGCCCATCAGCTACTTGGCTCACCTGAAGATCTAATTGACACCTCGAAAAAGCTTGGGTGGATCGTCTGTGTTGAATTTTTAACTTGTATTCTCAGAATCAGCATGCAAGGGTTTAACACCCAAACGTCTCAAAGACGACCAGCATTCAATCAGATGGGACAGATGGGGCAGCACGGTAGCATTGTGGATAGCACAATTGCTTCACAGCTCCAGGGTCCCAGGTTCGATTCCGACTTGGGTCACTGTCTGTGCAGAGTCTGCACATCCTCCCCGTGTGTGCGTGGGTTTCCTCCGGGTGCTCCGGTTTCCTCCCACAGTCCAAAGATGTGCAGGTTAGGTGGATTGGCAATGCTAAATTGCCCTTAGTGTCCAAAATTGCCCGTAGTATTGGGTGGGGTTGCTGGGTTATGGGGATAGGGTGGAGGTATTGACCTTGGGTAGGGTGCTCTTTCCAAGAGCCAGTGCAGACTCGATGGGCTGAATGGCCTCCTTCTGCACTGTAAATTCTATGATAGGACATATGGCTGGGGAGGCCTCCACAAGGTGCAACTGTCTGAGCAAATACATTATTGTGCTGGAGATATTGAATTGACTGAGTCATCATATTCAGCACTAACATCTCTTGACTGACTTATCCGATCTGAAATGCAGTGGCTTAATTGCCTTTTATTTCAGTTTGCTGCAGAGGTAAACAGCCACAAATACACAGGTTTGAACCTGATCAATGGGTTTGATTGGCAGCTCTGAGATCTTTAAGAAAAGGAAAGTCATTGATTGGCTGGAGCCCTTTCTGGTTTCTCGAGATTTCCAATGATCTTGGACGTCATGTAAAAAACAAATTTGGGGTACCCGATTATTTTTTTCCATTAAGGGGCAATTTAGCATGGCCAATTCACTTAACCTGCACATCTTTTTGGGTTGTGGGGGTGAGGCCCACGCAGACACGGGGAGAATGTGCAAACTCCACACGGAATCGAATCCAGGTCCTCGGCAGCAGTGCTATCTACTGCGCCACCGTGCTGCCCAATCTTGGACGTCAAATGTCAGTTTCCGATTTTGGATACACAACGTGAGATGGGAGCAGGTAGAGGAAGTGGGGAAAATTCCTGGCTTGGCCAGCCCGCCTTGGGAGCAAGTGCCTGCAAAGGCAGGATCCTTATTGCTGTGGAGGCAAGTGGAGGCTGGAGTCAGATCAGCTGACCTGGGAGAAAGTTCAGCAAGTTAATATAATGAGGCTTTATGGAGAACCCAGACACCTCCTCTTGTTGAAACTGCTGGGCCCAGGGAAAACATTAGCTCAGGCTCTTTCATGTCAATTTCACATCGTTTATTTACGCAAGATTAAGTGGTTTCAAGGACCTGTAGTGTCTGTTATTGACACTTTAAAAGGTCTGGATGATTGACACTTTAATTGCCTTGCAGTGAAAAGACATTTTCTTAAAATGATGAAAAGTTGCGCATGAATTACTTTTTTAAAGCTTTTTTTTTTACACATCTTATTGTCACATTGGTTCTATACAATGTATAGTGGGTCAATTGGCATGGAAGCACCATATCATGGCATTGAGGCATGAGGGGCCATGGTGTTGGGTGAGGGCAGTAACCCGGCACTGGGAACGTGAGAAGGACTTTTCAAAATCACCTTTAAAGGTCTCCTCGTGCAGACTAGTTCATGATAGCCCAGTATGTGGAGGCCGACATGCCTATTTCTGCAATGAAGCCAGTTAGGTCAGGAGCGTTGGGTGCAGGTTTTGACAGGAACCAGCCTGCACCTTTTGAAGGCACTCCCGAAAATCAGACAGCCTGGGAATTGGATCAAGAATCCTGGAATTGGGACCCACCATGTCTAACGGGCATTTTAGATACAGAATGCGAGATCGGACATCATGGGCGAAATTCTCCCCAAACGGCGCGATGTCCGCCGACTGGCGCCCAAAACGGCGCCAATCAGACGGGCATCGCGCCGCCCCAAAGGTGCGGAATGCTCCGCATCTTTGGGGGCCGAGCCCCAACATTGAGGGGCTAGGCCGGCACCGGAGGGATTTCCGCCCCACCAGCTGGTGGAAACGACCTTTGTTGCCCCGCCAGCTGGCGCGGAAATGACATGTTGGGGCGGCGCATGCGCGAGAGCGTCAGTGGCCGCTGACAGTTTCCCGCGCATGCGCAGTGGGGAGAGTCTCTTCCGCCTCCGCCATGGTGGAGACCGTTGCGGAGGCGGAAAGGAGAGTGCCCCCACGGCACAGGCCCGCCCGCGGATCGGTGGGCCCCGATCGCGGGCCAGGCCACCTTGGGGGCACCCCCCAGGGTCAGATCGCCCCGCTCCCCCCCCCCCCAGCCCGCCCACGCCGCCTTGTCCCGTCGGTAAATACCTACTCTAATTTACGCCGGCGGGACAGGCAATTTATCGGCGGGACTTCGGCCCAACCGGGCCGGAGAATCGAGCGGGGGGGGCCCAACCGGCGCGGCCCGATTCCCGCCCCCGCCGAATATCCGGTACAGGAGACTTCGGCAACCGGCGGGGGCGGGATTCACGGCGGCCAACGGCCATTCTCCAACCCGCTGGGGGGTCGGAGAATGACGCCCATGTCAATTTCTGATTTACAGTGAGATCAGATCAGATGTGTTAGGAAGCTTTAACTCAACCACAGAGAAGCTGAGCTGGTTTTGAATAAATGGCCTGTTTACACAGGGTTAGAAATGAGATCTGTGTACAGGGATGATGGTGTCTCTGAACCCAAGGAAATATCTGGTGGAAAATCACAGGAATACCCATGGACAAGCGGACGTCAGGATTAAAGACAACATGGCTGAGTGAAACAATATATTTTCTGATCAAACAGTGTAAATCTCTGGCATAGCCTCCATGCTGCCTGTGCCCAATAACATCAATAATCCACGACTACATTGGGTTGAAACTCAGGATACGTTGCCTCAGCAAGTTCTGCAGCATACAAATCAAACCTCCCCGTCATCTGAGAAAATAAATAAAATAGCAAGTGTCAAGAATAACTGGACAGAGCAATGTCCTGACCAAAGTCCTTGAATATCGAGATCACTGGGAACTAAGTCCACGTTTTTCTCTGGAGGGGAGTGAGAGAGCGTGGACAGGACTGTTCGAGAGGGACGGGACTGGGCGAGCGTGGAGGGGTCTGGGCGAGCGTGGAGGGGATTGGGTGAGCGTGGAGGGGACTGGGCGAGCGTGGAGGGGACTGGGCGAGCGTGGAGGGGACTGGGCGAGCGTGGAGGGGACTGGGCGAGCGTGGACGGGACTGGGCGAGCGTGGAGGGGACTGGGCGAGCGTGGAGGGGACTGGGCGAGCGTGGAGGGGACTGGGCGAGCGTGGAGGGGACTGGGCGAGCGTGGAGGGGACTGGGCGAGCGTGGACGGGACTGGGCGAGCGTGGACGGGACTGGGCGAGCGTGGAGGGGACTGGGCGAGCGTGGAGGGGACTGGGCGAGCGTGGAGGGGACTGGGCGAGCGTGGAGGGGACTGGGCGAGCGTGGAGGGGACTGGGCGAGCGTGGAGGGGACTGGGCGAGCGTGGACGGGACTGGGCGAGCGTGGACGGGACTGGGCGAGCGTGGAGGGGACTGGGAGAGTGTGGAGGGGTCTGGGAGAGCGTGGAGGGGACTGGGGGAGTGCGTAGGGGACTGGGAGAGTGTGGAGGGGACTGGGAGAGTGTGGAGGGGACAGGGAGAGCGTGGAGGGGACTGGGAGAGCGTGGAGGGGACTGGGAAAGTGTGCAGGGGACTGGGAGAGCGTGGAGGGGACTGGGAGAGTGTGGAGGGGATAGGGAGAGTGTGGAGGGGACAGGGAAAGCGTGGAGGGGACTGGGAGAGTGTGGAGGGGACAGGGAGAGCATGGAGGGGACTGGGAGTGCGTGGAGGGGACTGGGAGAGCGTGGAGGGGACTGGGAGAGTGTGGAGGGGACTGGGCGAGCGTGGACGGGACTGGGCGAGCGTGGACGGGACTGGGCGAGCGTGGAGGGGACTGGGAGAGTGTGGAGGGGTCTGGGAGAGCGTGGAGGGGACTGGGGGAGTGCGTAGGGGACTGGGAGAGTGTGGAGGGGACTGGGAGAGTGTGGAGGGGACAGGGAGAGCGTGGAGGGGACTGGGAGAGCGTGGAGGGGACTGGGAAAGTGTGCAGGGGACTGGGAGAGCGTGGAGGGGACTGGGAGAGTGTGGAGGGGACTGGGAGAGTGTGGAGGGGACAGGGAAAGCGTGGAGGGGACTGGGAGAGTGTGGAGGGGACAGGGAGAGCATGGAGGGGACTGGGAGTGCGTGGAGGGGACTGGGAGAGCGTGGAGGGGACTGGGAGAGTGTGGAGGGGACTGGGAGAGTGTGGAGGGGACAGGGAGAGCGTGGAGGGGAGTGGGAGAGAGTGGAGGGGACTGGGAGAGCGTGGAGGGGACTGGGAGAGCGTATAGGGGACTGGGAGAGTGTGGAGGGTACTGGGTGAGCGTGGAGGGGACTGGGAGAGTGTGGAGGGGATAGGGAGAGTGTGGAGGGGACAGGGAGAGCACGGAGGGGAGCGGGAGAGAGCGGAGGGGACTGGGAGAGCGTGGAGTGGACTGGGAGAGAGTGGAGGGGTCTGGGAGAGCACGGAGGGGAGTGGGAGAGCGTGGAGGGGACAGGGAGAGTGTGGTGGGGACAGGGAGAGTGCGGAGGAGACTGGGAGAGTATGGTGGGGACAGGGAGAGTGTGGTGGGGACAGGGAGAGTGTGGTGGGGACAGGGAGAGTGCGGAGGGGATTTTCGGGCCGGCTGTTCTTTGTTTTTCTGGCCCCGGGTCTGGCCAGGCAGACCCTCGCAAAATGCCCCTTCTTCCCGCAGTCTCTGCAGATCACGGAGGGGGCTGGGCAGCGTTGGCGTGGATGCTGGCACTGTCCGCAGAAGTAGCACGGTGTGCCCCCCGTAGTGAGTGGGTCGCCGCGTGGCGCAGGCCTGTAATACGGCTGAGTCGGAGGAAGTCCGGGGGGGGGCCCGCAGAGTCCGCGGGGTACGTACCCAAGTTATGTTGGGCCATCTCCAGTGAGGAGGCTAGCATTAGCGTGTCCTGGAGGTCTTTTGCCCCGTTTTCGAGCAGCCGCTGCCGGATGTAGGTCGAGCGGATTCCGGACACGAAAGCATCCCTGATGTGCAGGTTCATATGGACTTCCCCTGTCACATCCTGATGGTCACAGTCCCTAGCAAGCGCGGTGAGTTTCTCGATGAATTCGTCTAGCGATTGCCCCGAGCGCTGCCGGCAGGTAGAGAGCAGATGCCTGCCGTGTACCTCGTTGATGGGTTTGACAAACCACTTGCGGAGTAACTCGACCGCCTCTTCATAAGTCGTCGCCTTTTCGAGCGTGGCGGAGATTCTGTGACTCACCCGGGATGGAGTAGGCTCAGCTTGCGTGGCCCCAGGATGGAAATCTCTGCGGAGTCCAGGTAGGCCTCGAAGCACCGCAGCCAGTATTAAAACATTTCCTTTGCCTCCGGTGTCCGTGCTTCCAGATTGAGCTTCTCTGGTTTTAGGCCTGCGTCCATCCTGATCCAGTTTAGTCTATTAAATTGAGGTACCCTCAATAATGACGCTTAAGAGTGTAAACGGTAAAGAAGGCTTTAATAGACTAAGAACTATGCTAGAGCCGAGATGTGTGCTAACTGCTGCACAACCCACAAGGCAGCCCCTTATATATGGCTCACAGATGGGTGGGAGCCAGAGGCGGAGTCCCCAGGGTTCCAAGCCTGGTCTTAAAGGGGACATCACCTTACATGATGACAAGGCAGTAACCGTTCATCACAGGAGGGGACTGGGAGAGTGTGGTGGGGACAGGGAGAGTGTGGTGGGGACAGGGAGAGTGTGGAGGGGACAGGGAGAGTGTGGGGGGGACAGGGAGAGAGTGGAGGGGACTGGGAGAGTGCGGTGGGAACAGGGAGAGAGCGGAGGGGACTGGGACAGTGTGGTGGGGACAGGGAGAGTGCGGAGGGGACTGGGAGAGTGTGGTGGGGACTGGGCGAGCGTGGAGGAGACAGGGAGAGTATGGTGGGGACGGGGAGAATGCGGAGGGGATTGGGAGAGAATGGTGGGGACTGTGATGGTGTGGAGGGGGCTGGGAGAGTGTGGAGGGGACTGGGAGAGTGTGGAGGGGACTGGGAAAGTGTGGAGGGGACAGGGAGAGCGTGAGGGGACTGGGAGACTGTGGAGGGGAGAGGGAGAGTGTGGAGGGGAGAGGGAGAGTATGGAGGGGACTGGGGGAGCGTGGAGGGGACTGGGAGAGCGTGGAGGGGACTGGGCGAGCGTGGAGGGGACTGGGCGAGCGTGGAGGGGGCAGGGAGAGCGCGGAGGGGGCAGGGAGAGCGCGGAGGGGACTGGGCGAGCGTGGAGGGGACTGGGGGAGCGTGGAGGGGACAGGGAGACTGTGGAGGGGACTGGGAGAGTGTGGAGGGGATTGTGATAGTGTGGAAGGGACTGGGAGAGTGTGGAGGGGACTGTGATAGTGTGGAGGGGACTGGGAGAGTGTGGAGGGGACTGGGAGAGTGTGGAGGGGACTGGGAGAGTGTGGAGGGGACAGGGAGAGCGTGAGGGGACTGGGAGAGTGTGGAGGGGACAGGGAGAGCGTGGAGGGGACAGGGAGAGTGTGGAGGGGACTGGGGGAGCGTGGAGGGGACTGGGAGATCGTGAAGGAGACTGGGAGAGCGTGGAGGGGACTGGGAGAGTGTGGAGGGGACAGGGAGAGTGTGGAGGGGACTGGGAGAGTCTGGGGGGGACTGGGAGAGTCTGGGGGGGACTGGGCGAGCGTTGAGGGGACTGGGAAAGTGTGGAGGGGATTGGGAGAGCGTGGAGGGGACTGGGCGAGCGTGGAGGGGACAGGGAGAGTGTGGAGGGGACTGGGAGAGTGTGGAGGGGACTGGGAGAGTGTGGAGGGGACAGGGAGAGCGTGGAGGGGACAGGGAGAGCCTGGAGGGGACAGGGAGAGCGTGGAGGGGACAGGGAGAGCGTGGAGGGGACTGGGAGAGCGCGGAGGGGACTGGGAGTGTGTGGAGGGGACAGGGAGAGCGAGGAGGGGACAGGGAGTGTATGGTGGGGACTGGGAGAGCGTGGAGGGGACTGGGAGAGTGTGGAGGGGACTGGGCGAGCGTGGAGGGGACTGGGAGAGCGTGGAGGGGACTGGGAGAGCGTGGAGGGGACTGGGTGAGTGTGGAGGGGACTATGATAGTGTGGAGGGGACTGGGAGAGTGTGGAGGGGACTGGCTGAGTGTAGAGGGGACTGGGCGAGCGTGGAGGGGACAGGGAGAGTGTGGAGGGGACACGGAGAGCGTGGAGGAGACTGGGCGAGCGTGGAGGAGACTGGGAGAGCATGGAGGGGACTGGGAGAGTGTGGTGCGGACAGGGAGAGTGTGGAGGGGACTGGGAGAGTGTGGAGGGGACTGGGGGAGTGTGGAGGGGACTGGGAGAACGTGGAAGGGACTGGGAGAGCGCGGAGGGGACTGGGAGAGTGTGGTGGGGACAGGGAGTGTGTGGAGGGGACAGGGAGAGTGTGGAGGGGACAGAGAGAGTGTGGAGGGGACAGAGAGAGTGTGGAGGGGACTGGGTGAGTGTGGAGAGGACTGGGAGAATGTGGAGGGGTCCGGGAGAGCGTGGAGGGGACTGGGAGACTGTGGAGGGGACTGAGAGAGTGTGGAGGGGACAGGGAGAGCGTGGAGGGGACAGGGAGAGCGTGGAGAGGACTGGGAGAGCGCGGAGGGGACTGGGAGAGTGTGGTGGGGACAGGGAGAGTGTGGAGGGGCCTCGGAGAGTGCGGAGGGGACTGGGAGAGCGTGGAGGGGACTGGGAGAGCGTGGAGGGGACGGGGAGAGTGCGGAGGGGACTGGGAGAGTGTGATGGGGACAGGGAGAGTGCGGAGGGGACTGGGAGAGCGTGGAGGGGACTGGGAGAGTGTGGAGGGGACTGGGTGAGTGTGGAGTGGACTGGGTGAGTGTGGAGGGGACTGGGAGAGTTTGGAGTGGACTGGGTGAGTGTGGAGGGGACTGGGAGAGTGCGGAGTGGACTGGGTGAGTGTGGAGGGGACTGGGAGAGTGCGGAGGGGACTGGGAGAGCGTGGAGGGGACTGGGAGAGTGTGGAGGGGACTGGGAGAGTGCGGAGTGGACTGGGTGAGTGTGGAGGGGACTGGGAGAGCGTGGAGGGGACTGGGAGAGTGCGGAGGGGACTGGGTGAGTGTGGAGGGGACTGGGTGAGTGTGGAGGGGCCTGGGAGAGTGCGGAGTGGACTGGGTGAGTGTGGAGGGGACTGGGAGAGTGCGGAGGGGACTGGGAGAGCTGGAGTGGACTGGGTGAATGTGGAGGGGACTGGGAGAGTTTGGAGTGGACTGGGAGAGTGCGGAGTGGACTGGGTGAGTGTGGAGGGGACTGGGAGAGTGCGGAGGGGACTGGGAGAGCGTGGAGGGGACTGGGAGAGTGTGGAGGGGACTGGGCGAGTGTGGAGTGGACA
The DNA here is from genome assembly GCF_047496885.1 of Scyliorhinus torazame. NCBI lineage: Eukaryota > Metazoa > Chordata > Chondrichthyes > Carcharhiniformes > Scyliorhinidae > Scyliorhinus > Scyliorhinus torazame. Next base: position 108,288,015 of record NC_092707.1, read on the forward strand.
GGGAGAGTGTGGAGGGGACAGGGAGAGCGTGAGGGGTGATGTACCGTCAATTGCCACGAGACGGGAATGGTGAAACAATCGATGCTTTATTGCACAAGATGTTGTGCCTCCTGCAGCTGGAACCAGAATCGGAGCAGCGCAGGAGAGCAGACACTTTTATACGCCGCCTGCTCGGAGGAGCCAGCAGGCAGGGATTTACTGTGGTACCTGTAATACAGTGGCAGTACCGTAATACATGCAATGTGTTACCAGTGGTGTTTACCACATTCACCTCCTGTTTAAAAAAGGTCCGGCGGGGCGAAGAAAACATTACAGGTTGAGTCTGTCGGGGGCCTTGACCCTCCGCTGCGATCGCCTCAGTCCTGGTGGTGGTGTGGGCGCCGATGTGGTCACCTGCGACTCTGGGGGCGTGTTGTCCCCTCCATCATCACCCCCGTAGTGGATCCGGTGGGGGAACGGATCCTGCTGGGGTGGGGGCTGCGGTGAGGTTCACTGGTCGGGGGGTGGGTGGCGCAGGGGTGAGGGAGGCAACCAGAGGGGGAGCGGTATCAGGTCGGGAGTTGTGGGTGGGGACCCAGCAGCTGCCAGTTCCCGGAGGGAGACTGTGTCCTGTCGCCTGTCGGGGTGTGCCACGTAGGCGTACTGCGGGTTAGCATGGAGGAGGTGGACTTTCTCGACCAAGGGGTCCGATTTATGGCTCCGCACATGCTTCCAGAGGAGGAGGGGTCCAGGAACTGTCAGCCATATTGGGAGCGAGACCCCGGAGGTGGACGTCCTGGGGAAGGCAAAGACACATTCGTGAGGGGTCTCATTAGTAGCGGTGCACAGGAGCGACCGGATGGAGTGAAGCGCATCGGGGAGGACCTCCTGCCAGCGGGAGACCGGGAGATTTCTAGGCCGAAGGGCCAGCAGGACGGCCTTCCAGACCATCCTGTTCTCCCTCTCCACCTGCCCGTTTCCCCGGCGGTTGTAGCTGGTCGTCCTGCTCGAAGCGATGCCCTTGCTAAGCAGGAACTGACGCAGCTCATCACTCATGAAGAAGGATCCCCGATCGCTATGGATGTACGCGGGGAAACCGAACAGGGTAAAGATGCTGTGCAGGGCCTTGATGACTGTGGCAGAAGTCATGTCGGGGCATGGGATGGCGAAAGGGAACCGGGAGTACTCATCAATTACGTTGAGGAAGTACACATTGCGGTCGGTGGAGGGGAGGGGCCCTTTGAAGTCCATGCTGAGGCCTTCACCAGGTGCACTCTATCTGGCCGGTAGAAGTGTGGCTTGCACTCTGCGCAGACTTGGCAGTCTCTGGTTACGGTCCTGACCTCCTCAATGGAGTAGGGCAGGTTGCGGGCCTTGACAAAATGGAAGAACCGGATGACCCCCGGGTGGCAGAGGTCATTGTGGAGAGCCCGGAGTCGGTCCACTTGTGCGCTGGCACATGTACCGCGGGACAGGGCATCTGGGGGCTCATTGAGCTTCCTCGGGCGATACAAGATCTCATAGTTATAGGTGGAGAGCTCGGTCCTCCACCTCAAGATCTTGTCGTTTTTGATCTTGCCCCGCTGCGTATTGTTAAACATGAAGGCAACCGACCGTTGGACAGTGAGGAGAGTGAATCTACTGCCGGCCAGGTAAGGCCGCCAATGTCGCACAGCTTCCACAATGGCTTGGACCTCCTGTTCGACAGAGGAGTGCCGAATTTCGGAGGCATGGAATGTGCGGGAAAAGAATGCCACGGGTCTGCCTGCCTGGTTGAGGATGGCGGCCAGAGCGACGTCTGATGCATCGCTCTCCAGCGGAAAGGGGAGGGTCTCATTGACTGCGTGCATCCTGGTCTTGGCGATGTCCGCCTTGATATGGTTGAAGGCCTGGCGGGCCTCAGCCTTCAGGGGAAAAACTGTGGACTTGATGAGTGGGCGGGCCTTGTCCGCATAATTAGGGCCCCACTGGCGTAATATGAGAAAACCCCCAGGCATCGTTGCAGGGCCTTGGGGCAGTGGGGGAGAGGGAGTTCCAGGAGGGGGCGCATGCGGGCGGGGTCTGGGACTCCATTTTCCACTATGTTGCCAAGGATGGCTAAGCGGTTGGCGCGGAACACGTATTTCTCCTTATTGCATCTGAGGTTAAGGAGTTTGGCGGTATGGAGGAATTTTTGGAGGTTTGCGTCGTGGTCCTGCTGATCGTAGCCGCAGATGGTGACGTTATCTAGGTACGGGAAGGTGGCCCGCAGTCCGTACTGGTCAACCATTCGGTCCATCTCTCGCTGGAAGACCGAGGCCCCATTGGTGACGCCGAAGGGAACTCTAAGGAAATGATAGAGGCGGCCATCTGCTTCGAAGGCAGTGTATTGGCGGTCCTCCGGGCGGATAGGGAGCTGGTGGTAGGCGGACTTCAAGTCAACTGTGGAGAAGACTCGATACTGCGAAATCTGATTGACCATGTCAGAAATGCTTGGGAGCGTCGAGCTGCGTGTACCAGTTGATGGTCTGACTGTAGTCAATGACCATCCTGTGCTTCTCCCCAGTCTTCACTACCACCACTTGAGCTCTCCAGGGGCTGGTGCTGGCCTCAATGATCCCCTCCCGCAGAAGCCGTTGGACCTCAGACCTGATGAAGGTCCTGTCCAGGGCACTGTACCATCTGCTCCTAGTGGCGACGGGTTTGCAATCCGGGGTGAGGTTTGCAAAAAGTGTTGAAGGATCGACCTTAAAGGTCGTGAGGCTGCAGACAGTGAGGGGGGGTCAGGGGTCCGCCGAATTTCAGAGTAAGGCTTTGGAGGTGGCATTGAAAATCAAGACCTAGTAACAGGGCAGCGCAGAGGTGGGGGAGGATGTAGAGCCTGAAGTTGCTGAACTCTACGCCCTGAACGGTGAGGGTCGCGACACAGTACCCCCGGATTTGCACGGAATGGGATCCGGAGGCCAGGGAGATTTTCTGGGTGACACCGAGGGAGCAGCGTCTTACCGTAGCAGGGTGGATGAAGCTCTCTGTGCTCCTGGAGTCAAAGAGGCAGGTCATCTCGTGCCCGTTGATCTTTACCGTCGTCTTAGCGGTCGTGAGGTTGCGGGGCCGAGACTGATCAAGGGTGATGGAGGCGAGCTGTGGAAGATGTTGGGAGGTCCCGGGCTGATCAGCGGTGGCGGGGGTATCATCGGGCAGCAAACAGCCAGACGAGCAGGGGTCCTGAGGCGTGGTCCAAAATGGCGCTGAAGATGGCGGCACCCACGGGCCGCACGTGGCCTGTGGTGGAGAAGATGGCGGTGCCCCTGGATTGAACGTGGGGGGTGTAGCAATGCCGGGCCTGGAAACAGCGGCGACCGACCGGGCCTGGCAAACGGAAACATAGTGGCCCTTCTTCCCGCACCCGTTGCAGGTCACGCTCCGCGCTGGGCAGCGCTGCCTGGGATGTTTGCTCTGGCCACAAAAATAACATTTGGGCCCTCGGGAGTTGGCTGGCTGCCGTGCGGCGCAGGCTTGCGGTGTACTCGAGTCGGCAGCTGGTGGGGCCCACGATGCCCACGAGGGTGCAGCGCGGTCGGAGGTGTAGGCCTCCAGATTACGGGAGGCCACTTCTACGGAATTAGCAAGCTGCACAGTCTCTGGAAGATCGAGCGTACCCCCTTCCAATAGTCGCTGGCGAACGTACGTAGACTTAACGCCCGTGACATAAGCGTCTCTGATTAGTAGTTCAGTGTGTTGGACTGCCGAAACTGCCTGGCAGTCACAGTTCCTACCGAGAATCTGTAGGGCCCGCAAGAAATCGTCCAGAGTTTCCCCCGGGAGTTGCCGTCTCGGAGTCAAGAGGTGCCTGGCGTACACTTGATTCACCGACTTAATGTAGTGTCCCTTTAGTAGCGTCATCGCTTCTGTGTAGGTGGACGCATCCCGGATGAGGGGAAAAACTTGAGGGCTCACCGTGAGTAAAGGACTTTGAGCTTCTGTGGGTCCGAGAGTTCTTCTGTGGCTGCTCTGAGGTAGCCCTCAAAGCAGGCTAGCCAGTGGTCGAAGGTGGGCGTGGTGTTGGCTGCGTGAGGGCTCAGCTCCAGGCGAACCGGCTTGATTAAGATGTTCATCTTTTAAAATCTTGTGCAATAAATTGATGTACCGTCAATTACCACAAGACGAGAATGGTGAAACAATCGAGGCTTTATTGCACAAGATGTTGTGCCTCCTGCGGCTGGAACCAGAATGGGAGCAGCGCAGGAGAGCAGACACTTTTATACGCCGCCTGCTCGGAGGAGCCAGCAGGCAGGGATTTACTGTGGTACCTGTAATACAGTGGCTGTACCGTAATACATGCAATGTGTTACCAGTGGTGTTTACCACAAGGGGAAAGGGAGAGCATGGAGGGGATAGAGAGAGCGTGGAGGAGACAGGGAGAGTGTGGAGGGGACAGGGAGAGCGGCGAGGGGACAGGGAGAGCGTGCACAGGACAGGGAGAGCGTGGAGGGGGCGGGGAGAGTGTGGAGGGGACAGAGAGAGTGGTGGGTACTGGGAGAGAGCGGAGGGGATGGGGAGAGTGTGGAGGGGACTGGGAGTGCGCAGAGGGGACTGGAAGTGGGCGGAGGGGACTGGGAGAGAGCGGAGGGGACTGGGAGAGAGCGGAGGGGACTGGGAGAGTCTGGAGGGGACAGGGAGAGCGTGGAGGGGACAGGGAGAGCGTGGAGGGGATAGGAAGAGCGTGGAGGGTGACTGGGAAAGAGCGGAGGGGACTGGGAGAGAGCGTGGAGGGGACTGGGAAAGTGTGGAGGGGACAGAGAAAGTGGTGGGTACTGGGAGAGAGCGGAGGGGATGGGGAGAGTGTGGAGGGGACTGGGAGTGCGTAGAGGGGACTGGGAGAGAGCGGAGGGGACTGGGAGAGTGTGGAGGGGACAGGGAGAGCGTGGAGGGGACAGGGAGAGCGTGGAGGGGACAGGGAGAGCGTGGAGGGGATAGGAAGAGTGTGGAGGGCGACTGGGAGAGAGCGTGGAGGGGACTGGGAGAGAGCGTGGAGGGGACTGGGAGAGAGCGTGGAGGGGACTGGGAGAGAGCGTGGAGGGGACTGGGAGAGTGTGGAGGGGATAGGAAGAGCGTGGAGGGGATAGGGAGAGCGTGGAGGGGAGTGGGAGAGCGTGGAGGGGACTGGGAGAGCGTGGAGGGGGCTGGGAGAGCGTGAAGGGGACTGGGAGAGCGTGGAGGGGACTGGGAGAGCGTGGAGGGGACTGGGAGAGCGTGGAGGGGACTGGGAGAGCGTGGAGGGGACTGGGAGAGCGTGGAGGGGACTGGGAGAGCGTGGAGGGTACTGGGAGAGCGCGGAGGGGACTGGGAGAGCGCGGAGGGGACTGGGAGAGCGCGGAGGGGACAGAGAGAGTGGTGGGTACTGGGAGAGAGCGGAGGGGATGGGGAGAGTGTGGAGGGGACTGGGAGTGCGCAGAGGGGACTGGAAGTGCGCGGAGGGGACTGGGAGAGAGCGGAGGGGACTGGGAGAGAGCGGAGGGGACTGGGAGAGTCTGGAGGGGACAGGGAGAGCGTGGAGGGGACAGGGAGAGCGTGGAGGGGATAGGAAGAGCGTGGAGGGTGACTGGGAAAGAGCGGAGGGGACTGGGAGAGAGCGTGGAGGGGACTGGGAGAGTGTGGAGGGGACAGAGAAAGTGGTGGGTACTGGGAGAGAGCGGAGGGGATGGGGAGAGTGTGGAGGGGACTGGGAGTGCGTAGAGGGGACTGGGAGAGAGCGGAGGGGACTGGGAGAGTGTGGAGGGGACAGGGAGAGCGTGGAGGGGACAGGGAGAGCGTGGAGGGGATAGGAAGAGTGTGGAGGGCAACTGGGAGAGAGCATGGAGGGGACTGGGAGAGAGCGTGGAGGGGACTGGGAGAGAGCGTGGAGGGGACTGGGAGAGAGCGTGGAGGGGACTGGGAGAGTGTGGAGGGGATAGGAAGAGCGTGGTGGGGATAGGGAGAGCGTGGAGGGGAGTGGGAGAGCGTGGAGGGGACTGGGAGAGCGTGGAGGGGGCTGGGAGAGCGTGAAGGGGACTGGGAGAGCGTGGAGGGGACTGGGAGAGCGTGGAGGGGACTGGGAGAGCGTGGAGGGGACTGGGAGAGCGTGGAGGGGACTGGGAGAGCGTGGAGGGGACTGGGAGAGCGTGGAGGGTACTGGGAGAGCGCGGAGGGGACTGGGAGAGCGCGGAGGGGACTGGGAGAGCGCGGAGGGGACTGGGAGAGCGCGGAGGGGACTGGGAGAGCGCGGAGGGGACTGGGAGAGCGCGGAGGGGACTGGGAGAGCGCGGAGGGGACTGGGAGAGCGCGGAGGGGACTGGGAGAGTGCGGAGGGGACTGGGAGAGTGCCAGGTGCAGCTGAGGACTGCAGCCGATGTTGGAATAACTTATGGAGGGTGCAGTCAGAATTTGGTGAGAGCAAGCGGGAGAAGCAGGATCAGAGATGGGTCAAATTTCAGATGGAACAGATTGTAATGAATGCGCTATCGGGGTGGGGGTGGGGTAAGGGAGTGCGTGTTCTGGGAACAAAGCTGATCCTAGGGTTAGTGAAGCATGACTTTGTCACATCAATGGGAAACATTTAAAACAAGGCGATGTCGAACAGGACAGGTTGGCAGTAGCCGTGTATCTGCGCTATGGCTCACCTTGAAGGCCCACTTATCGCTCATCTGTCGGCACAGGTTCAGATCGAGCTCGGCAACAAGCAGCCCATCCCTGGTGCGAGACAGTCCGGGGGTTCGACTCCCATCAGGCGCAGCTACGTAACTGGAGCCATAGAAATGGCCAAATTCATGATGGGCTTTCAAGAAAAGACAGAAATACAGCATTGATACAAAATATAATATCTTTACAAACAACATCCTTATCGATCGATAATCTGTCCAACACAGCCTTGAATATGTTCAATGAGCCACATCCTCCACTGCTCTCTGGGGAAGAGGATTCTAAACACTAACCACTGACAGAAGAAATTTCTCTTCATCGCTGGCTTAAATGGGAGACTCCTTATTTTTAACCAGTGTCACATAATTCTAGATTTCCCCATGAGATGAAAGGGCGTCTGGGTGTCAAGATGGGCCAAATGGTCTCCTTTTGTGCTGTAACTTTTCTGCGATTCTATGATGCACTCAGTATCCACCCTGTCAAAGTCCCCTCAGAATCCTATATGTTTCAATAAGATCACCTTTGATTATTCAAATCCCAGCCAGCCTGTTCAACATTTCCTCATAAGACAAACCCTTTCATCCCAGGAACAGCCTAGTGAACCTTCTCTGAACTGCTTCCAATGCAAGTATATCTCTCTCTATGTAAGGAGACTAAAACTGGTAGACTTCCGGTGGCGGCCATGGTGTGAGTGGTCGCTCACTGGGCAGCTCCTGCTTGAAGGCATAGAAAAGAGCTCTTTTTATCCGAAATTGGGAGCAACTTCGATAGAAAAGTGTAGCTGTAGGTCGGAGAAGTTCCCTCTCAGGAGTGGTATGTCTGCTGGTTACCAAACCTGTCAGAAGGTGAAAGACTTGGCCACGGAGTTGGCAGAGACCTGTGGTGCAGCAGCCAGTGGAAGGATGGCGGAGGGGGAAGGGTTAGTGCAAGTAGCAAAGGCCCAGATGGAACAGTCGATGGCCTTGATCGAGAAAGACAACCGCCAGCAGAGGAAGGAGATGCAGGAGGATCGTTCAAAGGCCATCGAAGGGGCTGTGGCACCCCTGAAGGGCTCGATGGAGAGGGTGGAGAAATGCTTGGACGTGCAAGGGTCGCAGATCCGAAAGATTGAGAAGATGATGTCGGACCACAGCGATCGGGTGGTGGCATTGGAGGCGAAGATGGGGCTCTTTGGAGACCTTTGTAAGATGTTGAGAGCAAAGGTGGAGGAGCAGGAAATGAGATCGGGAAGGCAGAATCTGCGGGTAGTGGGCCTGCCTGAAGGAGTGGAAGGTGTGAGTGCCATGAGGTACGTTTCGAGGATGTTGGCGAGGCTGGTGGCGGAGGGGGTGCTGGATGAGGCTCCTGAGGTGAACAGAGCACACAGGTCTCTGAGGCAGAAGCCTAGAGCAGGGGAGCCACCGCGGGCGGTGATCGTGCGGCTCCTAAGTTCGTGGAAAAAGAGAAGATTCTGCAGTGGGCCAGGGAAAAGCGCAAGTGTGAATGGGAAGGGAACAAGATCTGAATATACCAGGACATTGGAGCTGAGCTGGCAAAACGGTGTGCCGGCTTCAACAAAGTCAAGGCGGTGTTATATCAGCGGCAGATCAGGTCAAGGGGTGCTGTACATGGCGAAGTTTTGGGTGACATATGAAGGCCGGGAATACTATTTTGAGACCATAGAAGCGGTCAATTACTTTGTCAAGGAGCATAAACTAGGGGAGAACTGAACTGAACAATTCTGGGAGACTGAGGTGCTGGCAATTTGAAGTAATTGGGAATACGGATAGAGTGGAGGTTGGAGGGAGTGAGGATTTTCTTTTCCTCCGATGTGGAGGGTTATTTTTGTTTTTTACTGTTGGATTGACAAAGAGTAGCAGGGGTGAAAAGTTTGTAAGAGGACGGCTGTCCTCATCTCCCCCCCTGCTGCCTGGGCTGTGTGTGTTTTTTCTGTTTGCTTGTTCTTGGGGAAGGTGACCTGTGGTTTGAGATGAGTCTTTGTTTGGGTGGGGTAGGGTGCAGTCCGCACGGAGCCTTCTTCACACAACAGAGAGGCAAGGGCGGGGGAGGGGGTCAGTGAGAGAAGCCTCTGGGCAGGATTTGCCACGCTGGCAGGTAATGCTGGTGAACAGAAGTGAGGTGGGGAAGAGGGCTGAGAGAAGTGCGGGGGGGGGGGGGGGGGGTCACGAGACGAGGTTGGAGAAGAAACATGGTCAGGGGTGGAGAAATGGGCCCGGTCTAGGGTGAAATTAACGGGGGTAGAGCCAGAAGGGGAGGATGGCGGACGGTAGAGGGGAATGGCGTAAGCCCCCGGTAAAGCTGTGTGGTAGTCACCACTGTTGTATTATATTGTATATACTGCAATGCATACGAGAGTATTACGGTAAGGCCCCTGTACTACAGGTACGGGGATAGATCCCTGCCTGCTGGCTCCGCCCAGTAGGCAGAGTATAAATGTGTGTGCTCTCCGAACTGCAGCCATTTTGGCAGCAGCTGTAGGAGGCCACACATCTCTGTGTAATAAAGCCTCGATTACTCTCTACTCTCGTCTCGTCGTAATTGATAGTGCATCAGGCTGATAACGGGGAATGTCCGAGGGCTCAATGGAAAGGGTCAAAATATCTCGGGTCTTTGCGCACCTCAGGAGCTTGAAACCAGAGGTGGTCTTTCTAAAGGAGAGGCACCTTCGCGTGAAGGACCAGGTTAGACTAATGAAGGAGTGGGTGGGTCAGGTTTTCCACTCGGAATTAGATTCAAAGTCGCGGGGAATGGCAATTTTGCTGAGTAAGAAAACGGGGTTTGTGAAGCGAAGGAAGTGAGGGACCCGAGTGGGAGATATGTGATTGTGAGTGGGGTATTGGAAGGGATGCCGGTAGCGTTGGTGAATGTGTATGCACCAAATTGGGATGATGTAGGTTTTATGAGAGGGTTGCTGGCAGCAATGCCGGACTTGGCCACGCACCAGTTGATTATGGGAGGAGATTTTAACTGTGTCCTGGAGCTGAGGGTGGATAGATCGAGTCCCAGGTCAATGGGAAGGGTACCATTGCTGGGCGGGTTTATGGAAAAGATGGGTATGGGGGACCTCTGGTACTTCAAGAACCCAGGTGGAAGGGAGTATTCCTTCTTTTCGTATGTGTACTGGATATATTCCAGAATTGACTTTTTTGTGGTGAGCCGGGAGGTTTTGGTCGGGGTGGAGGGGGCAGAGTACATGGGGATAGTAATCTCGGACCATGCGCTCCTTTGGCTGGAGATTCGGCTTAAATCGGGACGGGAGCAGAGGCCGGGGTGGAGGCTCAATTCGGGGTTCTTGGCAGATAGAGGATTTTCTGACGAAGTGCGGGCAGGTCATGCTGGTGTAGAATTGAACCAAAACGGGGAGGTGCCGGCGGCCACATTTTGGAAGCTCTAAACGCGGTGGCCCGAGGGGAGATTATCTTGTTCAAGGCACATGCGGATAGGAAAAGGAGGGAGGAATATGAACGGCTAATGAACGAGATAGTGGGGATAGATAGGGAGCACTTGAGGGTGCCCACCATGGAGGGATTGGCGAGGAGGAAAAAATTACATGGGCAATTTCACAGGCGGACAACGGCGGGGGTGGTAGGACAGCTGCGTAGGGCAAGAGGGGTGCATTACGAATATGGAGAGCAGGCGAGTCGAACAGCGCATCAGCTGCGGAAGCAGGCAGCGTCCAGGGAAATATTGAAGATACGGCCTGGGGCAGGGGGTGTGGTGTCGGAGCCGGGGAAGATAAACGAGGCATTTAGGGATTATTATAAGGAGCTGTACAGAGCGGACCCGAGGGGTGAAGAGGGGGACATGGGACGGTTCTTAGGCGAACTGGAGTTTCCACAGTTGGAGGAAGAGAAGAGACAGGCACTAGAGGAGCCCCTGGGGCTGAGGGAGATCTTGGACAGTATAAGGGGTATGAAGCCGGGGAAGGCCCCAGGGCCCGAAGGCTACCCAGCGGCCTTTTAGAAAGGAGGTCGCGAAGACCTGGCACAGCATCTCTTGGGGACATTTAATGAGGCCCTGGAGAAGGGGGAGCTGCCGATCATGTTAATACCAAAAGGGAAGGCGAAGGACCCGTTGGAATGTCAGTCGTATAGGCCCATATCGTTGTTAAATACAGACGTGAAAGTGCTGGCTAAGTTGGTGGCAGGAAGAATGGTGTCCCGGGGTGGTTGCGAAGGACCAAACCGTAAACAGCAGGCAGCTATTTAGTAAGAGAATGAGGCTGTGAAATGTGATTATGACCCCGTCGGGAGCTCAGGTACCAGAGGTAGTGGTGTCCATGGATGCGGAGAAGGCATTTGACCGGGCGGTACTTGTTTGAGGTCCTGGGAAGATTTGGGTGTGGGCCAAAGTTTGTAACATGGGTGCGCCTGTTTTATGTGGCACTGAGGGCGAGTGTGTGGACCAATGACATGGGTTCATGGAACTTTGAACTACACAGGGGAACAAGGCAGGGGTGCCCTCTGACACCGCTGCTGTTTGCGTGGCTATAGAGCCTCTGGCAATGACTCTTAGGGGGCCGGTAGAGTGGTGAGGGATTACGAGGGGACGAAGGGAGCATCGGGTGTTGCTCTATGCTGACGTCTTACTATTGTATGTTTCGGACCATTTGGAGAGCATCATGGGCCTGTTGGGGAAGTTTGGGGCGTTCTCGGGATATAAATTAAAAAGAGGGAAAAGCAAGTGTTCCCGGTGAATGAGTTGGGTCGGCAAGCCAGTTTAGGGGGGATGCCATTTAAGGTGGCCAGAGACAGGTTTATATACCTGGGGATTCAGGCAGCGAGTGAATGGATGATGCTTCACAAATAGAATTTACCAAAACTGATGGAGGAGGTTAGGGAGGATTTTAAGAGGTGGGACACGCTGCATTTGACTTTGGCTGGGAGAGTCCAAGCGGTGAGCTCCTGTTCATATTCCAGACACTCCCGATCTTTACTGGACACAATTATTTTGGACTTTGTATGGGCAGGGAATGTGCCAAGGATTAAGAGGACCCTGTTACAGAGGCAGAGGGGAGGGTTGGTGTTGTCGAACCTGCTACATTACTATTGGGCGGCGAATGTGGAGAAGGTGAGGCAATGGTGGGAAGGAGAGGGGATAGAATGGGTTAGGATGGAGGAGGAATCCTGTAGGGGGTCCACCTTAAGGTCTATGGTGATAGTAGCATTGCCAATGGCATCGAGCAGATACTCAGGGAGCCCGGTGGTGCAGTCCACGGTGAAGATCTGGAACCAGCTGAAGGTTTGGAAAGAGTTCCCAAGTTGCCGAGATACACCCTGCTGGAGCGACTGTTGCTTCCGGATGTGGAAGGGGATGGCAGGATTGGAGACATATACAGGTGGCTGAGAGAACAGGGAGGTGAGCGGGTCGTGAAGATTGAGGAGAAATGGGAAGGGGAGCTGGGAGGATAGATAAACTGGGGGTATGGAGTGAGGCGCTATGAAAGGTAAATGCGACCTCCTTGTGCGCAAGTATGAGCCTAATAGAGTTCAAAGTCGTAATAATCTTTATTATTATTGTCACAAGTAGCTTACATTAACACTGTAATGAAGTTATTGTGAAATGTCCCCTAGTCGCCACACTCTGGCGCCTCTTCGGGTACACTGAGGGAGAATTCAGAATGTCCAAATTACCTAACATCATGTCTTTCGGGACTTGTGGGAGGAAACCCACGCAGACACGGGGACAACATGCAGACTCCGCAAAGACAATGACCCAAGCCGGGAATCGAACCTGGGACCCTGGTGCGGTGAAGCAACAGTGCTAAACACTATGCCATCGTGCTGCCCTAACACAGGGTACATATGACTTGAGCAAGAATGAGTGGGTTCTTTCAGGGGGTGGTAGACGAGTGTGAGAAGTGTGGGCGGGGAGCAGCGAATCACACACATGTCCTGGGGCTGTGAAAAGTTGGAGAGATTCTGGCGTGAGTGTTCATGGTGCTAGCAAGGATGGTTTGGGAGGAGGTTAAGCCCCTTTGGTGGCAATATTTGGGATATTGAAGAAACCGGAGTCGATGGGGGGGGGGGGGGGGGGAGATGTTGTGGTCTTTGCCGTGCTGATTGCCCGATGACGAGTGGCGGTCAACAACGCCACCGGGGGTAGCGGCCTGGCTGGGTGACTTATATGACTTTCTTCGGCTGGAAAAGATCAAATACGAGTTAAGGGGTTCAGTTGAGGGCATTGAGGCAAGGTGGGGGATATTCGTGACCGTGTTTGAGGAGTTGATCGTCGCGGGGGTGGGGGGTGGGTGAAAAGGGGGTAAAATTTTACAAGCTGTATAGTTTGAGTGTTGGGAAGTTTGTTTCCCGAATTGTTTATATGTTGTAACCTTTCATTTTTGTTTGGAATAAAATACATTAAAAAAAAATAGAGACTAAAACTCTACACAGTACTCCAGGTCTGGTCTCATCAATACCCTGTATTGTCGCAGCAAGACGTGTCCAGTGCACCTCCATCCCCGCTACCCTCCCACCCTGCAATAAAGGCCAACATTGCTTAATTACTTGCTGTGTCTGCATGCTAAATGTGTGATTCATGTACAAGAATACCCAGATCCCTCTGCAATCCCTCTCCATTTAGCTAATATTTTGCTGTTCTACTCTCTGTCAAAATGAGACATATACAGGTGGCTGGGAGAACCTCACATTTTTGCACATTATACTCCATCTGCCAGATTTTTGCCTGCTCACTTAACCCATCTATAACCATGGAATCACAGAATCCCTACAATGCAGAAGATGTAATTCGGCCCATTGAGTCTGCACCAACGCTCTGAAAGAGCACCTCCTAGGCCCACTTCCCTGCTCTATCCCCCTATCCCACCCAACCAGCACATTCCTGGACACTAAGGGGCAAATTAGTGTGGCTAATCCACCTAACCTGCACGTCGTTAGACTGTGGGAGAAAACCGGAGCACCCGGAGGAAACCCACGCAGACACAGGGAGATTGTGCAAACTCCACAGACAGTCTTCCAAGAATTGAATCTGGATCCCTGGCGCTGTGAGGCATTCAATGAACTTTCAGTCAATACTTTTAAGAAACTAGGGCAGCACGGTGGTGCAGTGGTTAGCACTGCTGTCTCACGGCGTCGAGGTCCCAGGTTCGATCCCGGCTCTGGGTCACTATCCGTGTGGAGTTTGCACATTCTCCCCGTGTTTGCGTGTGTTTCACCCCCACAACCCAAAAGATATGTAGGTTAGGTGGATTGGCCACGTAAACTGCCCCTTAATTGGAAAAATTAATTGGGCACTCGAAATTTAAAAAAAAAACTTTTAAGAAACTGGACAGTTTGTCTATTAAAATGGCTGCTGCAATCAGGTGACTGTTGGCATTGGAGCTACAGACAGTACTAAGTCTCAAGTGAATACCTAATTAAATATGGAGAATCTCAGCCTTCCAGGGAATTCACACATCTCTATGTTTAAGGATGAGCCAACACAAAAGACCATGAAGTGTTCCATACCAGGGGCTGGTTAAGCACAGTGGGCTAAACAGCTGGCTTGTGATGCAGAGCAGGCCAGCAGCGCGAGTTCAATTCCCGTACCGGCCTCCCCGAACAGGTGCCGGAATGTGGCGACTAGGCGCTTTTCACAGTAACTTCATTGAAGCCTAATTGTGACAATCAGCGATTATTATTATTATACTGTTTGTCTCCATGTTTCATCTTGAACAAAAAGGAAGATTAAACTCAGTGTGTGGCAGATGGAAGTGAATGGCCATCAACCTCCCATTGTATCATGTGCCCCCCCCATCCAGACCAGACCGGGTGGACCATAAGAGGTGTTAATCCACAACACAGGATGTGTAATAAACACTATACTTTATTTGGAAAAGCAACTGAACTTGTGGAAAGTCACATGGTACGGCAGCCGTTTTTGGTCTGTTTGTAAAAGATCAGCCAGTAGCTGTGTGCAAACATCAGTGCCGTCAGAAGCATGAAGTCAGCTGGTCTGTGAACCAGACTCCAAAGCCAGCTGTGAAACGGCAGAATACGTAACCCGTTCTAGTTTAAAGTTTAACTAATGACCAACCTCCTAGTTATTTGACTACAAGAAACCCCACAGCATGCTGTGAACCCTTCACTTTACAAGATTCCAAAGTCAACTTTAAATCATCAAATCCTTTCAAAAGACCACGGGCTGGATTCTCCCATTCGGCGGCAGCGTCCACGCGGTCGGAAACGGCGTCGCGGTTCACGACGGCGTGAACGGGCCGCTGGGAGTACCGATTCTGGCCCCTAAAGGACCTCAGACTTTCTGGATAATCAGAGGCGGGCAGCTCTCTAGCTCTTCAGGACGGAGACATGTGGCGTTGGATCAGGATTTGGATCAGGTCTCACCGAATTCCAAGCTGACAGGTCCTGGCAAAGGGGATGAGCCCGGGAGGTGGGGGGGGGGGGGGGGGGGGGGGGCAGGGGGTTTGAGAGGCCACGGTGGGGGGTGGGGGTGATTAAAACCTTAGAGTAGTTTTCCAATGGAAACAGCGGGTGTTAAGAAGGGAACTCCATATCTGCCACCTGTCCATGCAGGGAAACCTGCTGGGTTGCCCCCTTGGCATTGATCTCTGTTTAAATTCTAGTGGCGGGGGATGAACACAGATTGCCCACTTTAAGGGTTCCAATAGGCCCATGGGTGAGTGGATGGCCGTCACCTTCCCGCACCCCTGCCGCTGGTCAAATTGCAGAGGAGGATAGGTAGTGGGCACAGTACTAGACTTAACAAACTCCCCCTGCCTTCAAACCTGCTGATGGAGAAGCACAAAGCCCAACCCAGTGACCTAGATAGTAAGCTAGGTGGCAATGTGAGCTTGACAATGTAGGAAAAATGGAAAAAGAATATTCTTTCAAAGCTGAGAGAGTAGTAAATGCTCAGGGATTTAAGGACCCTGACACACAAATAACAGAACATTCTACACAGAGCGGCCGAGAGGTGGTAGCGAGCAGTTAAAAACTAGCTTGTGTATGTTGTTAGTTCGTTTGTGATTGGCGGAGTGAGAGGAATGGGACAGTGCTATTCTCCCACTTACAAAACCAACTCAATCCTGATAAATCCCAAAATGCTTTACGAATTGATGATACAAACACTATCCTACAAAAAGATATGTCACCAATGAAATCTATGGAAACAATTGTTAATAATTACAGTGACACAAGGTTAAAACCCAGGCAGAGGATAAACAAGCTGAGGAAGGTTTTCCCCTTACCCTTCTGTCCATCGCCTGATGTAAATTCATTCTTGAAATGCTCCTGGATGGATAAGAGAAGCGAAGGAGACAAAATTATTACAGTGGAAGGAACAGACCACAAAATGAAACATTAGCAAGGGGGCTACAATCAAAGCAGCCAGAAAACCCGTCTGCTTGCTCAGCTATTGTCCCATTCAGTTATAATGCATGTGCTGGCGTCATCCCAGCGCATGGGCAGAGGGCTTCGTCTCCGCACCGGGAATGGCGGACCGCTACAATCGCCGGTGCGGAAGAATAGAGTGCCCCCACGGAACATGCCCACCCATGGATCGGTGGGCCCCGATCACGGGCCAGGCCACCGTGGGGCACCTCCCGGGGCCAGATCCCCCCGCGCCCCCCGAGAACCCCGGAGGCCGCCTGTGCCGCCAGATCATGCCGGTAAGGACTTACTCTAATATACGCCGGCGGGACCGGCAAAAAAAAAAAACGGGCGGCCACTCGGCCCATCGCGGGCTGGAGAATCGCAGGGGGCCGCTACCAGCGGCCGCCGACTGGCGCGGTGCGATTCCCGCCCAATCCCCCCATGCCGGAGAATTCGGCAGCCGGTGGGGGCAGGATTCACGCCGCCCCCCAGCGATTCTCCGACCCGGCGATTCTCCGACCCGGTGGGAGGTTGGAGAATCCTGCCCCTGAACTGACCTTTACAGTGACTGAATTTGCTTCATCCGGTTTAAATTCAGGATCAATTTTAGCTTTAGATTCTTAAAATCTTAGAATTTACAGTGCAGGAGGACATTCAGCCCATCGAGTCTGCATTGGCCTTTGGAAAGAGCACCTACTTAAGCCCACGCCTCCACCCTATTCCCGTAACCCCACCTAATCGTTTGGATACTAAGGGGCAATTTAACATGGCTAATCCACCTAACCTGCACATCTTTGGACTGGGAGCACCTCGGAGGAAACCCACGCAGACACAGGAAAAAGTGCAAACTCCACACAGACAGTCATCTGGGTCCCTGGAGCTGAGGCAGCAGTGCTAACTACTGTGCCACCGTGCCGCCTTCATGACCTGGCTTTTCAATCTTTTTTCCAGGAGATACATGGTAACATTGCCTCCTTTAGTGAAAGCAGTTCATTTTCCTGCCAAATAAAATCCTCTGGTTGCTTTATGAACTTAATTGATGTTATTTCAATGGTCAGCTAAGAAAGCTTGATAATCCTTTTTATTCAATTCACAACTTTTCCTCGTCACCTCCAGTTTTTCCACATTCCACTGGTCTCTAGCTTTGTTAAAGTCTATTCTAGCAAGAGAGGACATCATCGATGATTCTCTCACACGCATGTTTAAATCGTCAACACTTGAACATGCTGCACAAGTGACATCTTCAGCCCTTATGCAAGTCCACTCAGCAGGAGAGTGGGGGGGGTGGAATCCCGAAAATCAGGCCATTCAGCCCCTTTAAACAGCCAGCAGCAGCGCTGCCTGGTGAGGACCAGGATTGTGCTTGCTCTGCGTCCCCCAATCAGCTAGTGTGGATCCAACCACTAGTCTTTGCTCACCTCCCAAAACTGTGAGGGCTCTTTAATGTAGGTGATCATCCAGCCAATCACTAATTTTCTCTTCTCTCTATTACAGGAAAAGGTCACTGACACATGGGGGACTGCTGGATGCTAGACTCCTGCGGAGTCCGAGTCTGATGACGAGCCTCTGGAATCGGTGCTCAGGTGTGGCACATCAGGCAGGTGTATCAGAGGCCATCAGCAGCTTAGAACAGAGGATGGAGGCGTCCATCCATGTTCAGTCTAATGTCTTGGCCCTGACATTTCAGCTCATCGAAGTCACCATTGAAATGGTGGTGTCTGCGATGGAGGTACTGGTCCAGCAGTTTCTGCTGGATATGCATGAGGACAAACACAACATTACTTCAGCCATGGCAGCATTCCAGCTGTGGCTAGGTGAGGAGATGATGGGGTGCCTCAGTCTCTCTCTACAAGGTTCTTCTCATCAAGGAGCCAGGGAGGGACCCTCAGGCACCCACAGGGAGAAGAGTGAACCAGACATGCTGGGGCCATTCATCCAGGGCTCTCCTGGGATATCCAGCCACTCCAAGTCCTCTCCGCTGGTGACCGAGTCAACTCCAACTCCTCAGGCTGAGGAGGGTGCATGTGCCCCATCGCATGAGGCCCAAACAGGCCGTGGCCCTCCAGAGGACGCCCACCAAGCTCGTCACAGGCAACAGGGTATAGTGTTAGGGTGTCCACACTTCTGCTGCGTTTTTGGGGATGGCACCTAGATCTAATGGTAGAGTAAGAAAAACTACGAAATTTTGAGATCACAAAGGTGGCATGGGTATTCACAATCTATATACTATGTACATATTTTGTTTCTGTGAACTTCTTATCTAATGAATGGTTCTTCTACCAGATGAAATTTTCTGAGGTCATTCAAGTGTAGCAGAGCCCCCTCCTCCGATATCTCCCACCGTCTGCTTCAGGCCGATGGTGTCTCGCACCATCTCATTACAGTGAGTCGCCTTTCTGTACACAATAGAGTCATGAGCAAGGCCTCTGGCTCCATCAACATGCTGGTTGGGGAATGCATAACTGAGACTTGTGTCAGCGGATCATATCATGTGGCTTCATGAGTATAGATGTTGCAGTCTGGTGTATTCACCTGATGCTTCTGCACTGAGAGATGGTCTGTATATGTTTTAAAAGTATTGTTATTGAAGTTTTTCCATTTTAATAAATAATGCAACAAAACCAAAATGGTACTGCTCAACAAAAATGTCTCGACATACAGACACAGAAGGGGACAGGGGAACAGCAACAATCATTAGACTAAATTTGGTGTTTATATACGCACTACCAGACAACCAGGGAGAGAAGGAAAAGGCCATGAAAACAGGGTAAAAATGGTTCACACATTCACAGGTGGCAATTGCTCGCAGCCATCACGAGAATTCAAGGAAAGATCTTTGAGCCATTTTCGGGCGTGCAGTAAACCATATCCCCCTCAACTCCAGGAACACCAGAGACCCCTCCTTCTCTGACATCAGACCCCATCTGCACCCTTGCAGGAGCCAATCATGGACTCTTTTACCCTACCACAAGCGAAATTTAAAACAAATTTGTCTGAACCCCAGTTCTAAACGGATATTTTACATACACCACAAGTTGCAACAAAATCCCAATCTCAGGCTCAGTACAGAACGCTCATCATTCCACATATTTATACAGAGAGGATCAGCAAATATTCATACAATAGATTTGGATTATAGTCAATGTGGTCAGCGCCTCCCGTCAAACTAACCATGACAGGATAAAACAAAAAACTACCAGGAGCAGAGGGCCTCAGGATAAAAAGGACCAGGGGACAGCTATCGGCCTGTGTTCTTCAGACCCTCCACCACGTGACAAAGAAGAGAAAAAAACGCCTATTCAGACAAAGGAACATCCCAACCATAAGGGGGGCAACAGGATATCAAATCCTGTACAGGACCCTGCCCAGCCCCACACCCACAAAATCAGTAAACCAAGGACATATAGTTACTCAGAACAACACTAATAAGTAGCTGTGAGAAAGGATGTCCCAAGCATAAGGGGACAACAGGATACCAGTCACCGTACCGGACCCGTCCTAGTCCAGCACATTCTTGCACATAGGGGTCAGCACCCCCCCCAGATACCCAGCACATGTCAAAACCTACCATCCAGCCGGACCAGCCCTTCACTAACCACATCTGAGGCAGTGCACGAGCCCCACCACTTGGAGGAGGGCACCTAACTTCTCCATGAAGCGTAGCCCTAACACAAAGAAGGGCTCCAACAACTCAGAGGTGTAGCTTACAGACCCTCACTTCAACAACTCATGTAAGGATTAACCAACCACGTGGGCAGTACGATGGCACAGTGGTTAGCACTGCTGCCTCACAGTGCTGAGGACCCGGGTTTGAGCCCGGTCCCGGGTCACTGTCCATGTGGAGTTTGCACATTCTCCCCGTGTCTGCGTGGGTCTCACCCCCACAACACAAAAGATGTGCAGGGTAGATGGATTGGCCACTTAATTGGAAAAAATTTAAAAAGATGAACTGATCACACCCAGACTCGCACGCTGTCACTCATTACCCCCCTACTCCAACAGTTCTGAAAACGACTACCACAAAGAAGAAGCATAAGGAACCCAGACCTCTCCTGCATACATCATCTGTCTGGGCCTTCATAGGAGATAAGCACAGATTCTCAGGATTCAAAATAATAAAAAGAGCAAAATAAAAACCTGACACAATTAGCTCCAACTGGGGGCTTTCCTCAATCCAAGTGAGGACTTATCTAACCCATCACCACACCAACTATCCACCAACTGTGGCTCTACTCGTTGTGGTGATGTGCATCACTAAATACATGTAAGCTAGACAGACACTAGAGGGAGCACCAGAAACATCACACACACACACACACTCAACCAATAGATAAGCTACATGGTAGGCGACCAATGGACATTCAAGATACACAAAGAGGTGACACGACCACAGGGGGGCATTACACCAACCGATACATAAAGGACACGACACACATGATCAGCCCCTTCGGCCAGTGGAGACAGTCAGTGAGGAGAGGCACAGAGTTGATTCATTATTACACCCAACACGTGGAAGACAGCAGATGGTTAGCAAGTTAGGGAGCTATAATAGGATTAGCAGTAGTGTCGAACTCAAGTTATAAAAGTGTACATAGTGTAAATAAATGTGTTAAAGTTATTTACACGTCTCGACCTTCCTTGACAAATGCAATGCAAGGAAGCCGCTTATGTCACGAAGGAAACATAACAAAACACTCGTCTTTTCTATAAACCAGGCAAGGGGAGTCCAAGATACACTTCCTCCTCATAAATGCAAACATTACAGCACCTAACAAAAGGGTAAGACTGCACAATCGCATATCACTTTACCGACTTCATATGGTTTTTGCCAAACACAGGATAATAGGCGACCCTTGTGCTTGAATATGATTGATTGATATTTATTGTCACATGTACAGAACATAGAACATAGAACATAGAAAATACAGCACAGAACAGGCCCTTCGGCCCACGATGTTGTGCCGAACCTTTGTCCTAGATTAATCATAGATTATCATTGAATTTACAGTGCAGAAAGAGGCCATTCGGCCCTTTGAGTCTGCACCAGCTCTTGGAAAGAGCACCCTACCCAAACTCAACACCTCCACCCAACACCAAGGGCAATTTGGACATTAAGGGCAATTTATCATTGGCCAATTCACCTAACCCGCACATCTTTGGACTGTGGGAGGAAACCGGAGCACCCGGAGGAAACCCACGCAGACACGGGGAGGACGTGCAGACTCCGCACAGATAATGACCCAAGCCGGAATCGAACCTGGGACCATGGATCTGTGAAGCAATTGTGCTATCCACAATGCTACCGTGCTGCCCTTAAGAACAAATAAATCTACACTATATCATTTTCCCGTAATCCATGTACCTATCCAACAGCTGCTTGAAGGTCCCTAATGTTTCCGACTCAACTACTTCCACAGGCAGTGCATTCCATGCCCCCACTACTCTCTGGGTAAAGAACCTACCTCTGATATCCCTCCTATATCTTCCACCTTTCACCTTAAATTTATGTCCCCTTGTAATGGTGTGTTCCACCTGGGGAAAAAGTCTCTGACTGTCTACTCTATCTATTCCCCTGATCATCTTATAAACCTCTATCAAGTCGCCCCTCATCCTTCTCCGCTCTAATGAGAAAAGGCCTAGCACCCTCAACCTTTCCTCATAAGACCTACTCTCCATTCCAGGCAACATCCTGGTAAATCTTCTTTGCACCTTTTCCAGAGCTTCCACATCCTTCCTAAAATGAGGCGACCAGAACTGTACACAGTACTCCAAATGTGGCCTTACCAAAGTTTTGTACAGCTGCATCATCACCTCACGGCTCTTAAATTCAATCCCTCTGTTAATGAACGCGAGCACACCATAGGCCTTCTTCACAGCTCTACCACTTGAGTGGCAACTTTCAAAGATGTATGAACATAGACCCCAAGGTCTCTCTGCTCCTCCACAATGCCAAGAACTTTACCGTTAACCCTGTATTCCGCATTCATATTTGTCCTTCCAAAATGGACAACCTCACACTTTTCAGGGTTAAACTCCATCTGCCACTTCTCAGCCCAGCTCTGCATCCTATCTATGTCTCTTTGCAGCCGACAACAGCCCTCCTTACTATCCACAACTCCACCAATCTTCGTATCGTCTGCAAATTTACTGACCCACCCTTCAACTCCCTCATCCAAGTCATTAATGAAAATCACAAACAGCAGAGGACCCAGAACTGATCCCTGCGGTACACCACTGGTAACGGGGATCCAGGCTGAATATTTGCCATCCACCACCACTCTCTGACTTCTATCGGTTAGCCAGTTCGTTATCCAACTGGCCAAATTTCCCACTATCCCATGCCTCCTTACTTTGTGCAGAAGCCTACCATGGGGAACTTTATCAAATGCCTTACTAAAATCCATGTACACTACATCCACTGCTTTACCTTCATCCACATGCTTGGTCACCTCCTCAAAGAATTCAATAAGATTTGTAAGGCAAGACCTACCCCTCACAAATCCGTGCTGACTATCCCGAATCAAGCAGTGTCTTTCCAGATGCTCAGAAATCCTATCCTTCAGTACCCTTTCCATTACTTTGCCTACCACCGAAGTAAGACTAACTGGCCTGTAATTCCCAGGGTTATCCCTAGTTCCTTTTTTGAACAGGGGCACGACATTCGCCACTCTCCAATCCCCTGGTACCACCCCTGTTGACAGTGAGGACGAAAAGATAATTGCCAACGGCTCTGCAATTTCATCTCTTGCTTCCCATAGAATCCTTGGATATATCCCGTCAGGCCCGGGGGACTTGTCTATCCTCAAGTTTTTCAAAATGCCCAACACATCTTCCTTCCTAACAAGTATTTCCTCGAGCTTACCAATCTGTTTCACACTGTCCTCTCCAACAATATCGCCCCTCTCATTTGTAAATACAGAAGAAAAGTACTCATTCAAGACCTCTCCTATAAGTACAGTGAAAAGTATTTTTCTGCGGCTGAGGGAACGTACACAGTACGTACATAGTAGACAAAAGAATAATCGACAGAGTACATTGACAAATGGTACATCAACAAATAGTGGTTGGTTGCAGTGCGGAACAAGGGCCAACCAAGCAATACATAATATTGTTCACCCTTGTCAGGAGAAAAGACAATAACATGAAATCAACAGCATAATCACAAGGGAATAAAGTCCAGCATTATTGATGAACTGCAGGATAATAACACCAGTCATGTTGCTTGGAAAGGCCAAAGCCATGACAGGATCGTCGAGCACCCTCAGGATTCCTCCAAAGTTCATTGAATTAAGCGCCTCTATCTCCGCCAGGCTCATGAACTCTCCTTGTCCAGTCCCTACTCCCTGACTTGGCCAGGATAAACAATACACCATGCAGCAGGATCTCCAAAGACCGAAGGCGAGCCCTCATCAGGAAAATTGCTCTATCAAATACCAGCATTCTCTGCTGCGCTTCCACTATGTTCTCGAGGATATTTCACAGTTCATCAAAGTGAGCACCGCAAATCTGCACCACGGAGCCAAACCAAAACGTCATTTTGATGCCGACAGCACCGCCAAGGCATGGCCCGCTGTCAATGCAAGCTGGGCCCCAGGCTGGCAACCTCCAACGGCCTCAATCAAACAAGAATTCTCTCTGATTTAAATCGGCTCCTCATCAACAAAATTCAACCAGAATCACGCAGGGACATAGTGCAAGATATATACCCCAAAAGTAATTATGGGATGTGCATTAGGGTAAAACAAAGGATTAAAAGACAAGTATAGGCAGAGCTCGCAAAAACGCAGCCATTCCCACGGTCACATCACATGAACCCCCCAATCTGAATATGTTTTAATGTCAATCCGCGTTAGAGTCAATCTCTCATCTTTCAATGGCCTACATGTAATGACTCAAGTTTGAGTGTGGGTTACATATTGGCCAATATTCAGGGATCTTATATGCTCCTAGCAGCTTGCAGTATAATTTCATATCCACACTTACAGCTAGACATCACCCCTACAACAGTCCCCACTTGTCCACCTGTGTACTGCAAGAGTCATGGACAAAGCTAACATTTGGTTACTCCTAAAATACCTCATAGAGGGCAATCGTTATGCATGATCAGAGGTATGTGTCACACAGGCCCCAGGTGCCATGGGAGGATGTCGCTCTGGACCTGAAGGCTGGGTTGGCGCCGGCAGGCAATCAACATGGAAACGTTGATCATGGGAATGCCGTCAGTGCACTTGGCTTCCCTGTGGACATCTGAAAATTCTGGAATGAAGGTTTGAAATGGGATCAGAGCAAAGCTTCACAAAATCTACTGTATGCTCTTTGTAATCAACTAATTAACACTGGAATGTAGTGTGGGCATTCTCATGCCCAAAGATGCAAAGGCTCGGCTATACGGGAAGTTGGGATATACCAGATGAAGGTACAATCATGAGTGATTGTCAATGATCAGACAATGCTGCCGCTGAAGCTCACACGAAAGGTGACCTGACTCTCAGGCTCACATCCATCACCAAGAGGGACAGATGATTGTATCCGAAAGAACCATATCACGCTGTGGACTCAGTATGATGACAAGGCCTGAGCATTAATCTTGCAAAAGGCATCACCTGTGGAGAGCTCCACATAATCCCCACAGTGCAGATGGAGGCCATTCGGCCCATCGAGTCTGCACCGACCCTCTTCAAAGAGCACCCTACCTAAGCCCAATCCCCTGCCCTATTACCATAACCCCACCTAACCTGCACATCTTTGGACTGTGGGAGGAAACTGGAGCACCCGGAAGAACCCATGCAGACACGGAGAGAACGTGCAAACTCACAGACACCCAAGGCCGGAATTGAACAAGGTTCCCTGGCGCTGTAAGGCAACAATGCTAGCCAGAAGGCAGCAGGGTGGCACAGTGGTTAGCACTACTGTCTCACAGCGCCGAGGTCCCAAATTCAATCCCTGCCCTGGGTCACTGTCCGTGTGGAGTTTTCACATTCTCCCCGTGTTTGCATAGGTTTTGCCCCCACAATCCAAAGATGTGCAGGGTAGGTGGTTTGGGCATGCTAAATTGCCCCTTAATTGGAAAAAATGAATTGGGCACTATAAATTTAAAAAAAACAGTGCTAACCATTGTGCCACCGTGCCACAAATCCCATAGTGCGGATTCAGATTAGACCTCAGACATCAAAGCGAGAAGGCTTCTGGTGTCAGCCAAGGAGTGAGTGGTCGCACACAGGTCAGCTCTGGCCGAATGCACAGATTCTGGCACTTTTTCCCCGTTAGCGGGGTAGTTTTGGCTGAAAAGTGGTGTGGAAGGTGGAGGAGTAGAGGTTCTACCCTGGATTGGCATGTCGACTGGCTGTCAGACCCGGCAGAAGACAGTTCAGGACCTGGCTAAGGAGTTGGAGGAGGCCTGTGGCACAGCACCAATTGTGAGAATGGCGGAGGGGGAAGGGGCATCGTCGGGGGAAAGTCTCAGATGGACCAATTGATGAGCTTCATCAAGGAGGAATTTTGGCAGCAGAGGAAGGAGATGCACAGAGACTGGTCGAGGACGATTGAGGGAGCAGTGGCACCTCTTCGCGGATCGCTGGATCGGGTAGAAAAGTGCCTCAAAGCGCAGGGTGGAAAAGACGGTGTCCAACCAGAGCAACCATTTTGCGTTTTTGGAGGCAGAGGTGGGGATGCTGGGGGATCTATGCAAGTCGCTGCAGTCGGAGGTGGAGGAGAACAGGTCCAGATGACAGAATTTGCAGTTTGTGGGTCTGCCAGAGGTTGGTGGAGGAGAGGGTGTTGGACAAGGCCCCAGAGTTGGATCGGGCCTATCGGTCCTTGAGGCAGAAGCTGAGGGCAGGGCAGCTGCTGTGGGCGGAGGAAGCAAATGACTTTATAAGGGACCAGAAGTTGCCGGAGAACGGAGGGGTGGTGTGGGATGGAGGAGTTGGGAGTTACTGTTGTTTTGTGTTGTCGAAGGGGGGAGGGGGGGGCGATTTTCAGAAACTGAAAGTTTGTAAGGGGGTGACTGCTCCCCCCTCCCAGCTTTTGTTTTTGGGAAGAGGTTATTTGTGAATTTTGGTGTTTTATCATGTAAGGAGTATGTTGGATGGGGCTCTTTGGTGGTGTTGATGGTTTTGTTGCTATTCAGGAGGGTGGGGGACTGGTTGCACAGGCTAAGGTCACGCTTGTGGGGGGAGGGTGTGCAAGGATGCCTTCGGGCGGGCGTTGCCACACTATCAAGCAATGCTAGTGAACAGAAGTGTGGTGGGAGAGGAGGTCGTGAGGGATGGCTAACCTGGGCGTTTCAGGGAGGGGAGGGAGAAATGGGACTTGGCAGGTTTGGAGGATCAGTGTGTTCATTTGTGGAAAGGGGGACGATCTTGGATGGGCCCATTTCAGAGTGGGATTGGGCGAGGTAGAACCAAAGGGGACAATGGTGAGCGATAGAGGGGGTGGAGTCTCCGGTAAGAGTTGTGACGTGGAATGTCCACGGGCTAAATGGACCAGTTAAGAGGTCCTGTTTTTTTTTAAGGTGGATAGGGGGAGTTAGTTTAGTTTAGTTTAGGCGGGTACAGCGAGAAGAGACGGAGGGACTTGGGAAGTGTGTGTACAGGCCAAGTTGGCGGGGTATGGTTGTTGGTTGGGGGGGGGGGGGTTGTTATGCATTGAATTATGTTTACATTTGTATTTGTATCTTTTGTTGTTATAAAACTATAAATGACTTAATAAAATGTTTGTTAAAAAAAAAGAGATCCTGGGTGTTTTGCACACCTGAGGGGTTTGAAAGCGGAGATAATTTTCTTGCAGGAGACACATCTACGGAGGCAGAGACAGAAAGGGGATTTGGCGCTCCCGAACCTGATGTATTATTACTGGGCTGCGAACGTGGAGAAGGTGAGGCATTTGTTGGGGGGAGGGGGGATGCAGACTGGGTCAGGTGGGAGGAGTCGTCCTGTAGGGGGTTTCTAGTTGAAGGGCCCTGGTGATGGCCCCTTTGCTGTTAGCCCTCAGGAAGTATACAGGTAGTCTGGTGGTGCAGTCGACGATCAGCATATGGAACTAGTTGAGGAGACATTTCAAGTTGGATAAAATTTCAGTGTTGATGCCACTGTGCAGGAACCACAGGTTTAAGCCAGGGGGGGAATGAATGGGATTATGGGAAGTGGAGGGAGGCGGGCCTAGAGCAGGTTAGGGATATGTTCTCGGAGGGGAAGTTTGTGGGGCTGGACAAGCTGAGGGAGAGGTTTGAGCTGCCAATGTGTAGCGAGGTTAGGTACACGCAGGTGTGGGGACTTCACGTGAAAGGAGTGGCAGACATTCCCCCAGTTACCAAAGTACACACTGTTGGAGCAACTGCTGCTTCCTGACGACTTGGGGAGGGTAGGATTGCGGACATGTACGGGTGGTTTGGTTGAAGGTCGGATACGCCGCCGGGGGTGGCAGCCTGGATGGGGGACTTGAACGATTTCCCCTGGCTGGAGGAAGTCAAGTTCGAGTTGAGGGGTTAGAAGAGGTTTTCGGACTTCCGGGTGCGGCGATGACCAGCTGAGTCGCACGTTTCGGCAGCTCCCTGTGAAACGGACTTTTGGGCTCTTGATAGGAGCCCCAACGGCAATTTTGACGGCTAAAAACACTGTGCGGTAAACCAGAAGGGAATCCCCCCTGGATACGGATGGAAAAAGGAGAGGGAAGTGGCCAGATTGCAGTGGATCCTTTAGAACAGCGGCAAGGAAGGCAAGCAAAAACCAAGATGGCGTCGGAAGGTGGCAGTTTAACATGGGGCCCTGAACAACAAGAGTTCTTGAAATGCTGTGTGGAAGAGATCAAAAAGGAAATGAAGAAAGAGCTGTTGGCCCCGATACTACAGGCGATCGAAGGGCTAAAGGAGGAACAAAAGACCCAGGAGCGGGAGCTTCGGGTCGTGAAGGCAAAGGCAGCCGAGAATGAGGACGATATACAGGGCCTGGTGGTGAAGACGGAGACGCAGGAGGCACATCAGAAACGATGTGTGGAAAGGTTGGAGGCACCGGAAAACAACGCAAGGAGGAACAATCTGAGGATTCTTGGTCTTCCTGAAGGTGTGGAGGGAGCGGACGTCGGGGCATATGTGAGCACGATGCTGCACTCGTTAATGGGAGCGGAGGCCCCGGCAGGTCCGTTGGAGGTGGAGGGAGCATACCGAGTGATGGCGCGAGGACCGAGAGCAGGAGAAATTCCCAGAGCCATAGTGGTGAGATTCCTCCGTTTTAAGGCTAGAGAAATGGTCCTTAGATGGGCGAAGAAAACTCGGAGTAGTAAATGGGAGAACGCGGTGATCCGCGTTTATCAAGACTGGAGTGCGGAGGTGGCGAGAAGGAGGGCGAGCTTTAATCGGGCCAAGGCGGTGCTTCATAAAACGAAGATAAAATTTGGAATGCTGCAACCGGCAAGACTGTGGGTCACATATCGAGAGAGGCACCACTACTTTGAGACGGCGGATGAAGCGTGGACTTTTATTGTAGAAGAAAAACTGGAATGAGCGGGTTATTAAAAAGAACGTTCGAACAAAGTGGTGGGGCGAATGTGGGGGGCAAAGAGGGGTTTTATGTACTAATCCTGCGATGTGGTAACTTTTCTCTCTCCCACAGGTGGTGATGGGGGGAGGAGGGGAGGTGGAGGAGATGGGGCGTTGGCCATTGGGGGCGGGGCCAAGGGAGCAGCGCGGGCTTGGTTCCCGCGCTATGATAATCATGGCGGGAATAGAGAAGCAGGAAGGAGGGGGCGTCGCACGGTGCGAGCCGAGGTCACGGGGGGAAGCCGAGGTCAGCCAGAGTTTGCTGACTTCTGGGAGCAACATGGGGGGAGTAATTACGCTAGCGGGGGATCTAGCGGGGGGGGGGTGGGAGGGGGGAATTACTGGGTTGCTGCTGCTGGGGAGAGGGGGGAGCTGGTATGGGAGAGGATGGGCGGGGGGGCACCGCCTGGGGGAGATACAGCTGCGTGGGAACCGGGTGAGGAGCTGGAAAAAGGTGATGGCTAATCGACAAGGGGGGGGGGGGGGTAGGAAGCCCCCCAACTCGGCTGATCACGTGGAACGTGAGAGGGCTGAACGGGCCGATAAAGAGGGCACGGGTACTCGCACACCTTAAGAAACTTAAGGCAGATGTGGTTATGTTACAGGAAACGCACCTGAAACTGATAGACCAGGTTAGGCTACGCAAAGGATGGGTGGGGCAGGTGTTCCATTCGGGGCTAGATGCGAAAAACAGGGGGGTGGCTATATTAGTGGGGAAGCGGGTAATGTTCGAGGCAAAGACTATAGTGGCGGATAACGGGGGCAGATACGTGATGGTGAGTGGCAAACTACAGGGGGAGACGGTGGTTTTGGTAAACGTATATGCCCCGAACTGGGATGATGCCAATTTTATGAGGCGGATGCTAGGACGCATTCCGGACCTAGAGATGGGAAAGCTGATAATGGGGGGAGATTTTAATACGGAGTTGGGACCAGGGCTGGATAGGTCGAAGTCCAGGACTGGAAGGAGGCCGGCAGCAGCCAAGGTACTTAAAGATTTTATGGAGCAGATGGGAGGTGTAGACCCGTGGAGATTTAGCAGACCTAGGAGTAAGGAGTTCTCGTTTTTCTCCTATGTCCATAAAGTCTACTCGCGAATAGACTTTTTTGTGCTGGGTAGGGCATTGATCCCGAAGGTGAAGGGAACGGAGTATACGGCTATAGCCATTTCGGATCACGCTCCACACTGGGTGGACTTGGAGATAGGGGAGGAAACAGGAGGGCGCCCACCCTGGAGAATGGACATGGGACTAATGGCAGATGAGGGTGTGTGTCTAAGGGTGAGGGGGTGCATTGAAAAGTACTTGGAACTCAATGATAATGGGGAGGTCCAGGTGGGAGTGGTCTGGGAGGCGTTGAAGGCGGTGGTTAGAGGGGAGCTGATATCAATAAGGGCACATAAAGGGAAGCAGGAGAGTAAGGAACGGGAGCGGTTGCTGCAAGAACTTTTGAGGGTGGACAGACAATATGCGGAAGCACCGGAGGAGGGACTGTACAGGGAAAGGCAAAGGCTACATGTAGAATTTGACTTGCTGACTACAGGCACTGCAGAGGCACAATGGAGGAAGGCACAGGGTGTACAGTACGAATATGGGGAGAAGGCGAGCAGGTTGCTGGCACACCAATTGAGGAAAAGGGGAGCAGCGAGGGAAATAGGGGGAGTGAGGGATGAGGAAGGAGAGATGGAGCGGGGAGCGGAGAGAGTGAATGTTCAAGACATTTTATAAAAAATTATATGAAGCTCAACCCCCGGATGGGAGGGAGAGAATGATGGGCTTCTTGGATCGGCTGGAATTTCCCAAGGTGGAGGAGCAGGAAAGGGTGGGACTGGGAGCACAGATCGAGGTAGAAGAAGTGGTGAAAGGAATTAGGAGCATGCAGGCGGGAAAGGCCCCGGGACCGGATGGATTCCCAGTCGAATTCTATAGAAAATATGTGGACTTGCTCGCCCCGGTACTGACGAGGACCTTTAATGAGGCAAAGGAAAGGGGACAACTGCCCCCGACTATGTCTGAAGCAACGATATCGCTTCTCTTAAAGAAGGAAAAGGACCCGCTACAATGCGGGTCCTATAGACCTATTTCCCTCCTAAATGTAGATGCCAAGGTCCTGGCCAAGGTAATGGCAATGAGAATAGAGGAATGTGTCCCGGGGGTGGTCCACGAGGACCAAACTGGGTTTGTGAAGGGGAGACAGCTGAACACGAATATACGGAGGTTGTTAGGGGTAATGATGATGGCCCCACCAGAGGGAGAAACGGAGATAGTAGTGGCGATGGATGCCGAGAAAGCATTTGATAGAGTGGAGTGGGATTATTTGTGGGAGGTGTTGAGGAGATTTGGTTTTGGAGAGGGGTATGTTAGATGGGTGCAGCTGTTGTATAGGGCCCCAGTGGCGAGCGTGGTCACGAATGGACGGGGATCTGCATATTTTCGGCTCCATAGAGGGACAAGGCAGGGATGCCCTCTGTCCCCATTATTGTTTGCACTGGCGATTGAGCCCCTGGCGATAGCGTTGAGGGGTTCCAAGAAGTGGAGGGGAGTACTTAGGGGAGGAGAAGAGCACCGGGTATCTTTGTATGCGGACGATTTGCTACTATACGTGGCGGACCCGGCGGAGGGGATGCCAGAAATAATGCGGATACTTGGGGAGTTTGGGGATTTTTCAGGGTATAAATTGAACATGGGGAAAAGTGAGTTGTTTGTGGTGCATCCAGGGGAGCAGAGTAGAGAAATAGAGGACCTACCGTTGAGGAAGGTAACAAGGGACTTTCGTTACCTGGGGATCCAGATAGCTAAGAATTGGGGCACATTGCATAGGTTAAATTTAACGCGGTTGGTGGAACAGATGGAGGAGGATTTCAAGAGATGGGATATGGTATCCCTGTCAATGGCAGGGAGGGTGCAGGCGGTTAAGATGGTGGTCCTCCCGAGATTCCTCTTTGTGTTTCAGTGCCTCCCGGTGGTGATCACGAAGGCTTTTTTTAAAAGGATTGAAAAGAGCATCATGGGTTTTGTGTGGGCCGGGAAGACCCCGAGAGTGAGGAAGGGATTCTTACAGCGTAGCAGGGATAGGGGGGGGCTGGCACTACCGAGCCTAAGTGAGTATTATTGGGCCGCTAATATTTCAATGGTGAGTAAGTGGATGGGAGAGGAGGAGGGAGCGGCATGGAAGAGATTAGAGAGGGCGTCCTGTAGGGGGACTAGCCTACAGGCTATGGTGACAGCCCCATTGCCGTTCTCACCGAGGAACTACACCACAAGCCCGGTGGTGGTGGCTACACTGAAGATTTGGGGACAGTGGAGACGGCATAGGGGAAAGACTGGAGCCTTGGGGGGGTCCCCGATAAGAAACAACCATAGGTTTGCCCCGGGGGGAATGGATGGGGGATATGGAATGTGGCAAAGAGCAGGAATGACGCAACTGAAAGATCTGTTTGTGGATGGGAAGTTCGCGAGTCTGGGAGCGCTGACCGAGAAATATGGGTTGCCCCAAGGGAATGCATTCAGGTATATGCAACTGAGGGCTTTTGCGAGGCAACAGGTGAGGGAATTCCCGCAGCTCCCGACACAAGAGGTGCAGGACAGAGTGATCTCAAAGACATGGGTGGGGGATGGTAAGGTGTCAGATATATATAGGGAAATGAGGGACGAAGGGGAGACTATGGTAGATGAACTAAAAGGGAAATGGGAAGAAGAGCTGGGGGAGGAGATCGAGGAGGGGCTGTGGGCAGATGCCCTAAGCAGGGCAAACTCGTTGTCCTCGTGTGCCAGGCTAAGCCTGATTCAGTTTAAGGTATTACACAGGGCACATATGACTGGAGCACGGCTCAGTAAATTTTTTGGGGTGGAGGATAGGTGTGCGAGGTGCTCGAGAAGCCCAGCGAATCATACCCATATGTTTTGGTCATGCCCGGCACTACAGGGGTTTTGGATGGGGGTGACAAAGGTGCTTTCAAAAGTAGTAGGAGTCCGGGTCGAACCAAGCTGGGTGTTGGCTATATTTGGGGTTGCACAAGAGCCGGGAGTGCAGGAGGCGAGAGAGGCCGATGTTTTGGCCTTTGCGTCCCTAGTAGACCGGCGCAGGATATTGCTAATGTGGAAAGAAGCCAAGCCCCCGGGGGTGGAGACCTGGATAAATGACATGGCGGGGTTTATAAAGCTAGAGCGGATTAAGTTCGTCCTAAGGGGGTCGGCTCAAGGGTTCACCAGGCGGTGGCAACCGTTCGTCGAATACCTCGCAGAAAGATAGACGGAATGGGAAAAAGAAGGCAGCAGCAGCAGCCCAGGATTGGGGGGGGGGGGGGGGGGGGGGGGGGGGAGGGGGGGGGGGGGAGGAGGAACCAGAAGGACTCTCAGGGTTGTTAATATATACTGTATAATATGTATAGGTCGTTGCTACAGATAATTATATATTGGACTGTTAAATTATATTTTTGGAGAGTGTTACTTGTGATAAGGCAGTTGCCAATTAGGGCTAGTTTTCATTTTTGTTATTTATTATTTATTCATTTTTTGTTTATAAAATAGGTCAGTTATTTGTGTTGTTATAATATTGTGTAAAGGATGCACAATGTACTGTGTTGGTTGACCAAAAATTTTCAATAAAATATTTAATAAAAAAAAAGAAGAGGTTTTCGGTGTGCTGTGGAAGCCATTCTGGACCTTATTTGAGTTGTTCATCGGTTGGGGGGGGGGGGATTAAAAGGGGAAAAATGTGCAAACTGTTGACTGTGCCTAATGGTCGCATTCCAAGCATTGTTTGGCAACATTGAATTTGTCTATATATATGTTCCTGGAACATACCTCTTCATTCACCTGAGGAAGGAGCAGCGCTCCGAAAGCTAGTGACATCGAAACAAACCTGTTGGACTTTAACCTGGTGTTGTAAGACTTCGTACTGTACCTTTGATGGACAGTGTATTTAGGGGCAGCACGGTAGCATAGTGGCTAGCACTGTGGCTTCATAGCACCAGGGTCCCAGGTTCGATTCCCCACTGGGTCACTGAAAGTGCGGAGTCTGCACGTTCTCCCCGCGTCTGCGTGGGTTTCCTCCGGGTGCTC
The DNA here is from genome assembly GCF_047496885.1 of Scyliorhinus torazame. Classification (NCBI taxonomy): domain Eukaryota; kingdom Metazoa; phylum Chordata; class Chondrichthyes; order Carcharhiniformes; family Scyliorhinidae; genus Scyliorhinus; species Scyliorhinus torazame. The sequence goes on from NC_092707.1 coordinate 108,321,578, forward strand.
TGGTTTCCTTCCACAGTCCAAAGATGTGCAGGTTAGGTAGATTGGCCGTGCTAAATTGCCCTTAGTGTCCAAAACGATTAAGAGGGGTCATTGGGTTACGGGGATAGGGTGGAAGTGAGGGCTTAAGTGGGTCAGTGCAGGCTCGATGGGCCGAGTGGCCTCCTTCTGCACTCTATGTTCTATGTATTCAGTTGATGTTGTGCATTTTTGGAATAAAATATCTTAAAAAAAGACATCAAAGCGGAAACCAGTTGTGTACTATCCTCTTTGAGATGCGTAGTAACACTTCAGACATACTGTCAAAGGTGCACCCAGGTTTTCAGTAGCAAAGGCAGCACGGTGGCGCAGTGGTTAGCATTGCTGCCTCACAGAGCAGAGGTCCAAGGTTCGATCCCGGCTCTGGATCACTGCCCCCCACCACCATCACTACCTCCAGTAAGCTGCCAGGCTTGAGCCTCAATGGAAGACCTGTCTGCTGTGTAAATATGCTCATGAGCTCTGGAATTAGCACCTAAGTGGGACCTCAATTGCTCTAATTGGCAACTGCCTCTGTGAAGTTGGTTGTGGTGGGGACAAAGGTGGAGACACATCAGACAACTGACCTGAGCCTCACCTTATGTCGAGGCAGCACTGAGGTAACATGTGAAAGAGGCTCGTATGAACTGGATGGCATCATCGTCCAGGAACATTGGGCGGGGTTCTCTAAAAATGGGGCTACGTCCCCACGCCGGCGGGAAACCCGGCGCCAGCCACTCCAGCGTCAAAGTCCCTGAAAGTGAGGAATTCTCACCTTTCTAGCAGGCTAGGTTGCCGCCAGAGTCGTCCCCTCAGCACCAGCCGGCGGGGAACGGCCCGCGCGAGTCCGCGCCTGTGCGGAACGGCCTGAGTGATCTTGTGCATGCGCTGGCCCCCGGGAAATATGGCAGAGCCCTACAGGGGTCTGGCGCGGAGTAAAGTAGACCCCCATGGAACCAGCCCGCCCGCCGATCGGTGGGCCCCAATTGCGGGCCAGGCCACCAAGGGGGCCCGGAGAATCGTCGGAGGGGGCACTGTCAATGGCCCCCGACCGGCGCGGTGGGAATCCCGCGGGTGCCCAAAAAATGGCGCCGGAGAATGCGGAAACCAGCGGTGGGGCGGGGGGCGCGCGGGATTCTCTGAACCGGCGACGGGTCGGAGAATCCGGGCCCTTGTGGCTAGAAGGATTTCACGGGCACATCTGCCACGTCTGTTTCATGCGAGGGCCTCTTCCTCCGGAGGCCAGCTTCCTTGCGCTCATCGAACTCAGCCCTTTGTCCTCTTCAACGGAGGAGATGTGCAGTTCCTCCATCTGACAAGCCATCCTCCCCTTTGTGGCACCAAGTTGTGTAGAACGCAGCAAAACACAATGATGTGAGACACCATCTGGAGAGAGCACCGTATATATTAAAGAAACCGTGTGATACACCATCAATAACACACGACGAGTGATGAACGTGACTGAGGCTTTAATACACTAAACAGCAAGCCTCCTGTCTCTGGACCCGAACTGGGTTTGGAGGCGGAGACTTGTCACTTTTAGACAGAAGCCTGAGGGGAGGAGCCACAGGCGGAGCCAGCCTGGACAAGCACAGGCATGTACAATACAGTGCCATACATATCATGCAATAACGTGGTTTACCACATTCACCCCCTGTTTAAAAAAAGAGTCCGACAGGGGTGAAGTGGTCATAAAGGTCAAGTCCGCCGTGACCGTCTCAGTCCCAGCTGTGGTGTGGCCGCCGGCAGTGAGACCTGCGCGTCCGGGAGCGTGTCGACTTCTTCTTCTTCACCCAGATGTTGAGTCGGCGAAGGGGGGGGGGGCGGTGTATGGGCGGAGGTGGTGGTGCTTGTCGCTGGTGGGCCTGCAGGTGTCAGTTCGTGAGGGAGGTGGGCGGAAGTGGGGGAAGACGGTGCAGGGTGTGGGGTGGTGGTTATGGTCGCCGGGGAGCCTGCAGGAGCCAAATCCTGAAGGGAGACCGTGTCCTTCCGCCTGTCCTGGTGTGTCACGTAGGCATATTGGGGGTTTGCATATTGGGAGCAGCAGGACCTTCTCGACGAGGGGGGCGGTTTTATGGCTCCTCGCATGCTTGCGGAGAAGGACGGGCCCCGGGACTGTCAGCCAGGACAGAAGCGAGACCCCGGAGGTGGACTTCCTGGGGAAGGCAAACGTTCGCTCATGAGGAGTCCCGTTAGTGGTTGTACATAGGAGCGACCGGATGGAGTGAAGCGCATCGGGGAGGACCTCCTGCCAGCGGGAGACCGGGAGACTTTTCGACCGTGGGTCCAGGAGGACGGCCTTCCAGACCGTCGCGTTCTCCCTCTCCACCTGTCCATTTCCCCGGGGATATAGCTACACCCAGCGAGGCTATGGGTTACGTACAAGGAATGGCATCACTATTTTGAGACGCCGGACGAGGCGTAGCCATTCGTCAAACAAGAAAAGCTGGACTCAAATTAAAGGACAGTTAAGCTTTGGTGGAATGCGGCGGTGGGGCTGGGTAACACGGTACCGTTTCTAATATAAGATTGTATACAATGTTGGGTGCGTGTAAGGACTGTGGTGGTGGCTGGAGGGTGCAGTGTTTTCAGCAAAGTTGAGATACAGAGGGGGAGGTGGCCCTGTACTTAGTGCGGTTTTTCGGGAAGTTGGAGCCTTGGTTCACCAAGTGTCTCCTCACGGGGCAATGTTAGCGCCTTCTGTTTGTTTTTCGTTTCGTATTACTATTTACTCACTGGGGCTGGAGAGGTAGTTTAATTGGTTTATTCATGTGGTGAGAGGGGTCCGGACAATGAGGCGACAGTCTGATCGGCGCCAGGGGCGGGAGCTGCCGGGGTCAGCATGGGCCAGCTGACTCTCGGGAGCGTAGTGTGGGGTGAGCAAGTGCTCAGCTGGTGCTTGACGGTGGGTTTTGGGTCATGGGGCTGTTGGCGGAGGGGAGGGGGGATGCTGCTTTGCTGACAGAGGAGGTATCAATTTCGGGGTACCAATTGAAGGTCGGGGGCAGTGGTTCCCTGTGGGGGCGCTCGAGGAAGCGAAGGGTGCGGGATCGAGGTTGGCCAAAAAAGGGCGATGGCTAGTCGGCCGGGGGGGGGGGGGGGGGGGGGGGGGGGGGGGGGGGGGTAGCCCCCCCGTCCATGCTGATCACATGGAATGTGAGGGGTTTGAATGGGCCAGTCAAAAGAGCGCGCGTGTTCACGCATCTAAAGGGGTTAAAGGCAGACGTAGCAATGCTTCAGGAGACACATTTAAAGCTCGCAGATCATCCGAGATTGAGAAAGGGATGGGTAGGCTAGGTATTCCATTCAGGGCTGGATTCAAAGACCAGGGGGGTAGCAATTCTGATCAGTAAGGGTGTGGCATTCGAGGCTGGGAGAAATGTGGCAGATAAGGGGGACAGGTATATAATGGTGAGTGGAAAGTGGGAGGGGGTCCGGGTGGTGTTTGTGAATGTCTACGCTCCGAATTGGGATGATGTGGAATTTATGAGACTCATGCTAGGCAAAATCCCGGACTTAGAGTCACACAACCTGAACATGGGGGGAGACTTTAACACAGTCATTGACCCCGAGCTGGACCGGTCGAAGTCCAAGACAGGGAAGCGACCGGCAGCGGCTAAGGAACTGAAGGTTTTATGGAGTAGATGGGGGGGTGGAAACAAACGATACGGGTGAGGTAGGTAGCCAGTTAAAATGGCTAAGTCCCGATTTAAAATGGCGAACGGCAAAGGCTGATGGGAAAGTCAGCCAACAGGACAAAAATGAGCAGCTGCAGGTTGACTGTGTATTTACCTCTGGAAAGGCCAGACAAATTCGATACCAGCATCCATCAGCATAACAAAACACCAGCCATCTGCATACTAATGAGCAATCCCCAGGAACAATGAGCAACATTTAGACACATAGAGCAAAACCAGACTCTTTGGCGCCAGCAGAAGCCTACACAAAGGGAGGTGAACAACCACCTCAGGACCTCCCATCTATCAGGGAACCGCTCCAGCATTGGAGAAAATCGAACCTTTGTCCCAATCACTTGGAACCAGGTACAGGGTCCGCCCGAAAGGCGGGAAGCCCCCCTGGAGACTATACGAATTAAGCCCAAGTTCAAATCGCTCTTCTTGACCGGGTCACTCAGCAACGCGAACCAACCCTTGACAGTGACCGGTTCAGCCGCCGCCGATATCCAGTAAGTCTTACTTCAACGCTCGCTACGAGATAGGCGCTCCTAGCTACCAATCTGTACCAACTTCGAATCCCGCAGGCTCAGAACCCGAACGAAAGGCCTTTCGTTTCCCTGACCTGGTGGGCCAGTTCCAAGTTAAGTATTGGCCTGTTAGCTGTAGAAGTAGCTTAGAGGTAGAATTTGTACATGAGTAGTGATTACTGTGTATAATAAATGTGCTTTGATTTAAATCTTACTAATCGGTGTATTGGATTATTGATCATTCCTCGGACTTGAACCACGTGGCGGTATCAGAAAGATACCTGGCGACTCAAGAGCAAAGGTGATAAAACAGAGCAATTAAACTAAGGCAAATGTTAGCAACATTATTTGGCGACATCCTGACGGGACCCGATCTAGAAGTGGAAAACCACTCCGAGAGAACCCAGAATTTGAATTAGAGATCCAATTGGAAACAGAAAACCACAAGTGTTCAAGCAGTTCTGATCAATACTCATAATTCGGAACTGTGTGTATGCATGCGTAACTAACAGGGCGATAAGGTAAAACTGATAGATTTTTTGTTGCGTCAAAACTGTCGGAAGTTTGTATATCGGAAAGTAGCGAAAGCCGTACCCGTATTTACAGTACCGCCTTAATACCCCTGTCCCAAATTTGAAGAGCAGCATTCGGATAGGAAAGATGGCAATGCAGGCAATGCAGCGCCTAATGAACCCTGAGGAATTTGCGGTCGCAGCGACCAGCAGCTGTAGAGTGGGACAATGTCCCATTTGGGAGGAGGAGATCAGGAAATATCTCAAAGGGAAAGGATGGCCCCTTTGGAATGAATTCTGTGACAACAAGGAATCAGGTCCCGGGAGTATAGGACATACTTGGTGGGAGAACCTGAGCGAGATCCACAAAAAGAGCTTAGGGAAAGCTCGCAAGCCGATGGCAATCGTGTCCTGCTTGGCACAATTGCGAGGCACAGAGGAGGTCGTTAGGACGCTCCGGAAAGAAGTTGAGGGCATACATCGAATGAGGAAGGTCGATGTAAGCGAGGTAGAAAAGGAGAATTTGGAATTGAGAGGGAAGTTGGCAGCAAAAGATGGAGAGGTGGATGATGCCAAAAGGGCACACCAGTCTTGTCTGGCGCACCTAAGCAGCTTCCAGTCTCAATACGAAAAGGCCTATTAGGACACGCAACGTGCAGTCCTGTTACGAGAAGAAACGGAAAAACAGGTAGAAGCATTACAGAGACAGTGTAGTGACCTAAAGGCAGCATTAAGAGCACTCCATGCTGCCACCACAGAACAAAGACAAAGCACGCTAGATCACGCAAAGTGCCGGAAGCAGATTGCAGAGCTGCAATCACTGCTTTCTGTTCAAAAAGGTTTTCAGGAAACCTTTGGAGAAAGATAAGATCAGGAAGACGGCCCTGATTGGGAAAAGTTGAATGAAACAGCGCAGAGATATATTCAGGGAACATGTGCGCAGGGAAAGCCACAAAAGAGGAAAGCGCCCCAACCCCCCACACAGCAGATAGTTCAAGCTCCAATGAACCCAGTAACCACCCACCGCACAGCCACATCGGACGATGAGGAATTTCTATATTCCACCCCCTTAACAGTGACCCAATTGACTTCCGGGTGCGGCGATGACCAGCTAAGTCGCACGTTTCGGCAGCTCCCGGTGGAACGGACTTTTGGGCTCTTAATAAGAGCCCCAACGGCAATTTTAACGGCTAAAAGCACTGTGCGGTAAACCAGAAGGGAATCCCCCCTGGATACGGATGGAAAAAGGAGAGGAAGGTGGCCGGATTGCGGTGGATCCTTTAGAGCAGCGGCAAGGAAGGCAAGCAAAAACCAAGATGGCGTCGGAAGGTGGCAGTTTAATATGGGGCCCTGAACAACACGAGTTTTTGAAACGCTGCGTGGAAGAGCTTAAAAAGGAGATGAAGAAGGAGCTGTTGGCCCCGATATTACAGGCGATTGAAGGGCTAAAAGATGAGCAAAAGACCCAGGAGCGGGAGCTTCGGGTCGTGAAGGCAAAGGCTGCCGAGAACGAGGACGATATACAGGGCCTGGTGGTGAAGACGGAGATGCACGAGGCACACCATAAACGATGTGTGGAAAGGCTGGAGGTGCTGGAGAATAATGCGAGGAGGAAAATTTAAGGATTCTTGGTCTTCCTGAAGGTGCAGAAGGGGCGGACGTCGGGGCATATGTGAGCACGATGCTGCACTCGTTAATGGGAGCGGAGGCCCCGACGGGTCCGTTGGAGGTGGAGGGAGCATACCGAGTGATGGCGCGAGGACCGAGAGCAGGAGAAATTCCCAGAGCCATAGTGGTGAGATTCCTCCGTTTTAAGGACAGAGAGATGGTCCTCAGATGGGCAAAGAAAACTCGGAGCAGTAGGTGGGAGAACGTGGTGATCCGCGTATATCAAGACTGGAGTGCGGAGGTGGCGAGAAGGAGGGCGAGCTTTAATCGGGCCAAGGCGGTGCTTCATAAAAAGAAGATTAAATTTGGAATGCTGCAGCCGGCAAGACTGTGGGTCACATATCAAGGGAAGCACCACTACTTTGAAACGGCGGATGAGGCGTGGACATTTATTGTTGAAGAGAAATTGGAATAAGCGGGTTATTAAAAAAGAACGTTTGAGACAAAGTGGTGGGGCGAATATGGGGGGGCGAAGAGGGGAAAAAAGGGGGGAGAGATGATTTTTATGTTGTTAATCCTGCGACCCGGTAACTTTTCTCTCTTCCACAGGTTGTGGGGGAGGGAGGAAGGGAGGTGGAGGAGCTGGGGGCGTTGGCCATTGGGGGCGGGGCCAAAAGGGAAGCGCGGGCTTTGTTCCCGCGCTATGATAATTATGGCGGGAATAGGGAAGCAGGAAGGAGGGGGCGTCGCACGGTGCGAGCCGAGGTCACGGGGGGAAGCCGAGGTCGGCCAGAGTTTGCTGACTTCTGGGAGCAACACGGGGGGTGTAACTACGCTAGTGGGGGATCTAGCGGGGGGGGGGTGGGAGGGGGGATTTACTGGGTTGCTGCTGCTGGGGAGAAGGGGGAGCTGGTATGGGGTGGGGTGGGCGGGGCGGGAGGGCACCGCCTGGGGGGGACACAGCTGCGTGGGAACCGGGTGAGGAGCTGGATAAAAGGGGATGGCTAATCGACAAGGGGGGGGGGTAAAGAGCCCCCCAACCCGGCTGATCACGTGGAATGTGAGAGGGCTGAACGGGCCGATAAAGAGGGCACGGGTACTCGCACACCTTAAGAAACTTAAGGCAGATGTGGTTATGTTACAGGAGACGCATTTGAAACTGCTAGACCAGGTTAGACTACGCAAAGGATGGGTGGGGCAGGTGTTTCATTCGGGGCTAGATGCGAAAAACAGGGGGGTGGCTATACTAGTGGGGAAGCGGGTAATGTTTGAAACAGTGACCCAATTACGGGACGCGTGTGATCACACCGTTCCTCCCCACCTCAGACCCCCACCATTTCTTTGCCACTGTAAAACATCAGGCGACCATGTACGGCCTGGATGAGCGAGAGCATGTAAAGCTCACAGTTTTAAGTTTTGATCCGTCAGTAGCAGCAGCCCTTCCCGACCCACAGAATGTAGGAGGAGGCACCCTTGCAGAAATGCATACCGCGATCCTGGATGCGATCGGGTATAACCGGGGTGACCCCGTAGATGGCCTCAACAAATGTAGGCAAAAGAAATCCGAGCACCCCACAGCGTTTGCTGGACGCCTGTGGATCCACTTTGCAGCAGTCTTTGGAGGCTTAGACCGTGCCCATTTGTCCCCAGCCAACATGGCCAAATGGACCCGCACCCTTATCTCCCATGCCACAGAAACAGGACAGAAAGCTTGCACGAGTTATGATCCCTCAGAGGAGGCCCATAACGAGAAGTGGGTAGTGAAAATATTGTCCCGCGCTTGGGAGCAATCTGTTCAAAGTAAACCCGCAGTTAAGAATACAGAGGAAAAGCAGGCCGGCGCAGAGATGCAGGCAGTAAAAACCCACCAGAACCCCGCATGGGTGAATGAGGGAAAGAACAGCCCCCCACCCAAGTCACAGGAGTGTTACAACTGCGGACAGTTGGGACACTTCGCAAGAGTGTGCAATGCCCCTAAAAAGCCACAGAGAGCCCAGCAGACGGGCACTCTGAGTTAGAAAAAGACAGAGCCCATTCATAGCGTTAGCGCCCGTTCAGATCAGACGGACTTGACTGGAACAGACTGACGGTGTTCAGGCTCCCCCAGTTGGGTCTGCGACACCCTTTGGGATAGGTCCGGACGACCGGTAGTTGCAGCGAAAATTTAGGGACAGCCCATCAAATTTCTCTGGGACACAGGAGGGTCTCGCACCACAATAAATTCCTCCACCATGTTTCAAAAAGACACGTGGCCCACTACAGCCACTATCACCCTCAGCGGCTTTACAGGCCACTCATTCGATCCAGTCAACCAGTGTGTCTGGAAGATGGCAAAATCCGCAAGAGCTGCCGCAACGCTCAACATAGGAGAGTACATGAACAAAATTAGCGCAGTAGGCGAATTTTGGTTCAACCCGACCACGCTTAGTACGGACAAGCAGGTTAGGGCAGTTCTGCAAAAGAACAGGGCAGCATTCGCGACCCACAAGCACGACTGTGGACAGATGACTGGCTCCGTACAAATAACAGGACCTGACCCTAGACCCCAAAAACAATATGGATTTCCCCAAGAGGCAGAGGGAGAAATCTCCACGGTAATAGAAAGCTTATCAGAGCAGGGCGTACTTAGATCAGTAGCCTCCACTAATAATGCCCCGATTTGGCCAGTGAGAAAGCCCGATGGATCATGGCGACTGACCATCGATAACCGGGAACTCAACAAAGTCACCCCCACAGCAGCCCCCACAGTAGCAACAAGTCCCGAGACCATGCTCAAGCAGGTACTCAATTCCCGATTCTTTACGGTTTTGGACGTCAGTAATGGATTCTGGTCCATTCCATTGGCAAAGGCGTACCAGTACAAATTTGCCTTCACCTTTAAAGCACAGCAGTACACGTGGACATGCCTTCCACAAGGCTTCCACAATTCCCCCTCCATTTTCCACCGACAGCTGGCAAATGATTTAGCCAAATTCTCTCGCCCCGAACGTCTGGTTCAGTACGTAGACGACCTACTACTGCAGACAGACACCAAGGAAGAGCACATTGAGCTTCTGTCCGAACTCCTGTAACTCTTACACTCAATCGGTTGTAAAGTCAACCCCAAAAAGGCCCAGATTTTGGAAGATAAGGTGATATATTTGGGAACAATTATCACACTTGGTAAACGCGAGATCGAGCATAAAAGAATTGACTCGATCGCTAAATTGCCCTTTCCCCAGAACGTTTCAGCCCTCCGGTCGTTTTTAGGACTGGTTGGCTACTGCAGAAACCACATTGACGGTTTCGCCAGCAAGGCAGCACCCCTCTCAGACCTCCTAAAGAAAGGAACCCCCTGGGAATGGCTTCCGCAGCATACGGATGCCGTGGACTCTTTCAAACAGGCACTCATAGCAGCCCCCGCACTACAAGTTCCAGACCCGCTTTCCCCTTACGCCATAGAGGTAGCGACCACAGACCGCATCCTTTCAGCCGTGCTCTTCCAGGAACGACACGACCAGGTAGCTTACGCTTCCAGAATTTTAGATGCTGTGGAGCAGGGATTTTCAGCCTGTGAGAGGCACCTGCTCGCAGTTTTATGGGCAGTTCAGTATTTTTCACATATTACCGGACTGAACCCTATCACAATCCTCACCGAACACACCCCCACCCAACTTTTACTGGACGGACGACTCAAGGACGGTACAGTAAGCCAGATTAGAGCAGCAAGATGGAGCCTTCTCTTGCAGGGACGGGACATCACTGTCAAAAGGACAAAGACGCACACCTTTTTAGCCGACAACTTACAGTACCCAGGAACCCCACATAAATGCGAAATTATCTCGCCACACCACAACACAGGCCCCTTTATCGCTAAAACACCCCCCAGAAAGATAGGTAGTTCAACCCAGAGCCCCCCGCACACGGACACGTGTGAGCCCATAAAGATCTATGTGGATGGATCTTCCACAGTCTTGGATGGGAAGCGCATAACAGGTTGCGGTATATATGTCGAGGACGCGCAAGGACGCGCCCTTGAGGAAATATCGTTAAAACTTCCAGGCCACTTAGGCGCGCAGGCAGCAGAGCTCGTGGCCATCGCGTATATAGTTGAACACCCAGATTCCTTCCCCAGCCCAGCAGACATATACTCGGACAGCCTCTATGTCTGCAACAGCCTCATGGAATTCCTGCCCCTGTGGAAAGCAAGAGGATTTGTTTCCGCAGACGGAAAACCCCTCCCCTCAGCCCCATTGCTCCGTCATATTTTACAGAGAGCCCAGAACAGTACTTATGGGATAATCAAAGTTCGCAGCCACCATCGTTCCTGCCCCCCTGGAAATGTGAAAGCCGACGCACTGGCTAAAGCAGGTTCCAGGCATGGATATTTTTGGACACCCCCCGAAGGAGCACCAGTGAGTGCAGTTCAGGTCTCACAGACAAAGATTGAGGATCTAGTGGAGGCCCAGAAGCAGGATAGCAATCTCAGGGAGATTGTAAAAGGAAACTATCCAGCACCCTATGAGAGATTTCGAAATGCACTGACCACACATGACGGTGTGGTGTTAAAAGACACCCTTTATGTGGTTCCTGAACAGGACAGGAATCAACTGATTTGTTTGTTCCATGACGATCATGGACATCAGGGAATCGATCCCACTACAGCCCATCTCAAGCAGCTTTGTTGGTGGCCGAATTTAAAGGAAGATATAAACCATTACATCGAGAATTGTCTTATCAGTGCCCAGAATAATCCGGACAGATATGCCAAAAAGGCTCAACTCAGCCACACCCGACCCGTTAATGGCCCCTGGACTAACCTCCAGATTGATTTTATAGGACCATTGCCCCCTTGCAGAAATGGCTACAAATATGTACTTGTGGTAATTGACACATTTACGAAATGGGTGGAAGCATTCCCAGCCCGCGCAAAAACCACAGCCAAGATTTTGACCCACCACATCTTTACAAGATGGGGACACCCCCGCAGCATTGAATCCGACCAAGGCTCCCATTTTACGGGACGTGTCATGCAGAACGTCCTCACGATATTTGGCATCACCCAAAAATTCCACATAGCATACCACCCACAGTCGAGTGGTATCGTGGAGCGCATGAATCGGACCCTAAAATCCACCCTCAGAAAAATGGTCCAGCAGAACAACACCACTTGGGACTCGGTCCTCCCTTTCGCGCTGATGTTTTTGCGTAACACAATTTCTACTTCCACAGGTTACACTCCACACACCCTCATGGCCGGACGCCCCATGAAAGGCACAGAATATTTGTTATGTTTGGACTTGACTAGCCCCGAGGTGACGGCCCTCAAACACGAGAAAGCAGTCGAACAATTAGTGGAAAATTTTAAAACGGCTCAGCTAGCAGCCGCAGTAAAATTGGGCACCAGAAAGAAACAGAGCAAGGCTTGTTTCGACAAGACAGTGCATGCGACTGAGTACAGTATCGGACAGCAAGTTATGCTCTCTGTATATAACCCCAGCACATTTCTGTCACCAAAATACTCGGGTCCGTACTCCATTGCGGATAAAGTAAGCCCTTCTGTATGTAAAATAAAGTACCCCAACGGTAAGACTGCGTGGTTTCATATAAACCAGCTGAAGGCATATGGAACACAGTCGAACCATGCACACCACGTCATGCTCGACGCAGCACACCACACCCCACCCACAGTCAACGTAACCCTACCATCCCCCAACATGTCCAGCCCAGCCACGGACCCGACCTCGACTCCACCCCCGAAATATACACTCCACCCCGGAACGCCCACAGACTGCAGCAGCAGAGACAGCGACTGTGACTCGGACGACAGCCACAGCACGCCTCCCTACTATCCCCATGCAACAGGACCCACACCCAGCGAATCCGACTACGATCCGAGTGATCCCTTCATGATCACTTTCCTGAACAAACCCCACCACCGACCACCGAACCACACTGACGACCCCGATTTTGTCCCCACACAGCTAGACACCAACTATTGGCACCGAGATAACTCGTTCCATGCAGCCCTTTCAACCCTGATACACTCAAGTGTTTGGCACCCGGGAGAAGAGGGCGACCTTGGGTCTGACTCCCAAACCGAGAACCCCTTTGCGACCCTGTTCGCAACCGAGAACTGAGGTGTCCAGATTATGTTTTAAAAGGACCCGATTGGGAGAAGTGTTGTCCTTTCTGATGGAACCTGCAGAATGTTTATGTTGTTTGTAAGTTTGTTAAATGTTGTATGTCCGACAGGAGAATTTTATTTTCTCACTGCCGCACGCCTATTCGGCCGAAACCTCTGAGGACTTGCCTACAGAGACTCACCATTGCCAGACGCTAGTTCAGCAGAAACCTATGAGAGCTTGTCTGCAGAGACTGGTTAAGGAACCAGACGCCCGCTCATAACTGCCCTTCTGGTTCGAAGGATAGAACCACTACGGCAGCCCCACCATGCTGACTACATTTCTTGCTCGTTCTTGTCGGTTGCTCAGGCAGTGGAGAAACGACTTGGGACCCGCCCTGCCTGGGAATCTCCCCTCTGGTCAACTACGCTCGGGTAGGAGAGACACGGCATTGGTAGCCGTCCTACCCGGGGACTCCATCCAACTCTTACCCGTCGCGGCCCATACGCACCTCATTTTGGCACTTTTTGTTCAAAAAGTTTTGTTTTGTTTTAGGTAACCTTTAGGTTGCCAACCGCATGCTATTTACATCCTGAAACATTTGGATGGTAAATTGCGCAGTCTGCGAGATGGCTCGCACTGGTTCAGTATTGGGAAGTGTGTCTTGTCCTAAAATTCTATTTTCCCTAAAAAATGAGGGAGTCACACATAGTGACCAATTATAAAGGGAGTAATTGGCACTACAGGACAGACACACTATCGTACAAGATATTAAACAAAGATAGTTACAGACACTATGCTTGTTTCCACAGAACTCCAGAAGCTCCAGGACCGGAGAAGAGAAGAAAGAAAAGGAAAGAGAAAAGCCATGAGGACTTCCTTCACATGGATCAGCATCATATTTATGGACATTTGGTTGTGCGTGAATGCGAACCCCATGACTTCAAGCCCCCCAGCCGTTAATGTTTCACTCCCCCGCAGTACCCAGAGCCCAGTCACCAGCCACACCACATCATCTTGGTGTGCCAGGTTTATAACCTGGTACTCTCTGTGCTATGTAATAGAAACATTACTGGCATTGGCGATACTCTGCTGCATAGTGCAGACTATGCGTCTACGGAAATGGAGAAGGAGAGCCTACCGCGCTCGAACCCCGGTATATAGGATCAGATCCCCTATGTTCGGATACGACCAGACCCCCGACCCCCGCAATCTATAATAAAGTGCATTCACTTGCGTTTACTGTAAATAAAGAAATGGGGCCATGAAGGAAGTGTCCCACCCCCAGGTAAGGGAATGGAAAGCAACATAGTTATGTGATCCTTCACGCTTCGCGTTAGGATCACAAGGAGGGAATGTAGCCACTTAAAATGGCTAACTCCCGATTTAAAATAGCGAACGGCAAAGGCTGATGGGAAAGTCAGCCAACAGGACAAAAATGAGCAGCTGCAGGTTGACTGTGTATTTACCTCTGGAAAGGCCAGGCAAGATCGATACCAGCAACCATCAGCATAACAAAACACCAGCCATCTGCATACTAATGAGCAATCCCCGGGAACAGTGAGCAACATTTAGACACATAGAGCAAAACCAGACTTTTCGGCGCCAACACAACACTCCTCCTCCCCTCCCCAACACCACACTCCTCCCCCTCCCCAACGAAACACTCCTGCCACCCTCCCCAACACCACACACCTCCCCATCCCAACACAACGCTCCTCCTCCCTCCCCAATGCAACACTCCTCCTCCCCCTCCCCAACACAACACTCCTCCTCCCCCTCCCCAACACCACACTCCTCCCCCTCCGCAACACCACTCCTCCCCCTCCCCATCGCAACACTCCTCCCCCTCCCCAACACCACACTCCTCCCCCTCCCCAACACAACACTCCTCCCCTCCCCTCGCAACACTCCTCTACCCCTCCCAACGCAACACCCCTCCCCTCCCAACGCAACACTCCTCCTCCCCCACCCACACACCCCTCCCCCTCCCCAATACCACACTCCTCCCCCTCCCCTACACCACACTCCTCCTCGCCCACTCCCCAACACAACACTCCTCTCCCTCCCTAACACAACACTCCTCCTCCCTCCCCAACGCAACGCTCCTCCTCCCCCTCCCCAACACAACGCTCCTCCTCCCCCCCACACAACATTCCTCCTCCCCCTCCCCAACACAACATTCCTCCTCCCCCTCCCAACACAACACTCCTCCCCTCCCCAACACAACACTCCTCCTCCCCCTCCCCAACACCACACACCTCCCCTCCCCAACGAAACACTCCTGCCCCTCCCCATCGCAACACTCCTCCCCCTCTCCCCAACACCACACTCCTCCCCCTCCCCATCGCAACACTCCTCCTCCACTCCCCAACACAACACTCCTCCCCTCCCCTACACAACACGCCTCCTCCCCTCCCCAACGCAACACCCCTCCCCAACACAACACTCCTCCTCCCCCCACCCCAACACCCCTCCCCCTACCCAAAACCACACTCCTCCCCCTACCCACACAACACTCCTCCTCCCCCTCCCCAACACCACACTCCTCCCCCTCCCCAACGAAACACTCCTGCCCCTCCCCATCACAACACTCCTCCCCTCTCCCCAACACCACACTCCTCCCCCTCCCCAACGCAACACTCCTCCTCACCCCCCACCCCAACACCCCTCCCCCTCCCAATACCACACTCCTCCCCCTCCCCAACACTCCTCCTCCCCCACTCCCCAACACAACACTCCTCTTCCCCCACTCCTCAACACAACACTCCTCCCCCCTTCCCCAACACTCCTCCCCCTTCCCCAACACAACACTCCTTCCCCCCTCCCCAAAACACTCCTCCCCCTCCCCAACGCAACACTCCTCCCCCTCCCCAACACAACACTCCTCCCCCTCCCCAACACAACATTCCTGTCCCCCTCCACAACACAACACTCCTCCCCCTCCCCAACACTCCTCCCCCTCCCCAACACAACACTCCTTCAACCTCCCCAACGCAACACTCCTCCCCCTCCCCAACGCAACACTCCTCCCCCTCCCAACGCAACACTCCTCCTCTCCCTCCCAACGCAACACTCCTCCTCCCAACCCAATGCAACACTCCTCCCCATTCCCAATGCAACACTCCTTCTCCCCTCTCCTCACGCAACACTCCTCCCCCTCCCCAATGCAGCACTCCTCCCCCCCATCCTAATGCAACACTCCTCCCACTCCCCAATACAACACTCCTCCCCTCCCCTCGCAACACTCCTCCACCCCTCCCAACGCAACACCCCTCCCCTCCCAACGCAACACTCCTCCTCCCCCACCCACACACCCCTCCCCCTCCCCAATACCACACTCCTCCCCTCCCCTACACCACACTCCTCCTCAACCACTCCCCAACACAACACTCCTCTCCCTCCCTAACACAACACTCCTCCCCTCCCCAACACAACACTCTTTCCCCACTCCCCAACACAACACTCCTCCCCCTCCCCAACACAACACACCTGTCCCCCTCCCCAACACAACACTCCTCCCCCTCCCCAACGCAACACTCCTCCCCCTCCCCAACACAACACTCCTTCCCCCTCCCCAACGCAACACTCCTCCCCCTCCCCAACACAACACTCCTTCCCCCTCCCCAACGCAACACTCCTCCCCCTCCCCAACACAACACTCCTTCCCCCTCCCCAACTCAACACTCCTCCCCCTCCCCAACGCAACACTCATCCTCTCCCTCCCCAATGCAACACACCTCCCTCTCCCCAACGCAACACTCCTCCTCCCCAACCCAATGCAACACTCCTCCCAATTCCCAATGCAACACTCCTCCTCCCCCCTCCCCAATGCAGCACTCCTCCCCCATCCTAATGCAACACTCCTCCCCCTCCCCAACACAACACTCCTCCCCCTCCCCAATGCAACACTCCTCCCCCTCCCCCTCCCCAACGCAACACTCCTCCTCCCCACTCCCTCCCCAGCACAACACTCCTCCTCCCCTCCCCAATGCAACACACCTCCTCCCTCCCCAACGCAACACTCCTCCTCCCTCCCCAACGCAACACTCCTCCTCCCCCTCCCCAACACAACACTCCTCCTCCCTCCCCAACACAACACTCCTCCTCCCTCCCCAACGCAACACTCCTCCTCCCCCTCCCCAACACAACGCTCCTCCTCCACCCCCACACAACATTCCTCCTCCCCCTCCCCAACATAACATTCATCCTCCCCCTCCCCAACACAACACTCCTCCCCCTCTCCCCAACACCACACTCTTCCCCCTCCCCATCGCAACACTCCTCCTCCCCTCCCCAACACAACACTCCTCCCCCTCCCCTACGCAACACGCCTCCTCCCCTCCCCAACGCAACACCCCTCCCCAACGCAACACTCCTCCCCCCCACCCCAACACCCCTCCCCCTCCCCAAAACCACACTCCTCCCCCTACCCAACACAACACTCCTCCTCCCCCTCCCCAACACCACACTCCTCCCCCTCCCCAACGAAACACTCCTGCCACCCTCCCCAACACCACACACCTCCCCATCCCAACACAACACTCCTCCTCCCCCTCCCCAACACCACACTCCTCCCCCTCCCCAACGAAACACTCCTGCCCCTCCCCATCGCAACACTCCTCCCCCTCTCCCCAACACCACACTCCTCCCTCTCCCCAACGCAACACTCCTCCTCCCCCCCACCCCAACACCCCTCCCCCTCCCAATACCACACTCCTCCCCCTCCCCAACACTCCTCCTCCCCCACTCCCCAACAGAACACTCCTCCTCCCCACTCCCCAACACAACACTCCTCCCCCTCTTCCCCAACACAACACTCCTCCCCCACTCCCCAACACAACTCCTCCCCCACTTCCCAACACAACACTCCTTCCCCCTCCCCAACACAACACTCCTTCCCCCCTCCCCAAAACACTCCTCCCCCTCCCCAACGCAACACTCCTCCCCCTCCCCAACACAACACTCCTCCCCCTCCCCAACACAACATTC
Source organism: Scyliorhinus torazame (assembly GCF_047496885.1). Taxonomy (NCBI): domain Eukaryota; kingdom Metazoa; phylum Chordata; class Chondrichthyes; order Carcharhiniformes; family Scyliorhinidae; genus Scyliorhinus; species Scyliorhinus torazame. The sequence goes on from NC_092707.1 coordinate 108,339,013, forward strand.
CTGTCCCCCTCCCCAACACAACACTCCTCCCCCTCCCCAACACTCCTCCCCCTCCCCAACACAACACTCCTTCAACCTCCCCAACGCAACACTCCTCCCCCTCCCAATGCAACTCTCCTCCTCCCCAACCCAATGCAACACTCCTCCCCCATTCCCAATGCAACACTCCTTCTCCCCTCTCCTCATGCAACACTCCTCCCCCCTCCCCAATGCAGCACTCCTCCCCTCCATCCTAATGCAACACTCCTCCCACTCCCCAATACAACACTCCTCCCCCTCCCCAACGCAACACTTCTCCCCTCCCCAACACAACACTCCTCCCCATCCCCAACGCAACACTCCTCCCCCTCCCCAACGCAACACTCCTCCCCCCTTCCCAATGCAACAATCCTCCCCCTCCCCAACACACCATTCCTCCCCCCCTCTGCCCAGAAGATAAATCTTTAATTCCGATTGACTCCAGCACATTCTTGGCAAGTTGGTAACCTCATCAACACTGGATTTTTGGGGCGGCACGGTGGCACACTGCTGCCTCGTGGCGCCAAGGACCCGGGTTCAATCCCGTGTGGGGTTTGCACATTCTCCCCGTGTCTGTGTGGGTCTCACCCCCACAACGCAAAGATGTGCAATGTAGGTGGATTGGCCATGGCTGTATTGCCCCTTAATTGGAAAAAAAAAAGAATTGGGTACACTCATTTTATAAAGAAAATAAACCACTGGATTTTTCTTTCAAGCTTGTTAAGGTTGTGAATTTCTGTGCTGCTTCACACTGTGGTTTGAAGTTGTTACTTGTCAGCAGCTCTCCTCAGAATGAATTGCTCTGTATACAAGCAGATTTTTCAAACTTTTCTGTGGCATTGCTGATGGCTGGGAGTGCTGCAGTACCTTCCACCACAGAGGGGAGCTGCAGGCCCATGTATCTGCATCCTGGTAGCAGCTAATAACACTGGGGGAACAGCGCTGTTTGCTGGAGATCCTTACTTGAATCTGGGAGTTTGAGCCACCCACTGGACAGTAAGTCAATACAGCAGGAGTTGGCTCGCCCACCAGCTGCCGCAGGATCGGGCAGTCATGTCCTTTTGGCCTGGGCCAGCTCGGTCAGTCATGGTGCTTCTGAGCCACTCTGGATGATGACCACTGAAGTTTAGAAGAGTGAGGGGCATGTATACAAGATCCTGGATGGAAGATTACTCTGGAGTGACTCCAGAACTAGGGGGCACGGTTTTAAAATTAAGGATCGTCCTTTTAGGACAGAGATGAGGATTTTGCTTTCCTCAAGAGGGTTGTGTGATTCTGCATCAGAAGGCGGTGGAAGCAGGGTAATTGGATATTTTTAAATGCAGAGATAGACTCTTGCGAAGGAAGTGAATCAAAGGTTATTGGAGGTAGATGGGAATGCGCAATCCAAATCAAACAGGTCAGTCATGATCTTATTGATGGCGGGGCAGGTTCGAGGGGCCGAATAGTCTACTCCACCCAACTGAATCAGTTGTTGGACACCATGATTAACAGTCTTCGAATCAAGCTCCAGCCAAACACAGTGCTTGTTCTCTCTTTGAACTGGTAAGCTCCCCCAGCTAATCTGACAAGGACTGCCTGACCTTACCTGCTGCCCCCACTGACAGATTTAACCCCAATTAGGTTACGGGAATGAATCAGGCTAACAGTCCCTAGAGTACGACGTACCTGGCCGGCTCAGGTATCGTTTAACCATAAGATATAGGAGCAGCATTGGCCATTCGGCCCATCGAGTCTGCTCAGCCATTCTATTGTGGCTGATATGTTCCTCATCCCCATTCTCCTGCCTTCTCTCCATAATCCCTGATTCCCTTATTAATCAGGAGATCCCCTTTTTAATCAAGAACACCAGATTTGTGCTCGAGGTGCTGTTACCTACAGGGCTGCAGACCAAGAGCTGGATGGTGAAATTAGATAGAATCGTTCTTTCTTAGAGCATACAAACCCTGCAAGAGTATGCAATTTAGCCTCTCGAACATGCTCCACCATTCAATGCGATCATACTGATCTGATCACGGTCTCATCTCCACCGTCCTGCCCGTTCTCTGTAACCCTTCAACCTAATGGTGGTTAGCACTGCTGCCTCACAGAGCCAGCGACCCGGATTCAATTCCGGCTTTGGGTCACTGTCTGTGTGGAGTTTGTACGTCCGCCCAGTGTCTGCATGGGTTAATCCAGTTGCTTTGGATTCCTCCCAAGGTCCAAAGATGTGCAGGTTAGGGGGATTGGCCATGATAAATTGCCCCTTAGTGCCTCGGGATGTGCAGGGTAGGTTTTGGGGTTATGGGAATAGTGGGAGTGGGCTTGGATAGAGTGCTCATTGAAAGGGTCGGTGCAGACCCGATGGGATAATGGCCTCCTTCCGCACTGTAAGGATTCTAGGATTGCTAATTATAAATCTGTCTAACTCCTCCTTAAATTTACTCACTGTCCCAGCATCCACTGCACTCAGGTGTAGCAAATTCCACAGATTCACAACCCTTTGGGAGAAGTAGTTTCTCCTCATCTTTGTTTTAAATTTGCTACCTTTTATCCTGAAACTATGACTTCTCGTTCTAGAATGCCCCACAAGAGGAAACATCCGCTCCACGTCTACTTTATCCACACCTTTTATCATCTTACATACCTGAATTTGATCTCCCCTCATTCTTCTAGAGAGTATGGACCTAAACTTCTCAATCTCTCTTCATATGGGCAGCACGGTAGCACAGTAGTTAGCACTGTTGCTTCACAGCTCCAGGGTTCCAGGTTCGATTCCCGGCTTGAGTTACTGTCTGTGTGGAGTTTGCACGTTCTCCCTGTGTCTGCGTGGGTTTCCTCCGGGTACTCCGGTTTCCTCCCATAAGTCCTGAAAGACGTGCTGTTAGGTAATTTGGACATTCTGAATTCTCCCTCTGTAACCCCGAACAGGCGCTGGAATGTGGCGACAAGGCGCTTTTCACAATAGCTTCATTGCAGTGTCAATAAAGATTATATAACAAACCAAGACTCCCCCACATGGTCCAACTTCATCTCAACCTACTTTGACCCCCAATGTGACTCAAGAAAAGTGGCCACTAGTCAGTTGTTGGATAAGTGGGAAATGTAGCGCTGAGCCCTCTGCAGCTGGAAAGGAGACACTGTGAACGCTACATTAGTGCCTTGTGAGAAAGGTAGCTCTCCAGAAAGTGAGAGTTAATTGTGACCATCCTCCTGATCACAGCAGGAACACACACTGCACTCGCCTAATTAGTGGTGCAGGGACAAAGCTTCAGCAGCAGCTTACCACTGAGATCCAATTATGGTGGGTGCCGGATCCTGTCTAGATGAAGATTTTTGATTTAATTCTGGCCTCTAAATAACAGCTTCCAGAAGATATTGTCTTGAGTCTCACAGCTTCATCAGCAACTATACGATGGACATCGGCATTCCGTTTGGCCGATGGTGTTCTTTTTATTATTTCAGGGGTGTGGGCATCGCTGGCTAGGCCAGCACTCTCTGCCCATACGTGTCTCGAGAAGGTGAACTTGTCTTTGCCACCTTGATGTTAGGGTCCAGTGATACATACCAAACATACTCATCATGAACTCTTGAATCGAAGAGCTCAGATGTGGAGCATTAGCTTGAAGGCATGTTAATCATAAAAGTAATACTTGCATTCATATAGCCGCTTTTCATGACCTCAGCATGTCCCAAAACACTTTACAGCCAATGAAGTACGTTTGAAGTGCAGTTGCTGTTGTAATGTAGGAAGTTTAATTCCCGTGCCAAGTATTGTACGCGAGGGCCCGGAAATATCTTGTTCCCATGCTTACTGCAGACAATGTCCCTCAGGGGAAGTTTCATTGTGGAAGAAATTCAGGACCTGGGTTGCAAGTGAAGCAGAACAGATAGGCTGGGTGACCAGTGTCACGAATTCCTTTCTCGGGATGAAGGCATTGAGGTCAAAAATTAGCCAAAAGCTTCCCACACTTTCCTAAAACCACAGTAAGAGAAGTAAAATAATCCTCATGGCTCTGGGGACTTGTGATTCCTCTTGGAAACAACTTTCTGATTGTGTTCAAGGGATCCTTAAACTGCCCCATGGAAATCACACTTTAGAAACAATTGCATTTATATAGCATTGTTCACGACCACAGGACGTCCCAAAGCACTTTGCACCTAACAAAGAACTTTTGAGGTGTAGTCACTGTTGTAATGTAGGAAACGTGGCAGCAAGTTTGCACATAGCAAGATCCCACAACAACAATATGATAATCGATTTTAGAGATGTTGAGGATAAATATTGGCTAGAACCTTGGGCAGAATTCCCTTGCTCTTCTTCAAAATAATATTGAATCATCAGTGTCTATCTGGGAGACTTGATGCATCACCTGAAAGGTGGCATCTCCAACATCGAAGCACTCCCTTAGTATTGCATGGGAATGTCACAAGAATACAAGAATTAGAAGCAGGAGTAGGCTTTGCTGATTGCTCGCAGGCGGTTCTTGTTGGGGTGGAGATTAGCTTCTCCACACTCAGCCTCGGTGCGGCAGGGGGACCTGCTGGAGTTTTTGACCCTGGAAAAGGTGAAATCTGCTCTAAGGGGCGGGCGGGGTGTGTGTGTGTGCGCGCAGGCGCGAGTGATGGATTCTACAATTGTTGGGGTTTGTTTGTCATGTACTTTCGAGATTGGTTACCGTTGACTGTGGAGGGATGGGGGTTGGTGGGGTGTTTCTTTGGTGTGTTGGGGGTTATTGTGAATTGTAAAACTGCAAAGATTTGCTGAATAAAAATACTTTAAAAAAAAGTCTTCCTCGTGTTGCCGCTTGTTCTTTTGCTAATCACCTGCAATTTGTAACCTCTCGTTATCACCCCTTCAGCCACTGGAAACAGTTTCTCTATATTTATTTAATTCAAATCCTTCATGATTTTGAACACCTCTATCAATATGCCTCTTGGCCTTCTCTTTTCTTTTTAAAATAAATGTAGAGTATTCAATTCACTTTTTCCAATTAAGGGGCAATTCAGTGTGGCCAATCCACCTACCCTTTTTTTTAGTTTTAAAGTACCCAATTCATTTTTTCTAATTAAGTGGCAATTTAGTGTGGCCAATCCACCTACCCTGCACATCTTTGGGTTGTGGGGGCAAAACCCACGCAAACACGGGGAGAATGTGCAAACTCCACATGGACAGTGACCCAGAGCCGGGATCGAACCTGAGACCTCGGCGCCGTGAGGCAGCAGTGCTATCCACTGCGCCAACGTGCTGCCCGTCTGCCGTTCTCTTTTCAACAATCCCAGCTTCTCCAGTCTTCCCATGTAACTGCAATGAACTCCCTTTTTGGAAATTGACTTCCCAAGCCTGCACTTGGGAAGATGCCTGGCGAGTTGGTGAGGGTAAAATAGATTTTGAAACAGTGAAAGACAATCTTAAAGATTCTCAAACTTTTTTAAATCAAATCTATTATGACTTCAGGAGAGCGCGCAGAAGTTACTTCAGAATTATTTCCTGCCCCAAAAATTCAGCTCCCAACTGGCAATCATACAAATTTGTCATTGTTACTGGATGGGTTTCTGCAGTTTTACAATCAGCACTGGAGGGGTTTCTGCAGTTTTACAATCAGCACTGGAGGGGTTTCTGCAGTTTTACAATCAGCACTGGAGGGGTTTCTGCAGTTTTACAATCAGCACTGGAGGGGTTTCTGCAGTTTTACAATCAGCACTGGAGGGGTTTCTGCAGTTTTACAATCAGCACTGGAGGGGTTTCTGCAGTTTTACAATCAGCACTGGAGGGGTTTCTGCAGTTTTACAATCAGCACTGGAGGGGTTTTTGCAGTTTTACAATCAGCACTGGAGGGGTTTCTGCAGTTTTACAATCAGCACTGGAGGGGTTTCTGCAGTTTTACAATCAGCACTGGAGGGGTTTCTGCAGTTTTACAATCAGCACTGGAGGGGTTTCTGCAGTTTTACAATCAGCACTGGAGGGGTTTCTGCAGTTTTACAATCAGCACTGGAGGGGTTTCTGCAGTGTTACAATCAGCACTGGAGGGGTTTCTGCAGTTTTACAATCAGCACTGGAGGGGTTTCTGCAGTTTTATAATCAGCACTGGAGGGGTTTCTGCAGTTTTACAATCAGCACTGGAGGGGTTTCTGCAGTTTTACAATCAGCACTGGAGGGGTTTCTGCAGTGTTACAATCAGCACTGGAGGGGTTTCTGCAGTTTTACAATCAGCACTGGAGGGGTTTCTGCAGTTTTATAATCAGCACTGGAGGGGTTTCTGCAGTTTTACAATCAGCACTGGAGGGGTTTCTGCAGTTTTACAATCAGCACTGGAGGGGTTTCTGCAGTTTGACAATCAGCACTGGAGGGGTTTCTGCAGTGTTACAATCAGCACTGGAGGGGTTTCTGCAGTTTTATAATCAGCACTGGAGGGGTTTCTGCAGTTTTACAATCAGCACTGGAGGGGTTTCTGCAGTTTGACAATCAGCACTGGAGGGGTTTCTGCAGTGTTACAATCAGCACTGGAAGGGTTTCTGCAGTTTTACAATCAGCACTGGAGGGGTTTCTGCAGTTTTACAATCAGCACTGGAGGGGTTTCTGCAGTTTTACAATCAGCACTGGAGGGGTTTCTGCAGTTTTACAATCAGCACTGGAGGGGTTTCTGCAGTTTATAATCAGCACTGGAGGGGTTTCTGCAGTTTTACAATCAGCACTGGAGGGGTTTCTGCAGTTTTACAATCAGCACTGGAGGGGTTTCTGCAGTTTGACAATCAGCACTGGAGGGGTTTCTGCAGTTTTACAATCAGCACTGGAGGGGTTTCTGCAGTTTTACAATCAGCACTGGAGGGGTTTCTGCAGTGTTACAATCAGCACTGGAGGGGTTTCTGCAGTTTTACAATCAGCACTGGAGGGGTTTCTGCAGTTTGACAATCAGCACTGGAGGGGTTTCTGCAGTTTTACAATCAGCACTGGAGGGGTTTCTGCAGTTTTACAATCAGCACTGGAGGGGTTTCTGCAGTTTTACAATCAGCACTGGAGGGGTTTCTGCAGTTTTACAATCAGCACTGGAGGGGTTTCTGCAGTTTTACAATCAGCACTGGAGGGGTTTCTGCAGTTTTACAATCAGCACTGGAGGGGTTTCTGCAGTGTTACAATCAGCACTGGAGGGGTTTTTGCAGTTTTACAATCAGCACTGGAGGGGTTTCTGCAGTTTTACAATCAGCACTGGAGGGGTTTCTGCAGTTTTACAATCAGCACTGGAGGGGTTTCTGCAGTTTTACAATCAGCACTGGAGGGGTTTCTGCAGTTTTATAATCAGCACTGGAGGGGTTTCTGCAGTTTTACAATCAGCACTGGAGGGGTTTGTGCAGTTTTACAATCAGCACTGGAGGGGTTTCTGCAGTTTTACAATCAGCACTGGAGGGGTTTCTGCAGTTTTACAATCAGCACTGGATGGGTTTCTGCAGTTTTACAATCAGCGCTGGAGGGGTTTCTGCAGTTTTACAATCAGCACTGGAGGAGTTTCTGCAGTTTTACAATCAGCACTGGAGGGGTTTCTGCAGTTTTACAATCAGCACTGGAGGGGTTTCTGCAGTTTTACAATCAGCACTGGAGGGGTTTCTGCAGTTTTACAATCAGCACTGGAGGGGTTTCTGCAGTTTTATAATCAGCACTGGAGGGGTTTCTGCAGTTTTACAATCAGCACTGGAGGGGTTTCTGCAGTTTTACAATCAGCACTGGAGGGGTTTCTGCAGTTTTATAATCAGCACTGGAGGGGTTTCTGCAGTTTTACAATCAGCACTGGAGGGGTTTCTGCAGTTTTACAATCAGCACTGGAGGGGTTTCTGCAGTTTTATAATCAGCACTGGAGGGGTTTGTGCAGTCTTACAATCAGCACTGGAGGGGTTTCTGCAGTTTTACAATCAGCACTGGAGGAGTTTCTGCAGTTTTATAATCAGCACTGGAGGGGTTTCTGCAGTTTTACAATCAGCACTGGAGGGGTTTCTGCAGTTTTATAATCAGCACTGGAGGGGTTTCTGCAGTTTTACAATCAGCACTGGAGGGGTTTCTGCAGTTTTACAATCAGCACTGGAGGAGTTTCTGCAGTTTTATAATCAGCACTGGAGGGGTTTCTGCAGTTTTACAATCAGCACTGGAGGGGTTTCTGCAGTTTTATAATCAGCACTGGAGGGGTTTCTGCAGTTTTACAATCAGCACTGGAGGGGTTTCTGCAGTTTAATAATCAGCACTGGAGGGGTTTCTGCAGTTTTACAATCAGCACTGGAGGGGTTTCTGCAGTTTTATAATCAGCACTGGAGGGGTTTCTGCAGTTTTACAATCAGCACTGGAGGGGTTTCTGCAGTTTTATAATCAGCACTGGAGGGGTTTCTGCAGTTTTACAATCAGCACTGGAGGGGTTTCTGCAGTTTTACAATCAGCACTGGAGGGGTTTCTGCAGTTTTATAATCAGCACTGGAGGGGTTTCTGCAGTTTTACAATCAGCACTGGAGGGGTTTCTGCAGTTTTACAATCAGCACTGGAGGGGTTTCTGCAGTTTTATAATCAGCACTGGAGGGGTTTCTGCAGTTTTATAATCAGCACTGGAGGGGTTTGTGCAGTCTTACAATCAGCACTGGAGGGGTTTCTGCAGTTTTACAATCAGCACTGGAGGAGTTTCTGCAGTTTTATAATCAGCACTGGAGGGGTTTCTGCAGTTTTACAATCAGCACTGGAGGGGTTTCTGCAGTTTTATAATCAGCACTGGAGGGGTTTCTGCAGTTTTACAATCAGCACTGGAGGGGTTTCTGCAGTTTTACAATCAGCACTGGAGGAGTTTCTGCAGTTTTATAATCAGCACTGGAGGGGTTTCTGCAGTTTTACAATCAGCACTGGAGGGGTTTCTGCAGTTTTATAATCAGCACTGGAGGGGTTTCTGCAGTTTTACAATCAGCACTGGAGGGGTTTCTGCAGTTTAATAATCAGCACTGGAGGGGTTTCTGCAGTTTTACAATCAGCACTGGAGGGGTTTCTGCAGTTTTATAATCAGCACTGGAGGGGTTTCTGCAGTTTTACAATCAGCACTGGAGGGGTTTCTGCAGTTTTATAATCAGCACTGGAGGGGTTTCTGCAGTTTTATAATCAGCACTGGAGTGGTTTCTGCAGTTTTACAATCAGCACTGGAGGGGTTTCTGCAGTTTTACAATCAGCACTGGAGGGGTTTCTGCAGTTTTATAATCAGCACTGGAGGGGTTTCTGCAGTTTTACAATCAGCACTGGAGGGGTTTCTGCAGTTTTACAATCAGCACTGGAGGGGTTTCTGCAGTTTTACAATCAGCACTGGTGGGGTTTCTGCAGTTTTATAATCAGCACTGGAGGGGTTTGTGCAGTTTTACAATCAACACTGGAGGGGTTTCTGCAGTTTTACAATCAGCAATGGAGGGGTTTCTGCAGTTTTATAATCAGCACTGGAGGGGTTTCTGCAGTTTTACAATCAGCACTGGAGGAGTTTCTGCAGTTTTATAATCAGCACTGGAGGGGTTTCTGCAGTTTTATAATCAGCACTGGAGGGGTTTCTGCAGTTTTATAATCAGCACTGGAGGAGTTTCTGCAGTTTTATAATCAGCACTGGAGGGGTTTCTGCAGTTTTATAATCAGCACTGGAGGGGTTTCTGCAGTTTTACAATCAGCACTGGAGGAGTTTCTGCAGTTTTATAATCAGCACTGGAGGGGTTTCTGCAGTTTTATAATCAGCACTGGAGGGGTTTCTGCAGTTTTACAATCAGCACTGGAGGAGTTTCTGCAGTTTTATAATCAGCACTGGAGGGGTTTCTGCAGTTTTATAATCAGCACTGGAGGGGTTTCTGCAGTTTTACAATCAGCACTGGAGGAGTTTCTGCAGTTTTATAATCAGCACTGGAGGGGTTTCTGCAGTTTTACAATCAGCACTGGAGGGGTTTCTGCAGTTTTACAATCAGCACTGGAGGGGTTTCTGCAGTTTTATAATCAGCACTGGAGGGGTTTCTGCAGTTTTACAATCAGCACTGGAGGGGTTTCTGCAGTTTTATAATCAGCACTGGAGGGGTTTCTGCAGTTTTACAATCAGCACTGGAGGGGTTTCTGCAGTTTTACAATCAGCACTGGAGGAGTTTCTGCAGTTTTACAATCAGCACTGGAGGAGTTTCTGCAGTTTTACAATCAGCACTGGAGGGGTTTCTGCAGTTTTACAATCAGCATTGGAGGGGTTTCTGCAGTTTTACAATCAGCACTGGAGGGGTTTCTGCAGTTTTACAATCAGCACTGGAGGGGTTTCTCCAGTTTTATCTTAAATATTTCAAGTATTCAGTTTTTAGCCATATTTACAATCATTTGAAAATTTTCAACAGTCGAAGAGGCCATTCATCTCAGAGACAGAAGTGGGGTGTCTCTGACGGCCTGGTTAATTTACACGATCTAAATCTAGACAATCTGCCTCTCTATTTAATAACAGAAGCACACTGGTTTCGATTTATCTGGAAATAAATCCCAATTGTAGCTTCTTCAAAAGTGACTTCATTACTTCCCACTTTTATTCTTGGTCTCAGAGTTTATTAGAATTGGCTCTCTCTGAGGCACTAACTGACAAGAGCTGAAGCGCCAAGTTTATTTGCAAATGATGCCAATCCAGGTAATAACTACAGCAAACACACGAAGCATGAAGAAGTTTATTGTTCAGGACCCCTGTGAGCCAGTTGAAATGTGTATTTGATTAATCAGATGATGTTTCAATAAGATGGATTTTTAAGAAGCTTTTGGAATTGATCCAAAACAGTATTTAACTGCTCCTGTTTAAATTTGTGCATGATCTTGCCTCTCACTAACTCCTTCACCTCCTCCAGCCCGACGCTTTGTTTCACGGAACTCTGTGCCCCACTCAATCTGGCCCTTTGTGCACCTAGGACTCTCTTCACCCCATCCATTGGCAGCTGTGGATTTATCCACCGGAGGCCCCAATACTGCCTGGAATTCCTTCATAAAACCACTCTGCTTTCCTTTAAAACTTTCCTTGAAGCCTTGAAAAAGGAAGGATGTTTTGGCCCTGGAGGGGGGTGCAACGTAGGTTTACAAAAATTATACCTGGTTTACAGGGCTTGAGTTACGAAAAGAGAATACTCAAAATAGATCTGTTTTCGCTAGAACTTAGAAGGTTAAGGGGGGTGATCTGATTGAAGTATTCAAAATGTTAACAGGGAAAGACAGGGCAGATAAAGATAAAGTATTTCCACTGGTTGGAGATGCTAAAACTAGGGAGCATTGTTTTCAAAATTAGGGCCAAACTGTTCAGGAGAAATGTTAGGAAGAACTTCTTCCCGCAAAGGGTGGTCGAAGGTTGGAACTCTTACTCTGAAACAGCATTTGAAGCTAGAACAGCTGTTAATTTTAAATCTGAGATAGATTATTGTTGTGCAAAAATATATATATATTTTTAAAATCTTTTTATTGGCATTTCCAACATTATGTACATTGCCGTTTGATATCCTTTATTATACAATACAAAAACAGCTTTTTCTTGCGTTTTTCTATTTACAAACTGTTGCCGTCTGATTTGGCATACCATCCCTGTTGGCCTCGAACAGGTTTTGAAACAGGCCGACAAATTGCCCCCATGCAATAAGGAAGCCTTCATCCGACCCTCGGATGGCGTATTTGATCTTCTCCAGGTGGAGAAATTCCAGTAGGTCAGCGAGCCAGTCTGCAGCCGTGGGTGGTGCTGCTGATCGCCAGCTGAGCAGGATTCTCCGGCGCGCGATTAGGGAAGTGAAAGCTAGGGCATCGGCCCTCTTCCCCATGTGGAGCTCTGGCTGCTCTGATACTCCGAAGTTGCCACATTTGGACATGGATTCACCCTCACCCCACAACCTTGGACATTGCCTCGGAGAAAGCTGTCCACAACCCAGCAAGTTTGGGTCAAGCCCACAGCATGTGGGTTTGGTTGGCCGGGCCCGTCTGGCACCGTTCACATTTGTCCTCCACCTCCGGGAAGAACCTGTTCATTTGGGTTCTGGCCAGGTGTGCTCTGTGCCCCACCTGGAGCTGCATGAGGCTGAACCTTGCGCAGGAGGAGTTGGCCCTGCTCAGTGCTTCGTTCCAGTGTCCCCACCCCACTTCTGTCCCCAGTTTATCCTCCCATTTCCGTCTAGTCTTGTCCAGTGGTGTTCGGGCTCTGTCCAGTAGCTGTCCATATATTTTCCCACAGAGTCCCCCTTCCCTACTGTCTGTGTTCATCAGGTCCTCCAATTAGGTTGTTTTTCAGGGCCCAGGGGTATCCTACTGTCTCTTTGTGGAGGAAGTGTTTTATTTGTAGGTGCCTCATCTCCTGTCTTGTTGGTAGTTCCCACTCCTCCGTCAGTTCAGTCAGTGTCGCTAGTCTGTTTCCTATGTAGAAGTCCCTAATTGTCAGCGTTCCCCCGTTCTGTCTCCACTCAAAGGTTGCATCTAGCATGGCTGGCGGGAATTTGTGGTTACCACAGATGGGGGCCATGGGGGACATCTTGATCAGCCCAAAGTGCTGTCTTAGTTGGCCCCACATTTTCACTGTGGCTGCCACAACTGGGCTAGATGTGTATTTTGTCGAGGGGGCTGGGGGTGCTGCCGTGGCTATGGCCTGGAGGGTCATTCCCTTGCAGGAGGCCTCCTCCATCTGCACCCACTCCGAGTTGGGTTCATTCACTCATTCCCTCACTCTTTCCAATGTTGCTGGCTGCCAGTGGTAATATTGTAGGTTTGGCAGTGCCAGGCCGCCCTTAATTTTCCTCCTTTGCAGTGTTGGTTTGGGGACTCTTGGATTCTTACTGCACCCCCCCCCCCCCCCACACACACACACACAAATGCCATAATTAAGCTGTCTACATTTTGGAAGAAGGCCTTGGGGGTGAAGATCGGTATGGATCTGAACAGGAAGAGGAACCTCGGCAGCACGTTCATTTTGATCGTCTACACTCTCCCCGCCAGGGAGTGTGGGGGTGCGCCCCACCTCTGTAGGTCCTTTTTGACTTCCTCCACCAGGCTGGTCAGGCTCCACTTGTGGATCTGTGTCCAGTCTCTGGCTATTCAGATCCCAGGTATCGGAGTCCGTTTTGGGCTATTTTGAATGGGAGCCCATCCAGATCAGTCCCTCCCCCATTTGGGTTCACTGGGAATGCCTCACTTTTGCCCAGGTTAGGTTTGTAACCTGAGAAGGTTCCGAACTCTTTCAGGATCTGCATGATTGCTTTCAGTCCTTCCTGTAGCTTTGAGACGTACAGGAGCATGTCATCTGCATAGAGTGAAACTCTGTGCTTTCGATATCCTCTTTGGATGTCATTCCAGTTTGTTGCATCCCGCAGGGCTATTGCCAAGGGTTCGATTGATAGTGCAAACAGGAGCAGGGACAACGGGCATCCCTGCCGTGTGCCTCTTTGCAGCTGGAAGTATTCAGAGTTGATGGTATTATTGAGCAAAAATATTAAAGGATATAAACCAAAGGTAGGTATATGGAGTTAGGTCACAGATCAGCCATGATCTCATTGAATGGCGGGACAGATTCGAGGAGTTCCTGTTCCTATATTCCTAAGATAAAAGCAAATTACTGCGGATGCTGGAATCTGAAACCAAAAGAGAAAATGCTGGAAAAACTCAGCAGGTCTGGCAGCATCTGTGGGGAGAGAAAAGAGCCAACGTTTCGATGACCAGATGACCCTTTGTCAAAGCTAAAAGGCAGAGAAAATGGGAGATATTTATACTGTGGGGTGAGGGAATGAGTGATGAGTCATAGCCACAGAAACCAAGGGAATAAAGTGCTAATAGCCACAGAAACCAAGGGCAAAGGGTGCTAATGGCAGTCCCCAGAGAGAATAAAAGGTGTGAAAGGCCACACAGAAGAGAAACTAAAATCAGAGGGTAAACTGTGACAGATGTAGAAGAAAGGAGAAGCAAAGGGGGGAAAGATAGGGGGAGAAATAAAAGGTTAAACGACTGTTAAAATGAAATGGAATGAAAACAAAGGGGTCGAGGTAGGGTAGAGCTAATCATCTGAAGTTGATGTTGAGACCAGAAGGCTGTTATGTGCCTAACCAGAAGTTGAGATGCTATTCGTAAGATTTTGGTCATCACTCCTAATATCTTCTTGGGCTTGGCTTCTATTTTTGATTTAATAAGTTCTTGTGTCATTTAAAAAATATATATTTTAGGTGACATTTTAATGCAAGTTGTTTATCGGGCTCAAGTTGTTCAGCTATGTCAGGGATCTTTAATCATCATTTCCTCAAAGCACCACATGTAAATGGGGATTCAGAAAGATTAAATAAGATGATTAGCAACCAAGGGCAGAATGAAAAATGTCATCCTCATTCAAAATAATCCTCAAGATTCAGCCCAACACCCATTACTTTTTTAAAATTACTTTATCAGAGTTACAAAGCCAGAGCTCAGAGTGTGGACAGGGGCAAAACCCTAATCCTGCTCCTTGTCTGCTCCAAAAACCAATTCAAATTGAATCCAATTCCTGGTCCCCACAAGAGAGACATACCAGATCCAAGCATTACACCTGACCTCACGCGCATCGCCAAAAGGCCAAGAAGCGATCAGCACCCACTATCCACACGCCGTTCAATTTATGCATCCCAACAAGTCCTTTGGGAAATTTGTTTGTGACACTGCACCAGTAAACCTCTAACAAAATCCGACTGGTAATGTGTACCAAAGCTCCATCCACTTACCGATCGACAGTCAAAGGTTAAGTTAGAAGCTGCTACTCACCGTCCCTACTCGGTTGATGGCACAGGTGAAACAGTGGTTGGCAATGGCTGCATTCCTGGCTTCAATAGGCCACATGGGTTCACTAAAACAGATACAATAACAAACTTAAAGAAGCACGTCCTTCCTGGGGATGGGTTGCACTGTCAGGAAATTGGGGGAACTGCCTGTTAATTGTGCCCCATTATATTTATCACTTACAACAACCTCCAAAAGAAACCTCTGGACATAATGCAACTGGGATGTAAATCACAGATCAAGCGGAAAGCAAAAGCTCCCCTTAATGCTTAACAATATATTTGTGAAGAAAATGAAGTATATTTCTCTAAGATTTAGCACAGTATTACCGTGTTAATTTTGTCATGGTACACAGGGAGCTAAAAAGCAGATTCACTCACACGGGAAAGCTGCAGCCCATTTCAATACATTAATTGGCTGATCTTATGAAAATAAATGTATAGGAGAGTGGATGCATACTTTGAGAGCTATTTATTTATCAATACAAGTCAAGGGGCAGCATGGTGGTGCACTGGTTAGCACTGCTGCCTCACGGCGCTGAGGACCCGAGTTCGATCCCGGCTCTGGGTCACTGTCCATGTGGAGTTGGCACACTCTCCCCAAGTCTGTGTGGGTCTTACCCGCACAACCCAAAAAGAGGTGCAGGGTATGTGGATTGGCCACACTAAGTTGCCCCTAATTGGAAAAAAAAGAATTGGGTGCTCTTAAATTTTTTTAAAAAATGCAAGTTGTCCCCAACTAAGTCCTGGGCCTGAGATTATTGGCCTCTGACAAACATGGCCATCGTCCTCCCAATCAGTTATCACTCCAGTCACTGGAGAGTTTTCCATTTGAACCCCATTGATCTCAGTTTTTTCAGAGCTCTTTGATGACAAGTCAAATTTTCCTTGAGGTGAAGGGCAGTCACTCCCACCTTCATCTTGGCCAGTCAGCTCCATACGTTCTATGTTCTATAGTGTAGGTTAGATGGCTTTTGTTTCGGTGCAACATCGTGGGCCGAAGGGCCTGTACTGCGCTGTATCGTTCTATGTTCTATGTCTGGTGAGAGGCTCTGGAAAGTTTTGGGGCAAAGCGATTCTGGCCAAACTGAAATGGAGTAGGTCATGAGTGAGAAGGTGTCACTTGATAACAATATTGATAATTCCTTGCATCACTTCACTGAGTATTGGGAAAGGCTGATAGGACAATAATGTCCAAAGATGTGCAGATTAGGTGGATTGGTCATGCTAATGTTGCCCCTTAGTGTCCGAAGTTGTGCAGGTTAGGTGGAGTTACAGGGATAGGGCAGGGGAATGAGCCTAGGTAGGGTGCTCTTTCAGCGGGTTTCTGCAGAATGGGCCGAATGGCCTTCTTCTGCACTGTAGGGATTCTATTCTATGATTTTATGACACACCCAGGCAATCGTCCAAATTATTAGCTAGCTGCCAACATCATAACTGCATTGTAACCAACAGTCCCTCTTATTCTACTGAGGTACATTGGGCGATGTATGGCCCCATTAAGTTCTTTTTTTGTGCGGTAATTTGAAGTGCCTGGATTGTACGTGGTCTGCGTCAGGGGTTTCCGGTTGCTGTGCAGCCACACAGTTCAGATGGAACACTGACTGTAACCCAAGGTACAGTTAAAATCTTCTCCAGGTTTTTCTCAACAACAGTGTCATGCAAATGGTTTGTTTATGGGAAGCAGCTACAACCTAATCTAACAACATTACTGAACACCAGGATAGTAAATCCTGCTGTTGAATTGTGCCTTTCCTGACCTTTTTCAATCAGTGCTTATAGAATCCTCCTTCAATCAGAGAGTCAGAATGACAAAAAGAGAAAATATCAGTGAACAAAAAGCCAATATAATATAAAGGTTATGGGGTTTACTTAAACACAATACAGTTCTTTAGTGACTGACCCACGCAACTGTAATGCATTTTGCTCAGATTAATAGAAAGCTACTTGCCTAATCAAAATGTATCACTACTGAATGGAACCTCACTTTCTCTAGCCTCTTCTCTTAACAAAGCCCTCTCATTTATTGCAGGATATTAGTAAATTTTGTCTGCGTCTCTCCCTTTATTTTGGCAGCTTTCCAAAAGCAAGGCTCCCAAAGCAGAATCTAATATTCTAAACTAAGCAATGTCCTCTCTGTTCTCAGCCTCCTACACTGTACCAATGAAGTCCAATACAAGTTCAAGGAACTGTAGACTTTCTTTTAATTACAGTAAGAAGTCTTACAACACCAGGTTAAAGTCCAACAGGTTTGTTTCAAACACTAGCTTTCGGAGCGCAGCTCCTTCCTCCAGTGAATGAAGAGGTATGTTCCAGAAACATATATATAGACAAAGTCAAAGATGCAAGACAATGCTTTGAATGCAAGTATTTGCAGGTAATTAAGGCTTTACAGATCCAGAGATAGGAGTAACCCCAGGTTAAAGAGGTGTGAATTGTCTCAAGCCAGGACAGTTGGTAGGATTTCGCAAGCCCAGGCCAGATGGTGGGGGTTGAATGTAATGCAACATGAATCCCAGGTCCCGGTTGAGGCTGTAGTCATGTGTGCGGAGCTTGGCTGTAGGTTTCTGCTCGGCGGTTTTGCATTGTCACGCGTCCTGAAGGCTGCCTTGGAGAATGCTTACCCGGAGATCAGAGGCTGAATGTCCTTGACTGCTGAAGTGTTCCCCGACTGGAAGGGAACATTCCTGCCTGGTGATTGTCGCGCGATGTCCGTTCATTCGTTGTCGCAGCGTCTGCATGGTCTTGCCAATGTACCACGCTTCGGGATATCCTTTCCTGCAGCGTATGAGGTAGACAACGTTGGCCGAGTCGCACAAGTATGTACCGCGTACCTGGTGGGTAGTGTTCTCATGTGTAATGGTGGTATCCATGTCGATGATCTGGCACGTCTTGCAGAGATTGCCATGGCAGGGTTGTGTGGTGTCGTGGTTGTTGTTCTGAAGGCTGGGTAGTTTGCCGCAAACAATGGTTTGTTTGAGGTTGCGCGGTTGTTTGAAGGCAAGTAGTGGGGGTGTGGGGATGACCTTGGCAAGATGTTCATGTTAATCGGTGACGTGTTGAGGGCTGTGAAGAAGCTGTCGTAGTTTCTCCGCTCCGGGGGAGTACTGGGCGACAAAGGGTACTCTGTCGGTTGTGTCCCGTGTTTGTCTTCTGAGGAGGTTGGTGCGGTTTTTTGCTGTAGCGCATTGGAACTGTCGATCGATGAGTTGAGCGCCATATCCTGTTCGTACAAGGGCATCTTTCAGCGTCTGTAGATGTCGTCTGAGCAGATCCTGTGTATATGGAGGGCTTGTCCATAGGGGATAGCTTCCTAATGTGTTTAGGGAGGAGGCTGGAGAAGTGGAGCATCGTGAGGTTAGTTGTGGGCTTGCGGGGTAAAGCGAAGTGCTGAAGTGGCCGTCCTTGATGGAGATGAGTGTGTCCAAGAATGCAACTGATTTTGGAGAGTAGTCCATGGTGAGTCTGATGGTGGGATGGAACTTATTGATGTCATTGTGGCGTCGTTTCAGTGATTTTTCACCATGGGTCCAAAGGAAAAAAATGTCATCGATGTATCTGGTGTATAATGTCGGTTGAAGGTCCTGTGCGGTGAGGGGTCTTGTTCAAACTTGTGCATGAAGGTGTTGGCGTATTAAGGTGCAAATTTGGTCCCCATGGCTGTTCCGTGTGTCTGGATGAAGAACTTGTTGTCAAGTTGAAGATGTTGTGATCCAGAATGAAGCGGATGAGTTGCAGAATTGCATCTGGAGATTGGCACTTGTCGGTGTTGAGTACTGAGGCTGTTGCAGCAATGCCGTTGTAATGGGGGATGCTGGTGTAGAGTGCCGAGACGCCCATTGTGACCAGGAATGTTCTGGTTCAACTGGTCCATGGGTGCTGCGTTTCTGTAGGAAGTCTGGAGCGGAGAAATTATAACATCTTCTTCGCAGCCTTCAACACGTCATCGATGAAGATGAACATCTTGCCAAGGTCATCCCCACACCCCCACTACTTGCCTTCAAACAACTACACAACCTCAAACAAACCATTGTTTGCAACAAACTACCCAGCGTTCAGAACAGCGACCACAACACCACACAACCCTGCCATGGCAATCTTTGCAAGACGTGCCAGATCATCGACATGGGTACCACCATTACACATGAGAACACCACCCACCAGGTACGCGGTACATACTCGTCCGACTCGGCCAACGTTGTCTACCTCATACGCTGCAGGAAAGGATGTCCCGAAGAATGGTACATTGGCGAGACCATGCAGACGCTGCGACAATGGATGAACGGACATCGTGCGACAATCGCCAGGCAGGAATATTCCCTTCCAGTCGGGGAACACTTCAGCAGTCAAGGGCATTCAGCCTCTGATCTCCGGGTAAGCGTTCTCCAAGGCGGCCTTCAGGACGCGCGACAACGCAAAATCGCCGAGCAGAAACTTATAGCCAAGTTCCGCACACATGAGTACAGCCTCAACCGGGATCTTGGATTCATGTCACATTACATTCATCCCCCACCATCTGGCCTGGGCTTGCTAAATCCTACCAACTGTCCTGGCTTGAGACAATTCACACCTCTTTAACCTGGGATTACCCCTCTCTCTGGATCTGTAAAGACATAATTACCTGCAAATACTCACATTCAAAGCATTGTCTTGCATCTTTGACTTTGTCTGTATATATGTTTCTGAAACATACCTCTTCATTCACCTGAGGAAGGAGCAGTGCTCCGAAAGCTAGTGATTTGAAAAAACCTGTTGAACTTTAACCCGGTGATGTAAGACTTCTTACTGTGCTCACCCCAGTCCAACGCCAGCATCTCCACATCATCCTCTTTTAATTAGGCACTTTTGCAACCTTCCAGACTCAACACTGAGTTCAGCAATTTCAAATCCAAGCCTTCATCCCTTTTTCTTCAGGCAGCATTTAGTGCCAATTCTCCTTTACCCATTTATACCTCTGAACCCATCTTTAACTCTTTACTGGTCCCATTTCCATCTCTTCTTACCTGTACCATCGTCTCTTTTCCTATTTAATATTGTTACAATCCCAGCTGATGTTTCTACTGGACAATTCAGATTCCAGATGAGAACCTGGCTCGATCCGAATTTTCATTTTGAAACCGTGGTGGCAGGTTACTGAGCAAATTCACAGGAACCTGATGAACATTGTTTGATAAATATTTTTATTGAATATTTTTAAATTTATATACAAATACATAAACAAGAACAACCTCCAAAACCCTATCCCCCCCAACAGCTGACCATGACCAGCTCCTTAAAATAAATAATAAACGGTTGCCATCTTAGAAAGAGGCTCCCAAACGACCCCCTCTGTGTGTATTTAACTCCGAATACAAAAATTTCAGGAGGTCCCCTAGCTTCACGCAGGCACTGAGTGGATAAGCTGGCCTCCACTACAGCAGAACCCCCCTGCGTGAAATCAGAGAGGCGAAGGCTAAAACATCTGCCCCTGCTCCCGCCTGCGACTCCGGCAGGTCTGACATCCCAAATATGCCGCCTGGGGGACCTGGCTCCAGCTCCCTGCCTAAGGTTGCCGACGTGGTGCTGAAGAAAGAGCCCCAAACATTTGCTAGCTTAGGACATGGTCAGAACATACGTACATGATTCGTTGGACCCCTCCCACACCACTCACACTTACCATCTACCCCCTCAAACACTCGACTCATCCTGGCCGGCATTGCACAGACCCAGAGGGAGGTGGTCCACTCCCTCAGTTCCATGGTCGCAAGTATGCAGACCCTGGTTGAGACCAAAGAGGGCCGCTTGGCCAGGCAGTGCCAGGTAGTGGAGAGCCTCAGGGGATAGCTCTGCCCGCACCCCCGTCCCATGGAGTAGGCCAGAGGCCATCGGGCACCCTGAGGGAGGAGGAGGCAATGAAGGTGTGGTCGGTGACTCCAGCAGGGAGGTGCTGGAACACCGCAACTCTTCAGACTTCATCCCCCCTCCCACTCTCTCCACCTCCTGGTGCATCTGGTGGGCAGCAGGCAGAACAGGGTGGCACCATGTCACCTGGGACACCCGAGCAGCAGGCATTAGGCCCGGTCCCCAATTCATTACACACTTGGTCACCTCCTCACAAAATTTAAAGAATGTGAATCACCACCACCTTTTGAAGGGCAATTGAGGCTGAGCAATAAATGCTGGGTTTGTGTGCATGAATGAAAAAATTGGGAAGACAACAATGTCATCAATCGTCACCACAAACATCCTTTCCAAAAATACCAACTCGTTCCCTCTTCTCAGCAATCATCTGAAGCTGAACCAGCCTGTTCACGTCACTGCTAAAGGCACAAAATGGAGAATCTGACCACACCTTCACGCCATTCCGACTGCATCATCACCATTCTGACCACACATTCACGCCATTCCGACCGCATCATCACTATTCTGACCACACCTTCACGCCATTCCGACCGCATCATCACCATTCTGACCACAGCTTCACGCCATTCCGACCGCATCATCACCATTCTGACCACAGCTTCACGCCATTCCGACCGCATCATCACCATTCTGACCGCACCTTCACGCCATTCCGACTGCATCATCACCATTCTGACCACACATTCACGCCATTCCGACCGCATCATCACTATTCTGACCACACCTTCACGCCATTCCGACCGCATCATCACCATTCTGACCACGCCTTCACGCCATTCCGACCGCATCATCACCATTCTGACCACGCCTTCACACCATTCCGACTGCATCATCACCATTCTGACCACAGCTTCACGCCATTCCGACCGCATCATCACCATTCAGACCGCACCTTCACGCCATTCTGATTGCATCATCGCCATTCTGACCACACCTTCACGCCATTCCGACTGCATCATCACCATTCTGACCACACCTTCACGCCATTCCGACTGCATCATCACCATTCTGACCACAGCTTCACGCCATTCCGACCGCATCATCACCATTCAGACCGCACCTTCACGCCATTCTGATTGCATCATCGCCATTCTGACCACACCTTCACGCCATTCCGACTGCATCATCACCATTCTGACCACACTTTCACGCCATTCTGATTGCATCATCGCCATTCTGACCACACCTTCACGCCATTCCGACTGCATCATCACCATTCTGACCACACCTTCACACCATTCCGACCGCATCATCACCATTCTGACCACTGCTTCACGCCATTCCGACCGCATCATCACCATTCTGACCACGCCTTCACACCATTCCGACCGCATCATCACCATTCTGACCACTGCTTCACGCCATTCCGACTGCATCATCACCATTCCGACCACGCCTTCACGCCATTCCGACCGCATCATCACCATTCTGACCACGCCTTCACGCCATTCCGACCGCATCATCGCCATTCTGACCACACCTTCACACCATTCCGACTGCATCATCATCATTCTGACCGCACCTTCACACCATTCCGACTGCATCATCACCATTCTGACCACACCTTCACACCATTCCGACCGCATCATCACCATTCTGACCACTCCTTCACGCCATTCCGATCACATCGCCATTCTGACCACACCTTCACGCCATTCCGA
The DNA here is from genome assembly GCF_047496885.1 of Scyliorhinus torazame. Lineage (NCBI taxonomy): Eukaryota > Metazoa > Chordata > Chondrichthyes > Carcharhiniformes > Scyliorhinidae > Scyliorhinus > Scyliorhinus torazame. The sequence continues at coordinate 108,361,341 of NC_092707.1, forward strand.
CCGCATCATCAACATTCAGACCACACCTTCACGCCATTCCGACTGCATCATCACCATTCTGACCACGCCTTCACGCCATTCCGACCGCATCATCACCATTCAGACCACACCTTCACGCCATTCCGACTGCATCATCACCATTCTGACCACGCCTTCACGCCAGTCCGACCGCATCATCACCATTCTGACCACATCTTCACGCCATTCCGACTGCATCATCACCATTCTGACCGCACCTTCACGCCATTCCGACCGCATCATCACCATTCTGACCGCACCTTCACGCCATTCTGATTGCATCATCACCATTCTGACCACACCTTCACGCCATTCCGACCGCATCATCACCATTCAGACCACGCCTTCACGCCATTCTGACCGCATCATCACCATTCAGACCACTCCTTCACGCCATTCCGACTGCATCATCACCATTCTGACCATGCCTTCACGCCATTCCGACCGCATCATCACCATTCTGACCACATCTTCACGCCATTCCGACTGCATCATCACCATTCTGACCACGCCTTCACGCCATTCTGATCGCATCATCACCATTCTGACCACACCTTCACGCCATTCCGACCGCATCATCACCATTCTGACCGCACCTTCACGCCATTCTGATTGCATCATCACCATTCTGACCACACCTTCACGCCATTCCGACCGCATCATCACCATTCAGACCACGCCTTCACGCCATTCTGACCGCATCATCACCATTCTTTCCACATCTTCACGCCATTCCGACTGCATCATCACCATTCTGACCACACCTTCACGCCATTCCGACTGCATCATCATCATTCTGACCACACCTTCACGCCATTCTGATTGCATCATCATCATTCTGACCACACCTTCACGCCATTCCGACTGCATCATCATCATTCTGACCACACCTTCACGCCATTCTGATTGCATCATCACCATTCTGACCATGCCTTCACGCCATTCCAATCACATCATCGCCATTCTGACCGCACCTTCATGCCATTCCGACTGCATCATCACCATTCTGACCACACCTTCACGCCATTCCGACTGCATTATCACCATTCTGACCACACCTTCACGCCATTCTGATTGCATCATCACCATTCTGACCACGCCTTCACGCCATTCCGACTGCATCATCGTCATTCTGACCACACCTTCACGCCATTCCGACTGCATCATCATCATTCTGACCACACCTTCATGCCATTCCGATCGCATCATCACCATTCTGACCACGCCTTCATGCCATTCCGATCACATCATCACCATTCTGACCGCACCTTCACGCCATTCCGACCGCATCATCACCATTCTGACCGCACCTTCACGCCATTCCGACTGCATCATCACCATTCTGACCACACCTTCACGCCATTCCGATTGCATCATCACCATTCTGACCACACCTTCATGCCATTCCGACCGCATCATCACCATTCTGACCACACCTTCACGCCATTCCGACCGCATCATCACCATTCTGACCACACCTTCACGCCATTCCGACCGCATCATCACCATTCTGACCACACCTTCACGCCATTCCCACCGCATCATCACCATTCTGACCACACCTTCACGCCATTCCGACCGCATCATCTCCATTCTGACCACACCTTCACGCCATTCCGACCGCATCATCACCATTCTGACCACGCCTTCACGCCATTCCGACCGCATCATCACCATTCTGACCACACCTTCACGCCATTCCGACCGCATCATCACCATTCTGACCACACCTTCACGCCATTCCGACCGCATCATCACCATTCTGACCACACCTTCACGCCATTCCGACCGCATCATCTCCATTCTGACCACACCTTCACGCCATTCCGACCGCATCATCGCCATTCTGACCACGCCTTCATGCCATTCCGACCGCATCATCGCCATTCTGACCACGCCTTCACGCCATTCCGACCGCATCATCACCATTCCGACCGCATCATTATCATTCTGACCGCATCATCTCCATTCTGACCACGCCTTCACGCCATTCTGATTGCATCATCGCCATTCTGACCACGCCTTCATGCCATTCCGACCGCATCATCGCCATTCTGACCACGCCTTCACGCCATTCCGACCGCATCATCACCATTCCGACCGCATCATCATCATTCTGACCGCATCATCTCCATTCTGACCACGCCTTCACGCCATTCTGATTGCATCATCACCATTCTGACCACGCCTTCACGCCATTCTGATTGCATCATCACCATTCTGACCACGCCTTCACGCCATTCTGATTGCATCATCATCATTCTGACCACGCCTTCACGCCATTCCGACTGCATCATCACCATTCTGACCACGCCTTCACGCCATTCTGATTGCATCATCACCATTCTGACCACGCCTTCACGCCATTCTGACCGCACCATCATCATTCTGACCACGCCTTCATGCCATTCCGACCGCATCATCACCATTCTGGCCACACCTTCACGCCATTCCGACTGCATCATCGCCATTCTGGCCACACCTTCACGCCATTCCGACCGCATCATCGCCATTCTGACCGCACCTTCACGCCATTCCGATCGAAATATCGCCATTCTGACCACACCTTCATGCCATTCCGATCGCAATATCGCCATTCTTTTTTTTAAATGTATTTTATTACAGACATGTATCAAAACAGGTTACAGTAAATAAACACCCCGGGAAACATACTTCCCAGCAATCAACTCTGCAGTCTGTACAGATTTTTCCACCTTTTCACCCTCCCCCACCATCCCTTGCGATGAACAGCTCTGCAAACACGGTCACTAACATCCCCCACCATTCCTCAAACTCCCCTGCTGAGCCCCTTCACTCATACTTTATCTTCTCTAACTGCAGGAAGTCGTACAGGTCACCCAACCATGCTGCTACCCCCGGTGGCGATGCCGACCGCCACTCCAGCAAAATTTATCACCGTGCAATCAGAGAGGCGACGGTGACGATATCGGCCTTCCTCCTCTCCATAAGCTCCGGCTTCTCTGAAACCCCAAATATCACCACCAAAGGGTCCGGGTCCTAAGGGAGAGGGTAGAGCTGCCGAAGGGGAGTGCGTTCAAGTACCTGCAGGTTAGGGACTTTGCGCGAAAGGTCTGGAGGCAGTTCCCTGGGTTGCTGGCATACACCCTGCTGGAACGACTGCTGCTTCTGGATGTGAAAGGGGAGGGAAGAATTGGGGATATATACAAGTGGCTGGGGGAACAGGGAGGCGAGCAGGTGGTGAAGGTCAAGGAGAAATGGGAAGCGGAGTTGGGAGGGGAGATCAATTGGGGAGTATGGAGTGAGGCATTGCGAAGGGTAAACGGGACCTCCTCTTGTGCAAGGATAAACCTGATACAGTTTCAGGTGGTGCACAGGGTGCTTTTGACTCGGGCGAGAATGAGTGGATTCTTTCAGGGGGTAGCAGATGAGTGTGAGAGGTGTGGGCGGAGGCCAGCGAATCACGCGCACATGTTTTGGGGTTGCGAAAAATTGGGAAGATTCTGGACGGGAGTGTTTGCGGTCTTAGCCAGGATAGTGGAGGAGGGAGTGTACCCGGACCCTTTGGTGGCGATATTTGGGGTTTCAGAGAAGCCGGAGCTCATGGAGAGGGGCTCTTCAGGGGGTTTGTGGAAAGGTGGGGGATGTTTCATAGAATTTACAGTGCAGAAGGAGGCCATTCAGCCCATCGAGTCTGCACCGGCTCTTGGAAAGAGCACCCTACCCAAGGTCAACACCTCCACCCTATCCCCATAACCCAGTAACCCCAACCAACATTAAGGGCAATTTTGGACACTAAGGGCAATTTATCATGGCCAATCCACCTAACCTGCACATCTTTGGACTGTGGGAGGAAACCGGAGTACCCGGAGGAAACCCATGCACACACTGGGAGGATGCGCAGACTCCGCACAGACGGTGACCCAAGCCGGAATCGAACCTGGGACCCTGGAGCTGTGAAGCAATTGTGCTATCCACAATGCTACCGTGCTGCCCCTGTTAGTGACTGTGTTTGCGGAGCTGTTCGTCGTGGGGGAGGGGGGGATAAAAAAGGGGGAAAATCTGTACAGACTGTACAGTTGATTGTTGGGAAGTATGTTTCCCAGGATGTTTATTTGTTGTAACCGGTTTTGATACATGTTTGCAACAAAATACATTTAAAAAAAACAAAGTGTCTGGGTCCACTCCCTCCTCCACAATCCTGGCTAAGATTGCGAACACTCCCGCCCAGAATCTTCCCAATTTTCCACAACCCCAAAGTGTGCGCATCATTCGCTGGCTCCCGCCCACACCTCACACACTCATCTGCTACCTGCTGAAAGAACCCACTCATTCTCGCCCGAGTCATATGCACCCTGTGCACCACCTTAAACTCTATCAGGCTCATCCTTGCACAAGAGGAGGTCCCGTTTACCCTTCTCAGTGCCTCACTCCATACTCCCCAATTGATCTCCATTCCCAACTCCACTTCCCATTTCTCCTTGACCTTCACCACCTGCTCGCCTCCCTGTTCCCCCAGCCACTTGTATATATCCCCAATTCTTCCCTCCCCTTTCACATCCGGAAGCAGCAGTCGTTCCAGCAGGGTGTATGCCAGCAATCCAGGGAACCTCATCCAGACCTTTCGCGTAAAGTCCCTAACCTGTAGATACCTGAACTCACTCCCCCTCGGCAGCTGTACCCTCTACCTTAGCTCCTCCAGACTGGCGAACCCTTCCTCCAAATACAGATCCCTCACCTTGACCAGCTCCACTTCCCTCCACCTCCTGTGTACACTCTCCATTCCCCCGGCTCAAACCCATGATTCTCGCACGGTGGCATTAGCACCGACATCCCTTTCACCCTAACATTCCTCCTCAGCTGATTCCATATCTTCATCATGGACTGCACCATCCTGCTCCTTGAATACCTACTCGGAGCCATTGGCAAAGCTGCCTCACCATAGCCTTCAAACTAGACCCCTCACAAGATTCCTCCTCCATCCTAACCCACTCAACCCCTTCTCCTTCCCACCACCGCCACACCTTGTCCACATTCGCCGCCCAATATTAACGAAGCACGTTCGGCAACGCCAACACCCCCCCCCCCCCCCCGCTACTTCTGCCTCTGTAGCAGTGTTCCCCCACCCTGAGCACCTTCCCCGCCCATACAAAGTCCGAAATGATCTTGACAACGCATCATCGTCATTCCGACCACACCTTCACGCCATTCCGACCGCATCATCGCCATTCCGAATGCATCATCGCCATTCTGACCGCACCGTAACGGCATTCCAACTGCACCTTCGCCATTGAGAATGCATCCTCAAGATTCTGACCGTACCGTAACGGCATTCCAACTGCACATTCGCCAATCCGAATGTATCATCGCCATTCCAACCGCACCGTAATGGCATTCCGACTGCACCTTCGCCATTCCGAATGCATCATCCCAATTCCGACCGCATCTTCACGCCATTCTACCATATCATCGCCATTCTGACTGCACCTTCACGCCATTCCGACCACACATTCACGCCATTCCGACCGCATCATCGCCATTCCGACCACACATTCACGCCATTCCGACCGCATCATCAACATTCTGACCGCACCTTCACGCTATTCCGACCGCATCATCGCCATTCCGACCACACATTCACGCCATTCCGACCGCATCATCAACATTCTGACCGCACCTTCACGCTATTCCGACCGCATCATCGCCATTCTGACCACACCTTCACGCCATTCCGACTGCATCATCACCATTCTGACCACGCCTTCACGCCATTCCGACCGCATCATCACCATTCTGACCACACCTTCACGCCATTCCGACTGCATCATCACCATTCTGACCACGCCTTCACGCCATTCCGACCGCATCATCACCATTCTGACCACGCCTTCACGCCATTCCGACTGCATCATCACCATTCTGACCACACCTTCACGCCATTCCGACTGCATCATCACCATTCTGACCACACCTTCACGCCATTCCGACTGCATCATCACCATTCCGACCACACATTCACGCCATTCCGACCGCATCATCGCCATTCTGACCACACATTCACGCCATTCCGACCGCATCATCGCCATTCTGACCACACCTTCACGCCATTCCGACTGCATCATCGCCATTCTGACCACACATTCACGCCATTCCGACCGCATCATCACCATTCTGACCACACCTTCACGCCATTCCGACCGCATCATCACCATTCTGACCACACCGTCACGCCTATCCGGCCGCATCATCACCATTCTGACCACACCTTCACGCCATTCCGATCGCATCATCACCATTCTGACCACACCTTCACGCCATTCCGACCGCATCATCGCCATTCTGACCACACCTTCACGCCATTCCGACTGCATCATCACCATTCTGACCACACCTTCACGCCATTCCGACTGCATCATCGCCATTCTAACCACACCTTCACGCCATTCCGACTGCATCATCACCATTCTAACCACACCTTCACGCCATTCCGACTGCATCATCACCATTCTGACCACACCTTCACGCCATTCCGACTGCATCATCGCCATTCTGACCGCACCTTCACGCCATTCCGACTGCATCATCGCCATTCTGACCGCACCTTCACGCCATTCCGACCGCATCATCACCATTCTGACCACACCTTCACGCCATTCCGACTGCATCATCACCATTCTAACCACACCTTCACGCCATTCCGACTGCATCATCACCATTCTGACCACACCTTCACGCCATTCCGACTGCATCATCGCCATTCTGACCGCACCTTCACGACATTCCGACTGCATCATCGCCATTCTGACCACACCTTCACGCCATTCCAAACACACATTCACGTCATTCCGACCGCATCATCGCCATTCTGACCACACCTTCACACCATTCTGACTGCTCTTTCGCCATTCTAAATGCATCATTGCCATTCCGACCGCACCTTAACGGCATTCCAACTGCACCTTCAAGCCATTGCGACGCCATTCCGATCGCACCTTCGCGTCATTCCGATTGCACCTTCGTGCTGTTATGACCGCACCTTCGACAATCCGACCACAGCGTCACGCTACTCCGACCACACCTTCATCCATTCCGACTGCATGCCATCACTATGGTTGCCTACTCCACCTACACGATCACATGCAGGTTACAGCACAGGGCAAGGCCATTATGCCCACTGTATCCATTCAGGCCCTTTAGAAGAGCAACTCACATCATTTCTACCCCCTATCTTTTCCCCATAGATATGCAAATTGTTTCTGTTCTAATAATTATCCAATTTCCTTTTGAAAGTCTGAAAGTCTGAATTGAATCTGCCTCTCCCACACTCTCAGACAGTTCCTTCCAGATCCTAACCATCACTGTGTTAAAAAAATCCTCATGTCACCATTGCTTCTTTTGTTTATAACCTTGTTTTGGTGAACATAAGAATTTGGAAGCAGGATGAGGCCACTCAGCCCCTCGAACCTGCTCTGCTGGTCAATAAGATCATGGTTGATCTGATTGGGACCTCAACCCCACATTCCACCCACACCCAAGGAGAACAGCCTCAGCTTCTCCCATCTATTATTGTAACTGAAGTCACTCATTCCTGTAAACAGTCTTGTGAATCTTTTCTGCACCCTCTCTAATGCCTTCACATCCTTCCAAAAATGTAGTGGTCGGCATTACGTACAATACTCCAGTTGAGCCAAACCACTGATTTTGCAGGTTCAACCTAAACTTCCTTACTTTTGCACACTATGACTAATTATAAATCCCTGCATAACATCAGCTGACTCTGCCCTGCCTCAGCTCGGCTCATCTGTTACCAAAACCTTTAACAATGCCTTTGTTCCTCCAGATTTGACTATTCCAATGCACTCCTCCTTTGTCTCCCACATTCGACCCTCCATAAACTTGAGGTCATCCAAACCTCTTGAGTGTCAGTTTTTTAACTCACAGTACGCCATGTTCCCCTATCACCCCTGTGCGCAAAGAGCTACGTTAACTCCCAGTTGAACAATGCCTCAATTTTAAAATTCTGATTCTTGTTTCCAAAGCCCTCCATGACCTTGTCCCGCTCCTTCACTGTAATCTCGTGCAGTCCCACAACCCTCTGGGATAATGGAGCTCCTCTAATTCTGATCTCTTTGAGCAACCCTGAGTTTAACAGCTCTGTCATCGGCGGTCGTGCCTTCAAACTCCAAGATCCTAACCTCTGGAATTCCCTTGCTAACCTCTGGAATGATATATATATTGACTGGGATGTAAAGAGTTAACAAATTAATGATAATTCTTCTTACTACTAGAGGGAACCACAGAACAGTCATATATATATCATGTGACTTGGGGGATTCTGGGATAAGATGGTGAGGCATGAGCGAGAGAGCAGTTGTACTTGAGAAAGTCTGCTAGTTAGGGACAGAATATAGAAACCTTCGACTTTAGGAATGTGATAGAATCTTAGTTAGTAGTGTAATAAATTTATAGTTTTTTTGTTAACAAAGCTTTGTGTTCTTTATTCAACACTACGCATCCAAGCCATCCAGGTAAAGCAAAATAGAGAACAACATGCTAGACATTTGAAGTGGACAACTTTAATAGTAAAGAACACAACATACTTCAACTCCTCTATATCTCTCTTTCCTCCTTTAAGATGCCCAAGAGGGTCGTAGAAGCAGAAACCCTCATTGCATTAAAAAAATTCTTGGATAAGCACCTAGCCTACAGACCAAGAGTTGGTGGGTGTGATAATGTGATAAGGCTGTATCAACACAGAAAAGATGGACTGAATGGCCTCCCTCTGTGCCGTAATCTTTAAGATATGCCTGAAAATTATATCGGGGGCGGAGTAACAGCTAAACCTAAGAGAAAAGAAAGGTGAACCACAGAAGGTGGGGGGGGGGGGAGGGGGGGGGGGGATTGGGAGGAGACAGGAAACAATAGTGGGGAACCAGAGAGGTGGGGGGGGGGGGGAGACAAGGGAATGACAGCCGGAAGGAGGGCACGGGCTACGATAACAAACTTGGCATCTACAGGAGCAGAGAACAAGGAAAATACGGGCAAAAGACGTGACGAACGGCTGAAGCGGAGGTGAACGCGAGACGACAACGGCAGCGAAATCCGTCCGGGAGAAGCAAGTGACAACACCAACACCAGATCCATTCGCGTATTGCCCTCTGTAATTGTTTCTCCGGCACCCAAATGTATATCTACCTCCCCAGTTTCCCCTCCCCCCAACAAACAGATGCCTACTTATGTGTTAAAAATATTGCCAATTGTACAGAGTTGCTGTTGTTGAGCTAGTGCATAATACCGTACCAGTTATTTTATTTTGTGTGTGTACCCTTCTCTTCTATACATGTATAAATTTTATTCTGTGTACGTAACGGTAAAATATACTTTGTTCAAAAACCCAATTAAAAACATTTATAAAAAAAAAGATATGCCTGAAAATCTAATTCTTTAACCAGGTTTCTGGTCTCCTGCCTTAATAACTCCTTATGTGTCTCGATGTCAAATTTGGTTTGATAATACTCCTGTGAAGTTTTACCCAGTTGAAGACTCAGTCTGTTCTCCATCCCAGTTCTGGTGAGGTGCCCACCTTCCTGATTTTCCTGGAACCTGCGGCCCTCATACAGCTCCTCACAGTTATCCTGAAGTTCCAGTCACAACACAGCCAAAATGCGTATCTCATTCAAGATCACACCGGACAAGAGTGTAGAGGTCTTAGCAATTAAATGTCAATGTGAAAATGCTGCTGTCAACATCACTTTGCAACAGCTGAGAGATACAATATGTTTGTAAATGTGATTTAAATGTGATAATACGTTCACATAGATTTAGAAAGATTCCATCTGGTGAAGAAGACTTCCATCTGTACTCGCATAACTTTCTGATAATATCCCCATTTGGTTAATTTGATTTGCATTACAGCCTAATCATTCTATATGGGTTTATAATTTTAAACTAAGTACAAATATGGAGAGAGCTCCATCTCCCATCATTCTCAATTTGAAAGATTTCCAATATTTGGGGATCTGGGAATTTAGAAAACACAAACTTTTGCCAGCAACATCACTTTGAGATAATATTGTTTAAAGTTCATGATGAATTGAGTCACAATGAGAAAGTCATGACCATCTGTTCCACCTAATGCCAGCACAGTGAAAGCCATCAATGTACTCTATTACATCAATAATTATTTGGCTAGAACAATTTAAGGCTCTGGTCACAGGTTGCCATTAAAATCAATGACACTGTTCTCTTACCTCAGCTCCCCAACAGTAGCACAGGGGTTGAAGATAATTTCAGCTCCATTGATGCTGTACATCAACCAGTTCAAAGGGTGGTGCCGGCCGAAACAGATATTAACAGCAATCCGTCCAAACTGAGTTTGAAACACTCGATGTCCCGTGTTTCCCTCCATGTAGTATGTAGACTATGAAGAAAAAAAGACATCCGTACCTAAAATCACCAAGTTTCAATTCTAATGGAAGTTACAAGATCCAAAATGCCTCCAAATCATACACCATTCCTTCATCTCGGCTGGCTCAACATTATGTCATTCTTTCCAATAGTAGGAAGAGGGATGTCCAACTTTGTGCTGGCACCTTCAATCAAGACTATTTAACTTTATTTTAGAAGCAGCAATGTTTAAATAAAATGAAATGCAATATAATTGGATAGTTGAGCCCTGAATGCAGAGGTGGACCAGGTCAGTTTCTCGTTTAGAAGAGCAATTGAATACATTTAACTTCTTACGTCAACGCAGAAATGTTGCACAGAAAACACAGCACAGAAAGAGGACATTCAGCCCCATTGGTCCATGCTGATGTTCATACACCACATAAGTCTCCGTCGCATCCCCTCTTTATATCTCCCCATCAGCATAATCTTTCAATCCCCTTAAATGCATTGTTACAATTCACCTCAACAATTTCATGTAATAGCCAGTTCCACATTCTATTGACTCTTTGGGAAGATGGTGGTGGAGTAGTAATGTCACTGGATTTGTAATCCAGAGATCTGGGCTAATGCTCTGGGGACAGGGGTTCAAATCCCATCACAGTAGAATTTGAATTGCATTCGTAGATCTTAGAATAAAATCACATCTGGTTCACTAATGGAAGGAAATCTGCCATTTTTACCTGGTCGGCCTACATGTGACTCCAGACCTACAATAATGTGGTTGACTCTTAACTGCCCTCTGAAATGCCCCAGCAAGTCACTCAGTTCAAGAGAAATTAAGGATGGGCAATAAATGCCGGCCCAGCCAGCGATGCCCACAGCCCATGAAAAAAAATCAAACTTTCTCCTGAATTCCCTATTGGATTTATTTGTGACTCTCTTAGATTGAAAGTAGGAAACTATAGGTCAGTTAACTGAACAACCATCCTAGGGAAAATGCTGGAATCCATTATTGTGGATGTAGGAGCAGGACATTTAGAAAATCATATCACAATCAGGCAAAGTCAACATGGTTTTGTGAAAGGGAAATCATGCATGAAAGATTTATCAGTGTTTTTTGAGGATATAACAAGCAGGGTGGTTTTGTGAGGGCCACGAAGAATCCTGCACGAGTTTTAACGATACAAAGTAATAACATTTATTTACAATAACATATATATATATGACAGCAGCAGCAACTTCCCTTGCTGCACACTCCTTCCTGCTGGTTCCAAACTGGCCAGCTTTATTTATACTTGGAGTTTACTAATGGTTTCTCCACCCCACTCATTGGGGAAGCTCATACTCCCACAGGATTGTGGGATTGGCATTAGTCCCCAGCCAATGGTAAGCAGGCAGGTTATAACAGGTGGATACAGGGAAATGAGTAGATGTAGCATATTTTGATTTTCAAAAGGCATTCAATAAGGTGTTGCATAAAAGATTACTACATAAGATAAGAGCTCATGGTGTTGAAGGTGATATGTTACCTTGGATAGGGGTTTGATTAGCTATCAAGCAGCAGATAGCAGTTATGATGAGGACAAACTCTGCAAGTAGATATATATGTATATATATACTGATTAAGTGAGTGGGCAAAAAATTTAGCAGTATAATCCGGGAATGCATGAACTTGTCCACTTTGGCAGGAAGAATAGAAAATCAGATTATTTGAAAACCAACATAAATATTATTGTTACAAGTAGGCTTACGTTAACACTGCAATGAAGTTATTGTTAAAAGCCCCTAGTCTCCACATCCTGGTGCCTGTTCGGGAACACTGAGGGAGAATTCAGAATGTCCTATTCACCAAACAAACACGTCTTTCGGGAGGAATCCGGAGCACCCGGAGGAAACCCAGGCAGACACGGGGAGAACGTGCAGACTCCGCACAGACAGTGACCCAAGCTGGGAATCGAACCTGGAGCCCTGGCACGGTGAAGCAACAGTGCTAACCACTGTGCTACTGTGCCGTCCATGATGAGTGGCGAAACATTAAATGCAATGATTTAGAGGGAGCTGGGTGTCTTTGTGCATGAATCTTGTTAGCATGTAGTTACAGCAAGTAATTAGGAAGAAAAATAGAATGTTTGCCTTTCGAGCAAAGGGAATGAAATATAAAAATAGGAGAGTCTTCCTCCAACAGTAGAGGGCATTGTTGAGACCATATCTGGAGTACTGTGTACACTTTTGATCTCTTTATTTAATGATGTTGAGTGCCGGCATTGAACTGGGGTGAGCACAGTAAGAAGTCTTACAACACCAGGTTAAAGTCGGACGGCATTGCTCCTTCCTCATTCACCTGAGGAAGGAGCAGTGCTCCAAAAGCTAGTGTTTGAAACAAACCTGTTGGACTTTAACCTGGTGTTGTAAGACTTCTTACTCCTTATTTAAAGAAGGGTGTATATTCATTGCAGGTTGTTCAGAGGAGGTTTACTCGACTGATTCCAGGAATGAAGGGTTTGTTTTAATGAGAAAAGGTTGAGCAAGCCTGGCCTCTCATTGGAGTTCAGAAGAATGAGAGCCAATATCAGAGAAACATGCAAATTTTTTCAGGGGGCTTGACAGGAAAAATGCTGAATGTTTCCCCTTTTGGGGAATCTAGAAATAGGGAGCATGGTTTAAAAATAAGAGGTCACACATTTAAGTTGGAGTTTTAAAAAAATATGTTTATTGAAAATTTTTCATTTTACACAAAATAATATAAAACAATTAATTCAAGTTACAATGACAAAGAACACAACAAATAATCAAAAGCCCTAATTAACTTAACCTCCAAAACTAAACTTAACTGACAGTGACGAGCCCTTTAAAAAAGGAAATCAATGGCCGCCATCTTAGGTAGAACCCTTCTACGGACCCCCTAATGGTGTACTTGACCTTCTTCAAATGTAAGAATAACATGAGGTCACCCAACCAAGCTGAGGCACTGGGTGGAATACGAGACCTCCACCCAAGCAGAACTTGTCTCCAGGGTATTAGCTGGGCAAAGGCGAGGACATCGCCTTCACCCTTGTCTGCAGCACCAGCGAGTCTGACACCCTGAAAATGAACACCAGCAGACTTGGCTCCGGGTCGACATCAAGTATATCTGATGCAAAAGATACCCAAAACTTTACTAACTTGGGACAAGACTAGAACATATGAGTGTGGTTAGCCGGAGCCTAAGAGCAATACTCTCATCTGTCCACCGTCCCAGAGAATAATGCGCTCATCCTCACCTTGGTCAGATGAGCCCTATGCACCATCATGAATTGGATTAAGCCGAGCACATGAGGATGTGGAATTGACCCTGTGGAGGGCCTCGCTCCATACCTCATCATCTAGAATGGGACCCAATTCATCCTCCTATATCACCATTACTTCATTCAAAGGAGTCGACTCTGCTGATAATATTTATTATAGTCACAAGTAGGCTTACATTAACACTGCAATGAAGTTACTGTGAAAATGCCCTAGTTGCCACACTCCGGCGCCTGTTCGGGTACACAGAGGAAGAATTCAGAATGTCCAACTCACCTAACAGCATGGTAAATTGCCCCTTAGTGTCCAAGGATGTACAGATTAGGTTATGAGGTTATGGAGATTTGGCGGTGTGGAGGGGGTTGTGGACATAGGTTAGGGTGCTCTTTCAAAGAGTTGGTGCAGACTCAGTGGACCGAATGGCCTCGTTCTGCACTGCAGGGATTCTATAAAGCTGCTATAAATGTAAGAGTTTCCCATTGAGCCCGGATAAATATCAGCAGACTCTGTATGGGTCACCCATTATAGACCCTGCCCAAATTCCCATGTGCGCCATTACATCAACAGTGACCAACCACCATAATTAGTGCTTGCCTTGCCTGTGTGATGTGGCTGCCTGTCGTATTAGCCTCACAGATCTGATGAGAAAGAATTGCAGGAGGCAAAAAATTGATGACAACCAGCTGTTGGTGTGAAAGCACTGATACCAGATGGCATCAGGTCTAATATAATAATCTTTATTTCACAAGTAGGCTTACATTAACACTGCAATCAAGTTACTGTGAAAAGCCCCTTGCTGCCACATTCCGGCGCCTGTTCGGGTACACTGAGGGAGAATTCAGAATGTCCAATTCACCTAACAGCACGTCTTTCGGGACTTGTGGGAGGAAACAGGAGCACCCGGAGGAAACCCACGCAGACACAGGGAGAACGTGCAAACTCCACACAGACAGTGACACAAAGCCGGGAATCGAACCTGGAACCCTGATGCTGTGAAGCAACAGAGCTAACCACTGTGCTACTGTGATCTGGCTGTTTATGCACAAAATAATCCCCCTAGCAGACCCGGCCAAAAACTAAAAACTCTTCACTGGTGAGGAGGGTGGTGCCAAGGGGAAAGAAGGAAAAACCTTGCATGAAAAAATGCAAACCTGAAAGTGTTTGAACAGACTGGAACCAGGGAGCTGAAATTTCTCCGACAGTTCCTTAAAGTAATTATATTTAAAAATAAATTTAGAGTACCCAATTCTTTTTTTTTCCAATTAAGGGGCAATTTGGCGTAGCCAATCCACCTAGCCTGCACATCTTTGGGTTATGGGGGTGAAACCCACGCCGTCACGGGAGAATGTGCAAACTCCATACGGACAGCGACCCAGGGCTGGGATCGAACCCGGGTCCTCAGCGCCGTGTGGCAGCAATACTATCCTCTGCACCACCGTGCTGCGCAACCCGTAATGTAGTTCCTTAAAGTTGGCAAACCTTCCCTCGACGAACAGGTCCCCAAAACTCTTCAAACCCTTCCCCTCCCATAACCTAAACGTGGAGTCCAAATCCCCTGGCAAAAATAGGTGATCATTGCAGATAGGTGCAACAAAGACATAGAACTAAGTTTAAAATGGTGTCAGAACTGCTTCCAGATTCTCAGGGTGGACACCACGACCGGATTCAAGGAGAACCTTCCAGGAGAGAATGGCAACGATGTAGTTACTAATGCACTTACAGGAACCCGCCTCCATTTGTCTCCATATGGAACCTGGATCACTGAACCATCCCAGTATCTTCTGAATATTGGCTGCCCAACAGTAAAATAATAATTTGGGTAAATCCAATCCTCCTGCCTGGTTATCACTTTGGAAGAACGATATCTGGATTCTTCGGGTTTTACCCGCCCAAATAAATGAGGACACTAATTTATTAATTGTGACAAAGAAGGACTTGGGGTAGAAAAATGGAGAGACATTGAAAAATAAAATAAAAATCTCGGGAGCACATTCATCTTAATAGTCTGAACCCTGTTCGCCAAGGACAAGGGGAGATTCTATCCCTCTTCTGTGAGTCAGATTTGACACCATCAGCCAGACTAGTATAATTTAATTTGAGAGGTGAGGCCCAATCGTGCACCACCCAGCTAACGAAAGCTAGTTCTGACTAGGCGAAAATAACAACCCCAGATAGGACCCCACTCCCCGGGCGGTTAACTGGGAAGTATTCACTCTTGTCCAAATTCAACTTATACCCAGAGAAGAAGCCGAAGCTCCTAAGCAGCTTCATTATCTCATCCATAGTGGATACTGGGTCCATAATATAAAGAAGCAGATCATCCGCATACAAGGACACCCTATGCTCCACCCTTCTTCCTTTTATCCCCTCCACCTATTGGAATATCCTAGCGCCTTGGCAACGGCTCTATTGCCTGAGCAAACAGGAGTGGAGGCAATGGACATCCCTGCCTCGTGCTCCTATGCAGTAGAAAGTAGCCAGAATTTAAAGCATTTGTGCGAACACTAGCAGTGGGGCTCTATACAATAAACAAATCCAGGATCTAGACTTTTGTTCACATCCAAACCTCCCAAGAATCTCAAAGAAATATCCTCACTCCACACTATCAAACGCCTTTTCAGCATCCAGGGAACCATCTGGTTCAAGCACCGAAGAGGACACCATTTAACAAAAACGTATATTGGTCGACAATTGCCAACCCTCAACAAAGCTTGTCTGATCATCCAAGATCACCTTTGGGAGTCAGGGCTCCAATCGCAGTGCCAGCACTTTTGCAAATAACTAAGCATCCACATTTAAAAGCAAAATAGGGGTACGATCCACACTCTTTTGGGTCCTTGTCTTTCTTAAGGATCAAGGAAATAGAGGCCTAAGAAAGTGTAATGGGCAACAAATCCTGGGACAAGGAGTCGTTAAACAGATCTAAAATTAGAGGGACTAATTGCTCCGCAAATCTCTTGTAGAACACAATGAGGAAGCCATCAGGGCCAGGAGCTTTAGGTGTCTGCATCAACCCAATGCATTTCCTAATTTCCTCTGCACCCAACGGGGATTTCAACTCTTCAAACCTCAGCCTCTCCACCAGATGGATGGATAACCCATCCAAAGAAAAATCAGTCATGGCTGAACTCTCTATTGGGGGTTCCGATCTATAGAGATCCCGATAAAATGTTTCGAAAGTCGCATTGACCTGAGGCGTTGCGGAAACCAGGCTGCCACCTGTGTCTTGTAGCTGCAAAATCTCCCAGGAAGCTGCCTGTCGTCTCAGTTGGTGACCTAAGAGGCGACTGGCCGCCTTCCCATGTTCTTAAAATATACTCCATGAATGTCGCAGCTGGCTAAAAATAATTCACATTGTGACTGCAGTTTTTTCCTACTTGCCAACAACTCCAGGGTTGGGGCAAGTGAGTACTGATGGTCCACCTCAACAATGGTGTCCACCAGCCTCTCCGGCTCCACCCTCGCTGTCTTTACCATGTGTGCTTTGTGGGAAATTATTTCCCCCCTGATAACCACCTTCAGGGCTTCCCACAGCCTAGAAGGTGAGATAGGCTCCCTTTTATTAGATTTAATATATTCCCTGATGATGGTGGACATGCATTCACAAAATCTCTTGTCTGCTAATAATGCTGTATCCAATCTCCATGGCGGACGCTGGGAGGGACCCCACTCTGGTGCCAAATCAATAAAATGTGGGGCATGGTCTGAAATCATAATCGCGGAGTAATCCGCTCTCTTCACCAAAGGAAAGTCACCTATCCACCACAAAAAGTCGATACATGAGTTTACCTGGTGCACATGGGAGAAAAAGGAGAAATCTTTGTCACCTGGGGCAAAAAATGCCACGGGTCTGTCCCCTCCAGCTGCTCCATGGAAATCAGCAATGCCCTGGTCACCCCTGATGGAGTCAGAGATTTGGGCTTAGCCCGATCCAAACTGGGGTCCAGAACCCAGTTTATGCCGCCACCCAAAATAAGCTGATGCAAACCCATATCCGGGATCGAGGCCAGCAGCTCGTTAATAAAATCCGTATCATTAACATAGACATTAACCAGGCCACCGAGGTGCCCGCCAAAGATCCACAGACAATAACATGTCTACCATTGGGGTCAGCCAAGATTTAGCAGCAGAAAACAGAACCCTGTAACTGATGAAAATTGCCACAACCGGTCCTCATCATCAAAACCCGAATGAAAAACTTGTCCTACATACCCCTTCCACAACCACATAAACCTTAACCCCTATCCGAGCCCAACTTGCAAAACATTCAATCCCAACATGAACAGAAAAATGCAAACATGAACAAGGAACCCCAACAATTCTACATATCAACACACCCATCCCCAATATCCAAAAACCTCAATCACTCCGCCGCTCAACCTATTCTTCTTTCCAAAGGAATCCGACTCCCTCAGTGCATCAAAAATATAGGGCGGGATTCTCCGATAGCCGGAAATTGGGAAAGGTGATTGGACGGACAATCGTTTCAGATGCCGAAATCGCGGGCGGCGCCGATTTGACGTCAAATCGCAATGCTCCAGCGCCTCAACAGCGGTGTCAATGCGTTCCGGAACACACACACAGTAGAAACCGTTTAGCAGGTACAGCCTGGTATTCTCCAGGGCCTCCGCATGGGGGGCGGCCAGGAGGTGGGCTGCGGGGTCAGGGTGGATGGGCACGGAACACCATTGCTGCAGCTGGCAAGGTAGCCATGCAGCAGTGCACACCGCTAACAGCCCACAGTGAACCTAGTGCCACGGGTCGTTTGGATGACCCCCCAAGGGCACCCCCTTGGGTGCCCTCTGGCCCCAGTTGACCCATCAGCTGTATGAGCGCATTCCAGCAGAACCAGTTCCATCATTTTGGCTGGGATAAGCGTGTATGGGGAGTGTAATGTGTATGTGTGGCTGCAGCTTGTCAGCCTCCCGAGTGTCGATCACGGACCCGGCGAATCCCGCGCTGTTTTCCATTGGAATCGACTGTGTTCCACGCGGCACTGGTGCTAGCCCCTCAATGGTAGTGGAATCAATCCAGGTGTGGCACCGGTTTTCCTGTTGTAAAGGTTCATGGATTCTGCGTTGGCATCAACACTTGGTCTCAGAAATGGAGAAACCCGCCTTTTCCCTCAAAAGTCACTCTTAGCCGCGTCAGGCATAGCACCCCAAACTGGACTTCGCTTTGGCCTTGTTGAAAGCTGTCCGCTTCTTTGCCAGCTCCGCTTCCACATCCTGGTAATACCGGATGGCGTGGCCTTCCCATTTGTAGTCACGATGCTTCCTTGCCCATCTCAGGACCCGCTCTTTTTCTTGGAAGCTGCGAAACTTCACGACTACTGCTCATGGTGGTTCACGGGGACGAGGCTTCTGTCGAAGTGTCCGGTAGACTCTCTCCAGCTCGGGAGGGTTTGTGAGTCTAACCTCCCATACCATCTTCCCAAACATCTTCGCAAAACTCCCAAAAATACTCTTTGGGAGTTGGGTCTTCCATCCTTTCTGGCAGCCCCACAATTGGGAAATTCTGCCTCCTGGAACGATTCTCCAAATCATTCACTTTGGCCTTTAGTGCTTTATTCGCATTGGCCGTCAGAAACATCTCCGTTTCCAGAAAGGCAATCTGGTACTATGCCTCGAAAGGGCCACTTCCTTGCCCTGTATCATGTCACCATGTGCCTTTACAGTTTTGTTGGTCCTCTCCAATGCCAAACGAATGGGAGCCAAAGCCTCTTCCATCGATTTGCGGCGGTCCCCCGGCACAGCTGGCAGCGTTTGTCGAATTCTGCCAAGGTGCACATAAGCATCTCAGCTATTAGTGGAGTGGCCGGAGTTTTCCAACATTGAACTGCAAGAGACCTCGGACTCAGTCATACATGAAGAACTTCTAATGTCAGGCTTTTCTCCCTGGTTTTTCAAGGCATTGGACCTATGTAGGTACTTTATCCCATTTAACTTAGTGAAACTAAGCGAAAAGGAATAAAAGAGCAGTACCCTGGCGAGAGCCCTGTCTTTTCCCCTTTCATAACGCCACCAGAGGTTCATTTAAGATGGAGATGGGGAGCTATATCTTCCCTTAAAGGGTCATTAGGATTTGGAATTCTCTCTCCCAGCATTCAGTCGAGGCTAGGTCATTGAATACATTCAAGGCTGAATTAGGCAGATTTTTGATTGACAAGGGAGTTGAGGATTATGGGGACAGACAGGGGAGTGGTGTTGAGGCCACAAATCAGATCTTATTGAGGGACCCAGTGGTCCACCTCTGCTCCCTATCCCCATGCTCTTACGTAGCGTTAAAAAATCAGTTTCAAGAAGGTTTCTGAAAGTTAGAGTAAAATCCTCTGTGTTACCTGGTTGCAACTGAACTAATGAGAACAGTTTCTTTAACCCAGAACACAACTCTAGGCACAGTGGTTAGCACTGTTGCTTCACAGCGCCAGGGTCCCAGGTTCGATTCCCGGCTTGGGTCACTGTCTGTGCAGAGTCTGCATGTTCTCCCTGTGTCTGCGTGGGTTTCCTCCGGGTGCTCCGGTTTCCTCCCACAAGCCTTAAAAGATGTGCTGTTAGGTAAATTGGACATTCTGATTCTCCCTCAGTGTACCCGAACAGGCACTGGAATGTGGCAACTAGGGGCTTTTCACAGTAACTTCATTGCAGTGTTAATACAAGCCTACTTGTGAAATAAAGAATATTATATTAGAGCTGATGCCATCTGGTATAAGTGCTTTCACACCAACAGCTGGTTGGTCATCAATTTTTTGCCTCCTGCAATTTTTTCTCTTCAGGTCTGTGAGGTTAATACGACATGCAGCCACATCACACAGGCAAGGCAAGCACTGATTATGGTGGCTGGTCACTGTTGATGGAATGGCGCACATGGGAATTTGGGCAGGGTCTATAACGGGTGACCCAAGAACAAAGAAAAGTACAGCACAGGAACAAGCCCTTCGGCCCACCAAGCCCGTGCCGACCATGCTGCCCGACTAAACTACAATCTTCTACACTTCCTGGGTCCGTTCCGTATCTCTCTATTCCCATCCTATTCATGTATTTGTCAAGATGCGCCTTAAATGTCACTATCGTCACTGTTTCCACCACCTCCTCCGGCAGCGAGTTCCAGGCACCCACTACCCTCTGTGTAAAAAACTTGCCTCGTACATCTCCTCTAAACCTTGCCCCTCTCACCTTAAACCTATGCCCCCTAGTAATTGACCCCTCTACCCTGGGGAAAAGCCTCTGAATGACCCATACAGAGTCTGCTGATATTTATCCGGGCTCAATGGAAAACTCTTACATTTATAGCAGCTTTATAGAATCCCTACAGTGCACAACGAGGCCATTCGGCCCATTGAGTCTGCACCAACTCTTTGAAAGAGCACCCTAACCTATATCCACAACCCCGTCCACACCGCCAAATCTCCATAACCTCATAACCTAATCTGTACATCATTGGACACCAAGGGGTAATTTACCATGGCCAATTCACGTAACCTGCACATCTTTGGACTGTGGGAGGAAACCAGAGCACCCCCTTGTGCCACCGTGAAGCCTCAATAGAAACTTTTTTTTTAACAGAACTACGATGTATTTTCAGCTGATCAAAGTGCACCAAAGAGGTAAAAGCATCATAGTTACTCATTGTAGACATTTGGGTATAAAGATTCTTGAACAGCAAACACATAGAGTGGCAGTAAAGTTATTTAGACACCTCCAGAGGTTCCTGGCTGTCATACAGTGCAAGGTTAGTCATGCAGTAAAAGATTTAGTCTGTTTTAATGGACCTATTTAACTTCTTTCCATAAATCAAGGCACATTGAACCTTCTTTAAAGGACATGTTACAAAATACAATTAACTACTTTAATGACTTTTGAGTTTGTAGAATAGGGGTTATCATTCCTGACACAACAGTGATTATGCAGAAGTGTCCTGTCAGGAAGCACTCCTGCTCTTGCAATGTGCAGCTTTTGTTAGTCTGAAATCAAATCCATTTTGTGAAATTATTGGATTTGAAGAGAAATTGGAATTAGAAAAGTTGGTGTGTAAGCTGAGATCAAACGTGTAGGATACCTGCAGTGATTGAATTTCTCACACACAAAAATGAAGCAAATCACTTCCATGATTGTGGTGGGATGCTTGTGTAACATTTCACTTGAAGGAGCAGGCCACAGGTATTGGGGGAACAGTTGAACAGTGCACAAAGTTACACATGTGAGATACCGTCTAAACATTGATAAGATGGTGCAGCCTGTGACGGTGCGAAGCACAATGTGCTGTCAGGATGTGATTAGTTTCCAATCTCAGCCATGCAAGCTTCCATATGGGACAGAAATCAGGCACTTCCTCATCAGCAGATAGAAAGAATGAAGGGAAAAGAGCCAAATTGGCTTGAAGTCTCTCCCATGTTATAGTACAGCTGTTCGCAGAATTAGGACATGATTTACCATTAAATGACAAGTTTCTTCACCACCAGACTAAACAACACAGGCCTAACCACAGACTATTCAACCTTCGTTATCTTTTAGCTTCAGCGTCATTGGGTTGGATTTTACAGGGTGCCTTGTCGACACACCCTCCGCGTAAAAGGTTGGGGTGAGGCTCACCCACCATCCAGCCAGCTGCCCAAAAGCTATTTAACACTGGGAGTAGTGTTCATTGCTTTAAGTCAAACACCCTTATACTACATGATGCACGATCAATTATACAAAGACGAGAGTTGAATGCAACTGAGGCTTTATTACACTAAGATGTGTGGCCTCCTACAGCAGCTGGCAAAATGGCTGCTGTATGGGGAGTACACATATTTATACTCCGCCTACTGGGCGGAGCCAGCAGGCAGGGAAATAACCCCGTACTTGTAGTACAGGGCCTTACCACAAATCACCTAATATATACATCAGTGGTGACTACCACATTCACCCCCTGTTAAAATTGAGTCCGGTGGGGGTGATGGAGAACTATAATCAAGTACATGTTTTAACTACAGAGAAAAAATGGAGTCCCGATCAAGTTACAGGTTCAGCCGGTCCGGAGCCTTGATCTGCTGTTCGGAGCGCCGCTATGCTGGCGGCGATTCCGGTGTCGGTCTGGTCCTCGGTGACTCCGGGAACTTGCCAAAATCCTCGTCATCATCGGGCGTGGGCAGGGGGAGGACGGATTGTCCTGGGGCGGGGGCTG
This sequence comes from Scyliorhinus torazame, assembly GCF_047496885.1. NCBI lineage: Eukaryota > Metazoa > Chordata > Chondrichthyes > Carcharhiniformes > Scyliorhinidae > Scyliorhinus > Scyliorhinus torazame. The sequence goes on from NC_092707.1 coordinate 108,384,174, forward strand.
CGGTGGGGTGCGCCGGGGAAGGGGAGGGTGGCGCTGGGTCAGAGGGGTGTGTGTGTGTGGAACCAGCTGGTGCCAGGTCCCTGAGGGAGACAGTATCTTGGCGGCCATCGGGGTACGCGACGTAGGCGTACTGTGGGTTGGCGTGGAGTAGCTGTACCCTTTCAACCAACGGGTCCTCCTTGTGGAGTCGTATGGGCTTCCGGAGGAGTACGGGTCCTGGAGCTCCAAGCCAAGTCGGGAGCGACACCCCGGAGGTGGACTTCCTGGGGAAGACAAAGAGACGTTCATGGGATGTGTTATTAATCGCAGTGCATAGGAGCGACCGAATGGAGTGCAGTGCGTCGGGGAGGACCTCCTGCCAGCGGGAGGCCGGGAGATTTCTGGACCGTAGGGCCAGCTGGGCGGCCCTCCAGATCGTCCCATTCTCCCTCTCTACCTGCTCGTTTCCCCGGGAGTCGTCCTGCTCGAGGCGATACCCCTGTTAAGCAGGAACTGACGCAACTCATCGCTCATGAATGAGGATCCCCTGTCGCTGTGGACGTAGGCGGGGAAACCGAACAGAGCGAAGATGGTGTTGAGGGCTTTGATGACGGTGGCAGACGTCATATCAGCGCATGGGATGGCGAAGGGGAATCTGGAGTACTCATCGACCACACTGAGGAAGTATGTGTTACGGTCGGTAGAGGGGAGGGGCCCTTTGAAGTCCACGCTGAGGCATTCAAAGGGGCGGGAGGCCTTCACCAGGCACGACGGTCTGGCTGGTAGAAGTGCGGTTTGCACTCGCACAGACCTGGCAGTCTCTGGTGATTGCCCTGACTTCCTCGATGGATTAGGGCAGATTGCGGGCCTTGATGAAGTGGTACAAACGTGTGACTCCCGGGTGACAAAGGTTATCGTGCAGAGTCCGGAGTCGGTCCACCTGTGCGCTGGCACATGTACCTCGGGATAGGACATCGGGGGGCTCGTTGAGCTTACCAGGACGATACAAAATCTCGTAGTTGTAGGTGGAGAGCTCGATCCTCCACCTCAAGATTTTATCGTTTTTGATCTTGCCCCGCTGTGTGTTGTTAAACATGAAAGCTACCGACTGTTGGTCAGTGAGGAGAGTGAATCTCCTGCCGGCCAGGTAATGCCTCCAATGCCGCACAGCTTCAACGATGGCTTGGGCCGCTTTTTCGATGGAGGAGTGCCGAATTTCGGAGACATGAAGGGTTCATGAAAAGAATGCCACGGGCCTGCCTGCCTGGTTGAGGATGGCGGCCAGAGCGACGTCTGATGCATCGCTCTCGACTGGCTCACCTTCAACCGCATTAAGGCCGACATCGGCAAGGCCACGATGCACGCAGTCGACGAGACGCTCGAAGGGGAGCGTCTAGTCGACTGCTTGCATCGCGGCCTTGGCGATGTCGGCCTTAATGCGGTTGAAGGTGAGCCTCGGCCGTTAGGGGAAAAAGAGTGGATTGGATGAGTGGGTGGGCCTTGTCCGCATAATTTGGGACCCACTGGGCGTAGTAAGAAAAGAACCCCAGGCAACGTTTGAGGGCCTTGGGGCAGTGGGGGAGGGAGAGTTCCATGAGGGGCTGCATGCGGTCAGGATCGGGCCCCAGAACTCCGTTCTGGACCACATAGCCGAGGATGGCTAAGCGGTTCGTGCTGAACACACACGTCTCCTTGTTGTAAGTGAGGTCGAGGAGAGTGGCGGTGCGGAGAAATTTGTCACGGTTGGCGTCATGGTCCTGCTGATCATGGCCGCAGATGGTGACATTGTCAAGGTACGGGAAAGTGGCCCGCAGCCCGTACCGGTCGACCATTCGGTCCATTTCCCGTTGGAAATCAGAGTTGGTGACGCCGAAAGGAACCCTGGGAAAATGGTAAAGGTGGCCACCTGCCTCGAAGGCAGTGTATGGGCGGTCCCCCTTACGGATGGGGAGCTGGTGGTAGGCGGATTTAAGGTCCACAGTTGAGAAGACCCGGTACTGTGCAATCTGATTGACCATATCAGATATGCGTGGGAAGGGGTACGCGTCGAGCTGCGTGTACCTATTGATGGTCTGGCTGTAATCCACGACCATTCTGTGTTTCTCCCCAGTTTTCACCACTACCACTTGGGCTCTCCAGGGGCTGTTGCTGGCCTCGATGATGCCTTCCCGAAGCAGTCGCTGGACTTCGGACCTGATGAAGGTCCTGTCCTGGGCGCTGTACCATCTGCTCCTGGTGGCGACGGGTTTGCAATCTGGGGTTAAGTTTGCAAATAGGGAAGATGGGTAGACCTTTAGGGTCGCGAGGCCGCACACAGTAAGGGGTGGTAGGGGCCCGCCGAATTTCAATGTTAGGCACTGGAGGTTGCACTGGAAGTCCAGGCCGAATCGTAAGGCAGCACAGAGGTTGGGGAGGACGTTGAGGCGGAAGCCGGTAAACTCCACGCCCTGGACAGTGAGAGTGGCTTTGCAGTACCCCCGGATCGCCACGGAGTGGGACCCGGAGGCCAGGGAGATTCTCAGATTGGCGGGGTGTACCGCGAGGGAGCAGCGCCTTACCATATCGGGATGAATGAAGCTTTCGGTGCTCCCGGAGTCCAGCAGGCAGGAGATCTCGTGCCCACCGATTTTCACGTTTGTAATGGCGGTAGCTTGGTTGTGTGGGCGAGCCTGGTCAATCGTGACCGAGGCGAGACGCGGCTGATCGTCGATGGTGGCAGACGATGGGGTGCCCGGGGAGCATGGGTCCTGGTAAGATGGCGGCACCCACGGGTCGCACGTGGTGGGGGTTGAACAAGATGGCGGCACCCACGGGACGCATGTGGTTCGAGGAGGGGAAGATGGCGGCGCCCACTGGCCGTACGGGGGGGGGGGTCGGAACAATAGCGGCGACTGAGCAGGCCTGGCAGACTGCCGCAAAGTGCCCCTTCTTGCCGCAGGCCTTGCAAAGGGCGCTCCAGGCCGGGAAGCATTGTCGGGAGTGTTTTGGCTGCCCACAGAAGTAACATTTGGGGCCCCCGGGGTTGGTTGGTTGCCGCGCGGCACAGGCGTGGAGTTGGCTGAGTGGGGTCCCTGATGGGGCGGCCGTCTGCGGAGTCCACGATGCGTAGGAGGGGTGGGCCGGGCGGCCGGGGGTGTAGGCCTGGATGTTGCGCGAGGCGACCTTCAGCGATAGCGCAAGCCTTTTGGTTGCCGCGAGGTCGAGCGTGGCCCCTTCTAAAAGGCGTTGGCGGATGTAATCTGATCCTATCCCCGTAACAGAAGTGTCCCTTATAAGCAAGTTCGAGTGTTCCGTGGCTGTGACTGCCTGACAGTCACTGTCTCTGACTAGGGGAATTAGAGCACGCCAGAAGTCTTCTACTGACTCACCAGGGAGTTGACTGCGCGTGGAGAGGATGTGTCCGGCGAAAAACGTGTTAGTCCACTGAGCATAGTTTTCTTTCAATAGCGCCATGACTTCGTCGTAGTTCGGCGCGTTCTGGATGAGCGGAAAGACGTTGGAGCTCAGCCGCGTGTAGAGGATCTGAATCTTCTGAGCTTCCGGAATTGGGTCTGGTGCAGACCTGATGTAAGCTTCGAAACAGGCTAGCCAATGTTCAAAGTCCTTTTTGGCGTTGCCTGATTGAGGATCCAGCTGCAGGCGATCCGGCTTGATGCGGAGGTCCATCTTCTGAAAACTTTAGTGTAATAAATTGATGCTCGATCAATTACACAAAGACGAGACTGGAATGCAACTGAAGCTATTACACTAAGATATGTGGCCTCCTACAGCAGCTGGTGAAATGGCTGCTGTATGGGGAGCACACATATTTATACTCCGCCTACTGGGCGGAGCCAGCAGGCAGGGAACTACCCCTGTACCTGTAGTACAGGGCCTTACCATAAATCACCTAATATATACATCAGTGGTGACGACCACACTACAATAGTACGTTGTTATCCTTTAAGCAGAAGGACAATGGCAGACTTTCATTAACCAATATGGCAACATGGCTGAATGCCGGCAGGCCAGCAGACAGCAGAAAACTGCCGCCTGTGACTCCACTCCTACCTCCACAGCCTTTCCCAAATCCGACCAGGGTGGCACGGTAGTTAGCACTGCTGCCGCACAGCTCCAGGGACATGAGTTCGATATCCTGCCTGGGTCACTGTTTGTATGGAGTCTGTACTTTCTCCCAGTGTCTGGATGGGTTTCCTCCGGGTGCTCCGGTTTCCTCCCACAAGTCCTGATAGACGTGCTTGTTAGGTGAATTGGACATTCTGAATTTTCCCTCTGTGTACTCGAACAGGCGCCAGAATGTAGTGTTAATGTAAGTCTACTTGTTACAATAATAAAGATTAGCAGATAGTAATAGGAGTAAGAGCCAGAGAAAACCTAACAAAGTATCAGTGTTCTCATAACAGGGAGTGTTCAAAATGATTTGGAAAAGGCATGAACAAATACATAATTTTTATAGTTGAGTATATTGTTTACAGACTGTCTCTCAGCAATCTGCTGAAGCAAACTCTGCATTGCTTTACTTTGTATTCTCCTTCCCCACCTCAGTTACCTTCCAGTGCACTCGACGTGACTGCTGCTTGTTATTTATACAAACGGCATTGCATCATACATAAAATAAACAGATTAGGCAGGAATTCAATTCAGTAAATTTGCCAATGTTAATAAAGTGCAGGAGTGACGCACTTGGAAATGACAGGCTGCTGCCTCGCTGCCAGCTATTCGTTATCCTATATTTAGAGCCCCGTTAGACTTAAGATAGACAAATGTTCATTCTAGGTGTCTGGGTGATAATTGCTTTTGCCTCTGGGCTCAGTCACGTCACGGTACAGATATTTCACGGATGACATTTACTATAATCAGTCTGTTAAAAGGTGCGATATAATAAATGTCCAAACAATGCGAGTTCACAAATGTCTCAGTAGGTTTATTCATTGATCAAGAACGCTCCCCAGTCTAATGAATTTGAGTACCAAGCAGTTTGAAAGCCACAGCTGAGCCCTAATTATCCCACTTCACGTTCTGCTCACCTTCACTGTTACGTTTCTTCACCTACACTGGCTTCTGGTCCCCGTGCCACCGAGTTAAAGTTCTCATGCTCCTGTTTACATTCCTCTCATGCGCCGCTCTTTCCTAACTCTGTCAGCTCCTCCAGCTCCGCAAAACTCAGCCACGAGCTCTCAATTTTTCCGATTCCCCTTTGCATTTCCCCTCTTTTCACCCCATTACCAGTGGCTGTGCTTTCAACCAACTGGGCCCCAGCTCTTGAATTAAATAACCATATTCTTCTACCACTTCACCTGTAAGGCAGACTGAGACAACAAGAATAGGTTTGCAACAGAGGGAAAAACACATTAATAATCTCCCTGGCTTTTCCCTTCAAGCTTCACAGAGAAAGGAAAGGGATCATCAGAAACTGAAATTGACTAGCCAAATAAACACTGTGGTTACCAGAGCAGGTCAGAGGCTGGGAATCCTGCGATGAGTCCCCAAAGCCTGTCCACCACCTACAAGGCACAAGTCAGGAGTGTGATGGAATACTATCCACTTGCCTGGATGAGTGCAGCTCCAACAACATTCGAGAAGCTCAACACTCTATGACTCTATGACCGGAGTCTGCACGTTCTCCCCGTGTCTGTGTGGGTTTCCTCCGGGTGCTCCCGTTTCCTCCCACAACTCCCGAAAGACGTGCTGTTAGGTAATTTGGACATTCTGAATTCTCCCTCCGTGTACCTGAACAGGCGCGGGAATGTGGCGAGTAGGGGCTTTTCACAGTAACTTCATTGCCGTGATAATGTAAGCCTACTTGTGACAATAAAGATGAATAAAAAACATCCAGGACAAAGCAGCCTCGCTTGATTGTCACCCTTTCCACAAATATCGACGCACAGTGGCAGCAGTGTGTACCATCTACAAGATGCAGCAAGTCACCAAGGCTCCGTTCGACAACATCCTCCATACCTGTGGCCTCTACCACTCAGGAAAAGGACAGCAGATACCTGGAAACATCGCCACCCGGAAGTTCCCCTCCAAGTCACTCGCCATCCTGACTCGGAAATATATCACTGTTCCATCACTGTCGCTGGGAAAACAAAATCCTGGAACTCCCTCCCTAACAGCACTGTGGGTGTACCTACACCACATGGACTGCAGTGGTTCAAGGAGGCAGAGATTGAAGTTGGGAGACCGCTGTTCGGTTTAGATCATGTCCATGTGATGGGGGTGCATTTTACCCCATTGAGGTAAGCAGGCAGCACAATTTTGCTATAACTGCAAGAACAAACTTTCCAGCCTGTGGTGGTATGTATTAGGGGTAATACGGTACACCACGTGTCGACAGGCTATTGGTGGAGGGATGCCAGGTCCTGATAGGATCTGCCACCTACTGGACTCCACCCAGAAATGCCGGTATAAGAACTCAGTTTTTCCCTCCATTTCCCTCAGCAGTTGCATTCTGTAACCACACTGCTGGGGATAAAGTTCGGCTTAATAAAGCCTTCAATTGACATTACCTCAACCTGCTTCGCGTCATATTGACGGTGCTACAATTTATTAAGCAGAATTTAAATTGAAGAAAACGACGTGGGAACATGGAGCTCCGAATCACCCCGGAGTGCCTGCGCATCGCACCCCAAGCAGCTAACTCGGCCTCTATCTTCAAACACTGGATGGCATGCTTTGAGGGCTACCTCCGAACGGCCCCCGGCACACCGACTGACGAACAAAAGATGCAGGTCCTCTATTCCAGGGTGAGTCCTGACGTCTACTCCCTTATCGAGGACGAGGACGGTTTCACCGGTGCCATCGCCGCGCTGAAGGATATCTACATCCGGCCCGCCAACCAGGTTTTTGCTCGCTACCAGCTCGCCACACGACGGCAATTTCCGGGGGAATCGCTGGACGAGTTTTATAACCCCCTGCAGATCCTGGGTCGAACCTGCAACTGCCCGGCGGTAACAGCGAGTGAACACACAGAGCTCCTGGTCCGCGATGCGTATGTGGCAGGTTTGGCCTCTTCCCAGATCCGCCAGAGGCTTCTGGAGAAAGAATCTCTGGGACTTACAGAAGCTCGGGCCCTGGCGGCATCCCTCGATATGGCCTTGCGTAATGCCCGCGCCTACGCCCCCGACCGCACTACAGCCCCTTGGGCTCCGTGGACCCCCGCTGCGGTCGACTCTCCGACACCCCCCCCACCCCCGCAAACCTGCGCGGCCAAAACACCAGACCAACCGGGGGGGCCCCGCTGCTATTTTTGCGGCCAGCCGAAACACCCTCGGCAGCGATGCCCGGCCCGCGCGGCTACCTGCAAAAGCTGCGGGAAGAAAGGCCACTACGCGACGGTGTGCAAGTCCCGCGGGGTCGCCGCTATCTCCGGGGAGGAAACGGGACCACAGACCCAGCGATCCACGTGTGACCAACGGACGCCGCCATTTTGGAACCCGGACGCCACGAGGGATAGATGGGCGCCGCCATTTTGTCCACCCCCGACCGCGCTCGATCCGTGGACGCTGCCATCTTGGCTGAAGGACCCCGACACAGACGGCCACATACTGCCTGATTACGATGCTCAACTTCAACAACCACGTCTGGCTTCGACGACCCTCGACCAGTCGCGACCCTGGACACTCCAGACCGCAACCACTACAGTCCGAGTGAATGGCTACGAGACGCCGTGTCTTATCGACTCTGGGAGCACGGAGAGCTTCATTCATCCGGACACGGTAAGGCGCTGTTCCCTCGTAATTCGGCCAAGCACCCAGAAAATTTTCCTGGCGGCGGGATCCCACTCCGTTCAGATCACGGGGTTCTGCATCGCTAACCTAACGGTGCAGGGGAGGGAGTTCCGAAATTACCAGCTGTATGTCCTCCCCCATCTCTGTGCGCCCACACTCCTAGGGTTGGACTTCCAATGCAACCTCCAGAGTTTAACATTTAAATTTGGCGGCCCTATACCCCCACTGACTGTCTGCAGCCTCGCGACCCTCAAGGTTGAACCGCCTTCCTTGTTTGCGTACCACACACCGGATTGCAAACCCGTCGCCACAAGGAGCAGACGGTACAGCGACCAGGACCGAGCATTTATCCGGTCCGAAGTCCAGAGGCTGCTGAAGGAAGGCATCATCCAGGCTAGCAACAGTCCCTGGAGAGCCCAGGTGGTAGTTGTTAAGACCGGGGAGAAACAGAGGATGGTCATCGACTATAGTCAGACCATCAACAGGTACACTCAGCTAGATGCGTACCCTCTCCCCCGCATATCCGACATGGTCAATCGGATTGCACAGTACAAGGTCTTTTCCACCGTGGACCTCAAGTCCGCCTACCACCAGCTCCCCATCCGTCCCGGTGACCGCAACTATACTGTCTTCGAAGCAGACGGGCGGTTATACCACTTTTTAAGGGTTCCATTCGGCGTCACGAACGGAGTCTCGGTCTTCCAATGAGAGATGGACCGAATGGTTGACCAGCACGATTTATGGGCCACGTTCCCGTATCTCGACAACGTCACCATCTGCAGCCACGACAAGCAGGACCACGACGCCAACCTCCAAAAATTCCTCCAGATCGCTCACGCCCTGAACCTCACTTACAACAAAGAAAAATGCGTGTTCCGCACCGATCGTCTAGCCATCCTGGGCTACGTAGTACGTAATGGAGTGATAGGCCCCGACCCTGAACGCATGCGCCCCCTCATGGAGTTCCCTCTCCCCCACTGTGCCAAAGCCCTGAAACGTTGCCTGGGCTTCTTTTCCTATTACGCCCAGTGGGTCCCCCAGTACGCAGACAAGGCCCGTGCACTAATCCAGTCCACTACTTTTCCCCTGACGACAGAGGCATGCCAGGCCTTTAGCCGCATCAAAACGGATATCGCAAAGGCCACGATGCGCGCCATCGACGAGTCCCTCCCCTTCCAGGTCGAGAGCGACGCATCGGATGTAGCTCTGGCGGCCGCCCTTAACCAAGCAGGCAGACCCGTGGCCTTCTTCTCCCGAACCCTCCACGCTTCAGAAATCCGCCACTCCTCAGTGGAAAAGGAGGCACAAGCAATAGTGGAACCTGTGCGACACTGGAGGCATTACCTGGCCGGTAGGAGATTCACTCTCCTCACTGACCAACGGTCAGTTGCCTTCATGTTCGATAATGCACAGCGGGGCAAGATCAAGAACGACAATATCTTGCGGAGGAGGATCGAACTCTCCACCTTCAATTATGAGATCTTGTATCGTCCCGGAAAGCTAAACGAGCCATCCGATGCCCTATCTCGCAGCACATGTGCCAATGTACAAGTGGACCGTCTACAAGCCCTCCACGAGGACCTCTGCTACCCGGGGGGTCACTCGTTTCTACCACTTCCTTAAGGCCCGCAACCTCCCTTACTCCGTCGAGGACGTCCGAACAGTCACCAGAAACTGCCAGATGTGCGCTGAGTGCAAACCGCACTTTTTCAGGCCAGATAGAGCGCACCTGGTTAAGGCCTCTTGACCCTTTGAACGCCTCAGTTTGGATTTCAAAGGCCCCCTCCCCTCCACCGATCGCAATGCTTACTTCCTGAACGTCGTTGACGAATACTCCCGTTTCCCTTTCGCCATCCCCTGCCCCGACATGACCGCGTTCACGGTCATTAAAGCCCTCGGTACCATTTTTACACTGTTCGATTTCCCCGACTATATCCATAGCGACAGGGGGTCCTCCTTTATGAGTGACGAACTGCGTCAATTCCTGCTCAGCAAGGCCATAGCCTCGAGCAGGACGACCAGTTACAACTCCCGGGGGAACGGGCAGGTAGAAAGGGAGAATGGAACGGTCTGGAAGGCCGTCCTGCTGGCCCTCCGGTCTCGGAGCCTCCCAATTTCCCGCTGGCAGGAAGTCCTCCCGGATGCCCTTCACTCTATCCGGTCCCTGCTGTGCACCACCACGAATCAAACGCCTCACGAGCGCCTCCTCCTCTTTCCTAGGAAGTCCTCCTCTGGAACGCCACTTCCGACCTGGCTAGCAGCTCCGGGACCCATTCTGCTCCGGAAACATGTGCGGGCGCACAAGTCAGATCCGTTGGTGGAACGGGTGCATCTCCTTCACGCCAACCCGCAATACGCCTATGTGGAGTACCCCGATGGGCGACAAGACACGGTCTCCCTGCGCGATCTGGCGCCCGCCGGAGCTACCCACACCCCCCCAACGCCAATCACCACCTCCTCACTCCCACCGGTTCATCCCGCAGCCACCCCCTTCCCGGGGGGTTCGGTTCTCCTCCCAGACCCGCCCAGGAGTAAGGACACAGGGGACAGCGCTACGCTCCCAGAGTCGACGGGACTCGAGCCAGCGCCATCACCATCACACCCGAGACGATTGGAGAGGACGACCAGGGCGCCCATCCGGCTCATCGAATCACTTTAACTCTCAACGTTTTCAGTTATTGTGTCTTGTTATAGTTACGGCATCATGCCGATTCTGTTTGGTCCGTTGGCCCAGTTTTCAGTTATTGTGTCTTGTTATAGTTATGGCATCATGCCGACCCTGTTTGGCCCGCTGGCCCAGTTGAAGCGATAATTTTGTGTTTTGTTCAAAGTTACGGCACAGTACTGACTCTATAAACCCCTACAACCATGCGAACCACCATCCCGCCCGGTTTTTTTTCATCAAGGGGTGAATGTGGTGGTATGTATTAGGGGTAATACGGTACACCACGTGTCGACAGGCTATTGGTGGAGGGATGCCAGGTCCTGATAGGATCTGCCACCTACTGGACTCCACCCAGAAATGCCGGTATAAGAACTCAGTTTTTCCCTCCATTTCCCTCAGCAGTTGCATTCTGTAACCACACTGCTGGGGATAAAGTTCGGCTTAATAAAGCCTTCAATTGACATTACCTCAACCTGCCTCGCGTCATATTGACGGTGCTACACAGCCCTTCACGCTGGTACAATCTTCCTGTCCTGCTGCTGTGAAAGGAGGTTTCACTGGCTCACTGGCCCTGCTGAAGGCGGGCAGAAGATTCCGGCCAACGTTTCTATTTTGATGAGCCAAATACACCAGGGTACAGACAGAATAGTTCATCAGTGCAATTCTCCTTAGGCTTATTGATAGAAATACTCATTGAGCTCTGTTTTCTTACCTCATTAAAATCTCCAACCCTGGGAATGTGGTTCTTCCTGGTCTTGCCAATTATGTTGCCAGAGTTAGAAATCACTACCGCAGTGTTCCACAGTGTCCCTCCATGAACCTCATCTCGCTCCAAGATTGGGGACACCACAACCATGTTATATTTTCGTGCAAGCTGCAGAAAAAGGCAGGGAGCACGGTATGGGGAACGAAAAACAGGGAAGAAAAAAAAACCAAGAATGTATTAAGGACTAGGTTAATAGCTGATCAACCTGAAACAATAACTAAATTTTCATAGAATCACAGAATTCTCTACAGTGCAGAACCAAGACCATCAAGTCTGCACCAACCCTCTGAAAGAGCACCCGACCTAGGCTTACTCCCCTGCCCTATCCCCATTACCACATTTAACCTGCACATCTTTGGACACTAAGGGCAATTTTAGCATGGCCAATCCACTTACCCTGCACATATTTGGACTGTCCAGATGCCCAGATGTCACCTGGGCTGCTGAGTGGGTTCCTCAGTTGTTGTTTATTTCAGATTTCCGGCAGCGACAGTATTTTGCTTCTGTTTTAGGTTTGTACCTTTCAGTTCAGGTCAAAAGTCAAATGGCTGAAAGACATTGAGCCACTGAAATAGTTCCTCATGTACCATATTTTATCAACTGTAACCTCAACATGAAAATGTCTGAAACCATGACAATGTAAAGCACTAATCTACCGTGCCATTGAGCAGGAGGATGTAATTGGGCCATGATGATTGTCCATTGACAATTGTCAGTCTCCACTTTTTGTTTAATTCATTTAGAGGAGGTGGGTGTCGCTGGCTCGGTCACCATTTATTGCCCATCGCTAATTGCCTTTGATGGTACTGAACCCCCTTCTTGAAGTCAATGTGGATCATCCTTTGCAGCACAAGGGGGACCTGTTTGTGGACGGGAAGTTCGCGAGCTTGGGTGAGCTGGAGGAGAAGTACGGGCTCCCCCGGGGAACACCTTCAGGTACTTACAGGTAAGGGCGTTTGCCAGACGGCAGGTGGTGGAATTCCCGCGGCTACTGCCACACACAGTACAGGACAGGGTGCTCTCGAGGGGGTGGGTGGGAGTGGGGAAGATCTCGGAAACTTACCAGGTGATGCAGGAGGAGGAGGAGGCCTCGGTGGTGGAGTTGAAAGGTAAGTGGGAGGAGGAGTTGGGAGAGGAGATCGAAGAGGGGACGTGGGCAGATGCCCTAGGGAGGGTAAACTCTTCCTCTTCATGCGCGAGGCTCAGCCTCATACAGTTTAAGGTGCTGCACAGGGCACACATGACCGGGACAAGGATGAGCAGGTTCTTTGGGGGTGAGGACAAGTGTGCTAGGTGCTCAGGGAGCCCAGCAAATCACACCCATATGTTCTGGGCATGCCCAGCGCTGGAGGAATTTTGGAAGGGCGTAGCGAGGACGGTGTCGAGGGTGGTAGGATCCAGGGTCAAACCGGGCTGGGGGCTCGCAATATTTGGGGTGGCAGAGGAGCCGGGAGTGCAGGAGGCGAAAGAGGCCGGAATTCTGGCCTTTGCGTCCCTGGTAGCCCGGCGAAGGATTCTCCTTCAGTGGAAAGATACGAGGCCCCCAAGCGTGGAATCCTGGAGCAGCGATATGGCAGTGTTCATTAAATTGGAGAGGGTGAAATTCGCCTTGAGAGGGTCGGTACAAGGGTTCTTTAGGCGGTGGCAACCGTTCTTAGACTTTCTGGCAGAACGTTAGACATTGGTCAATGGCAGCAGCAGCTCGGGGGGTGGGGGGGGTTTACTTTATTTTTGTTTATGTTATTTACACTGGAGGGTCTGAGGGGGTGTATACACCTGTTGTCTTAAGTCGGGGTGTTAATGTTAATTTATTATTTAGGTACGGGGGGGGAGGGGTTTGGGGGGGTTGCATTTTTAGATTGTGTTTTGTACTTAACCCTGTTGGGTTCTTTTTTCTTTCTCATTTTGTTATTGATATTTTATGAAAACCTTCAATAAAAATTATTTAAAATTTTTTTTTTTTTTTTAAATCCTTTGCAGCACATTTGATACAACTGAGGGGTTTGCTGGACCATTTCAGAGGGCTGTTAAGAGTCAACGCCATTGCTGAGGGTCTGGAGTCACATACAGACCAGACCAGGTAAGGACACAAATTTCCTTCCCTAAAGGACATTAGTGAACCAGATGGGTTTTTGTGACAATCAACAGTGATTTCATGGTAATCATTTGAAAAAAATATTCCAATTAAGGGGCAATTTAGCGTGGCCAATCCACCTACCCTGCACATCTTTGGGTTGTGGGGGTGGGACCCACGCAGACATAGGAAGAATGTGAAAACTGCACAAGGACAGTGACCCGGGGCCGGAATCAAACCAGTGTCATCCGTGCCGTGAGGCAGCAGTGCTAACCACTGCGCCACCCCCTGGATAATCATTACTGAGAGTAGTTTTTAAAATTTCAAAGTTATTCACAGTTTTCCTTAGTTTACGATTCCTAAGAAAATGTGTGCTATAGGAAAAAGTACTCAATGAGATGAATTGTCTCATATGAAATCATGCCGTAATGACCCCTGCGGAAGTCACGGGATGTGCACCACCTGTTTCCCCTTGACCACCTTAGAATACGAACTTCCCCGATAAATGGTGCGGGGCTTCTCTCTTAATAAGAGGAGCCTCTCAGTATAAAAATCCTGACCTGGGTACAGGCCAGGAGACGCTTCGGGCAGAGGAGAGATTGCTGCATGAGAAATAAATGTGTGTTCATCTTGTATCCAACTGTGCGATCCCGCACAATGGACTTTGTTGGATTCTACACTGGCGGCGAGGTTGAAGTGGAGCTTCCTGGACATCAGGGAGAAAATCTGCTGCAGTCAAGACCGATCCGAATCGGACACGGGCAGGCATCCCTGGCATCTCGCCTGGGATGCTGTTTGCGTCCGCAATTCCGGTGATGCCGCCACTGGATTCCAGGTGTGGTGTTTCGCCTGATGCCGGCCTGTCAGAGTCTAATCCTGTTTCAGATTCCCAAATGGACGGCCAGACTTTGACAGACCGCCATTTGCGGCCGAGTCGGCCATGCCGGTCCAGCCCAGACGCTCCGCACAGAAACCTTGGTTCCCGGTGCGGTATACATCCTCCGGCCCTGCTCAGTTGACGACTGAACATTGCCCCCAGGCTACACAGACCAAGAGTCCTTCACTATAGCTGATGGACATGGGACGTTTCTTCAGACTTTGGCAGGGGTTGGGAGGGGTGTTAGGACCCCCTCAGGGGTTACGGGGTGTGCACCATCTGTTCCCCAGTAACCACCTCGGAATATGAACATTCCTGATAAACGGGGTGGGGCTCCCCCTTAACAAGGGAAGCCTGTCAGCATAAAACCCCGACCACGGTGACCCTTTGGGGAGTGGAGAGATTGCTGCATGAGAAATAAATCTGTATTTGTTTTGTATCTAACTGTGCATTCCTTTGCGGTCACTTCACCGGATTCTGCAGATGGGTTGCGAACTTCACCTGTAACAAATTAAAAACCTGTTGACTGCATTGAACCCTCTCACTAACCCTTAAAAACTATCACTCACTCAAAACATAATGGGCGCGATTCCCCGATGCCGCGCCGTTTGGGAGAATCGCCTGGGGTGTCATTTTTTCATGCGACGCCAGTCCGACGCCCTCCCGCGAAGCACTCAAGCGGCGAGATCGGCACTATCTAGTTCTGCGCGGCACAGTCCGGTGAATCGCCCGAGACACCCAAAATGGCGATTCTCCGTCACCCCCTCTATTCTCAGGCCCGGATGGACCGAGCGGCCTGCCCAAAACGACGGCTTCCCGCCGGCGCCATCCACACCTGGTTGCTGCCAGCGGGAATAGCGCAGGAACGCTAGGGGGGCGGCCTGTGGGGGTGCGAGGGGGGTTCTTTCACTGGGGTAGGACTCAAAAGGGGTCTGGCCCGCGATCGGTGCCCACCGATCGGCGGGCCGGCCTCTCTGAAGGAGGACCTCCTTTCCTCCACAAGATCCATCCAACATCTTCTTGCGGGGCGGCCTCGGGGAGGACGGCAACCACGCTGGTGCGGGTTGGCGCCGGCCAAACCGCGCATGCGCGGTTAACGCCAGTTAGGTGGCGGATGACGTGGCGCCTCTTTTATGCGGCGCCAATGCCCGGCGCACGCTAACCACGCTGCTTTAGTGACACGCCCCCCCGAGTTTCTCGCGGCCCCGATCCTAGCCCATTTTCGGGCCCTGAATCGGTAGAGATCGGGGCCGTTTCGCGCTGTCGTGAACCTCGACGGTGTTTGCAACGGCGTGGGCACTTAGTCGCGGGAGCAGAGAATCGCGCCCAATGAGTTTCAACAGCAGATGAGCTGAGACTGGGGATGAAGTTGGCTGGTGTGGCAATGTTGACCATGTATAAACAGAAAGGCTTTGTGTTCCACCTTGACCGCTTCACCCCGAAACAGGAGCAATAATTCCTTTCTGCGCGTCTCTTTTGCCCTCGGTTGGGTTATTATAAGATCGTGCACTCTTACCAAAACAGCCTACTTAACTCAGTCTCATCAAAACAAAATTACACACACCGTTTGGTCATGCCACATTCAGGGATAATTTATCGGCTGGATTGCTGACACATAGGAGTTACAAGAGCTTTTCTACTCAATGCACTGGATGCACATTTTAATGACCTCAATCAGAGTGAAGTATGGGAAATGAATGGAAGTAGTGTTTCTTTCCAAGACAGGGATTATAAAATTGTCTGAGTAACTGTGAAATACACAGATGGATACGTTATGTTTGCTAATAGCCATCCGATTCCCTCTCCTTGATGATGCTGAATCTTGCTGGGATACAATCCCAAAGGCACTGGCAGCCATTTCCTGGGTATACCTAATTGGTGATCCCAAACAGTTTGATTGTGCAACTGTGGAGTGCAGACACTGACTTCACCAGGCTTCTGAAAAACACATTCTTGATATGTGGGTGTTGCTGCAATGTATTGCCCATCCCTCTTGCCCTGTACAGCTGAGTGGTTTGTTAAGCCAATTCAGGAGGCAGTTCATAATCAAGGTTGTGGACCTGGAATTACATTCACGTGTGGATCAGGTTGGATAAGGAGGACAGGCTTCGATCTTTCCCCGATGGATATTCAGGATTGGGTATTGATGACAATCTGATTGCTTCGGGTCACTATTATCACTAGGAGCAGTTTTAAAATTGAAAATGTGAAAACAACAGTGGAAAATGAAATGATGTCAAATGCATTAGTCAACACCCCCACCCATCCACAGCCTCCCTCCATCACCCGCACTCTCTTGCTCACTCTCTCCTTCACCCGCACTCTCTCCTTCACCCCACCCATCCACACCTTCCCTCCTTCACCCCACCCATCCACAGCCTCCCTCCATCACCCGCACTCTCTCGCTCACTCTCTCCTTCACCCGCACTCTTTCGCTCACTCTCTCCTTCACCCCACCCATCCACACCCTCCCTCCATCACCCGCACACTCTCGCTCACTCCCTCCTTCACCCCCACCCACCCACTCACTCCCTCCCTCACCCATCCACACCCTCTCTCCTTCACACCCTCCCTCCCTCACCCACACCCATCCACACACTCCCTCCTTCACCCACACCCATCCACACACTCCCTCCTTCACCCACACCTACCCGCTCACTCCCTCCTTCACCCACACCTACCCGCTGACTCCCTCCTTCACCCAGGCCCACCCCCTCACTCCCTCCTTCACCCCCACCCACCCACACCATCCCTTCTTCACCCCCACCCACCCACTCACTCCTCCTTCACCCCACCCACCCACTCCCTCCTTCACCCACACCCACCCACTCACTCCCTCCTTCACCCCACCCACCCACTCACTCCCTCCTTCACCCCACCCACCCACTCACTCCCTCCTTCACTCACACCCACCCGCTCACTCCCTCCTTCACCTACACCCACCCACTCACTCCCTCCTTCACCCACACCCACCCACACCCTCCCTCCTTCACCCACACCCACCCGCTCACTCCCTCCTTCACCCCACCCACCCACTCACTCCCTCCTTCACGCCACCCACCCACTCACTCCCTCCTTCACCCACACCCATCCGCTCATTCCCTCCTTCACCCACACCCACCCACTCACTCCCTCCTTCACCGCCACCCATCCACACCCTCCCTCCTTCACCCTCACTCCCTCCCTCCTTCACCCCCACCCACCTGCTCACTCCCTCCTTCACCCCCACCCATCCACTCACTCCCTCCTTCACCCCCACCCACCTGCTCACTCCCTCCTTCACCCCCACCCTTCCACACCCTCCCTCCTTCACCCACACCCACCCGCTCACTCCCTCCTTCACCCGCACGCTCTTGCTCACTCTCTCCTTCACCCGCACTCTCTCGCTCACTCTCTCCTTCACCCGCACTCTCTCGCTCACTCTCTCCTTTACCCGCACTCTCTCGCCCACTCTCTCCTTCACCCGTACTCTCTCTCGCTCACTCTCTCATTCACCCGCACTCTCTCGCTCACTCTCTCCTTCACCCGCACTCTCTCGCTCACTCTCTCCTTCACCCGCACTCTCGCTCCTTCACATGCACACTCTCGCTCACTCTCTCCTTCTTTTTTTTAATAAATATTTTATTGAAAATTTTTGGACAACCAACATAGTACATTGTGCATCCTTTACACAATATTATAACAACACAAATAGCAATGACCTATTTTATAAACAAAAAATGAATAAATAATAAATAACAAAAATGAAAACTAACCCTAATTGGCAACTGCCTTATCACAAGTAACACTCTCCAAAAATATAATTTAACAGTCCAAGATATAATTATCTGTAGCAACGACCTATACATATTATACAGTATATATTAACAACCCTGAGAGTCCTTCTGGTTCCTCCCCCCCCCCCCCCCCACCAGATCCTGGGCTGCTGCTGCTGCCTTCTTTTTTCCATTCCATCTATCTTTCTGCGAGGTATTCGACGAACGGTTGCCACCGCCTGGTGAACCCTTGAGCCGACCCCCTTAGGACGAACTTAATCCGCTCTAGCTTTATAAGCCCCGCCATGTCATTTATCCAGGTCTCCACCCCCGGGGGCTTGGCTTCTTTCCACATTAGCAATATCCTGCGCCGGGCTACTAGGGACGCAAAGGCCAAAACATCGGCCTCTCTCGCCTCCTGCACTCCCGGCTCTTGTGCAACCCCAAATATAGCCAACCCCCGGTTTGGTTCGACCCGGACCCCCACTACTTTTGAAAGCACCTTTGTCACCCCCATCCAAAACCCCTGTAGTGCCGAGCATGACCAAAACATATGGGTATGATTCGCTGGGCTTCTCGAGCACCTCGCACACCTATCCTCCACCCCAAAAAATTTACTGAGCCGTGCTCCAGTCATATGCGCCCTGTGTAATACCTTAAACTGAATCAGGCTTAGCCTGGCACACGAGGATGACGAGTTTACCCTGCTTAGGGCATCTGCCCACAGCCCCTCCTCGATCTCCTCCCCAGCTCTTCTTCCCATTTCCCTTTTAGTTCATCTACCATAGTCTCCCCTTCGTCCCTCATTTCCCTATATATATCTGACACCTTACCATCCCCCACCCATGTCTTTGAGATCACTCTGTCCTGCACCTCTTGTGTCGGGAGCTGCGGGAATTCCCTCACCTGTTGCCTCGCAAAAGCCCTCAGTTGCATATACCTGAATGCATTCCCTTGGGGCAACCCATATTTCTCGGTCAGCGCTCCCAGACTCGCGAACTTCCCATCCACAAACAGATCTTTCAGTTGCGTTATTCCTGCTCTTTGCCACATTCCATATCCCCCATCCATTCCCCCCGGGGCAAACCTATGGTTGTTTCTTATCGGAGACCCCCCCAAGGCTCCAGTCTTTCCCCTATGCCGTCTCCACTGTCCCCAAATCTTCAGTGTAGCCACCACCACCGGGCTTGTGGTGTAGTTCCTCGGTGAGAACGGCAATGGGGCTGTCACCATAGCCTGTAGGCTAGTCCCCCTACAGGACTCCCTCTCTAATCTCTTCCACGCCGCTCCCTCCTCCTCTCCCATCCACTTACTCACCATTGAAATATTAGCGGCCCAATAATACTCACTTAGGCTCGGTAGTGCCAGCCCCCCCCTATCCCTGCTACGCTGTAAGAATCCCTTCCTCACTCTCGGGGTCTTCCCGGCCCACACAAAACCCATGATGCTCTTTTCAATCCTTTTTAAAAAAGCCTTCGTGATCACCACCGGGAGGCACTGAAACACAAAGAGGAATCTCGGGAGGACCACCATCTTAACCGCCTGCACCCTCCCTGCCAGTGACAGGGATACCATATCCCATCTCTTGAAATCCTCCTCCATTTGTTCCACCAACCGCGTTAAATTTAACCTATGCAATGTGCCCCAATTCTTGGCTATCTGGATCCCCAGGTAACGAAAGTCCCTTGTTACCTTCCTCAACGGTAGGTCCTCTATTTCTCTACTCTGCTCCCCTGGATGCACCACAAACAACTCACTTTTCCCCATGTTCAATTTATACCCTGAAAAATCCCCAAACTCCCCAAGTATCCGCATTATTTCTGGCATCCCCTCCGCCGGGTCTGCCACGTATAGTAGCAAATCGTCCGCATACAAAGATACCCGGTGTTCTTCTCCTCCTCTAAGTACTCCCCTCCACTTCTTGGAACCCCTCAACGCTATCGCCAGGGGCTCAATCGCCAGTGCAAACAATAATGGGGACAGAGGGCATCCCTGCCTTGTCCCTCTATGGAGCCGAAAATATGCAGATCCCCGTCCATTCGTGACCACGCTCGCCATTGGGGCCCTATACAACAGCTGCACCCATCTAACATACCCCTCTCCAAAACCAAATCTCCTCAACACCTCCCACAAATAATCCCACTCCACTCTATCAAATGCTTTCTCGGCATCCATTGCCACTACTATCTCCGTTTCCCACTCTGGTGGGGCAATCATCATTACCCCTAACAGCCTCCGTATATTCGTGTTCAGCTGTCTCCCCTTCACAAACCCAGTTTGGTCCTCGTGGACCACCCCCGGGACACATTCCTCTATTCTCATTGCCATTACCTTGGCCAGGATCTTGGCATCTACATTTAGGAGGGAAATAGGTCTATAGGACCCGCATTGTAGCGGGTCCTTTTCCTTCTTTAAGAGAAGCGATATCGTTGCTTCAGACATAGTCGGGGGCAGTTGTCCCCTTTCCTTTGCCTCATTAAAGGTCCTCGTCAATACCGGGGCGAGCAAGTCCACATATTTTCTATAGAATTCGACTGGGAATCCATCCGGTCCCGGGGCCTTTCCCGCCTGCATGCTCCTCATTCCTTTCACCACTTCTTCTACCTCGATCTGTGCTCCCAGTCCCACCCTTTCCTGCTCTTCCACCTTGGGAAATTCCAGCCGATCCAAGAAGCCCATCATTCTCTCCCTCCCATCCGGGGGTTGAGCTTCATATAATTTTTTATAAAATGTCTTGAACACTCCATTCACTCTCTCCGCTCCCCGCTCCATCTCTCCTTCCTCATCCCTCACTCCCCCTATTTCCCTCGCTGCTCCCCTTTTCCTCAATTGGTGTGCCAGCAACCTGCTCGCTTTCTCCCCATATTCGTACTGTACACCCTGTGCCTTCCTCCATTGTGCCTCTGCAGTGCCCGTAGTCAGCAAGTCAAATTCTACATGTAGCCTTTGCCTTTCCCTGTACAGTCCCTCCTCCGGTACTTCCGCATATTGTCTGTCCACCCTCAAAAGTTCT
The DNA here is from genome assembly GCF_047496885.1 of Scyliorhinus torazame. Lineage (NCBI taxonomy): Eukaryota > Metazoa > Chordata > Chondrichthyes > Carcharhiniformes > Scyliorhinidae > Scyliorhinus > Scyliorhinus torazame. Next base: position 108,405,033 of record NC_092707.1, read on the forward strand.
TGCAGCAAGCGCTCCCGTTCCTTACTCTCCTGCTTCCCTTTATGTGCCCTTATTGATATCAGCTCCCCTCTAACCACCGCCTTCAACGCCTCCCAGACCACTCCCACCTGGACCTCCCCATTATCATTGAGTTCCAAGTACTTTTCAATGCACCCCCTCACCCTTAGACACACCCCCTCATCTGCCATTAGTCCCATGTCCATTCTCCAGGGTGGGCGCCCTCCTGTTTCCTCCCCTATCTCCAAGTCTACCCAGTGTGGAGCGTGATCCGAAATGACTATAGCCGTATGCTCCGTTCCCCTCACCTTCGGGATCAACGCCCTTCCCAGCACAAAAAAGTCTATTCGCGAGTAGACTTTATGGACATAGGAGAAAAACGAGAACTCCTTACTCCTAGGTCTGCTAAATCTCCACGGGTCTACACCTCCCATCTGCTCCATAAAATCTTTAAGTACCTTGGCTGCTGCCGGCCTCCTTCCAGTCCTGGACTTCGACCTATCCAGCCCTGGTTCCAACACCGTATTAAAATCTCCCCCCATTATCAGCTTTCCCATCTCTAGGTCCGGAATGCGTCCTAGCATCCGCCTCATAAAATTGGCATCATCCCAGTTCGGGGCATATACGTTTACCAAAACCACCGTCTCCCCCCTGTAGTTTGCCACTCACCATCACGTATCTGCCCCCGTTATCCGCCACTATAGTCTTTGCCTCGAACATTACCCGCTTCCCCACTAATATAGCCACCCCCCTGTTTTTCGCATCTAGCCCCGAATGGAACACCTGCCCCACCCATCCTTTGCGTAGCCTAACCTGGTCTATCAGTTTCAGGTGCGTTTCCTGTAACATAACCACATCTGCCTTAAGTTTCTTAAGGTGTGCGAGTACCCGTGCCCTCTTTATCGGCCCGTTCAGCCCTCTCACGTTCCACGTGATCAGCCGGGTTGGGGGGCTTCCTACCCCCCCCCCTTGTCGATTAGCCATCACCTTTTTCCAGCTCCTCACCCGGTTCCCACGCAGCTGTATCTCCCCCAGGCGGTGCCCCCCCCGCCCATCCCCTCCCATACCAGCTCCCCCCTCTCCCCAGCAGCAGCAACCCAGTAATTCTCCCCTCCCACCCCCCCCCCGCTAGATCCCCCGCTAGCGTAATTACTCCCCCCATGTTGCTCCCAGAAGTCAGCAAACTCTGGCCGACCTCGGCTTCCCCCCGTGACCTCGGCTCGCACCGTGCGACGCCCCCTCTTTCCTGCTTCTCTATTCCCGCCATGATTATCATAGCGCGGGAACCAAGCCCGCGCCTCTCCCTCGGCCCCGCCCCCAATGGCCAACGCCCCATCTCCTCCACCTCCCCTCCTCCCCCCATCACCACCTGTGGGAGAGAGAAAAGTTACCACATCGCAGGATTAGTACATAAAACTCCTCTTTCCCCCCTTTTTAACCCCCCTCTTTGACCCCACATTCGCCCCACCACTTTGTTCAAACGTTCTTTTTAATAACCCGCTCATTCCAGTTTTTCTTCCACAATAAAAGTCCACGCTTCATCCGCCGTCTCAAAGTAGTGGTGCCTCCCTCGATATGTGACCCACAGTCTTGCCGGTTGCAGCATTCCAAATTTTATCTTCTTTTTATGAAGCACCGCCTTGGCCCGATTAAAGCTCGCCCTCCTTCTCGCCACCTCCGCACTCCAGTCTTGATAAACGCGGATCACCGCGTTCTCCCATTTACTGCTCCGAGTTTTCTTTGCCCATCTAAGGACCATTTCTCTATCCTTAAAACGGAGGAATCTCACCACTATGGCTCTGGGAATTTCTCCTGCTCTCGGCCCTCGCGCCATCACTCGGTATGCTCCCTCCACCTCCAACGGACCCGCCGGGGCCTCCGCTCCCATTAACGAGTGCAGCATCGTGCTCACATATGCCCCGACGTCCGCTCCCTCCACACCTTCAGGAAGACCAAGAATCCTCAGGTTGTTCCTCCTTGCGTTATTCTCCAGTGCCTCCAACCTTTCCACACATCGTTTCTGATGTGCCTCCTGCGTCTCCGTCTTCACCACCAGGCCCTGTATGTCATCCTCATTCTCGGCTGCCTTTGCCTTCACGATCCGAAGCTCCCGCTCCTGGGTTTTTTGTTCCTCCTTTAGCCCTTCAATCGCCTGTAATATCGGGGCCAACAGCTCTTTCTTCATTTCCTTTTTGAGCTCTTCCACACAGCATTTCAAGAACTCTTGTTGTTCAGGGCCCCATGTTAAACTGCCACCTTCCGACGCCATCTTGGTTTTTGCTTGCCTTCCTTGCCGCTGTTCTAAAGGATCCACTGCAATCCGGCCACTTTCTCCTCCTTTTTTCATCCGTGTCCAGGGGGGATTCCCTTCTGGTTTACCGCACAGTGTTTTTAGCCGTCAAAATTGCCGTTGGGGCTCCTATCAAGAGCCCAAAAGTCCGTTTCACCGGGAGCTGCCGAAACGTGCGACTCAGCTGGTCATCGCCGCACCCGGAAGTCCACTCTCTCCTTCACCCGCACTCTCTCTCCTTCACATGCACACTCTCGCTCACTCTCTCCTTCACCCGCACTCTCTCGCTCACTCTCTCCTTCACCCGCACTCTCTCTCGCTCACTATCTCCTTCACCTGCACGCTCTCGCTCACTCTCTCCTTCACCCGCACTCTCTCCTTCACATGCACACTCTCGCTCACTCTCTCCTTCACCCGCACTCTCTCTCGCTCACTCTCTCCTTCACCTGCACTCCCTCGCTCACTCTCTCCTTCACCCGCACCCTCGCTCACTCTCTCCTTCACCCGCACCCACTCGCTCACTCTCTCCTTCACCTGCACCCACTCGCTCGCTCTCTCATTCACACCCACTCGCTCGCTCTCTCATTCACTCACACCCACTCGCTCGCTCTCTCATTCACCCACACCCACTTCCTCGCTCTCTCATTCACACCCACTCACTCGCTCTCTCATTCACTCACACCCACTCGCACGCTCTCTCATTCACACCCATTCGCTCGCTCTCTCATTCACTCACACCCACTTGCTCGCTCTCTCATTCACACCCACTCGCTCGCACTCTCATTCACCCACACCCACTTGCTCGCTCTCTCATTCACACCCACTCACTCGCTCTCTCATTCACTCACACTCACTCGCTCGCTCTCTCATTCACACCCACTCGCTCGCTCTCTCATTCACCCACACCCACCTGCTCGCTCTCTCATTCACACACACTCACTCGCTCTCTCATTCACCCACACCCACTCGCTCGCTCTCTCATTCACACCCATTCGCTCGCTCTCTCATTCACCCACACCCACTTGCTCGCCCTCTCATTCACTCACACTCACTCGCTCGCTCTCTCATTCACACCCACCCGCTCGCACTCTCATTCACCCACACCCACTTGCTCGCTCTCTCATTCACACCCACTCACTCGCTCTCTCATTCACACCCACTACTCGCTCTCTCATTCACACCCATTCGCTCGCCCTCTCATTCACTCACACCCACTCGCTCGCTCTCTCATTCACACCCATTCGCTCGCTCTCTCATTCACTCACACCCACTTGCTCGCCCTCTCAGAAGCAGAGATGTTTATTACCTATTTCTAGCATTTTCTGTTCAGACTCAATGAAGAATTTGCATCTTTTAGCAGTTAAAAGGAAAATGTTTTTTACTGTTGCTAAACATGGAGTCATTTACACAATATCCAGATAAGGAAATGTGCAATTAGGTGTGGCACAGTGAATAAACTGTCACTCACAGCTGTAAAACACCTCTCTCGCTCACTCTCTCCTTCACCCGCACTCTCTCTCGCTCACTATCTCCTTCACCTGCACTCTCTCGCTCACTCTCTCCTTCACCCGCACTCTCTCTCCATCACATGCACACTCTCGCTCACTCTCTCCTTCTTCCGCACTCTCTCGCTCACTCTCTCCTTCACCCGCACTCTCTCTCACTCACTCTCTCCTTCACCTGCACTCTCTCGCTCACTCTCTCCTTCACCCGCACCCTCGCTCACTCTCTCCTTCACCTGCACCCACTCGCTCACTCTCTCCTTCACCTGCACCCACTCGCTCACTCTCTCCTTCACCTGCATCCACTCGCTCACTCTCTCCTTCACCTGCACTCTCTCGCTCACTCTCTCCTTCACCCGCACCCTCGCTCACTCTCTCCTTCTCCCGCACTCTCTCGCTCACTCTCTCCTTCATCCGCACTCTCGCTCACTCTCTCCTTCACCTGCATCCACTCGCACACTCTCTCCTTCACCTGCACTCTCTCGCTCACTCTCTCCTTCACCCGCACTCTCGCTCACTCTCTCCTTCACCCGCACTCTCGCTCACTCTCTCCTTCACCTGCACCCACTCGCCCACCCTCTGCTTCACCCGCACTCTCGCTTACTCTCTCCTTCAGCCATACTCTCGCTCACTCTCTCCTTCACCTGTACCCACTCGCTCACTCTCTCCTTCACCCGCACTCTCTCTCGCTCACTCTCTCCTTCACGTGCACTCTCTCGCTCACTCTCTCCTTCACCCGCACTCTCTCGCTCACTCTCTCCTTCACCCGCACTCACTCCTTCACCTGCACTCTCTCGCTCACTCTCTCCTTCACCCGCACTCTCGCTCACTGTCTCCTTCAGCTGCACCCTCTCGCTCACTCTCTCCTTCACCCGCACTCTCTCTCGCTCAATCTCTCCTTCACTCGCACTCTCTCGCTCAATCTCTCCTTTACCCGCACACTCTCTCGCTCACTCTCTCCTTCACCCGCACTCTCTCGCTCACACTCTCCTTCACCCGCACTCTCGCTCACTCTCTCCTTCACCCGCACTCTCTCTCGCTCACTCTCTCCTTCACTCGCACTCTCTCGCTCACTCTCTTCTTCACCCGCACACTCTCTCGCTCACTCTCTCCTTCACCCGCACCCACTCGCTCACTCTCTCCTTCATCTGCACCCACTCGCTCTCTCTCTCATTCACACCCACTCGCTCGCTCTCTCATTCACTCACACCCACTCGCTCGCTCTCTCATTCACTCACACCCACTCGCTCGCTCTCTCATTCACCCACACCCACTTGCTCGCTCTCTCATTCACACCCACTCACTCGCTCTCATTCACTCACACCCACTCGCTCGCTCTCTCATTCACACCCACCCACTTCCTCGCTCTCTCATTCACACCCACTCACTCGCTCTCTCATTCACTCACACCCACTCGCTCGCTCTCTCATTCACACCCATTCGCTCGCTCTCTCATTCACTCACACCCACTCGCTCGCTCTCTCATTCACACCCACTCGCTCGCTCTCTCATTCACACCCACTCGCTCGCACTCTCATTCACCCACACCCACTTGCTCGCTCTCTCATTCACACCCACTCGCTCGCTCTCTCATTCACCCACACCCACTCGCTCGCTCTCTCATTCACACCCATTCGCTCGCCCTCTCATTCACTCACACCCACTTGCTCGCCCTCTCAGAAGCAGAGATGTTTATTACCTATTTCTAGCATTTTCTGTTCAGACTCAATGAAGAATTTGCATCTTTTAGCAGTTAAAAGGAAAATGTTTTTTACTGTTGCTAAACATGGAGTCATTTACACAATATCCAGATTAGGAAATATGCAATAAACTGTCACTCACATCTGTAAAACACCTGAAGAATGATGCCTGGGGTGAACCAGTGGAGAGTGACAGACATCACTGACACCATACTGTATCAGGAGGGGACGGATCGCAATATGTGAGGTAATAAATCTCTGTTGCAGGAATCACAATTTGTCCTCTCCTTTTCTAAGTTACAGCATGTCAAAAATGAGACATGCTGTAACCTTTACACACTGTTCTGTTACATGCTGGAGGTGGTAAGCGAGATTGCCTTGAGATGAGGAACTCATTGTCCAGACTCAAAACATTAGCTTCCTTCTCACTTCACAGATGCTGAGATTGTCCAGAGTCTTCTGTTATTGTTTTGACTCTTTGCCTTTGCTTCACTTCACAAGGAATAAGAGAGCCTCTTGCTGCAGTGGATATATCAAAGCTTTGGGCCAATTAAACCTCCATATTTAGAGGCGATTAACTCCCTAATTCCCGTACCAGCCTCCCCGAACAGGCGCCGGAATGTGGCGACCAGGGGCTTTTCACAGTAACTTCATTTGAAGCCTACTTGTGATAATAAGCGATTTTTAAAAAAATTGCTTAGGCGCTCATTTTATATTCTGCCTTGGCAGCTTTCAATTGAATGGTGCTATATAGTCAGACCTCAAGGAAGAAAATAGGTCAGTACATTATTTTCAGAGTAGCTGAGAAAATTGGTGCTGTGGAGATGTTCCAATAGTTTGGAGCTGCAAGACTGATTCATTTCAATTTTCCAAGGTGCCTGTCAAGTAATTGCTCCTGCACAAAAATATAACTTCAAAAACACCTACTTTTAATTTACTATCAGGCAAGTAGAAAAGGGAGTATGGAAAGAGGTGAGGTCTCTTCCTGTTACTTAAACAAATTAGATGAACAAAGAGCAAAGGAGTAGAAAGGCTCATGACAAAATCCAGAGAAAAATAGGCCGGGGATTCTCCAACCCCGCACCGGGTCGGACAATCCCCAGGGGACGCGAGAATCGCGCCCCGCAGCCCAGACACCGGCTTACCTATTTTCCGGCGGCGATTCTCGGGCGCCCGTGGGATCGCTGCCACATCGGCCGGGGGCCGTTGAAAGCGGGCCCCCCGCGATTCTCCAGGCCACGAGGGGCCAAGTGGCCGCCGAGTTCGGCCGAGTCCCGCCGGCGTGGATTACTCAGGCCCCACACAGCAGGACCTGGAAGGTGTGTCTGGGGGGGCTGTCCTGGAGCGGGGGGCGGGGTCCGACCCCCGGGGGGGGGGCATGGTGGCCTTGTCCGCGATCGGGGCCTACCGATCGGCGGGCGTGTTGGTTCCGTGGGGGCCTATGTTCCTCCACGCCAGGCCCCTGTAGGGCTCCGCCATATTGCCCAGGGGCCGGTGTGGAGATGGGAACCCAAGTGCATGTGCGGAATAACGTCGGCCGTAGCGCGCATGCAGGAACTCACGCCGCCGGCCGTTCCGCGCCGGCTGGAGCTGCGGCGGCCACTCCGGCGCCAACCTAGCCCCCTAGAAAGGGGAGCATTCCTCAATATCAGGGACCGTTGACGCCGGAGTGGCTGGCGCCAGAACATGGCCGCGGGATTGGAGAATCCCGCCCATAGTGTTTGAACCTAATTAAAGTGGAGTCTGCTCTCCCTTTCCGACTACACAATCATGTTGAGAGAAAAGCCCTCAGTAATACAGGAATGGAGGAGGGAGAGCACACAGAAATCCCTGGAATGTGGGACCCCGCTGAATTTAACAGGAACACCTTGTTAGTATTTCTTTATCTTGCTTCCCACCCACACTGATGGCCGGTTGTTTGCTGGGGGATGATGGGCCTGTCAATCAAGAAAGGTCATGGATTGAAGAGGGGCTGGGTGAGTACTGGCCTGTTTCCAATGGTGCCAACTTCCCATTGCACCTCAACATGATTCAAATGAGTTCACTGGGACATTTTAACTGCAGTCACAAACTTGCCTGACCAGGCTGGTGGCAGGATCTCGACAACAAGAGGCCCAAAGAGTCAGAGTCATACAGCGCAGAAAAGGCCCATCAGCCGATTGAGTCTTCACCGACAATAACGACCTCTAATCTCGTGCTAATCCCACTTACCAGCACCTGTCCCATATCCTTGAGTGTGATGGTGTTTCAAGTGCTCATCGAAGTGCTTATTGAAGGTTGGGAGGTTTCCAGTCTCTGCTATCTTCCCCGGCAGCGCACTCCAGATTCCCACCATCCGCCAAGTGAAATTTTGTTTTCTCAAATTCCTTCGGAATCCCTTGCCCCTCACCCTAAAACTATGCCCCCTTGTGACTGACCCTTCAACCAAGGGGAACAGCGTTTCCTTTTATGCATTTATGGGATGAGAGTGTCACTGGTTAGGCCAGCATTTATTATCCATCCCTAGTTGCCCTCCACAAGGTGGTGGTGAGTTGCCTTCTTGAACCGATGCAGTCTTTGAGGTGCAGGTACACCCACGGCGCTGTTAGGGAGGGAGCTCCAGGATTTTGATCCAGCGACAGTGAAGGAACGGCGATATATTTCCAAATTGGGGTGGTGAGCAACTTGGAGGGGAACCTCCATGCGGTGGGGTTCCCAGGTACCTGCTTCCCTTGTCCTTCTAGATGGTAGTGGTCGGCGGTTTGGGAGGTGCTACCTAAGGAACCATGGCGTGTTCCTGCAGTGCATCTTGCAGATGGTAAATACTGTTGCCATTGACCGCCGGTGGTGGAGGGACGGAATGTTAGTGAAAGGGGTGGCGATCAAGCAGGCTGCTTTGTCCTGGATGGTGAGTGTTGTCATCCGAGTAAGTGGATAGAAATCCATCTCACTCCTGACTTGTGCCTTGTAGATGGTGGATAGGCTTTTGGGGCCGGGGAGGTGGGGGTGGCGGTGTCGGGGGTGAGTTCTTGCCATAAGATTCCCAGCTTTTGACCTGCTCTGGTAGCCACAGTATTAAGATGGCTGGTCCAGTTCAGTTTATGGTAACCCCCAGGATGTTGATTGTGCGGGATTCTGTGATGGTAATGCCATTGAATGTCATGAGGAGATGGTTAGATCCTGTCTGGTAGGAGATGGTCATTGCCTGGCATTTGTGTGGAGCAAATGTAACTTGCCACTTGTCAGCACAATTGTCCAGGTTTGCTGCATTTGGACATGGACTGCTTCATTACCTAAGGAGTTACGAATGGTGCTAAACATTGTGCAGTCATCCGCAAACATCCCACTTCTGACCTTATAATGGAAGAGAGGTCATTCTTGAAGAAGCTGAAGATGATTGGGCCTGGGACATTATCCTGATGAACTCCTGCAGTGATGTCCTGGAGCTGAGATGATTAACCTCCAACCACCACCACAACCATCTTTCCTTTGTGCCAGGTATGACTCCAACCAGCGGAGACAGCTTTCCCCCCGATTTCCACTGACTCCACTTTAGCTAGAGCTCCATGATGCCATACCCAGTCAAATGCTGCCTTGATGTCAAGGACAGTCACTCTCACCTCATCTAGTTCAGCTCTTTTGCCAATGTTTGAACCAAGGCTGATGATGAAGAATAAGACTGATAAGGTGGTAATTGACTGGGTTGGAATTGTCCTGTTTCTTGTGTACAGGACTCACCTGGGTAATCTTCCACATTGCCGGGTAGATGTCAGTGTTGTAGCTGTACTGGAACAGTTTGGCTAAGGGTGCAGCACGTTTTGGAGCACAGGTCTTCAGTACTATTGCCAGGGCCCAGAACCTTTGCAGTATACAGTGCCTTCAGCCGTTTCTTGATATCACATGGAGTGAATCGTATTGGCTGAAGGCTGACACCTGCGATGCTGTGGATCTCCGGAGGGGATCGAGATGGACCATCCACACGGCACTTCTGGCTGAAGATTGTTGCGAATGCTTCAGCCTTGGTGCTGGGCTCCTCCATCATTGAGTTTGGGGATATTTGTGGAGCTTCCTCCTCCAGTGAGTTGTTTAATTGTCCACCACCATTCACTGCTGGATGTGGCAGGACTGCAGAGCTTAGATCTGATGCATTTTTATGGGATCGCTTAGCTCCGTCTATTACTTGCTACTTATGCTGCTGGATTTGGATTTGTCACGTGTATAATGAAAAATATTGTTCTGCATACAGTCCAGACAAATCGTTCCATACATGAAAAAACATAGGACACATGATAGATACACGATGTAAATACATAGACCGGGTGTAGCATAGCGAGTGTAACACTACTCAGTTGAGAAGATGTGTGAAGAGATCAGTTCAGTCCATAAGAGGGTTATTCAGGAGTCTGGTAGCAGCAGGGAAGAAGCTATTTTGAATCTGTTAGTGTGTGTTCTCAGACTTTTGTATCTCCTGCCCAATGGAAGAGGTTGGAAGAGAGAATAACCCGGGTGGGAGGGGTCTTTGATTATGCTGCCCGCTTTCCCAAGGCAGCGGGAGGCGTAGATGGAGTCAATGGATGGGAGGTAGGTTTGCGTGATGGACTGGGCTGTGTTCACGACTCTGTAGTTTCTTACGGTTTTGGGCCGAGCAGTTGCCATACTAGGCTGTGGTACAGCCAGATAGGATGCTTTCTATGGCGCACCTGTAAAAATTGTTAAGAGTCAAGGTGGACATGCAAATTTCCTTAGTTTCCTGAGGAAGTATGGGCGCTGTTGTGCTTTCTTGGTCGTAGCGTCAATGTGAGTGGACCAGGACAGATTGATGGTGATTTAAAACTGTCGACCATCTCCACCTCGGCACCATTGATGCAGGGGGGGTGTGGACGATACTTTGTTTCCTGAAGTCAATGACCAGCTCCTTAGTTTTGCTAAAGTAGAACATAGAACAGTACTCAGTAGTCCTGTGTTGTAGCTTCACCAGGTTGACACTTCATTATTAGGAATGCCTGGTGTTGCTCCTGGCATGCTCTCCTGCATTCTTCATTGAACCAGGGTTGATCCCCTGGCTAGGTGGTAATGGTAGAGTGGGGGTATGCCGGACCATGTGGTTGCAGATTGTGGTGGAGTGCAATTCTGCTGTTGCTGCTGGCCCACAGCGTCTCATGGATGCCCAGTCTTGAGTTGCTAGATATGTTTGAATTGTATCCCATTCAGCACGGTGGTAGTGCCACACAACACGATGGAGGGTATTGGGGGTGTGAAGATGAGAGTTTATATCCACAAGGACTGTGCTGTGATCCCTTCTATAAATACTGTTATGGACAGATGGATCTGCAGCAGGCAGGTTGGTGAGGATGTGGTCAAGTATGTTTTTCTCTCTTGTTGGCTCCCTCACCTCCTGCTGCAGTCCCAGTCTAGCAGCTATGTCCTTTAGAACCCGGCCAGCTCGGTGTGTGGTGGAACTACTGAGCCACTCTTTGTGATGGGACATTGAAGTTTCCCACCCAGAGTATATAATAATAATAATCACTTATTATCACAAGTAGGCTTCAATGAAGTTACTGTGAAAAGCCCCTAGTCGCCACATTCCGGCGCCTGTTCGGGGAGGCCGGTACGGGAATTGAACCTGCGCTGCTGGCCTTGTTCTGCATTACAAGCCAGTTGTTTAGCCCACTGTGCTAAACCAGGCCCAATGTGCTAAACCAGATAATATTCTACGCCCTCAGTGCTTCCTCCAGGTGTTCAATATGGAGGAGCACGGATTCATCAGCTGATGATGGACGACACGTGGTAATCAGCAGGAGGTTTCCTTTCCCATGTTTAACCTGAAGCCAAGAGATTTAATGGGGTCCAGAGACGATGTTAAGGACTCCCAGGGCAACTCCCTCCCCACTGTATACCACTATGTTCCAATCTGCTAGGTCTGCTGGTGAGACAGGACATACCCAGAAATGCTGAGAGTGGTGTCTGTGACATTGGCTGTAAGGTATGATTCTGTGGGTGTGACTATGTCAGGATGTTTATTGACTAGTCTGTGAGACAGCTCTCCCAACCTTTTCACAAGCCCCCAGATGTCAATAAGGAGGACTTTGCAGGATTGGCAGTGCTGGGCTTGGACACCGGCCTTCAGTTACTCAAACAGCCTTCTACAACCACCCTTTGTGTCCTATTACTCAGCCAGTTTCAGATCCATCTCAACAAGTTTCCTTGAACTCCATGTGCTTAAATCTTCTCAATTAGGCTCCCATGTGAGACCTTGTCAAAGGCTTTGCTAAAATCCATATAAACTCCATCAACTGCACTACCTTCATCCACACACTTGGTTACTTTACCAAAAAATTCTATCAAATTTGTTAGGCATAACCTCCCTCTGACAAAACCATGCTGACTACCCCTAATCAACCCACGCCTTTCCAAGTGGAGATTAATTCTCCTTCAGAAGTTTCTCCAATAGTTTCCCTACCACTGGTGTGAGACTCACTGGTGTGAGACTCACTGGTGTGAGACTCACTGGTGTGAGACTCACTGGTGTGAGACTCACTGGTGTGAGACTATCTGGTCTCTAATTCCCTGATTTATCGCTACCACCCTTCTTGAAAAGTGGGACCACATTAGCTGTTCTCCAGTCCTCTGGCACATCCCCCGTGGCCAGAGAGGAATTAAAAATTTGTGTCAGAGCCCCTGCAATTTCCTGCCTCTCCTTCCACAGCAGCCCGGGACACAATTCACCCAGGCCTGGGGATTTGTCTATTTTTTTAATAAAATGTTTGTTAAACATTTTCATAAAAAGACAAAATCATACAAAGAAAAAGACCCAAAAGTTAATTAACTTGGGACAAGACCAGAACATACGAGTGTGGTTAGCGTCCCCACCGAGAACGATGCTCACACTTTCACCACGCCAGAGAAGAATCCATTCATCCTCACTTTAGTCAGATGAGCCCTGTGCACCACCTAGAATTGGATCAGACTAAGCCTAGCACATAAAGGATGTGGAGTTGCCCCTGTGAAGGGCCTCGCTTCATGCTTCATCATCCAGAATGGGACCCAACTCATCCTTCCATTTTACGTTCATCTGATTCAACGGAGCTGACTCCGCTGATAAGATCGGCTGTATATGCATGAAATAATCCCCGCACCAGGCCCGGCCAAAGACAAAATCCTCTTCAACAGGGAGGAGGGTGGTGCCAAGCGGAAAGAGGGAAAAACCTTGCGCGAAGAACCACGAATCTGAAAGTATCTAAAAAGACTGGAACCAAGCAGTTGAAATTTCTCCGACAGCTCCTTAAAGCTGTCAAACCTTCCCTCCACAGGCAGGTCCCAAACTTCTCCAAGCCCTTTTCCTCCCATGACTTAAACAGTGCTTCACAAACTTTTTATGACATTCAATGGGGAAGCCATCGGAGCCAAGATCTTTCTCAGTCTGCATCAATCCAATGCATTTCCTCATCTCCTCTGGGCCCAACAGGGATTCCAACTCCTCACGCCTCTTCCCCTCCACAGCTGGGACGGATAATCTATCCAAAAAATCCGTCATGGTCGAACACTCAGCGGGTGGCTTCGATCTATAGAGACCCCGATAGAACATTTCAAATGTCACATTGGCCTGAGGCGGGGCTGAAACAAGGCTCCCGCTCGAGTCACGTACCTGTACGATCAGCCAGGAAGCCGCCTGTCGCCTCAGCTGGTGAGCTAAGAGGCAATTGGATTCTTCCCATATCCATAAAAGATACCCCTCGAGCATCGCAACTGGCCCACCGCCCTATCCATTGCCAATAGTTATCTACTTCTAATAAACCTAAACACAACAAGAATACCAAGCCCATTATCTAAAACAGAACCACTAGAATGAGCTGCCGCCATCTCCTCAACACCACTCCTGTTAGATAATTTTTCGGTTAGCAGGGAGGCTCCCACCTAGAGTGAAGAAAAATTACAAAAGAAAAACTAGAAAAATCCCTTAAAACATTGTATCCCCCATGGGCAGCATGGTGGCACAGTGGTTAGCACTGCTGCCTCATGGCACTGAGGTCCCAGGTTCGATCCCGGCTCTGGGTCACTGTCCGTGTGGAGTTTGCACATTCTCCCCGTGTTTGCGTGGGTTTCGCCCCCACAACCCAAAGATCTGCAGGGTAGGTGGATTGGCCACGCTAAATTGCCCCTTAATTGGAAAAAATGAATTGGGTACTCTAAATTTATTTTTAAAAACATTGTATCCCAACAGAGAGCTATATATTTTCATAACAATTAGAACAGAACCTTACACAAAACGAAACCCCAAACCTACACCCAAACTGTAGAAAATTCAATCACAACAAGTACAGGAAAATGCAAACATGAACATGGAACCCACTGGTCAACAATTCAACATGCCCATCCCCAATACCCAAAAAACTCAATCATACCGCGTCCAACCCATGTTTCTTTACAAAGGAGTCCACCTCTCCGGCACATCAAAATTATAGTCCTTGCCCTCGAAAGTCACTCTTAGTCATGCCGGGTACAGCACCCAGACCGGACTCCACTTTTGCATAGGGTGGCTCCTTGGCTTTGTTGAACACAGCCCTCTTCTTTGCCAGCACCACTTCCACGTCTTGCTAGAGCTTGATGGCGTGGCCATCCCATTTGAAGTTGCATTTCTCCCTCACCCAGCTCAGGACCCACTCCTTTTCTTTGAAGCGATGAAACTTCACGATTACCACAAGTAGTGGTTCCTCAGGGCGAGGCTTTTGCCGGCGGAGTGTTCAGTGTGCCCGGTCCAACTCAGGAGGGGTCATGAATCCACCCTCCCCCACCATCTTGCAGAACATCTCCGCAAAATACTTTGTGGGAGACGGGCCTTCCATCCCCTCCGGCAGACCCACAATTCAGACGTTTTGCCTCTTGGAATGATTCTCCAAATCATTCACCTTGGCCTTCAGCAATTTATTTGCTTCAGCCATCAGAGATATCTTCACTCCCAAGGAGGCAATTTGGTCACTATGCCTCGAAAAAGCCACCTCAATGCCTTTTATCATGGCTCCATGGGCCTTCACCGTTTTGATGGTCCTCTCCAAAGCCAGTCGGATAGGAGCCAAGGCCTCTTCCATCGATTTGCGGAGCTCCCCCGACACAACCCGCCAGTGTTTGTCAAATTCTTTCACCAAGGTGCTCGTAAGCATCTCGGCTGTTAGTGGAATGACCAGAGTCCCAGAGGCTGCCTCCGCCATCTTTTCCATCGACGAGCCCCAAGGGGCCTCCGACCATTTCAATGAACTTCTACTTTCTGCCTTTTTCCCCCTGCCTTTTCTGGGAATTTCACTCAAATAGGATCCTTATCCCATTAAATATGTAGGGTTTCAAACGAAAATACCCACTGAAAGTAAAAGGGAAGAGCTAAAAGTGCAGTGCTCCAGCGGGAGTGGCTCGTGCATGTCTTCCACGTGAAGTCTCAGATTGTCTATTTTTAAGCCCATCAAAGTCCTCAATACCTCCTTTTCCTATGTCAAAATGCTCAAGGTTCTTACAGTCCCCTTTCCTGAATTGGATTGGATTTGTTTATTGTCACGTGTACCGAGATACAGAGAAAAGTATTTTTCTGCGTGCAGCTCAAACAGATCATTTAGTACATGAAAAGAAATTACGTAATAGGGCAACACAAGGTACACAATGTAAATACATCGACACAGGAATCGGGTGAAGCATACAGGAGTGTAGCATAAATCAGATCAGTCCATAAGGGGGTCAATTAGGAGTCTGGTAACACTCGGGGAAGAAGCTGTTTTTGAATCTGCTTGTGCGTGTTCGTCTGTACTAATGACCTCCTTCTCCTGAATGAAGACCGATCAGAAGCATTCATTTAACACCCTAGCAATGTCCTGTGGCTTCACACACAGATTGCCCAGGTTAGGGAAGTTTAAAAAACTTTTAATGCTTCTCAATGGGAGAAGTAGTAGATCTATTACAGGCGCTAGGTAGGCATGTTGGACTTCCTCTACCCAAATCATGGACTTTTCCCAATTGTTTGCCATTTCCAATTTATCTTGCAAAGGATCATCCAAGGATCCCTGGTGGAGCTTGTTTGAATACCTGGCACAAGTTTGGACTTTCCGAGTGTCAGGGACATTATTGCAGCTGAAACGTCATGATTACCGCCGTGGTTCCTCAGGACGAGGCTTCTGCTGGAGTGTACGGTGGACCCGGTCCAACCCAGGAGGGGACGTGAATCCACCCTCCCCCACCAACGTCCAGAACATCTTTGGGGTCAATGGTGGCAGTCAGTAGAAGAGAATATTAAAGAACATTTGACCTCCCAATGGAATTATTATAATTTTACTGTTGTGAATTATGTGTTGATTTAGTATTGAGCTGTATCGTTTAGCTTCTGTGTACTAATTAGCTTGCATTTGAATAGGGATCAAGGGATATGGTGGGGAAGGCGTGATCAGGGTATTAGAACATAGAACAGTACAGCACAGGCCCTTCGGCCCCAATGTGGTGCCGACCATTTATCCTAATCTAAGATCAACCTAACCTACACCCCTTCAATTTACTGCTGTCCATGTGCCTGTCCAAGAGTTGCTTAAATGTCCCTAATGACTCTGACTCCACCACCTCTGCTGGCAGTGCATTCCACACACCCACCACTCTCTGCATAAAGAACCTACCTCTGACATCTCCCCTATACCTTCCTCCAATCACCTTAAAATTATGTCCCCTCATGACAGCTATTTCCGTCCTGGGGAAAAGTTTCTGGCTATCCATGCCTCTCATCACCTTGCACACCTCTATCAAGTCCCCCCTCTTCTTTCTTCGCTCCAGTGAGAACAGCCCTAGCTCCCTCAACCTTTCTTCATAGGACATGCCCTCCAGTCCAGGTAGCATCTTGGTAAATCTCCTCTGCACCCTCTCCAAAGCATCCACATCCTTCCTATAATGAGACGACCACAACTGGACACAATGGCCGGGATTCTCCCCTACCTGGCGGGGTGGGGGAATCCGGTATAATGGAGTGGCGGGAACCACTCCGGCGTTGTGCCGCCCCAAAGGTGCGTAATTCTCCGCACCTTTAGGGGCCAAGCCCTCACCTTGAGGGGCTAGGCCCACGCCGGAGTGATTTCTGCCCCGCCGGCTGACGGGAAAGGCCTTTGGCGCCACGCCAGCCGGCGCCGAAAGGACTTCGCCGGACGACGCATGCGCGGGAGCATCAGCAGCCGCTCACGGCATCCCCGCGCATGCGCAGTAGAGGAGGTCTCCCGCCTCTGCCATAGTGAAGACCATGGCGAAGGCGGAAGAAAAAGAGTGCCCCCACAGCACAGGCCTGCCCGCCGATCGATGGGCCCTGATCGCGGGCCAGGCCACCGTGGGGGTACTCCCCGGGGCCAGATTGCCCCGCACCCCCCCCCCCCCCCAGGACCCCGGAGCCCGCCCGCACCGTCTGCTCCCACCGGTAAGGTAGGTGGTTCAATCCACGCCGGCTGGCGAGGGTTGACAGCGGCGGGACTTCGGCCCATCGCGGGCCGGAGAATCACTGGGGGGAGCCCGCCGACTGGCGCGGCGCGATTTCCGTCCCCGCCTATTCTCTGGTAGAGGAGAATTTGGGACACGGCGAGGGCAAGATTCACACCAGCCCCCGGCAATTCTCCGACCCCCACGCCCAATATTCCAAGTGTGGTCTAACCAGGGTTTTATAAAGCTGCAGCAAAACCTCTCAGCTCTTAAACTCAATCCCCCTGGTAATGCCAACACACCATGCGCCTTCTTAACTATCCTATAAACCTGGGTGACAACTTTGAGGGATCTATGTGCGTGGACTCCAAGATCCCTCTGTTCCTCTTCACTTCCAAGAATCCTGCTTTTAACCCTGTATTCAGCATTCAAATTCGACCTTCCAAAATGAATCACTTCACATTTATCAAGGTTGAACTCCATTTGCCACTTCTCAGCCCAGCTCTGCATCCTGTCAATGTCCTGTTGTAACCTGCAACAGCCCTCAACACTATCTACAACTCCACCAACCTTCGTGTCATCGGCAAACTTACTAACCCACCCTTCCACTTCCTCATCCCAGTCATTTATAAAAACCACAAAGAGCAGTGGTCCCAGAACAGATCCTTGCGGGACACCACTGGTCACCGACCTCCAGGGGGAATACTTTCCATCCATTACCACTCGCTGTCTTCTTTCGGCCAGCCAATTCTGTATCCAGACAGCCAAATTTCTCTGTATTCCATGCCACTTAACTTTCTGAATGAGCCTATCATGGGGAACCTTATCAAATGCCTTACTGAAATCCATATACATCACATCCACTGCCTGACCTTCATCAATCTGTCTTGTCACATCCTCAAAGAATTCAATGAGGCTTGTGAGGCATGACCTGCCCCTCACAAAGCCATGCTATCTTTAATCAAACTATGTTTTTCTAAATAATCATAAATCCTATCTCTCAGGATCCTTTCCAGTATTTTGCTCACCACAGACGTAAGACTGACTGGTCTGTAATTCCCAGGGATTTCCCTATTCCCTTTCTTGAACAAGGGAACAACATTCGCCTCCCTCCAATCATCCGGTACTACTCCAGTGGAGAGTGAGGACCCAAAGATCATCCCCAACGGCGCAGCAATCTCTTGCCTCGCTTCCCGTAGTAACCTTGGGTATATCCCGTCTGACACAGGGGACTTATCTATCCTGATGCTTTTCAAAATTTCCAGCACATCCTCCTTCCTAATATCAACCTGTTCGAGCCTATTAACCTGGTTCACGCTGTTCTCAGGAGCAACAAGGTCCCTCTCTTTAATGAATACTGAAGCAAAATATTCATTTAGGGCCTCCCCTACGTCCTCAGACTCTAGGCACAAGTTCCTTCCACTATGCCTGATCGGCCCTACTCTCACTCTGATCCTCCTCCTATTTCTCACATAAGTGTAGAACGCCTTGGGATTTTCCCTAAATCCTGTCCGCCATGGTTTTTTCATGCCCCCTTCTAGCTCTCCTAAGTCCATTTTTGAGTTCATTCCTGGCTACCTTGTAGCCCTCTAGAGCCGTGCCAGATCCTTGCTTCCTCAACCTTATGTAAGTTTACTTCTTCCTCTTGTCTAGAAGCTCCACTTCTCTTGTCATCCAGGGCTCCTTCACCTTACCATTCCTTCTTTGGTTCAATGGGACAAAACTATCCAGCACTCGCAGCAAGTGCTCCTTAAACAACCCCCACATTACTGTTGTGCATTTCCCTGAGAACACAGCTCCTCAGCTCCTGTCTAATAGCAGTATAATTTCCCCTCCCCCAATTAAATACCTTCCCATACTGTCTGTTCCTATCCCTCTCCATGACTATGGTAAAGGTCAAGGAGTTGTGGTCACTGTCACCGAAATGCGCTCCCACCAAGACATCTGATACTTGGCCTGGTTCGTTGCCAAGCACTAAATCCAATATGGCCTCCTCCCTAGTCGGCCTATCTACATACTGAGTCAGGAATCCTTCCTGGACACACGGAACAAAATCTGCTCCATTCAAACCATTTGTACTAAGGAGATTCCAGTCAATGTTAGGGAAGCTGAGGTCACCCATGCCAACTGTCTGTTACTTCTGCACCTTTCCAAGATCTGCCGCCCAAGCTGGTCCTCCATCTCTCTGCTGCTATTGGAGGGTCTATAGAAAACTCCCAATAAAGTGACTGCTCCTTTCTTGTTTTTGACTTCCACCCATACTGACTCAGTAGACAAACCCTCCTCGACTACCCTCTTTTCTGCACGTGTATTGAACTTGATGATCAGCCATGATCATGATGAATGGCAGAGCAGGCTCGAAGGGGCGAATGGCTGCCTCCTGCTTCTATTTTCAATGTATCTATAAATCTGGCCAATTATCTTTTTTTTTCGAAAATATTTTATTGAAGCATTTGTAATTTTCACAGTTTTAACACTTTAACATTTCTTAAACAATCGAGCGGGCCGGCACACGCAAAAAACATAAAAATAACGTCCCCTACCAACCCCGCCCTATTTACTGATTACCTGTATACGAAGTTCCCTGTCCCTGCCTTACACTGCCATGCCTCCCATTTTCCAGCCCCCCCCCCCCCCCCCCCGCCCCCCCCCCCCTTGCTGCTGATGTTCACTTTTCCTTGAAGAAGTTGATGACCGGCTGCCACCTCCGGGCAAACCCCTGAGTTGATCCTCTCAAGGCGAACTTAATCTTTTCCAGCCTGAGAAACCCTGCCATGTCACTGACCCACACTCCTGACTTTGGAGGCTCCGAATCCCTTCATCCCAGCAAAATCCATCTCCGGGCCACCAGGGACAAGGTGGCCAGAACATCGGCCTCCCTCCCCCACTGGGCCCTCGTGACGAATGTGATATAAAATAGTTACTTTAGAGATACTAGTTAATGTAATGTAGAAATAAGCCACTTTGATTCTGGCAGTTAGGGACAAAGGGGTTTGAGACCGCATGGAAAAAGCAGGAAGAGGTGTGTCTATGAGAGTGATGCTGCATTGATAGGGGCCAGAGAAAGGGATTGGAAGTGAGCCAATCAGAATAGATCGAACAGGTCAGGAGGGACATAGGCTGACCTATGTCCGTCGAGTATGTGAAACTTGATACCATTTGAATTGATTTGCAGAGATCCCTTTGTTTCTTTGTTCATTCGCTTTCTGGGATATAGGAAACTGGATGTCTCTTATATTTCTATGAAATGAATCAAGCTTGCAAGCTAAATAAATAACTTCTTTTTACGTGCGAATCCATCTCAACTTTTATTGAGGCCAGACTGATAGAGAAAGAAATTTGGGGATCAACATTTGGTGCCGAAAACCGGGATTTCTCAGGGCGATCCTGATCCAACTGCAAAATCAGAATTAGACTGATTATGAACAGGAGGATGGGGAACAAAGGGCCCTCAATGTAGAACTGGAAAACGACCGCGCATTGATTGTTCCCCTCTTCTTATCGTCTGATTAGTCTGGTCACACGCGGTTGGCACAGAAAGACCGCCTCGACGAAATCACAGGTCAGTCTGGGGATTAGCACTTTAATTGATGGGATTTCATATTGTTGTTTCGGCTTGGGTTAGGGTTTTGGGCTGATGGGACTTTAGTAATGAAGGTTCAGTCTATTATAAGGGTTCAGAGGCTGATGTGACTTCATTAATGAAGGTTCAGTCTATTATATGGGTTCAGAGGCTGATGTGACTTCATTAATGAAGGTTCAGTCTATTATATGGGTTCAGGGGCTGATGGGACTTCAATAGATGAAGGTTCAGTCCAGTATAACTGTTTTTAAATCTGAAGATGGTTCAACTCTATGTGTGAGTGTTTTAAATATATAGTTGATTAAGCTAAAATTGTCTCCTTGGACTGTAAAGTTCCGAGGTCTAGTTGAGATTGTGAGGAATGCTGCATATTGGTTGAAGCAGAAGTCTCTCAAAGGGTTAACAGCAGCAGGCGGAGTTGAAAACAGACAGTGCTTCTCACTCAGGCTTTGAGATAACAGCAGCAGCCGTAGTGTAATCGGATACCTTTCCTTTGAGTCAGTGAACACCAGCAAAGTTACGTTTTGAATTAATTAAAGGAAACCAGTGGGTTTCTCCACCTCTTTGATAAAAGTTATTATTTTCGAAAGCAATTGATTGAAATTGCCAGAATCTTAAGTTTTACTTACTTGAAATAAGGTTTATCTCATTTTATCTGGAGATTAATAGAAACTTAAAGAAGATCATGGACACCATTTTAAAAAGTGTCAATCTGGAGATGATAGTTGATTTTGCTAATACTTATGTGTATGTAAAAGAAAAAAAAAAACTTGTTAAAAGAAAAATTAAGATAAAGAAATAATTAAGTTGTAAATGTTATACAAGTTTGTGTTAAGCAAATTGTAAATTTAGTTCTGAGTTGAGATCAGAGCTAAGCTTGCAAGTTGCAGTAATTCAATTTGAATTTTCAAACATTTTTAAGTTTTAAAAAAAAGAGAGCAAATAGAGAAAAGAAGGACACAGATCTTGAATGCGTTGAATAGCACATTTCAAAGGCCCATAAATCTTTCTGTTATCTTAGACCTAAAACCTAGGAAGATTGAAGAGCCAGAGGAATTTCTGGAGCATTTTAATGAAATCCACCGGGGGCAGTCAGGCGATTTGCTGTATCAAAATGGTCAGAATTCCCCTCAATACTGTGCTATGTTAATGCATTGCCTACCACCTTCTGTGGTTACTGCTGTGAAATGTAATAACATGAATTGGACAGAGAACGACCCTTCCCAGATGGCAAGGGCAGTCAGATTTTACTGGAAGGAGGGTGTAGGCCAAGAAGGAGGCTCAGTTACAAAGGTTAAGACTGAGTATGTAATGAAAAAGGATGATCTGCGACCCCAACAAGCGGCAGAAATGGTAGTTTACCAGCAGGAGCCCCAATATAGTGACTTTGGGTGGGTGGATCAGCGAAGAGGAGGATGAGACAACAGTGCTATATTTCTATCACCCCCCAGTGGTGGACGTTAGACGTTGAACAGTCACTGCATCACGTTACCCTGGCCTATGACAGAACTGGACGAAACAGGGAGTTGGAGGACAAATACCGGCCATTACTTGAGACCGAATGGCCAGTCAAGGTTACAGCCACAGTCACGGGAAAAGAAGGTACAGCCGATTTTGTTACAATATCACCACATTTATGGCCACAGTCAGCTTCGGTAAGCCCTCATATTACACGTCAGGTCCATGACCAGTACCATGCCAGGGATATGGGGCGAATGGTCAGCATCTTACCGCAGCTCGTCAGAATAGGTATGAGATATACCTTTTGAACAATCCACGTCTGACATTTAAATACTGTACCACTATCAATCCAGCCTGTTTTCTTAGTGGTCCCCCTGTCCATGAAGACGCACCTGGCCACGACTGTTTAGCCTTGATTCAGGAAACTACCACAATAAGGGGCGATTTGAGTGACATTTCGTCAGAACAACCTGACATGATTATGTGTGGTCAAATATCCCACCGGGGTTTAGTTAATGACCTACTGCAGGCCCTCCTTATGCCCGCGCAGATTTCCGTTATTAAATGCGCTGCCCACACGAATGGTACAACCCCAGTTGACGTTGGTAATGAACGAGCAGATCGTGCAGCGCGCACAGCCGCACAAATTCAGCAAGTGATGGTGCCTAAAATGTTAAGTCAGACTAAACGATCTACTATGAATATGTCTGCTTCTGACAAGCCAATGCCAACCATCCAAGACGTCATAAGGTTACAGGAGGACGCTCCTGAGAGTGATAAACAAATGTGTAAACGGTTAGGTTGTACATATGATTCTGTTTCCTCTTTATGGACCACGCCTGCACATCAGACTTGTATGTCTGATGTGCTGGCTTTATGGGTCATTGAATGTGTACACTTTGCAACTCATTGTGGGGCTCGAGGGACTAGTGATTTGTTGCTGGACACTTGGTGGCACCCTAAAATGCAGGGGTTGGCCCAAAGTATCAGTAATCGGTGTTTGATTTGTCAGCAATATAACACCGGAAAAGGTATCCCTTGTGGGAAGGGGCAAACCCCGTTGCCCAGTGGTCCCTTTGAGACGCTCCAAATGGATTACATTGAGTTGGAAAGGTGTCAATGTTACAAATATGTTTTGGTCATTGTGGATGTGTTCAGCAGATGGGTCGAGGCGTATCCGACTATCTATAGTAAAGCTGCTACTGTGGTTAAAGTCTTGATGAGGGAAATCATTCCCCGGTACGGTATACCAGCTCAGTTAAGTTCTGATAATGGGCCTCATTTTATTGGACAAATTAACAAGGAGTTTTGCTCCCAGTTGGGCATACGCCAGCAGTTACACTGTGATTACAGACCGCAGGCGGCCGGGTTGGTTGAGAGACACAATCAGACCCTCAAAACTAAATTGGCTAAATTAAGAGCAGACACGGGACTGACATGGCTTAAGTTGCTCCCCGTTGCCCTCTTCCAGCTGCGGGTTACACCTGCGGGACCAGCCCGGCTCTCTCCCGCCGAGATTCTTTATGGCAGGCCTCTTAGAACTCCTTGGAGCCTGCAGGTTCCCAGGCGGGTTCAGTTTCATCAGATGACTGAAGAAATGACCGCCTATGTTCTAGCCCTTACGCAAGTGCTCAAGGAACTCCATGGCCAAGTCCGCGCGGCTCACCAGCCATTGCCCCAGTACCTAGCTCACTTTCAGTCCAGCCCGGTAGTTATGTCATGGTCAAAAATTGGACTAGGAAGGGGTCGGAGCCGCGATGGGACGGGCCCTTCCAAGTTCTCCTTACCACCCCCACAGCAGTTAAAGTGGAGGGGCGAAGTGCTTGGTTCCACCTACATCACTGTAAATTGAGTCCATCTCCACTACTGTAAAAGGTCGGATACTAACCTGCCTCCCTTCTCCAGTGCTATTTTACAGGTGTGGAGCATGATGGAGTGGCTACGCATCGTCTGTCTGATATTTGGCCTCACTTCGCTTGGCGTGTTATTGGCGATGGACATGGAAAAGGGGAATATTATGTATCTGTGTAGCCCCAACCAATCTACAAGGATACATCACCTCTGCAAAGGTGATGTTCTTCGCTGCCCCCATATACGAGGACATGGTATCGACTCATGGAAGGTCATCAAAGTTAAGGAGAATGCAGGAGTCATGAAGCAGCTGCACCGGTCCCGGCGATGGGAAGGGAACATTATATGGACATTGCCTTGTTTTTGGAATACATGTAAATTTGATTTTGGATGTGTTAAGAGTGGTACAATAAAGGTAAAATCAGGCTGTCAGAAGAGTGTAGGAAGAGACCATGAGAAAGAGAAAGGGACTAGAGAGAGGACGGGGCGTATGAGAAGGGAAGTACAGCTAGAACGTAGGTTACCGGGAGATACACTTAAGTTAGTTAAAGGCCAAACTGAGGAAAACCCGGGTAGTAAACCTTGGGAGCCCTCGGGGCAATAACCAAGGAGTTGTCTCAGCTACGGTTGTTTGCAATGCAGAACCGGTATGCTCTTGACTATCTTCTGGCCCGTGAGGGTGGGGTATGCGCCATAGTACAGGGCAAGTGTATCATGGGTGTTCAGGACTTGACCGCTAACATTACTAAATTTATGGATCGCATACGGGATCACTTGGACGGGATGCAGGATCCTGACTCTTGGGGTAACTGGGGATTTGGAGGATGGAAGGACTGGTTGATAAATATGGCCATGTATCTAGTGGTAGCTAGCGGCTGCATCTTTGTGGGCCTGGCCATCCTTAAATGTGTGATGGGTAGAATGCGGGGTGCACTAGATCAGATCACCGCCCCAATCACCGGAAAAAAAAATTTAACTGTTAAAATCCATGAGGGTGAGGCAGATGAAGGGGGGCTAAGACAGGAATTGGAAATGCAGCGACAGATCTTTTTAGATGAGGAACCGTAGCTATGGATTGGATAGTTCGGTTATCATGGAATGATAAAAGGAGGGAATGACGAATGTGATATAAAATAGTTACTTTAGAGATACTAGTTAATGTAATGTAGAAATAAGCCACTTTGATTCTGGCAGTTAGGGACAAAGGGGTTTGAGACCGCATGGAAAAAGCAGGAAGAGGTGTGTCTATGAGAGTGATGCTGCATTGATAGGGGCCAGAGAAAGGGATTGGAAGTGAGCCAATCAGAATAGATCGAACCGGTCAGGAGGGACATAGGCTGACCTATGTCCGTCGAGTATGTGAAACTTGATACCATTTGAATTGATTTGCAGAGATCCCTTTGTTTCTTTGTTCATTCGCTTTCTGGGATATAGGAAACTGGATGTCTCTTATATTTCTATGAAATGAATCAAGCTTGCAAGCTAAATAAATAACTTCTTTTTACGTGCAAATCCATCTCAACTTTTATTGAGGCCAGACTGACAGAGAAAGAAATTTGGGGATCAACACTCGGATCCTCCGATACCCCAAATATTGCCAATTCTGGACTCGGAGTCACCCTCCCTTTCAGGACCTCTGACATGATTCCTGCCAGAATCCCCTCAACATCGGACACGCCCAAAACATATGTACATGATTCGCCAGGCTTTCCCCACAGCGTCCGCACCTATCCTCCACTTCCTCAGAAAACCTAATCATCTGGGCCACAGTCATATGATCCCTATGGACCACCTTAAACTGGATCAGACTAAGCCTGGCACATGACAAGAATGAATTAACTCTCCTCACGGCCTTTTCCCATAGTCCGACTTCCAACTTGCCCAAATAGTTTTAACCTCTACAAACTGGTTTTAACATATTTACCTCCTCTCAGGAAGTCAGCAGTGATTCAGGGGTTTGGGAATCAATTCCCACTCTTGCGGCCTTGGGCCTAAACCATGAGCTGACACTCTGAGGCAGATCTGAGGGGGTGCTGCACTGTCGTCGGGTGTGTGTCCTGGATAAGGGCAGCACGGTAGCATAGTGGATAGCACAATTGCTTCACAGCTCCAGGGTCCCAGGTTCGATTCCCAGCTTGGGTCACTGTCTGTGCGGAGTCTGCACATCCTTCCCGTGTGTGCATGGGTTTCCTCCGGGTGCTCTGGTTTCCTCCCACAGTCCAAAGATGTGCAGGTTAGGTGGATTGGCCGTGATAAATTGCCCTTAGTGTCCAAAATTGCCCTTAGTGTTGGGTGGGGTTACTGGGTTGTGGGGAAAGGGTGGAGGTGTTGACCTTGGGTAGGGTGCTCTTTCCAAGAGCCGGTGCAGACTCGATGGGCCGAATGGCCTCCTTCTGCACTGTAATTTCTATGATAAGAAGCAAAGCCTCGCTTATCCCCTCAGGCAGGTGTAAAAAATCCGACAACTCTGTTCCAAAGGTTTTCTCCCTGGTGACCTGGCCAATATTTATTCCTAATCCACTGCCACTAAAACAGATTATCTGTTCATTATCACTTGGTTGTTTGTGGGATCTTGCTGTGCTCTGGTTGGCAGCTGCATTTTCTACCTTGACTACACTTTGAAAGTAAATCCTTGGCCGTAAAATATTCATGAAGGGTCAGTGGTTTCTGAGGAGGGAGTAACAAGGACAAAGTGAACAGTTGAGGGGGTGACGGAGGGTGTGATTGGGTAAGTGGTCACACAGTTGGAGACAGAGGGAAGCGAAGAGCAGTGACAGACCAGCCCACCCCCAACAGCCGGCAGACACCTCCCCCTCGCCTCAGTGACAGACCATCCCCCTCGCCTCAGTGACAGACCTCCGCTGCGTCAGCGACAGTCACGCCCCTGTCTTAGCGACAGTCACCCTTGTCTTACCGACACTCCCCTTCCCCTGCACGACCTCAGCAACACGCCGCCCCACCTTGCACCGTCTCAGTGACAGATGCCCCACTCCGCCGACAGTGACAGACTCTTTCCCACTCCCATCCCCACCTCAGCGACAGAACGCCCCGTTGCTTCAGCTGGCAGCGACAAACCGCCCCCCCCGCCTGCCTCAGCGACAGTCACCCCCTCCGCCTCAGCAATAGTCACCCCACCCTGCCTCGACGACCGTCACCCCACCCTGCCTCGGCGACCGTCACCCCACCCTGCCTCGGCGACAGTCACCCCACCCTGCCTCGGCGACTGTCACCCCACCCTGCCTCGACGACCGTCACCCCACCCTGCCTCGGCGACAGTCACCCCACCCTGCCTCGGCGACCGTCACCCCACCCTGCCTCGGCGACAGTCACCCCACCCTGCCACGGTGACAGTCACCCCACCCCGCAACGGCGACAGTCTCCCCACCCTGCCTATGCGAGTCACCCCACCCTGCCTCGGCGACAGTCACCCCACCCTGCCTCTGCGACAGTCACCCACCCTGCCTCGGCGACCGTCACCCCACCCTGCCTCGGCGACCGTCACCCCACCCCGGCGACAGTCACCCCACCCTGCCTCAGCGACAGTCACCCCACCCTGCCTCAGCGACAGTCACCCCACCCTGCCTCTGCGACAGTCACCCACCCTGCCTCGGCGACAGTCACCCCACCCTGCCTCAGTGACAGTCACCCCACCCTGCCTCGGCGACCGTCACCCCACCCCGGCGACAGTCACCCCACCCTGCCTCAGCGACAGTCACCCCACCCTGCCTCAGCGAGTCACCCCACCCTGCCTCAGCGACAGTCATCCCACCCAGCCTCTGCGACAGTCACCCCACCCTGCCTCAGCGACAGTCACCCCACCGTGCCTCAGCGGCAGTCACCCCATCCTGCCTCAGCGACAGTCACCCCACCCTGCCTCAGCGAGTCACCCCGCCCTGCCTCAGCGACAGTCACCCCACCCTGCCTCAGCGACAGCCACCCCACCCTGCCTCAGCGACAGCCACCCCACCCTGCCTCAGCGAGTCAGCCCACCCTGCCTCAGCGACAGTCAGTTACCACACCCTGCCTCAGCGAGTCAGCCCACCCTGCCTCAGCGACAGTCAGTTACCACACCCTGCCTCAGCGAGTCACCCCACCCTGCCTCAATGACAGTCACCCCACCCTGCCTCAGCGACAGTCACCCCACCCTGCCTCAGCGACAGTCACCCCACCCTGCCTCAGCGACAGTCACCCTACCCAGCCTGAACGAGTCACCCCACCCTGCCTCAGCGACAGTCACCCCACCCTGCCTCAGCGACAGTCACCCTACCCAGCCTGAACGAGTCACCCCACCCTGCCTCAGCGACAGTCACCCCACCCTGCCTCAGCGACAGTCACCTCACCCTACCTCAGCGACAGTCACCCCACCCTGCCTGAACGAGTCACCCCACTCTGCCTCAGCGACAGTCACCCCACCCTGCCTCAGCGACAGTCACCCCACCCTGCCTCAGCGACAGTCACCCCACCCTGCCTCAGCGACAGTTACCCTACCCTGCCTCAGCGACAGTCTGTCACCCCAGCCTGCCTCAGCGACAGTCACCCCACCCTGCCTCGGCGACAGTCACCCCACCCTGCCTCAGCGACAGTCACCCCACCCTGCCTCAGCGAGTCACCCCACCCTGCCTCGGCGACCGTCACCCCACCCTGCCTCAGCGAGTCACCCCGCCCTGCCTCAGCGACAGTCTGTCACCCCACCCTGCCTCAGCGACAGTCCCCCCACCCTGCCTCAGCGACAGTCACCCCATCCTGCCTCAGCGAGAGTCACCCCATCCTGCCTCAGCGAGAGTTACCCTACCCTGCCACAGCGACAGTCACCCCACCCTGCCTCGGCGACCGTCACCGCTCCCTGCCTCAGCGACAGTCTGTCACCCCACCCTGCCCCAGCAAGTCACCCCACCCTGCCACAGCGACAATCACCCCCTCCGCCTCAGCAGTAGTCACCCGACCCTGCCTCGGCGACAGTCACCCCACCCTGCCTCGGCGACAGTCACCCCACCCTGCCTCGGCGACCGACACCCCACCCTGCTTCGGCGACCGTCACCCCACCCTGCCTCGGCGACTGTCACCCCACCCTGCCTCGGCGACAGTCACCCCACCCTGCCTCGGCGACAGTCACCCCACCCTGCCTCGGCGACAGTCACCCCACCCTGCCTCGGCGACAGTCACCCCACCCTGCCTCGGCGACCGACACCCCACCCTGCTTCGGCGACCGTCACCCCACCCTGCCTCGGCGACTGTCACCCCACCCTGCCTCGGCGACAGTCACCCCACCCTGCCTCGGCGACAGTCACCCCACCCCGCCTCGGCGACAGTCACCCCACCCTGCCTCGGCGACAGTCACCCCACCCCGCCTCGGCGACAGTCACCCCTCCCTGCCTCGGCGACAGTCTCCCACCCTGCCTCGGCGACAGTCACCCCACCCCGCCTCGGCGACCGTCATCCCACCCCGCCTCGGCGACAGTCACCCCACCCTGCCTCGGCGACAGTCACCCAACCCTGCCTCGGCGACAGTCACCCCACCCTGCCTCGGCGACCGTCATCCCACCCCGCCTCGGCGACAGTCACCCCACCCTGCCTCGGCGACAGTCACCCCACCCTGCCTCGGCGACAGTCACCCCACACTGCCTCGGCGACAGTCACCCCATCCCGCCTTGGCGACAGTCACTCCACACTGCCTCGGCGACAGTCACCCCACCCTGCCTCGGCGACAGTCACCCCACCCTGCCTCGGCGACAATCACCCCACCCTGCCACAGCGACAGTCACCCCCTCCGCCTCAGCAATAGTCACCCCACCCTGCCTCGGCGACCGTCACCCCACCCTGCTTCGGCGACCGTCACCCCACCCTGCCTCGGCGACAGTCACCCCACCCTGCCACGGTGGCAGTCACCCCACCCCGCAACGGCGACAGTCTCCCCACCCTGCCTATGCGAGTCACCCCACCCTGCCTCGGCGACAGTCACCCCACCCTGCCTCAGCGACAGTCACCCCACCCTGCCTCAGCGAGTCACCCCACCCTGCCTCAGCGACAGTCATCCCACCCAGCCTCTGCGACAGTCACCCCACCCCACCCCGGCGACAGTCACCGCACCGTGCCTCAGCGGCAGTCACCCCATCCTGCCTCAGCGACAGTCACCCCACCCTGCCTCAGCGAGTCACCCCACCCTGCCTCAGCGACAGTCACCCCACCCTGCCTCAGCGACAGTCACCCCACCCTGTCTCAGCGACAGTCACCCCACCCTGTCTCAGCGACAGTCACCCCACCCTGCCTCAGCGAGTCACCCCACCCTGCCTCAGCGACAGTCACCCCACCCTGCCTCAGCGACAGTCACCCCACCCTGTCTCAGCGAGTCACCCCACCCTGCCTCAGCGAGTCAGCCCACCCTGCCTCAGCGACAGTCAGTTACCACACCCTGCCTCAGCGAGTCACCACACCCTGCCTCAATGACAGTCACCCCACCCTGCCTCAGCGACAGTCACCCCACCCTGCCTCGGCGACAGTCACCCAACCCTGCCTCGGCGACCGTCATCCCACCCCGCCTCGGCGACAGTCACCCCACCCCGCAACGGCGACAGTCTCCCCACCCTGCCTCGGCGACAGTCACCCCACCCTGCCTCGGCGACAGTCACCCCACCCTGCCTCGGCGACAGTCACCCCACACTGCCTCGGCGACAGTCACCCCATCCCGCCTTGGCGACAGTCACTCCACACTGCCTCGGCGACAGTCACCCCACCCTGCCTCGGCGACAATCACCCCACCCTGCCTCGGCGACAGTCACCCCACCCTGCCACAGCGACAGTCACCCCCTCCGCCTCAGCAATAGTCACCCCACCCTGCCTCGGCGACCGTCACCCCACCCTGCTTCGGCGACCGTCACCCCACCCTGCCTCGGCGACAGTCACCCCACCCTGCCACGGTGACAGTCACCCCACCCCGCAACGGCGACAGTCTCCCCACCCTGCCTATGCGAGTCACCCCACCCTGCCTCGGCGACAGTCACCCTACCCTGCCTCGGCGACAGTCACCCCACCCTGCCTCTGCGACAGTCACCCACCCTGCCTCGGCGACCGTCACCCCACCCTGCCTCAGCGACAGTCACCCCACCCTGCCTCGGCGACCGTCACCCCACTCCGGCGACAGTCACCCCATCCTGCCTCTGCGACAGTCACCCCACCCCACCCCGGCGACAGTCACCCCATCCTGCCTCAGCGACAGTCACCCCACCCTGCCTCAGCGAGTCAGCCCACCCTGCCTCAGCGACAGTCAGTTACCACACCCTGCCTCAGCGAGTCACCCCACCCTGCCTCAATGACAGTCACCCCACCCTGCCTCAGCGACAGTCACCCCACCCTGCCTCAGCGACAGTCACCCCACCCTGCCTCAGCGACAGTCACCCCACCCTGCCTCAGCGACAGTCACCCCATCCTGCCTCAATGACAGTCACCCCATCCTGCCTCAGCGACAGTCACCCTACCCAGCCTGAACGAGTCACCCCACCCTGCCTCAGCGACAGTCACCCCACCCTGCCTCAGCGACAGTCACCTCACCCTACCTCAGCGACAGTCACCCCACCCTGCCTGAACGAGTCACCCCACTCTGCCTCAGCGACAGTCACCCCACCCTGCCTCAGCGACAGTCACCCCACCCTGCCTCAGCGACAGTCACCCCACCCTGCCTCAGCGACAGTCACCTCACCCTGCCTCAGCGACAGTCACCCCACCCTGCCTCAGCGACAGTCAGTCACCCCACCCTGCCTCAGTGACAGTCACCCCAACCTGCCTCAGCGACAGTCACCCCACCCTGCCTCAGCCAAAGTCACCCCTCCCCTGCCTCAGCGACAGTCACCCTTCCCTGCCTCAGTCACCCTTCCCTGCGTCAGTCACCCTTCCCTGCCTGCTCCTCCCCACATCACCTCAGCGACAGATCCACCTCGCCACTGCCAGCCGTGACAGACCCACTCTCGCCTAGTAGGCATTGACAGTCCCCACCCCTCCGCCTCAGCTGGCAGCACAG
Source organism: Scyliorhinus torazame (assembly GCF_047496885.1). Lineage (NCBI taxonomy): Eukaryota > Metazoa > Chordata > Chondrichthyes > Carcharhiniformes > Scyliorhinidae > Scyliorhinus > Scyliorhinus torazame. The sequence goes on from NC_092707.1 coordinate 108,436,831, forward strand.
AACAACCCCACCCCCAAGCCGGTAGTGACAAACCCCTAGCCACCACCGACAGTGATAGACCCCAGCCCGCCACAGCGACAATCTCCCCCCTCGGCAGGCAGCGACAGACCACCCCACCCTACCACAGTTGGTAGCGAAAGTCTCCTCCCCCACCCACCCCCATCCAGCTCGGATAGCACCCCCGGTAAAGTGTTCAAATGAGGCTTCTCATTCTCTCATCAGCCACTTTGAAGGAGATAACAGCTTTAAAGAAATAACGTAAAACCATTTTCCAATCAAAGCTAAACTTGAGCGATAATATTCTGAAGCACCAAAGATTAAAGAATGCAATAAAACACAAAGGGACAAAGTGTCCATTGCAGCGGTGAACATTTCCCACGTGGAGCACCTGCAGCAGTGAATGAATCCAATCATTAGCAATTCACTGCACAGATCAGAGGCAATCATTAAAAGGCCTAGCTTGTATGCTACGTGAAAACCTGCTCGTCCCACTGCAGATGCCTGGCAGTCCAAGCAGAGATTTATTCACTTTCCTGCCTCTCAATAATACATGGCCTTGCACTTTGAATGATATCAGCACCCCAGAAAACATGAGGGAACTGACAGGCTGGAGGGGAACGATTTATGACTTTGGAATAAATGCCCACAGATTTAGCAGCTTTGTGATAGTTTATCCTACAGTTTACTTAAATTCCTTTCACATCTATCGATTGCACTCCGCAGGGTAAAAAAGGTCATACCATCTAACGGATCATTGCATTCTTCCTGAGCGGGATTTTAGCAACGTGGTCTGTGTCGAAGTGGCAGGACCATCAGCGACTTGGGAATCTGTCGCAACTTACAGTATTTATATTTTGCCTTCAGGTTCGCTGACCAAGCAGGAAGGGGAGCCTCCATTCTGCAAAGGGCCACCCTCTTCAACCCAGCAAATGTGCGCAAGTGATAGAGGAGGTCAAGCAGCAGTGCCGTCCTTTATGACTATTTTAACCTGGAAGCTCCACAAGGCTCTGTCACTAAACGGTATACAACTTTAAGGAATTCAAAGGTAAGAAAGAAAGGAAAGGCAAATGGGAAAAAGGGAGGATATTGAATGGAAGGCGGGAAAGAAGAAAGGTTGGATGAGGGTGGCGGGGAAAAGAGGAAGAAGGAAGTTGATGTTCCGGCCCTTCCTGTTCCCACAAGCAACAATAAGACATCATTTAAAAATAATGTTGGGTGAGTGATAAATAGTAGCCAGGACACTGGAGAGACCGCCTGCTTTACATCAAAAGAGTGCTGTGTGCCTACACCACTTTGAGACAGAGGGCATGATTAAATGGCCTTGTTGCGCCCGACTTGGTGACACGACGAGGTCGTTGAATCTTGTGCGAGGCCTCTTGCGAGAATCACGGTGCTAGAGATGTCTCGCCATATTCAACCGAACTTCATACGACATCACAATCTGGATCTCGTCCTCGTGGGGCGCATTCTCCTGCGCCTGGGAACTACCCCCCCAGTGAGGCCTCAACCAGGCACCGTTTAGCACTGGTCTACACAAATGTGGACCAGGCATAACAGAACTGGTGAGGTTTTCCCAGGCCATTGGAGACCCCTGGGTGGTTGGGGACAGGGCAGGGTGACCCCGGCTCTCCCTCTGGCACCTGGACATTACCAGTCTGGAATCTTGGCACTGCCACAATGGCACTGCCAAGGTTCCTGAGTGGCACTATCTGGCTGGCAGGGGCACTGTCAGGGTGCCTGGGTGGGAGTACCAGGGTGTCCTGTGCCAGGATGGCACTGCCAAGGGTCTGGGCCGGAGGGGGGCCATGCACATGAAAGGCGGGGGGAGCGAAGGGCAGGTATGAAGAGGCCTCAAAGGTTTGAGGGTTTAAGAATGGGATTCTTGAAGGGGGTGGCTCGAACAGTGGGGTGGGGAGGCCCGGCAAGGAGGGGGCCTCAGCAGCCCCATAGAGGGGTGTCCTCACTTAGGGAAAGGTGTTTCCAGTGGAAACAAGCCCAGCCTGTCTAATCTTTCCTCATAAGACAACCCACTCATTCCACGTATCAATCTAATAAACCTCCTCTGAACCATCTTCAAGCATTTATGTTCTTAAATAAGACCAAAACAGTACAGGGGCTGGTTTAGCACAGTGGGCTAAACAGCTGGCTTGTAATGCAGAATAATGCCAGCAGCACGGTTCAATTCCCGTACCGGCCTCCCCGAACAGGCGCCGGAATGTGGCGACTAAGGGCTTTTCACAGTAACTTCATTGAAACCTACTTGTGACAATAAGCGATTATTATGATTATTTGTGATGTGGTCTCACCAATGCCCTGTAAAACAAGCATAACATAATAATAATATAATAATCGCTTATTGTCACAAGTAGGCTTCAATGACGTTACTGTGAAAAGCTCCTAGTCGCCACATTCCGGCGCCTGTTCGGGTAAGCCGGAATGGGAATTGAACCCACGCTGCTGGCCTTGTTCTGCATTACAGGCCAGCTGTTTAGCCCACTATGCTAAAACATCCTTACTTTAACGTTCAATTTCTCTTGTAATCAAGGATAGCATTCCATTAGCCTTCTTAATTACTTGCTGTACCTGCACACTACCTCTTTGTGACTCATGCACAAGAAAGCCCAAGCTTCTCTGTACCTCAGCATTCTGCATCATTTCCCATATTTATCAAAGAATTCCTACAGTTCAGAAGGAGGGATTTAGACCGAAGTGGTTTCCTGCTGACATATTGCAAAATTGGAAGGCCTGACGGGATGCCAGTGGGCAGCTGTTTTAATGAGAATTCATGAGATGCAAATGAAGTTCAGCAGGAAGACCAACCCGCCATCAACCCAGCATTGGGAGAATTGCAACATGATTTTACATGGATAGGCTTCTGACCTATTGGCTTCTGTTAGATTCTCTGCTCCCCCCTGCCACCAATCCTGCTGTGGGGTGGGCGAATTCTGCCCCAAGGCTCAGTACCTCTTCTGGCCATTTCAGCGCTGCACCTGGATCAGCTAGAGAGCGGTTGCCAATCAGATCGGCAGACAAATCCCAGGCGGGACATCAGTCCAAGCTCAGACAGAGGTCCCACCTACTGCCAATCAACACTGACTGGAGTGTGAAACAGCAGCCGACTTTCCAGATGATGGACGCCAAACACTCGCCATCCTGAAAATTCAGGTCTCGTTTCCCACTCCCAACTTTCCTTTCTTCATCCCCACTCTGCTCTCGGCTGCCTCTCCTCCCACTAACTGTGGGTTTGGTAACCACTCATGCCATTCTGAATGAAGTGGAACTGCTTCTAAAAAAAACAAGGGGAACAAACCATAATTTTTTTGCAATGGATCTTAAATTGCCATTCCTGAAGTGGACCACAGCTTTCATGTCCCAAATCTTCCACCTTGGTCAGAAGAACATAGACACACAATATGAAATAGGGGGTGAAATTCTTAAGGGGGTGCAGGAACAGAGGGACCTGGGTGTATATGTGGATAGATCATTGCAGGTGGAAGGACAGGTGGAGCGAGCAGATAATAAATTATCGAGTAGTCTGGCCTTTATTAATAGGGGCAGAGTGTACAAGAGCAAGGAGGTTATGCTGAATTTATGCAAGACATTAGTTGGACCTCAGCTGAAGTACTTCTTTTGTTCTGGGCACCGCACCATAAGAAGGATGTGAATGCATCGGAGAAAGTGCAGAAGAGGTTGACAAGAATGGGTCGAGGAATGGGAAACTTTAGTTATGAGGATAATTCGGAGAGATTGGGATTGTTCTCCTTGGAGAGAAGAAGGCCAAGAGGAAATTTGATGGAGATATTCAAAATCATTATGGGGCTAACAGAGCAGATCGGGAGAAGTTATTCATGTGCCTTTTACAAATTTATAGCCTTGATTGGATAGCGAGCTTGTGAATTTTACTGCACGAGCAGCAGCTACCACCTTGTTGGCAAAGAGGTCTGCATGAACTCAAATTATTTTTGATGACATATAAGTTTTAGCAGCATTGACAAGACACTCTCTGCCTAGTTCCTCCCTATTAATAGTCACATTCTCTTGGATGTATCGAACGGCCTCCTTGCAGGCAAGAGGATAACCCCCAATGATTGAAGTTGGATGAATTTTATGTTTCACCAATTCATCCGCACCCTTAAGTAGTTCAGCAGCAATAATAACAATTGATGTTGTACCATCCCTGACTTCCTTGTCCTGAAGATCAGCTGATTCACATAACACCTTGGCAGTTGGATTCTCCACTTCAAGAAGCTTTAGAATTGTGGCTCCATCATTAGTGACTGTGACATCACCAATATCATCCACCACCATTTTATCCAGGTCAATTGGTCCCAAGGAGTTTTTCACAATGTTGGTGATGGACGCTGCTGCCATCATATTCCGAGTGCGAATCGAATCTCCAGATGTTCTCTGCCCAAGTACATTTAACAGACCTTCCATCGTCACATCCTTTGCTGCTTCTTTTGCAGCAGTAATGTTATTGAAAACTTTGGTTTAAAATACATACAGGCAGTATGTCTACTTAAACTGTAATTAAGGTGGCGTAAAAGGCAAGATAACAAATGATTTTAGCCATTTACTTGTTTACGGAGAGATGGTTAATGGGATATTATTTTGATTGCTGGAGATTCCCTGGAGCGTAGATAATTTACGAGGGATTGTATTTAGTCCTAGCTAAGCAGGTGATGAGACATCTTATTGGGATACAGATGATGTAATTCATGGGAGGAGTCAGGTCTGTCCGTCTGTAGTTTGCAGTTTTTCCAAATGCTGTTAGGTTGAGCAGAAGGGCCTGATAAGACAGAAGTGTACTGGATCTGATCTTGAAAGGCTCTCTCTAAAAGTCTCGACACAGAAGACCGCAAGTAAACCTGTTATATTAACTTTATTTATAAGTGGCATTTGAACTGTATCAGGGTTGCTTTTTTTGGAATATATAAAGTGACAGGTGTAGGGCAACAGTAAAATTTATTTAAGAACTGTTTAACTGTTAATTGTAAAACTATTTCTTTGTTAATTCTGTGTTTAAATTAAAGTTTGTTTTAACATAAAAGAGTCCTATTGGTCAATCATCACTCCTGGGGTGAAGTACACTTTCCTCACAGATTGGGGTTCTGCCATTTCAAATGTTGGGGTCCGGTTCAGTGTACGAATATTATGGAGATTATTTTTGAATGTTTGTTAATTTATAGTGTAATTATAGAGCTTTACAAAATTATGAGTAGCATGAGCAGAGTTGATAGTCAGAAAGGGGGAAAGTTTAGAGGAGATGTGAGAGGCAAGTTGTTTTTACACAAGAAGGTGGTGAGTGCTTGGAATACGCTGCCGGGATAGGTGGTGGAAGTGGATATGATAGCGGCATTTAAAGGACATCTTGACGAACACATAAATAGGATGAGAATAGAGGGATACGGTCCATGGACTATGGGGTCCATAGTTTGTCCTGTCCTCCGTATCGGATTCCTCCCATCACAAGGCTTGAGAGGCCACATCACCTACCATGAGGCAACCGAAGGTGCAATTCCGCAGTCAAGGCCAGTACTCAGGAGCAGCTACAGACCTGTGGAATACCTACCAAGTGGACGAAGGTGAATGCGGACCACAGTGCCAGATCTATGGACGGATCAGGGTGGTCAGGGTCACCAGGACTGGTGGAGAGAACGTCACCCAGGGCAGCCAATAAGGTCACCATGGGCAAGGATCTTGCACGTCGCCCAACCCGAGGAAGACAATATGATGCAGCTCAACTGCATCATGGCCCTGAAGGCGGCTCCGATCCGGGTCGAATTACAGGTGAATGGATACCTCTTGGGATGCAGATGAACACAGGAGCTGCATCACCATCATTAAAAAATATATATATTTTTATTACAGCATTTATATAAACATTAAACATGAACCATCACAAGTGTAAGAACAAACAGAAATCTCATTAAAAAAAAAATAACTACCCGCATGCCCCGACCTCCCTGCTGTCCCCTTCCTCCCGTCCCCACACATACACCACCCCCCGCCGCCAACCTCAATTTTCCTTGAAAAAGTCGATGAACGGCCTCCATCTCCATCAACTGACCCTCTGAAGACAAATTTGATTTTCTCCAACCTTAGGAACTCTGCCAGGTTGCTCACCCACACCCCTAGTTTCGAGTCCCTCCACTCCAGCAAATCCATCTCCGGGCTACCAGGAAGGCAAAGGCCAAAACGACGGCCACTCTCGCCCCCCAAATATCACCCCTTCTGGACTCGGGGCCACCTTCACCTTCAGCACCTCAGACATTACGTCTGCGACACCCTGCCAGATTCCTTCAGTGTCGGATATGCTCAAAACATGTGAACATGGATCTTGGGTCTCCCCGCGCACTGCCCACACCTGTCCTCTTCACCCTCAAAGAACCTACTCATCCTGGTCACTGTCATATGCACCCTGTGAACTACCTTAAATTGGACGAAGGTGCATTCACCCTCCTCAGAGCCCCCTCCCACAACCCAGCCTCCCCCCCCCCCCCCCCCCCCCCCCGCAAGCACCTCCTCCCATTTCCTCTTGACTTCCCCTATCGGGTCTCCCTCTCAGTCCATTAACTCATTGTAAATCTCAGCACCTTGCCCTCCCCCACACCCTCCTTCGACACCACCTTGTCCTGTAGTCCTGGGTACGACAGATCGGGAAAAGTCGTTACCTGCTTCTTCAGATCTATGATTACTGCAAATCGGTGCCCATACTGGGGCACCGTCCAACATCAAATGTGGCTGCCACTGTCCCCACACCCGCAGGGCTGCCACCACAACCAGGCTTGTGGAGTACTTGGCTGGCGAGAACAGCAGAGGCTTTCTTTTTATCCATTCAAGGGGCGTGGATGTCGCAGGCTGGGCCAGCATTTTCTGCCCATCTCTAATTGTCCTTGAATTTAGTGGCAATTTTAAGAGTCGACCACATTGCTGTGGGTCTGGAGACACATTAGGTCAGACCAGGTAAAGATGACATATTTCCTTCCCTAAAGGACATTAGTGAACCAGATGGATGTTTACAACAATGGTTTCATAATCACCATTAGAGTTTTGATTCCAGATGTTTATTGAATTCATATTTCACCATCTACCATGGTGGGATTCGAACCCAGCACATAATCCTAGGTCCCTGGATTACTAGTCGAGTGACAATATCATAACGCCACCTTCTTCTCAACCGACTTCTGATCTGTGGATCCATCCACCAGCACCAGTAGTGGAGTTTAACTTCCCTCGACCACCTCTACACCTTTTTCAATGAAAACATTCGCCCAACAAACGGGGAAAAGGACCAAAAAAATAGCCTCAAGCGGGAGCCGTCAAATGTGCGACCACTCACTCCATGGCCACCACCGGAAGTGTGCCGTTACCATAGTTGATCAACAGATCTTTCCCTGGCTTCGTACAGGGATCTTAGCACTAACCCTGTGAGACAGCAAGGTCAGATTGGCAATCTACACAGGCGAACCGCTGAGCATCATGGGGACCACCATGACTCCGGTGACACATGGGCAGAAAACAGTCAGGCTATCCTTAGTTGTGGTGCAGGGACCGCGACCAAATCTGCTGGAGCGACTGGTCACGTGCCTTCCATTTCGATTGCAGCAGATTTCCCAGAATGGCACTGGAAACTTGTATGAAGTCCTGGGAAAATATGCTGAAGTATTCCAGGAGGGCCTAGGCAGAATAAAGAGGGACATGGTTCAAATCTAGTAGACCCAGACACTCAACCCATATATTTTAGGGCACGACCTGTTCTTTATGCCTTACTCGCCAAGGTTGATGCTGAGCTGCAGCGCCTAGACACCGCACCTGTAATGAAGCCAGACAAGTCTGTCAGACTCTTGTGGAGATTACAAACACACGGTGAACTTCCTGCCTAGACCGTTACCCAATGCCTAGGGTAGAAGACTTGTATGCAAAACTGGCTAGAGGATGTTCCTTTACAAAGCTCGATATGAACCCATGCCAATTTGCAGATGAAACTGGACTCCGCATCTCAGAAATAGACAATTATAAACACCCACAAAGGGTTATTTGAGCACACTCTCCTCCCGTTCGGGGTTTTGCCAGCTCCTACGAGAGTAATGGAAGGCATTCTTCAAGGACTGCCAAAAGTAGAAATATACTTGGATCATCAAGTTTAAACTAATGCAGCAGGGGCATGGGAACCTGGATTGTAGTTTTAGGGTAAGGGAGAATGAGAGTATAGAGGTCAGGAGCTCAGATTTGACGTCGGAGGAGGGGGCCAGTGTTCAGGTAGGTGGTTTGAAGTGTGTCTACTTCAATGCCAGGAGTATACGAAATAAGGTAGGGGAACTGGCAGCATGGGTTGGTACCTGGGACTTCGATGTTGTGGCCATTTCGGAGACGTGGATAGAGCAGGGACAGGAATGGATGTTGCAGGTTCCGGGGTTTAGGTGTTTTAGTAAGCTCAGGGAAGGAGGCAAAAGAGGGGGAGGTGTGGCGCTGCTAGTCAAGAGCAGTATTACGGTGGCGGAGAGGATGCTAGATGGGGACTCTTCTTCCGAGGTAGTATGGGCTGAGGTTAGAAACAGGAAAGGAGAGGTCACCCTGTTGGGAGTTTTCTATAGGCCTCCAAATAGTTCTAGGGATGTAGAGGAAAGGATGGCGAAGATGATCCTGGATATGAGCGAAAGTAACAGGGTAGTTATTATGGGAGACTTTAACTTTCCAAATATTGACTGGAAAAGATATAGTTCGAGTACATTAGATGGGTCGTTTTTTGTTCAGTGTGTGCAGGAGGGTTTCCTGACACAGTTTATTGACAGGCCAACAAGAGGTGAGGCTACATTGGATTTGGTTTTGGGTAATGAACCAGGCCAGGTGTTGGATTTGGAGGTAGGTGAGCACTTTGGGGACAGTGACCACAATTCGGTGACGTTTACGTTAAGGATGGAAAGGGATAAGTATACACCGCAGGGCAAGAGTTATAGCTGGGGGAAGGGAAATTATGATGCCATTAGACGTGACTTGGGGGGGATAAGGTGGAGAAGTAGGCTGCAAGTTTTGGACACACTGGATAAGTGGAGCTTGTTCAAGGATCAGCTATTGCGTGTTCTTGATAAGTATGTACCGGTCAGGCAGGGAGGAAGGTGCCGAGCGAGGGAACCGTGGTTTACCAAAGAAGTGGAATCTCTTGTTAAGAGGAAGAAGGAGGCCTATGTGAAGATGAGGTGTGAAGTTTCAGTTGGGGCGATGGATAGTTACAAGGTAGCGAGGAAGGATCTAAAGAGAGAGCTAAGACGAGCAAGGAGGGGACATGAGAAGTATTTGGCAGGAAGGATCAAGGAAAACCCAAAAGCTTTCTATAGGTATGTCAGGAATAAGCGAATGACTAGGGACAGAGTAGGACCAGTCAAGGACAGGGATGGGAAGTTGTGTGTAGAGTCTGAAGAGATAGGCGAGATACTAAATGAATATTTTTCGTCAGTATTCACTCAGGAAAAAGATAATGTTGTTGAGGAGAATGCTGAGCTCCAGGTAAATAGATTAGATGGCATTGAGGTAAGTAGGGAAGAGGTGTTGGCAATTCTGGACAGGCTGAAAATAGATAAGTCCCCGGGACCTGATGGGATTTATCCTAGGATTCTCTGGGAGGCCAGGGAAGAGATTGCTGGACCATTGGCTTTGATTTTTATGTCATCATTGGATACAGGAATAGTGCCAGAGGACTGGAGGATAGCAAATGTGGTCCCTTTGTTCAAAAAGGGGAGCAGAGACAACCCCGGCAACTATAGACCGGTGAGCCTCACGTCTGTAGTGGGTAAAGTCTTGGAGGGCATTATAAGAGACAAGATTTATAATCATCTAGATAGGAATAATATGATCAGGGATAGTCAGCATGGCTTTGTGAAGGGTAGGTCATGCCTCACAAACCTTATCGAGTTCTTTGAGAAGGTGACTGAACAGGTAGACGAGGGTAGAGCAGTTGATGTGGTGTATATGGATTTCAGCAAAGCGTTTGATAAGGTTCCCCACGGTAGGCTATTGCAGAAAATACGGAGGCTGGGGATTGAGGGTGATTTAGAGATGTGGATCAGAAATTGGCTAGCTGAAAGAAGACAGAGGGTGGTGGTTGATGGGAAATGTTCAGAATGGAGTTCTGTCACAAGTGGAGTACCACAAGGATCTGTTCTGGGGCCGTTGCTGTTTGTCATTTTTATCAATGACCTAGAGGAAGGCGCAGAAGGGTGGGTGAGTAAATTTGCAGACGATACTAAAGTCGGTGGTGTTGTCGATAGTGAGGAAGGAAGTAGCAGGTTACAGAGGGATATAGATAAGCTGCAGTGCTGGGCTGAGAGGTGGCAAATGGAGTTTAATGTAGAGAAGTGTGAGGTGATTCACTTTGGAAGGAAAAACAGGAATGTGGAATATTTGGCTAATGGAAAAGTTCTTGAAAGTGTGGATGAGCAGAGGGATCTAGGTGTCCATGTACATAGATCCCTGAAAGTTGCCACCCAGGTTGATAGGGTGGTGAAGAAGGCCTATGGAGTGTTGGCCTTTATTGGTAGAGGGATTGAGTTCCGGAGTCAGGAGGTCATGTTGCAGCTGTACAGAACTCTGGTACGGCCGCATTTGGAGTATTGCGTACAGTTCTGGTCACCGCATTATAGGAAGGATGTGGAGGCTTTGGAACGGGTGCAGAGGAGATTTACCAGGATGTTGCCTGGTATGGAGGGAAAATCTTATGAGGAAAGGCTGATGGACTTGAGGTTGTTTTCGTTAGAGAGAAGAAGGTTAAGAGGAGACTTAATAGAGGCATACAAAATGATCAGAGGGTTAGATAGGGTGGACAGTGAGAGCCTTCTCCCGCGGATGGAAATGGCTAGCACGAGGGGACATAGCCTTAAACTGAGGGGTAATAGATATAGGACAGAGGTCAGGGGTAGGTTCTTTACGCAAAGAGTAGTGAGGCCGTGGAATGCCCTACCTGCTACAGTAGTGAACTCGCCAACATTAAGGGCATTTAAAAGTTTATTGGATAAACATATGGATGATAATGGTATAGTGTAGGTTAGATGGCTTTTGTTTCGGTGCAACATCGTGGGCCGAAGGGCCTGTACTGCGCTGTATTGTTCTATGTTCTATGTTCTATCACAGGCACCACTGACAAGGAGCACATGGAAATTAGGGGAAGTATGCAGGCAGCTCTCCCAAGTGGGTGCCTGGCTGAAGAGGGGCAAATGCATGTTCAGCGCAAAGGAGGTAACGTACTTGGGGTACAGGGTACACAGAGATGGCCTGCCCTATGGAGTAGAAAGTTCAGGCCAATAAAAGGGTCCCCAACTTCGGTCATTCTTGGGACGAGTGAATTATTATGGAAAGTTCATCTCAAACTTGGCCACTCTGTTGCCGCCCCTTCACATACTACTTAAAAAGAACCAACAAGTGGGTTTTGGGTGCCTCACAAGAAGAAGCTTTCGCCGGGATGAAGAGGCACCTGTCATCCTCGCAGCTCCTCACCCATTATGACCCAGCTCGACCTCTAGTCCTGACTTGCGATGCCTCTCCCTATGACTTTGGGGCGGTGCGGTCCCACAGACGGGACAATGTCGTGGAGTGCTCTATTGCTTTTGCATCAAGAACTCTGGCAGACGTGGAATGATCTGATTAGTAAAGTTTGCAGACGACACAAAGGTTGGTGGAATTGTGGATAGCGATGAGGACTGTCTGAGGATACAGCAGGATTTAGATTGTCTGGAGACTTGGGCGGAGAGATGGCAGAAGGAGTTTAATCCGGACAAATGTGAGGTAATGCATTTTGGAAGGGCTAATGCAGGTAGGGAATATACAGTGAATGGTAGAACCCTCAAGAGTATTGAAAGTCAAAGAGATCTAGGAGTACAGATCCACAGGTCATTGAAAGGGGCAACACAGGTGGAGAAGGTAGTCAAGAAGGCATACGGCATGCTTGCCTTCATTGGCCGGGGCATTGAGTATAAGAATTGGCAAGTCATGTTGCAGCTGTATAGAACTTTAGTTAGGCCACACTTGGAGTATAGTGTTCAATTCTGGTCGCCACACTACCAGAAGGATGTGGAGGCTTTAGAGAGGGTGCAGAAGAGATTTACCAGAATGTTGCCTGGTATGGAGGGCATAAGCTATGAGGAGCGATTGAATAAACTTGGTTTGTTCTCACTGGAACGAAGGAGGTTGAGGGGCGACCTGATAGAGGTATACAAAATTATGAGGGGCATAGACAGAGTGGATAGTCAGAGGCTTTTCCCCAGGGTAGAGGGGTCAATTACTAGGTGGCATAGGTTTAAGGTGAGAGGGGCAAGGTTTAGAGTAGATGTACGAGGCAAGTTTTTTACGCAGAGGGTAGTGGGTGCCTGGAACTCGCTACCGGAGGAGGTAGTGGAAGCAGGGACGATAGGGACATTTAAGGGGCATCTTGACAAATATATGAATAGGATGGGAATAGAAGGATACGGACCCAGGAAGTGTAGAAGATTGTAGTTGAGTCGGGCAGTATGGTCGGCACGGGCTTGGAGGGCCGAAGGGCCTGTTCCTGTGCTGTACATTTCTTTGTTCTTTGTTCTTTTGAATGCTTCTATGCCCAAATAAAAAAAGGCCTGCAAGTGATATTTGGGATCAAGAAGTTTCAGCAGTACGTTTATGGGCAACACTTCTTCATGGTGACCAATTACAAGCCTCTACTGGGTCTCTAAGGAGAACAAGAGGAATCCCCCCATATTCACTGGCCCAGGTGCATTGGGCACTCTTACTCGGAGTATAGGAGTACTCATTCCAGGTACATAGATAGCCCACGCAGATGCCCTTAATCGTCTTCCACTGCCCATGAGTCCGCCGTCCCCACCAGTGGCGGATGAAGTTGGGGCTACCCTGAATTTTATGGATACTCTGTCAACAACGGTTATTCTGGTTCGTGGTTCGAGCATGGACCGAGATCAACACTGGATAAAAGCAAATTACTGCGGATGCTGGAATCAGAAACCAAAGAGAAAATGCTGGAAAATCTCAGCAGGTCTGGCAGCATCTGTGGGGAGAGAAAAGAGCTAACGTTTCGAGTCCAGATGACATCCAGGATTTAGATGTTTCAGGCGGGATAGAGGGGGATGCAAAAGAGGAGGCGGAGTTGCGCTACTTGTTCGGGAGAATATCACAGCTATACTGCGAGAGGACACCTCAGAGGGCAGTGAGGCTATATGGGTAGAGATCAGGAATAAGAAGGGTGCAGTCACAATGTTGGGGGTATACTACAGGCCTCCCAACAGCCAGCGGGAGATAGAGGAGCAGATAGGTAGACAGATTTTGGAAAAGAGTAAAAACAACAGGGTTGTGGTGATGGGAGACTTCAACTTCCCCAATATTGACTGGGACTCACTTAGTGCCAGGGGCTTAGACGGGGCGGAGTTTGTAAGGAGCATCCAGGAGGGCTTCTTAAAACAATATGTAAACAGTCCAACTAGGGAAGGGGCGGTACTGGACCTGGTATTGGGGAATGAGCCCGGCCAGGTGGTAGATGTTTCAGTAGGGGAGCATTTCGGTAACAGTGACCACAATTCAGTAAGTTTTAAAGTACTGGTGGACAAGGATAAGAGTGGTCCGAGGATGAATGTGCTAAATTGGGGGAAGGCTAATTATAACAATATTAGGCGGGAACTGAAGAACATAGATTGGGGGCGGATGTTTGAGGGCAAATCAACATCTGACATGTGGGAGGCTTTCAAGTGTCAGTTGAAAGGAATACAGGACAGGCATGTTCCTGTGAGGAAGAAAGATAAATACGGCAATTTTCGGGAACCTTGGATGACGAGTGATATTGTAGGCCTCGTCAAAAAGAAAAAGGAGGCATTTGTCAGGGCTAAAAGGCTGGGAACAGACGAAGCCTGTGTGGCATATAAGGAAAGTAGGAAGGAACTTAAGCAAGGAGTCAGGAGGGCTAGAAGGGGTCATGAAAAGTCATTGGCAAATAGGGTTAAGGAAAATCCCAAGGCTTTTTACACGTACATAAAAAGCAAGAGGGTAGCCAGGGAAAGGGTTGGCCCACTGAAGGATAGGCAAGGGAATCTATGTGTGGAGCCAGAGGAAATGGGCGAGGTACTAAATGAATACTTTGCATCAGTATTCACCAAAGAGAAGGAATTGGTAGATGTTGAGTCTGGAGAAGGGGGTGTAGATAGCCTGGGTCACATTGTGATCCAAAAAGACGAGGTGTTGGGTGTCTTAAAAAATATTAAGGTAGATAAGTCCCCAGGGCCTGATGGGATCTACCCCAGAATACTGAAGGAGGCTGGAGAGGAAATTGCTGAGGCCTTGACAGAAATCTTTGGATCCTCGCTGTCTTCAGGGGATGTCCCGGAGGACTGGAGAATAGCCAATGTTGTTCCTCTGTTTAAGAAGGGTAGCAAGGATAATCCCGGGAACTACAGGCCGGTGAGCCTTACTTCAGTGGTAGGGAAATTACTGGAGAGAATTCTTCGAGACAGGATCTACTCCCATTTGGAAGCAAATGGACGTATTAGTGAGAGGCAGCACGGTTTTGTGAAGGGGAGGTCGTGTCTCACTAACTTGATAGAGTTTTTCGAGGAGGTCACTAAGATGATTGATGCAGGTAGGGCAGTAGATGTTGTCTATATGGACTTCAGTAAGGCCTTTGACAAGGTCCCTCATGGTAGACTAGTACAAAAGGTGAAGTCACACGGGATCAGGGGTGAACTGGCAAGGTGGATACAGAACTGGCTAGGCCATAGAAGGCAGAGGGTAGCAATGGAGGGATGCTTTTCTAATTGGAGGGCTGTGACCAGTGGTGTTCCACAGGGATCAGTGCTGGGACCTTTGCTCTTTGTAGTATATATAAATGATTTGGAGGAAAATGTAACTGGTCTGATTAGTAAGTTTGCAGACGACACAAAGGTTGGTGGAATTGCGGATAGCGATGAGGACTGTCTGAGGATACAGCAGGATTTAGGTTGTCTGGAGACTTGGGCGGAGAGATGGCAGATGGAGTTTAATCCGGACAAATGTGAGGTAATGCATTTTGGAAGGGCTAATGCAGGTAGGGAATATACATTGAATGGTAGAACCCTCAAGAGTATTGAAAGTCAAAGAGATCTAGGAGTACAGGTCCACAGGTCATTGAAAGGGGCAACACAGGTGGAGAAGGTAGTCAAGAAGGCATACGGCATGCTTGCCTTCATTGGCCGGGGCATTGAGTATAAGAATTGGCAAGTCATGTTGCAGCTGTATAGAACCTTAGTTAGGCCACACTTGGAGTATAGTGTTCAATTCTGGTCGCCACACTACCAGAAGGATGTGGAGGCTTTAGAGAGGGTGCAGAAGAGATTTACCAGAATGTTGCCTGGTATGGAGGGCATAAGCTATGAGGAGCGATTGAATAAACTCGGTTTGTTCTCACTGGAACGAAGGAGGTTGAGGGGCGACCTGATAGAGGTATACAAAATTATGAGGGGCATAGACAGAGTGGATAGTCAGAGGCTTTTCCCCAGGGTAGAGGGGTCAATTACTAGGGGGCATAGGTTTAAGGTGAGAGGGGCAAGGTTTAGAGTAGATGTACGAGGCAAGTTTTTTACGCAGAGGGTAGTGGGTGCCTGGAACTCACTACCGGAGGAGGTAGTGGAAGCAGGGACGATAGGGACATTCAAGGGGCATCTTGACAAATATATGAATAGGATGGGAATAGAAGGATACGGACCCAGGAAGTGTAGAAGATTGTAGTTTAGTCGGGCAGTATGGTCGGCACGGGCTTGGAGGGCCGAAGGGCCTGTTCCTGTGCTGTACATTTCTTTGTTCTTTGTTCTTTGACCCTTTGTCAAAGCTGCAAGGGCTTTGACAAAAGGTCATCTGGACTCGAAATGTGAGCTCTTTTCTCTCCCTACAGATGCTGCCAAACCTGCTGAGATTTTTCAGCATTTTCTCTTTGGACTCAGAGGTCAAAGTTGGCGAAAATCTGTCACACTCTATACAGGGGAGCTCCCCAGCAGCCCTACAGCCCTATGCTCAGAAACTCAAAGAGCTAAGCGTGGAGAATGGTAACATCCTTTGGGGGCTCGTGTGGTTATCCCACCATTGGGTCAGGAGTCACTCCTAAAGGATGTGCACAATGGTCACAGCAGGGGGGCTGCTGAAGGTCTGGACAGGCTAGGAGAGTGGGCAAAGAAGTGGCAGATGAAATACAATGTGGAAAAGTATGAGGTTATACACTTTGGAAGGAGGAATGGAGGCATAGACTATTTTCTAGATGGGGAAATGTTGAGGAATTCAGAAGCAAAAAGGGGCTTGGGAGTCCTTGTTCAAGATTCTCTTCAGGTTAACGTGTAGGTTCAGTCGGCAGTTAGGAAGGCAAATGCAATGTTTGCATTCATGTTGAAAGGGCTTGAATACAAGACCAGGGATGTACTTCTGAGGTTGTATAAGGCTCTGGTCAGACCCCATTTGGAATATTGTGAGCAGTTTTGAGCCCCGTATCTAAAGAAGGATGTGCTGGCCTTGGAAAGGATCCAGAGAAGATTCACAAGAATGATCCCTGGAATGAAGAGCTGGTCATATGAAGAAATGAAAATGAAATGAAAAACGTTTATTGTAACAAGTAGGCTTCAAATGAAGTTACTGTGAAAAGCCCCTAGTTGCCACATTCCGGCGCCTGTTCGGGGAGGCTGTTACGGGAATCGATGGGGACATAGAATCATAAGTAGTAGCCCGGCATGTCAGGAGCACCAAAAGCTCACATGGACGGCCTACCTCCATCCCTGCAAATGGTCAGGATGCCCCTGGGTGAGACTGCATGCTGATTTTGCCAGGCCTTTTATGTTTTGCATCATGGAAGCTTACTCGAAATGGCTCGATGTCTATACAATCTCAACTACATCAAGGGTCACTATCGAGAAGTTGAGGTACTCGTTCAGCACTCACAGGATCCCTGAAGTCCTGGTGATGGACAACGGAATGCCGTGCACAAGCAAAGAATTTGCAACAGTCACAAAGTTGAACAGAATCTGACACACCAGAGCCGCCCCATATCCAATGGCCCAGCCGAAAGGGCGGTTCAGACATTCAAAGAGGCATAAAGAAGCAAACCGCGTCTCCATAGACACAC
Source organism: Scyliorhinus torazame (assembly GCF_047496885.1). Classification (NCBI taxonomy): domain Eukaryota; kingdom Metazoa; phylum Chordata; class Chondrichthyes; order Carcharhiniformes; family Scyliorhinidae; genus Scyliorhinus; species Scyliorhinus torazame. The sequence continues at coordinate 108,453,938 of NC_092707.1, forward strand.
TATTGACAAGATTCCTTGCCGATACGCCGCACTGCTGATGAGCCGCATGCTGTGGACCCAGTTGAGCTTGACTTTCCCAAACCTGGGTGGGAAAGTGGAGGTTCAGCAAGAAACCCAGAAATGGTATCATGACCATTGGACCCCAGGGCAGAGGTTCAAACCAGGAGCTACAGTCTACGCCTGCAACTTTGGAGACGGTGCTCCCAGGACACGCAATAGAAAGAATGGGACCAGTCTCCTACAAAGTAAAGGTCCTACGGAAGCATGTGGACCACCTTAAGAAACTGCAGCCAGTGCCACAGGACGCCTGACCAGGGCACGATACCTCCACCTGGTCAGCCAGGGAACACATTTGACCGTGGCCCAATGAATGGGCCAACAGGATGAAGAGAAATGGACACAGAGGCGTCCACGCAGACAAACAATGTCATGTCCGGGGCCATATTCCTGGCACTTCCCTTCGGAGGTTGGCCAAGAAAAGGAGATCGACAAGCCAATCTGATTGGTTGACAGCTCTCACGAGATGGGCCTTCTGTCCAAGTGTGGATCAAAGTCCCGCCTACTGCCAATCAACATTCATTCGAGCGTCAAATGGCAGCGGGCTCTCGGAGCACCGAGTCACTGGATGCCGAACTACGAACGATTGACTTGAAATTCAGGCCACTGTCTTGATGGGTCCAGTAGAGGCACTTCATCCAATTTATCCTTCATAGTTTCTGTTGAGGGCCTGAGGCACCAAGTGTTAATTATACACAAATCGGCTGTTAATTATATAAAGTGGAAGGTATTCAATGGGGACTCACGTATGCTCAATATACAAAAGCAGACAGGAAAGCTGAAATATAAAACAGAAAGTGCTGGAAAAACTCAGCAAGTCTGGCGGAATCTGAGGCGAGAGAAACAGACGTTGAGTCCAGTCGGAGCCTCTGAATGAGGGCTGTGGTTTTGAAAATGCATAGTAGGCAATGTGCAGTCTTGCAAATAAAATATAATTAAGTGAATTAAGAATCCTATCCTTCACTGCCTGGCTTTTTTATAATCTAAAGTATCCAATTATTTTTTTTTCCAATTAAGGGGCAATTTAGCATGGCCAATCCACCTAACCTGCACATCTTTGGGTTGTGGGGGTGAGATCCACGCAGACACGGGGAGAATGTGCAAACTCCACACAGACAGTGACCCGGGGCTGGGTCGAACCCGGATCCTCAGCGCCGCAGGCAGTAGTGCTAACCACTGCGCCACCGTGCCACCATTCACTGCCTGGCTAATCAGAACTCAGAAGAGTGAGAGATAATCAAGCTTAATTTTTTGTTTAAAATATTTTTTTATTAAGGTTTTTTAACAACACAATTTTTCCCCTTACAAACAGTAACCCCCCCCCCCCCCCCCACCGTAACAAAATAACGCAAAATCTCCCTGAGCAAGATATATACATGGCAAGATGGTATATTTACATAGCTTTATACACTGGCTCTTGGCCGCACGTACCGTTTCCCCCCACCCTCCATGCTATCTCCCGCTCGTCCATCCCCTCGAACAATCTCTCGTTCCTCCCCCCCCCCCCCCCCCAAGGGTTGCTGCTGCTACTGATCAACCTTCTTCTAACGCTCCGCGAGATATTCTAGGAACGGTTGCCACCGCCTGTAAAACCCCTGTGCAGACCCTCTCAAAGCAAACTTAATTCTCTCCAATTTTATGAACCCCGCCATGTCGTTAATCCAGGCCTCCAGGCTAGGGGGCTTCACCTCCTTCCACAATAGCAAGATCCTTCGCCGGGCTACTAGGGACGCAAAGGCCAGAATTCCGGCCTCTTTCGCCTCCTGCACTCCCGGCTCATCCACTACTCCAAATATTGCTAGTCCCCAGCTTGGCTTGACCCAGACTTTCACCACCTGGGATATTACTCCCGCCACACCTCTCCAGAACCCCTCCAATGCCGGGCATGACCAAAACATATGGACATGGTTCGCCGGGCTCCCTGAACATCTTTCACATCTATCCTCTACCCCAAAGAACCTACTCAGCCTCGCCCTCGTCAAATGCACTCTGTGAACCACCTTAAATTGTATCAGACTGAGCCTGGCACACGAGGAGGAGGTATTAACCCTACCCAGGGCATCCGCCCATAGCCCTTCCTCAATCTCCTCCCCCAGCTCCTCCTTCCATTTACCTTTCAATTCTTCTACTAGCGCTTCCCCCTCTTCTTTCATCTCTTGGTATATTTCCGACACCTTGCCCTCTCCGACCCATGCCCCCGAGATCACCCTATCTTGAACTTCTTGTGCCTGGAGCAACGGAAATTCCCTCACCTGTCGCCTCACAAAAGCCCTCACCTGCATATATCTAAATGCATTTCCCGGGGGTAACTCAAATTTCTCCTCCAGTGCCCCTAGGCTCGCAAATGTCCCGTCAATGAATAGGTCCCCCATTCTTCTTATCCCCGCCCGATGCCAGCCTTGGAACCCCCCGTCCATCTTCCCCGGGACAAACCGGTGGTTACCCCTGATCGGGGACCACACCGATGCTCCCATTGCACCCCTGTGCCTTCTCCACTGGCCCCAGATCCTTAGTATTGCCGCCACCACCGGGCTTGTGGTGTATTTTGTCGGCGAGAGCGGCAGCGGTGCCGTTACCAACAACCCCAGGCTTGTTCCTTTACAGGACGCAATCTCCATCCTCTTCCATGCCGCCCCCTCTCCCTCCATGACCCACTTGCGGATCATCGCCACGTTTGCTGCCCAGTAGTAACTCTCTAGGGTTGGCAAAGCCAACCCTCCTCAGTCCCTGTTGCGTTCCAAGAACCCTCTCCTAACCCTCGGGGTCTTATTTGCCCACACATACCCCATAATACTTCTACCTACTCTCTTGAAAAAGCCCTTGGTGATCACGATGGGGAGGCACTGAAACACGAACAAAAACCTCGGAAGGACCACCATTTTGACCGACTGCACTCTACCCGCCAACGAGAGCGGGAGCATGTCCCATCTTTTAAAATCCTCCTCCATTTGCTCCACCACCCTCGTCAAATTCAGTGTATGTAGGGCCCCCCAACTTCTGGCTATCTGGATCCCCAGATACTGAAAACCCCTCTCCGCCCTCCTCAGCGGCAGGTCCCCTATCCCTCTTTCCTGGTCCTCTGCCTGTAATACAAAAAGCTCACTCTTCTCTACATTAAGCTTGTAGCCCGAGAACTCTCCAAACTCCTTCAGAGTCTGCATGACCTCCACCATCCCCTCCATTGGGTCCGCCCCGTATAGCAGCAGGTCATCCGCATATAGCGATACCCGATGCTCCTCTCCCCCGCGGACTATCCCCCTCCATTTCTGAGACTCCCTAAGTGATATGGCCAAGGGTTCGATCGCCAATGCAAACAACAGGGGGGACAGGGGGCACCCCTGTCTCGTCCCTCGGTACAGCCGAAAGTACTCCGACCTCCGCCGGTTCGTCACTACGCTCGCCACCGGGGCGCTGTAAAGGAGCTTAACCCATCTAATAAACCCTCCCCCGAACCCAAACCTGCGCAATACCTCCCAGAGGTACTCCCACTCTACTCGGTCAAAGGCTTTTTCCACGTCCATAGCTGCCACTATCTCCACCTCTCCCTCCTCCGATATCATCGTTATCACGTTTAAGAGCCGCCGCACATTGGTATTTAACTGCCTGCCCTTTACGAATCCCGTTTGGTTCTCGTGAATCACCCCCGGGACACAGTCCTCAATCCTAGTGGCCAGTACCTTCGCCAATAGCTTAGCATCCACATTGAGGAGCGAAATTGGCCTGTACGATCCACATTGCAGTGGATCCTTGTCTCGCTTTAGAATCAAGGAGATTGTCACCTCCGACATTGTCCGAGGCAGGGTTCCCTCCTCTCTTGCCTCGTTGAAGGTCCTCACTAGTAGCGGGGCCAGCAGGTCCACATATTTTCTATAGAATTCCACCGGGAACCCGTCCGGCCCCGGGGCCTTCCCGGGCTGCATGCTCCCCAAACCCTTACTCAACTCCTCCAACCCAATTGGTGCCCCCAAACCCACCGCCTCCTGCTCCTCCACCCTCGGGAACCCCAGCTGGTCCAGGAATCACCTAATCCCCCCTTCCCCCGCTGGGGGCTGGGATCTGTACAGCTCTTCATAGAAGTCCTTGAATACCTTATTTATTTTCGTTGCACTTCGAACCGTGGCTCCCCTTCCATCTTTGATTCCCCCTATTTCCCTCGCTGCTGCCCTCTTACGGAGCTGGTGCGCGATCATCCGACTAGCCTTTTCCCCGTACTCGTAAGTCGCCCCTTGCGCCTTCCTCCATTGTGCCTCCGCCTTGCCCATGGTCAGCAGGTCAAACTCCGTCTGGAGCCGTCGCCTTTCCCCAAGTAATCTTTCCTCCGGGGCCTCTGCGTATCTCCTGTCCACTCGCAAGATCTCCCCCACTAACCTCTCCCTTTCCATTCCCTCTATCTTCTCCCTATGAGCCCTGATGGAGATCAGCTCTCCCCTGATCACCGCCTTCAACGCCTCCCATACCACCCCCACTCGCACCTCCCCGTTGTCGTTGGCCTCCAAGTACCTTTCAATACACCCCCTCACCTTCCCACACACCACCTCATCGGCCAGCAGTCCCACATCCAGCCGCCACAGCGGCGTTGGTCCCTCTCCTCTCCCAGCTCCAGTTCCACCCAGTGCGGGGCATGGTCCGAAACGGCTATGGCCGAATACTCCGTCCCCTCCACTCTCGGGATGAGCGCCCTGCCCAGAACAAAGAAATCTATCCGGGAGTAAGCCTTATGCACGTGGGAGAAAAAAGAAAATTCCCTGGCCTGCGGTCTTGCAAACCTCCATGGGTCCACTCCCCCCATCTGATCCATAAACCCCCTGAGCACCTTGGCCGCCGCCGGCCTCTTTCCAGTCCTTGATCTGGAGCGGTCCAGTGCTGGATCCAGCACTGTATTGAAATCTCCTCCCATTATCAGTCCTCCTACCTCCAGGTCCGGAATGCGCCCCAACATGCGCTTCATAAATCCCGCATCATCCCAGTTCGGGGCGTATACATTTACCAACACCACCCACGTCCCTTGCAACCTACCACTCACCATCACATATCTCCCTCCTTTATCCGCTACGATAGTCTTGGCCTCAAATGACACATGCTTTCCCACCAGAATTGCCACCCCTCTATTTTTTGCGTCCAATCCTGAGTGAAATACCTGTCCTACCCATCCCTTTCTTAACCTGACCTGGTCCGCCACCTTCAGGTGTGTCTCTTGGAGCATTGCCACGTCTGCCTTCAGTCCCTTCAAGTGCGCGAACACTCGAGCCCTCTTCACCGGCCCATTCAGGCCCCTCACGTTCCACGTTATCAGCCGGATTGGAGGGACTCTCACCCCCCCCCCCCCCCCCCCGCCGACTATCCATCTCCTTTTCTGGGCCAGTCCCTTGTCCGCGTCTCCCTCACTCTCCAGTCCCCCAGCTGGGGGACCCCCGTCCCAGCCACCTCTTCTGTGTCCCATTCTCTTTCGGCCAGTGCAGCAGCAACCCCCCCCCCTCCGCTAGATCCCCGCCTAGCTTTTTTGTTCCCCCTATATCCCTCCCGTAAGTCAGCTGACACCTGCTGACCCCGGCTTCCTCCGCCATCCCTTTAACCCCCCCGTGTGGGAATCTCCCAATCAATGTACATTCCTTTGTTCCCCTTCCCGCCTTTTTTGCCGCACGCGGGAAAGACAACCCCGCGCCTTCCATAGCCTGCCCCGCCCCCCCATTGCACAGCTCCTGTCGTGGCCTTGTCCCTCTCCCCCAGCCCACATAGCATTTCCTGCGCATGGTTGACCCCCTGTGTACAACAACCACCATACTTCAACCCTCAAACACCCCCCTCCCACACAAACCCTCAATTAGAGTCCAATTTTTCAGCTAATATAAAGGTCCACGCCTCTTCGGGCATTTCGAAGTAGTAGTGTTGGTCCTTGTATGTAACCCACAGTCGCGCTGGCTGCAGCATTCCAAATTTCACTCCTTTCCGATGCAGCACCGCTTTGGCCCGGTAGAAACCCGCTCTCCGCTTAGCGACCTCCGCGCTCCAGTCCGGGTATATTCTGATCTCCGCATTGTCCCACTTGCTGCTCCGTTCCTTCTTGGCCCATTTCAGGACCCTCTCTCTGTCCGTAAATCGGTGAAATCTCACCACCATCGCCCTTGGCGACTCTTTTGCCTTGGGCTTCCTCGCTAGCACTCGGTGCGCCCCATCCAGCTCCAGCAATCCCGGGGGGGCCTCCGCACCCATCAGCGTCCCGATCATTGTGCCCGCATATGCCGCGTCATCGGCCCCCTCCACTCCTTCTGGGAGACCCAGGATCCTCAAGTTGTTTCTCCTTGATCTGTTCCCCAGGTCTTCGAGTCTTCCCGCCCACGTCTTGTGCAGCGCCTCGTGCCGCTCCACTCTCTCTGCCAGGCCCACGAGCTCGTCGTCGTTCTCACTCACTTTTTCCTGGATCTCCTGGATCTTCACCTCTTGGGCTTTCTGGGTTGCTCCAAGTTTTTCAACCATTGCCAGTATAGGTGCCACCGTCTCCTTACGCAGCTCCTCGAAGCAGCACTTGATGAACTCTTAGAACAGGTAGTCTCTGGCACTGAGTCTGGCTGTCTCTGGCACTGAGTCTGGCTCTGGGGCTCAGAAGGGAAGGGGGGAGATAGAAAAGCAATAGTTGTAGGAGATTCAATGGTTAGGGGAATAGATAGGAGATTCTGTGGTCGCGAGCGAGACTCCCGGAAGGTATGTTGCCTCCCGGGTGCCAGGGCCAGGGATGTCTCGGATCGTGTCTTCAGGATCCTTAAGGGGGAGGGGGAGCAGCCAGAAGTCGTGGTGCACATTGGTACCAACGACATAGGTAGGAAAAGGGGTGTGGAGGTAATAAACAAGTTTAGGGAGTTAGGCTGGAAGTTAAAAGCCAGGACAGACAGAGTTGTCATCTCTGGTTTGTTGCCGGTGCCACGTGATAGCGAGGCTAGGAATAGGGAGAGAGTGCAGTTGAACACGTGGCTGCAGGAATGGTGTAGGAGGGAGGGCTTCAGGTATTTGGATAATTGGAGCGCATTCTGGGGAAGGTGGGACCTGTACAAGCAGGACGGGTTGCATCTGAACCAGAGGGGCACCAATATCCTGGGAGGGAGGTTTTCTAGTACTCTTCGGGAGGGTTTAAACTAATTTGGCAGGGGAATGGGAACCGGATTTGTAGTCCAGCAACAAAGGTAGCCGATATTCAGGACGCCAAAGCATGTAGTGAGGCAGTGAGGAAGGGAACACTGACAAAGGAGAGTACTTGCAGGCACGGAGATGGGTTGAAGTGTGTATACTTCAACGCAAGAAGCATCAGGAATAAGGTGGGTGAACTTAAGGCATGGATCGGTACTTGGGACTACGATGTGGTGGCCATCATGGAAACTTGGATAGAAGAGGGGCAGAAATGGTTGTTGGAGGTCCCTGGTTATAGATGTTTCAATAAGATTAGGGAGGGTGGTAAAAGAGGTGGGGGGGGGGGTGGCATTATTAATTAGAGATAGTATAACAGCTGCAGAAAGGCAGTTCGAGGAGTATCACCCTATTGAGGTAGTATGGGTTGAAGTCAGAAATAGGAAAGGAGCAGTCACCTTGTTAGGAGTTTTCTATAGGCCCCCCAATAGTAGCAGAGATGTGGAGGAACAGATTGGGAAACAGATTTTGGAAAGGTGCAGAAGTCATAGGGTAGTAGTCATGGGCGACTTTAACTTCCCAAATATTGAGTGGAAACTCTTTAGATCAAATAGTTTGGATGGGGTGGTGTTTGTGCAGTGTGTCCAGGAAGCTTTTCTAACACAGTATGTAGATTGTCCGACCAGAGGAGGGGCAATATTGGATTTAGTACTGGGTAATGAACCAGGGCAAGTGATAGATTTGTTAGTGGGGGAGCATTTTGGAGATAGTGACCACAATTCTGTGACTTTCACTTTAGTAATGGAGAGGGATAGGTACGTGCAACAGGGCAAGGTTTACAATTGGGGGAAGGGTAAATACGATGTTGTCAGACAAGAATTGAAGTGCATAAGTTAGGAACATAGGCTGTCAGGGAAGGACACAAGTGAAATGTGGAACTTGTTCAAGGAACAGGTGCTACGTGTCCTTGATATGTATGTCCCTGTCAGGCAGGGAAGAGATGGTCGAGTGAGGGAACCATGTTTGACAAGAGAGGTTGAATGTCTTGTTAAGAGGAAAAAGGAGACTTATGTAAGGCTGAGGAAACAAGGTTCAGACAGGACATTGGAGGGATACAAGGTAGCCAGGAGGGAACTGAAGAAAGGGATTAGGAGAGCTAAGAGAGGGCATGAACAATCTTTGGCGGGTAGGATCAAGGAAAACCCCAAGGCCTTTTACACATATGTGAGAAATATGAGAATGACTAGAGCGAGGGTAGGTCCGATCAAGGACAGTAGCGGGAGATTGTGTATTGAGTCTGAAGAGATAGGAGAGGTCTTGAACGAGTACTTTTCTTCTGTATTTACAAATGAGAGGGGCCATATTGTTGGAGAGGACAGTGTGAAACAGATTGGTAAGCTCGAGGAAATACTTGTTAGGAAGGAAGATGTGTTGGGCATTTTGAAAAACTTGAGGATAGACAAGTCTCCCGGGCCTGACGGGATATATCCAAGGCTTCTATGGGAAGCAAGAGATGAAATTGCAGAGCCGTTGGCAATGATCTTTTCATCCTCACTGTCAACAGGGGTGGTACCAGGGGATTGGAGAGTGGCGAATGTCGTGCCCCTGTTCAAAAAAGGAACTAGGGATAACCCTGGGAATTACAGGCCAGTTAGTCTTACTTCGGTGGTAGGCAAAGTAATGGAAAGGGTACTGAAGGATAGGATTTCTGAGCATCTGGAAAGACACTGCTTGATTAGGGATAGTCAGCACGGATTTGTGAGGGGTAGGTCTTGCCTTACAAGTCTTATTGAATTCTTTGAGGAGGTGACCAAGCATGTGGATGAAGGTAAAGCAGTGGATGTAGTGTACATGGATTTTAGTAAGGCATTTGATAAGGTTCCCCATGGTAGGCTTCTGCAGAAAGTAAGGAGGCATGGGATAGTGGGAAATTTAGCCAGTTGGATAACAAACTGGCTAACCGATAGAAGTCAGAGAGTGGTGGTGGATGGTAAATATTCAGCCTGGATCCCAGTTACCAGTGGCGTACCGCAGGGATCAGTTCTGGGTCCTCTGCTGTTTGTGATTTTCATTAATGACTTGGATGAGGGAGTTGAAGGGTGGGTCAGTAAATTTGCAGACGATACGAAGATTGGTGGAGTTGTGGATAGTGAGGAGGGCTGTTGTCGGCTGCAAAGAGACATAGATAGGATGCAGAGCTGGGCTGAGAAGTGGCAGATGGAGTTTAACCCTGAAAAGTGTGAGGTTGTCCATTTTGGAAGGACAAATATGAATGCGGAATACAGGGTTAACGGTAGAGTTCTTGGCAATGTGGAGGAGCAGAGAGATCTTGGGGTCTATGTTCATACATCTTTGAAAGTTGCCACTCAAGTGGATAGAGCTGTGAAGAAGGCCTATGGTGTGCTCGCGTTCATTAACAGAGGGATTAAATTTAAGAGCCGTGAGGTGATGATCCAGCTGTACAAAACTTTGGTAAGGCCACATTTGGAGTACTGTGTACAGTTCTGGTCGCCTCATTTTAGGAAGGATGTGGAAGCTTTGGAAAAGGTGCAAAGAAGATTTACCAGGATGTTGCCTGGAATGGAGAGTAGGTCTTACGAGGAAAGGTTGAGGGTGCTAGGCCTTTTCTCATTAGAACGGAGAAGGATGAGGGGCGACTTGATAGAGGTTTATAAGATGATCAGGGGAATAGATAGAGTAGACAGTCAGAGACTTTTTCCCCGGGTGGAACAAACCATTACAAGGGGACATAAATTTAAGGTGAAAGGTTGAAGATATAGGAGGGATATCAGAGGTAGGTTCTTTACCCAGAGAGTAGTGGGGGCATGGAATGCACTGCCTGTGGAAGTAGTTGAGTCGGAAACATTAGGGACCTTCAAGCAGCTATTGGATAGGTACATGGATTACGGTAAAATGATATAGTGTAGATTTATTTGTTCTTAAGGGCAGCACGGTAGCATTGTGGATAGCACAATGCTTCACAGCTCCAGGGTCCCAGGTTCGATTCCGGCTTGGGTCACTGTCTGTGCGGAGTCTGCACGTCCTCCCCGTGTCTGCGTGGGTTTCCTCCGGGTGCTCCGGTTTCCTCCCACAGTCCAAAGATGTGCAGGTTAGGTGAATTGGCCAATGATAAATTGCCCTTAATGTCCAAAATTGCCCTTGGTGTTGGGTGGAGGTGTTGAGTTTGGGTAGGGTGCTCTTTCCAGGAGCCAGTGCAGACTTGAGGGGCCGAATGGCCTCCTTCTGCACTGTAAATTCAATGATAATCTATGATTAATCTAGGACAAAGGTTCGGCACAACATCCTGGGTCGAAGGGCCTGTTCTGTGCTGTATTTTTCTATGTTCTATGTTCTCCTCTCTGTCCTTGGGCGCCGCCATTTTGCTTTTTCCTTCTTTTTCTTCTTTCTTCTCCCGCTGCTCCAGGGCCGCTTTTTTCGCCGTTTCACTGTGGGTCCGATCCATGCAGGTCTGTAGGGGACTTTCTCCTTCCTTCCCCACGGGTTGATTTTTTAAAAAAATGCCGTTGGGGCTCCGTTAGCGGGCCCAAAAGTCCGTTTTCGCGGGAGCTGCCGAATCGCGCGGCTTAGCTCCGCATCGTCGCAACCCGGAAGTCATAATCAAGGTTTATAGTCCCACACTGTAACAGTGGAGCACAGTACTTCACCTCTGGACTCCATGGGCTGGATTCTCGTCACACCGACGCCGAGATTGCGGCCGGTGCCGGGGCGTAGAATCCATTTCCCCGCCTGGAATCGGGACCGGCATCGGTTCCCCGATTCTGCGGGCCCCGAAAAGCGGCATACACAGTACGCCGCGCCGCCTAGCACCTACCTGTGGCCATTGCTGTAGGCCCGCTCCCCCATTCTCCGCCCCCGACCAGCCGAACCCCCGACAGTGTGGATCTAATGTGCTCCAGCCGGTCGGGATACTAGCTTGGCGGCTGTAGACTCAGTCCACGGCTGCCATGGTCAGGGGCGGGCAACGTTCGGGCGGGCGGTCAGGCTCGCGGCCGATCAGGGGGGTCGATTTTCTGTGTTCAGCTCCGTGGTCCGAATCCGCCAAGGATCATGGTGCGGCCGCTGGAGGCCGCCGCCGTGCTCATGCGAGGCCTCTGACCCGGAAGTGCGGGGGCCCCTACCTGCAGCAAAAGCTGCTAGATTTATGCCGGGTTCCTGCTAGCCCCCTGCAGGGCTAGGAACATGTGGCCCTTTCACGGCAGTTTTTCTGCCGTGAAAGTCCACAGTTTTGACGCCGGCATGGGGACATAGTCTCAAAAACAGAGAAACCAGCCCAGTACCTTTAGAAAGTAGTGTGTTTTGGATTAATGTCATACATGTAGTAAGTCCGAATTTTCCAATGAATCCAGCGTATATAATGTGATTTTATGCTTTAGCAACACTTGCTCATAGTGTGCTACAATTAATAATGACATCAGTGGGCTGGCAGAGCCAGTCTGCCATTGGCAAACCAGCAACAACTCTGGAAGAGTCAGTCTCCCCACATGTCGCTATAGACAAAACGGTTGCCCTCACCCTATGGAACGTGCTCATGGATCTACAGCTGCGGTCACATCAAGCAACTTGACCATTACCACTCACACAGTCTATGATGTATCACTGGCATGAGCAGCAGATCATTTGGGGGGGGGCAGGGGGAGTGCAAACACAGATGTCCTCTTGGGTTACAATATAAATGCAATTGAGGCCACAGACAAAACAGATCCAGTTGCGTTGATCTGGACACATTGTTCACAATACTAATTATAGAACTCAAAGCGGTCTTGCTGCAGTCTGGACATTGCAACAGAGGGAGGGCAGCTGAAATGCTATGAAGATACACTAAAAATCAACTTGAGTCTTGAAAGATTAACCTCAACAACTGGGAAGACAAAGCCACTGACAGACCACAATGGCAGCACACCTGACAGGCCAGTTTGAGGGAGTTTGAAGCTGCGGAGTTCTTGGATCTGCCACCCAAGTGCTTGGAACAGAAGATCACCCAATATTGTGTGACTTTCAATGTTACATGTACGGGCACGATCAGACTCTTCTCCTTCCATCGTCATACCCTCAACAACCGAGACCCACAGACTAAAATATCAGACGATAGAAAGTTTGCATTTATACAATGTGGTGCATGACCTTCTATAAACAAGTGAAGCATTTTTTGAAGCACGGCTCCTGTTAAAAAAAGGAAGTTATGTAGTTTGAAGATAAGAATGCAGAGCTTATATGATATTTATCCTGAATTATTCACATAAAACACACCTGACAAAGTGCTGCTGTGAAAGAGCTGGCAGTAAGAAGCTCACTTCAAAACCAAATTATTGCAAACAAATAAATGTCATTTTGCACCCATTTATTCATCCCAAATATTTGCTCCAATTATTAACTAAGTCAGTGCAACCTCATCTATTCCATCCAGGTTAAATTTCATGGACTTCAGGTTATTCCTGCAGCTGTTGCATTAACATCAGCAGACATATAATTGATAACCATTTGGTAACCAATAGATTGTTTATCTGGAATATTAATGTCCAAGGTTATAATTAACCAGAAAATGTCAACTGGCATCGTAACTGACGTTTTCACTTTGCAACACATCATTTATTAAAATATTTACCTTGTTGCAAAGGAGAAGAAAGCAGAATGGAGATTGCGAGCATATCTCCCAGATGTTGCTGATTTCCCTTGTGGGTTTCTTTTGTAATCAGATCCTGAATGGAGTTTTTCAATAGAATATTTTACACAGGCTTGAATTTGGTGCACATAGTGTGTGTGTTTGTGTGTGTGATCAGTGGGCTCAGAAGTGGATGCGATATCCACTCCCAGCCACGACTGGATCCCAAACGCGATTTCATGCTGGTTGGCGCCCTGATATTGGTTCAGCACTTTAGAACCATAGAAAAGCACAGAAGGAAGCTATTCGGTCCACCTTGTCCATGCCAGCCTGAGGACACCCTGGTGCCCTTTCTATTCCCACCTTCCTGCACCTGGTCCTTAGCCCTGTAGCTTACAGCACTCAAGGTGCAGATCCAGGTACCTTTTTTAATTGTTTAGAGCCCGGAGGAGCCTTTATAAAGTAGGCTGGCAAGTGATCCCGGGTCACTGTCTGTGTGGAGTTTGCACATTTTCCCCGTGTCTGCATGGGTTTCATCCCCAGAACCCAAAAGATGTGTAAATTAGGTGAATTGGTCACGCTAAATTACCCCTTAATTGGAAAGTAAAATAATTAGGTACTCTAAATTTATTTTAAAAAATAAAGAAGGCTGGCAGGAGTTGCTGAAAAGCCTTATAGAGCTGTGCATGAGAAATTTGCATACTTACCGCTCCGCAGGAGCCGTGGCCTCAGCACCTGCTGGGTATGCCAGACAGAAGGGCAATGATGGTGAGCACTCTGCCCTCTGTTTGTCTGAGTGCCTGTTTACTCTCATGTAAACAGTGAGTGCCCGGTGTGACAGCTTCATGCTGCAGGATGACAAGAGGATGCCACCTCACCACACAAAGGAAGCCTTGTGAATGGACATGATATTGTGCACCACACATGGATCCATTGCCGCAAAGGTGCAATAATCTTCTGCGCTCCGCGAGGGCGAGTACCAACATGGCATGGATGGTGGCCATTCTTCGTGGCACTCAGGGGTCTGAGATGCAAATGCAAAATGCCTCTGTGCCAGTCAAGGCTGGGAGATGTAGTCGCTTGCCTTCGGTGAGTAGAAGATGGGCACCTCAGCCGGGGTCTTCTGGAAAGGTGTGGAGGGATGGGCGAAGCTAGTATGATGTTGCAGGTGGAGGGTGGCCTGATGAATGCAATTCTGTCTGTATGGGAAAAGAGAAGCCATGATGGGTGGTAGAGTGGCCAACCCGCTGATACTTTGAAGTCCTGGACATGGAATGCGAGCATGGATTGAGATCCATCGGTTGCAAAGAGGCAGGAATCTTGGAGGAAGGTTAGAGTCCAGGGGACAGGAAGTAGGCTGGGGAAGTGTGTAAGAAAATTAGATCCTGGCATCTGCAATGAGAAGCTCCCCATTGTTTGTCCAATCATAAGGTCCCAGTGAGGTAGTTGTCCATTTGTATACACAGTCATTTTGTAATGATTGCAAAAACTGACATCTTCTCTAACTCCCTCAAATCCACCATCCTGAAGATGCCAGAGAAACTCCAAGGAACCCCACCGCCCCTTGTGACCCGAGGAGGAGCCGCAGACAGACACATCACCTCCCCTCTCCAAACCAATCAAAAGCAGAGATATAGGTGCGTTGTGGGCAATAGTGTGTCAATCGAGTTGGTAGTGCACAGTCATGAGTTCACATCACATTGGCATAAGGAGCTGGTGGAGGGATAGAGTGCCCAGGATCCTGATAGTTGGGGAACTGCTGGAGACCAGGACCATGCTGAGACCGAGGCGGATGATAAACCTCTGGAGTTTTCCATCAGGCAGCAGTTTCTGGCTGTCAAGTGGGATGCCCATGAAGATCTGACGGAGATCCCAGAGGGTCTGGATGCATAGTCTCTGCCTTGGAGGAGTTCATGCAAAGCGTGAGCAATGCTATGCCAGAGCTTTGAGCGCACGTCCTCCTCTATTGAGAGCATGGTGACTCTCATGGAGAGGCAGCTTCATTTAACTTCTTTATAAGTCTCTCAAGTGGGACCATGTCAAAGGCTTTGCTGAAATCCATGTAAACTAATTGTTTAATTGTGGGCAGCGTGGTAGCATAGTGGTTAGCACTATGGCTTCACAGCGTCAGGGTCCCAGGTTCGATTCCCAGCTTGGGTCACTGTGTGTGGAGTCTGCACATTCTCTCCGTGTCTGCGTGGATTTCCTCCGGGTGCTCCGGTTTCCTCCCACAAGTCCCGAAAGACGAGCTATTAGGTAATTTGGACATTCTGAATTCTCCCTCCATGTATCCGAACAGGTATCGGAATGTGGCGACTAGGGGCTTTTCACAGTAACTTCATTGCAGTTTAATGTATGCCTACTTTTGACAATAAAGATTATTATTATTATAATTGTCTACCAACGATCATGTCTAGATGTGGCAGAATAACAGAGTTTTGATTTTATCTGGTGGCTTGGGGATCGCTTAGCTCTATCTACCGCATATACAGCATACACGGAATCCTCGTGTGCTCCTGGCATGCTCTTCTACACTCATCATGGAATTAGGGTTGATCCTCTGTTTGTTAGTAATGAGAGAGTGAGGAATATAGCAGACACAAAGTTACAGATGGTGACTGAATGCAATTCTGCTGTTGACGATGCTTCACAGCACCTCATGGGTGCCCAGTTTTAAGTCGATGGATCTATTCTGAATCTATTCCATTTAACATTGTAGTAGTGCCACACAACACGATGGAAGATGTGAAGATGGGTCTTCATCTACACAAGTGGTGATCACCCCTACCAATACTATCATGGGCAGATGCATCTGCAACAGGTAAATTGGTGAGGACGAGATCAAGTAGGTTTATCCTTTTTGTTGGTTCCCTCACCATCTGTTCCAGACCCAGTCTAGCAGTTATGCCCTTTGGCTAACTGAGTCAATAATGGTACTCCCGAGCCACGCTTGCTGATGGACATTGATGTCCCCCACCCGAGTACATTCTGCACCCTTGCTACCCTTCGTGCTTCCTCCACAAAGAGGAGTACTGACTAATCAGCCAAGAAGAGGGCCATAGATTTCCTTCTCCATGTTTGACCTGATACCATGAGGTAACATGGTGGCACGGTGGTTAGCACTGCTGCCTCACAGCGCCAGGGACGCGGGATAATTTCTGGCCTTGGGTGATGTCTGTGTGGAGTTTGCATGTTCTCCCTATGTCTGCGTGGGTTTCCTCTGCATCCTCTGGTTCCTCCCACAGACCAAAAATGTGCAGCTTAGGTGGACTGGCCATGCTAAATTGCCCCTTAAGTGTCCAAAGATGGACTTCCGGATGCAGCTATGCTGAGCATAGTCGCACGTTCGGCAGCTCCCGCCAGAAACGGACTTTTGGGCTCTTTTGAGGGGCCCCAACGGCAATTGCTCGACGGTTCCCAGTGTGGGAAGGTGACAGTGCGGCTCCCCCGGCACTGTACGGTTTGGGCCAGGAGTGGAGCGGTCAAGAAAGTGATTTTAGTGCAGCGAAAAGTGCGAGCGGGTGGAGACCAAGCAGTGTGGGCGCTATGGTCGCAGGAGCAGCAGGAGTTCCTCAAACGCTGCTTTGCGGAGCTGAAGGCAGAACTGCTAGAGCCGATGAAGGCGTCGATCGACAAGCTGGTGGAGACCCAGAAGGCCCAAAGGGCGGTGATCCGGGAGGTGCGGCAAAAAGCCTCGGAGGACTTCCGGGTGCGGCGATGACCAGCTGAGTCGCACGTTTCGGCAGCTCCCTGTGAAACGGACTTTTGGGCTCTTGATAGGAGCCCCAACGGCAATTTTGACGGCTAAAAACACTGTGCGGTAAACCAGAAGGGAATCCCCCCTGGATACGGATGGAAAAAGGAGGCGAGAGTGGCCAGATTGCAGTGGATCCTTTAGAACAGCGGCAAGGAAGGCAAGCAAAAACCAAGATGGCGTCGGAAGGTGGCAGTTTAACATGGGGCCCTGAACAACAAGAGTTCTTGAAATACTGTGTGGAAGAGATAAAAAAGGAAATGAAGAAAGAGCTGTTGGCCCCGATACTACAGGCGATCGAAGGGCTAAAGGAGGAACAAAAGACCCAGGAGCGGGAGCTTCGGGTCGTGAAGGCAAAGGCAGCCGAGAATGAGGACGATATACAGGGCCTGGTGGTGAAGACGGAGACGCAGGAGGCACATCAGAAACGATGTGTGGAAAGGTTGGAGGCCCTGGAAAACAACGCAAGGAGGAACAACCTGAGGATTCTTGGTCTTCCTGAAGGTGTGGAGGGAGCGGACGTCGGGGCATATGTGAGCACGATGCTGCACTCGTTAATGGGAGCGGAGGCCCCGGCGGGTCCGTTGGAGGTGGAGGGAGCATACCGAGTGATGGCGCGAGGACCGAGAGCAGGAGAAATTCCCAGAGCCATAGTGGTGAGATTCCTCCGTTTTAAGGATAGAGAAATGGTCCTTAGATGGGCGAAGAAAACTCGGAGCAGTAAATGGGAGAACGCGGTGATCCGCGTTTATCAAGACTGGAGTGCGGAGGTGGCGAGAAGGAGGGCGAGCTTTAATCGGGCCAAGGCGGTGCTTCATAAAAAGAAGATAAAATTTGGAATGCTGCAACCGGCAAGACTGTGGGTCACATATCGAGGGAGGCACCACTACTTTGAGACGGCGGATGAAGCGTGGACTTTTATTGTGGAAGAAAAACTGGAATGAGCGGGTTATTAAAAAGAACGTTCGAACAAAGTGGTGGGGCGAATGTGGGGGGCAAAGAGGGGTTTTATGTACTAATCCTGCGATGTGGTAACTTTTCTCTCTCCCACAGGTGGTGATGGGGGGAGGAGGGGAGGTGGAGGAGATGGGGCGTTGGCCATTGGGGGCGGGGCCAAGGGAGAAGCGCGGGCTTGGTTCCCGCGCTATGATAATCATGGCGGGAATAGAGAAGCAGGAAGGAGGGGGCGTCGCACGGTGCGAGCCGAGGTCACGGGGGGAAGCCGAGGTCAGCCAGAGTTTGCTGACTTCTGGGAGCAACATGGGGGGAGTAATTACGCTAGCGGGGGATCTAGCGGGGGGGGGGTGGGAGGGGGGAATTACTGGGTTGCTGCTGCTGGGGAGAGGGGGGAGCTGGTATGGGAGAGGATGGGCGGGGGGGCACCGCCTGGGGGAGATACAACTGCGTGGAAACTGGGTGAGGAGCTGGAAAAAGGTGATGGCTAATCGACAAGGGGGGGGGTAGGAAGCCCCCCAACTCGGCTGATCACGTGGAACGTGAGAGGGCTGAACGGGCCGATAAAGAGGGCACGGGTACTCGCACACTTTAAGAAACTTAAGGCAGATGTGGTTATGTTACAGGAAACGCACCTGAAACTGATAGACCAGGTTAGGCTACGCAAAGGATGGGTGGGGCAGGTGTTCCATTCGGGGCTAGATGCGAAAAACAGGGGGGTGGCTATATTAGTGGGGAAGCGGGTAATGTTCGAGGCAAAGACTATAATGGCGGATAACGGGGGCAGATACGTGATGGTGAGTGGCAAACTACAGGGGGAGACGGTGGTTTTGGTAAACGTATATGCCCCGAACTGGGATGATGCCAATTTTATGAGGCGGATGCTAGGACGCATTCCGGACCTAGAGATGGGAAAGCTGATAATGGGGGGAGATTTTAATACGGTGTTGGAACCAGGGCTGGATAGGTCGAAGTCCAGGACTGGAAGGAGGCCGGCAGCAGCCAAGGTGCTTAAAGATTTTATGGAGCAGATGGGAGGTGTAGACCCGTGGAGATTTAGCAGACCTAGGAGTAAGGAGTTCTCGTTTTTCTCCTATGTCCATAAAGTCTACTCGCGAATAGACTTTTTTGTGCTGGGTAGGGCATTGATCCCGAAGGTGAGGGGAACGGAGTATACGGCTATAGCCATTTCGGATCACGCTCCACACTGGGTGGACTTGGAGATAGGGGAGGAAACAGGAGGGCGCCCACCCTGGAGAATGGACATGGGACTAATGGCAGATGAGGGGGTGTGTCTAAGGGTGAGGGGGTGCATTGAAAAGTACTTGGAACTCAATGATAATGGGGAGGTCCAGGTGGGAGTGGTCTGGGAGGCGTTGAAGGCGGTGGTTAGAGGGGAGCTGATATCAATAAGGGCACATAAAGGGAAGCAGGAGAGTAAGGAACGGGAGCGGTTGCTGCAAGAACTTTTGAGGGTGGACAGACAATATGCGGAAGCACCGGAGGAGGGACTGTACAGGGAAAGGCAAAGGCTACATGTAGAATTTGACTTGCTGACTACAGGCACTGCAGAGGCACAATGGAGGAAGGCACAGGGTGTACAGTACGAATATGGGGAGAAGGCGAGCAGGTTGCTGGCACACCAATTGAGGAAAAGGGGAGCAGCGAGGGAAATAGGGGGAGTGAGGGATGTGGAAGGAGAGATGGAGCGGGGAGCGGAGAGAGTGAATGGAGTGTTCAAGACATTTTATAAAAAATTATATGAAGCTCAACCCCCGGATGGGAGGGAGAGAATGATGGGCTTCTTGGATCGGCTGGAATTTCCCAAGGTGGAAGAGCAGGAAAGGGTGGGACTGGGAGCACAGATCGAGGTAGAAGAAGTGGTGAAAGGAATTAGGAGCATGCAGGCGGGAAAGGCCCCGGGACCGGATGGATTCCCAGTCGAATTCTATAGAAAATATGTGGACTTGCTCGCCCCGGTACTGACGAGGACCTTTAATGAGGCAAAGGAAAGGGGACAACTGCCCCCGACTATGTCTGAAGCAACGATATCGCTTCTCTTAAAGAAGGAAAAGGACCCGCTACTCTATAGACCTATTTCCCTCCTAAATGTAGATGCCAAGGTCCTGGCCAAGGTAATGGCAATGAGAATAGAGGAATGTGTCCCGGGGGTGGTCCACGAGGACCAAACTGGGTTTGTGAAGGGGAGACAGCTGAACACGAATATACGGAGGTTGTTAGGGGTAATGATGATGGCCCCACCAGAGGGAGAAACGGAGATAGTAGTGGCGATGGATGCAGAGAAAGCATTTGATAGAGTGGAGTGGGATTATTTGTGGGAGGTGTTGAGGAGATTTGGTTTTGGAGAGGGGTATGTTAGATGGGTGCAGCTGTTGTATAGGGCCCCAGTGGCGAGCGTGGTCACGAATGGACGGGGATCTGCATATTTTCGGCTCCATAGAGGGACAAGGCAGGGATGCCCTCTGTCCCCATTATTGTTTGCACTGGCGATTGAGCCCCTGGCGATAGCGTTGAGGGGTTCCAAGAAGTGGAGGGGAGTACTTAGGGGAGGAGAAGAGCACCGGGTATCTTTGTATGCGGACGATTTGCTACTATACGTGGCGGACCAGGCGGAGGGGATGCCAGAAATAATGCGGATACTTGGGGAGTTTGGGGATTTTTCAGGGTATAAATTGAACATGGGGAAAAGTGAGTTGTTTGTGGTGCATCCAGGGGAGCAGAGTAGAGAAACAGAGGACCTACCGCTGAGGAAGGTAACAAGGGACTTTCGTTACCTGGGGATCCAGATAGCTAAGAATTGGGGCACATTGCACAGGTTAAATTTAACGCGGTTGGTGGAACAGATGGAGGAGGATTTCAAGAGATGGGATATGGTATCCCTGTCAATGGCAGGGAGGGTGCAGGCGGTTAAGATGGTGGTCCTCCCGAGATTCCTCTTTGTGTTTCAGTGCCTCCCGGTGGTGATCACGAAGGCTTTTTTTAAAAGGATTGAAAAGAGCATCATGGGTTTTGTGTGGGCCGGGAAGACCCCGAGAGTGAGGAAGGGATTCTTACAGTGTAGCAGGGATAGGGGGGGGCTGGCACTACCGAGCCTAAGTGAGTATTATTGGGCCGCTAATATTTCAATGGTGAGTAAGTGGATGGGAGAGGAGGAGGGAGCGGCGTGGAAGAGATTAGAGAGGGCATCCTGTAGGGGGACTAGCCTACAGGCTATGGTGACAGCCCCATTGCCGTTCTCACCGAGGAACTACACCACAAGCCCGGTGGTGGTGGCTACACTGAAGATTTGGGGACAGTGGAGACGGCATAGGGGAAAGACTGGAGCCTTGGGGGGGTCCCCGATAAGAAACAACCATAGGTTTGCCCCGGGGGGGATGGATGGGGGATATGGAATGTGGCAAAGAGCAGGAATAACGCAACTGAAAGATCTGTTTGTGGATGGGAAGTTCGCGAGTCTGGGAGCGCTGACCGAGAAATATGGGTTGCCCCAAGGGAATGCATTCAGGTATATGCAACTGAGGGCTTTTGCGAGGCAACAGGTGAGGGAATTCCCGCAGCTCCCGACACAAGAGGTGCAGGACAGAGTGATCTCAAAGACATGGGTGGGGGATGGTAAGGTGTCAGATATATATAGGGAAATGAGGGACGAAGGGGAGACTATGGTAGATGAACTAAAAGGGAAATGGGAAGAAGAGCTGGGGGAGGAGATCGAGGAGGGGCTGTGGGCAGATGCCCTAAGCAGGGTAAACTCGTCGTCCTCGTGTGCCAGGCTAAGCCTGATTCAGTTTAAGGTATTACACAGGGCACATATGACTGGAGCACGGCTCAGTAAATTTTTTGGGGTGGAGGATAGGTGTGCGAGGTGCTCGAGAAGCCCAGCGAATGATACCCATATGTTTTGGTCATGCCCGGCACTACAGAGGTTTTGGATGGGGGTGACAAAGGTGCTTTCAAAAGTAGTAGGAGTCCGGGTCGAACCAAGCTGGGGGTTGGCTATATTTGGGGTTGCACAAGAGCCGGGAGTGCAGGAGGCGAGAGAGGCCGATGTTTTGGCCTTTGCGTCCCTAGTAGCCCGGCGCAGGATATTGCTAATGTGGAAAGAAGCCAAGCCCCCGGGGGCGGAGACCTGGATAAATGACATGGCGGGGTTTATAAAGCTAGAGCGGATTAAGTTCGTCCTAAGGGGGTCGGCTCAAGAGTTCACCAGGCGGTGGCAACCGTTCGTCGAATACCTCGCAGAAAGATAGACGGAATGGGAAAAAGAAGGCAGCAGCAGCAGCCCAGGATCGGGGGGGGGGGGGGGGGGGGGGGGTGGAGGGAGGAACCAGAAGGACTCTCAGGGTTGTTAATATATACTGTATAGTATGTATAGGTCGTTGCTACAGATAATTATATATTGGACTGTTAAATTATATTTTTGGAGAGTGTTACTTGTGACAAGGCAGTTGCCAATTAGGGCTAGTTTTCATTTTTGTTATTTATTATTTATTCATTTTTTGTTTATAAAATAGGTCATTGTTATTTGTGTTGTTATAATATTGTGTAAAGGATGCACAATGTACTGTGTTGGTTGACCAAAAATTTTCAATAAAATATTTATTAAAAAAAAAAGCCTCGGAGAACGAGGATGAGATCTTGGGCCTGGGGGTGAAGGTGCAGGCGCACGAGGGGCTGCACAAGAAGTGGCAAGAAAAATTTGAGGACATGGAGAATTGGTCGAGGAGGAGGAATTTCCGGATTCTGGGTCTCCCGGAGGGAGTGGAGGGGTCTGATGCCGGGGCATATGTGGCACGATGCTCGATGCGCCGATGGGTGCGGGTGCTTTCCTAAGGCCCCTGGAGCTGGACGGGGCTCAACGAGTCCTGGTGAGGAGGCCCAAGGCCAACGATCCGCCAAGGGCGGTAATGGTGCGGTTCCACCGCTTGGTGGACTGAAGTGGGCCAAAAAAGAACGGAGCAGCAGGTGGGAGAACACAGAGATCCGAATGTACCAGGACTGGAGCGCGGAGGTGGCCAAGAAGAGGGCCGGCTTCAACCGGGCTAAGGCAGTTCTACATCGGTATGGGGTGAAGTTCGGGATGCTGCAGCCAGCGCGATTGTGGGTCACATTTCAGGATTGGCACCACTACTTGGAACGCCGGAGGAGGCGTGGACCTTTATCAAAACTGAAAAGTTGGACTCGAACTGAGGGTTTGATGGGAGGGGGTGCCTAGGGGGGTTACTGTGTTTGGGGTTAGAGGCCCGGGGATGGGGAGTTGAGACAAGGCCGCAAAAAGGGAGCTGCGCCAGAGGGGGCGGGGCCGGCTTGGATGGAAAGCGCGGGCTTTTTCCCGCGCTGGGGAAGGAAGGGGGCGGGGCCGGGGGCAGGGGGGGGAAGGGCGGTGCTGGAGAGAGCACACACTGATTGCCAGGGGGAGGTGGAGGGATTCTCACACTGGCGACTGGATTGCTGCTGCATTGGCCAAAGGGGAGCTGCACAGCTAGGAGAGGTAGTCGGGGTGGCGGTCCACCTCCTGGGGCAATGTAGGGTGGCGGGAGGCGCGGGCACGTGGCTGGCCTAAAAAGGGAGATGGGTTGTCAGCGGAGGGGGGGGGGGGGGGGGGGGGCTTCAAAACGGTGCTGGCCCCAGCACTGGACCGTTCCAGGTCCAGGACGGGTAAGAGGCCGACTGCGGCCAAGGTGCTTAGGGGGTTTATGGACCAGATGGGGGGGAATGGATCCATGGAGGTTTGCCAGGCCGGTGGCCAGGGAATTTTCCTTTTTTTCCCACGTCCATAAAGCCTACTCCCGAATAGATTTTTTCATCGTGAGTAGGGCGCTAATCCCAAGAGTGGAGGGCACAGAATATTCGGCCATCGCCATTTCGGACCACGCCCTGCATTGGGTGGAGCTGGAGCTGGGGGAGGAGAGGGACCAGCGCCCGCTGTGGCACCTCGATGTGGGATTGTTGGCGGGTGAGGAGGTGTACAGGCGGATTCGTGGGTGCATTGAAAGATACTTAGAGGCCAATGACAATGGGGAGGTGCAGGTGGGGGGAGTCTGGGAGGCGTTGAAGGCGGTGGTCAGGGGAGAAATAATCTCCATTAGGGCCCATAGGGAGGAGAGAGAGGGAGAGACTGGTGGGGGATATATTAAGGGTGGACAGAAGCTATGCAGAGGCCCCCGAGGAGGGACTGCTATGGGAGCGACGGAACCTCCAGACGGAATTCGACTTGCTGACTACTGGGAAAGCAGAGACGTAGTGGAGGAAAGCGCAGGGGGTGGCGTATGAGCATGGGGAGAAGGCAAGTTGGATGCTGGCACATCAGCTTCGGGAGAGGGAGGCAGCAAGGGAGATTGGTGGAGTTAGGGATAAAGGGGGGGGAACACGGTGCGGAGTGCAGTGGGAATAAACGAGGCATTCAGGGACTTCTATGAGGAGCTGTATAGGTCTGAGCTCCCGACGGGGGAGGGGGTTGTGCCAATTTCTAGATCGGCTGAGGTTCCCGAGGGTGGAGGAGGAGTGTAGCGCACAATGACTTACACGAGGCGAGAAGTGATGAAGTCTATCGAGACTTTATTAAGCAAGACTTGTTCCCCAGCGGCTCAGTTACAGAATGCGGCTGTTGGGAGAACTCAAGCTCTTATACTCCGCCTTCAGGGCGGAGCCAGAAGTCGGCAGATCCAACCAGGACCCGGGACCTGTCAGCCAATAGCCTTTCGACTTCACATGTACCATATTACCCCTAATACATACCACAAGGAGCAGGTGGTTGGGCTGGGGGCACCGATTGGGCTGGAGGAGCTGGCTAAGGGACTAGGGAGCATGCAGGCAGGGAAGGCCCCGGGGCCGCTGGCTTCCCGGTAGAATTTTATAGGGAGTACGTGGACCTGCTGGGCCCGCTGCTAGTGAGGACTTTCAATGAGGTGAGGGAGGGGGGGACCTTGCCCCAGACAATGTCCAGGACGCTGATCTCTTTGACCTTGAAGTGGGACAAGGACCCATTACAGTGTGGATGTACAGGCCGATCTCGCTCCTCAATGTCGATGCGAACTTGCTGGCGAAGGGTCTGGCCATGAGAATTGAGAACTGTATCCCGGGGGTGATTCATGAGGACAGACGGGATTTGTGAAGGGTAGGCAGCTGAACACCAATGTGCGGAGGCTCCTTAATGTAATTATGATGCCTTCGGTGGAGGGGGAAGCGGAGATAGTGGCGGCTATGGACGCGGAGAAGGCCTTCGATACGGTGGAGTGGGAGTATCTTTGGGAGGTGCTGCGGAGGTTTGGGTTCGGGGAGGGGTTCATCAGTTGGGTTAGGCTACTATATAATGCCACGGTGGCGAGTGTGGCTACGAACCGGCGGAGGTCGGAGTACTTTCGGCTGTACTGGGGACGAGACAGGGGTGTCCCCGGTCCCCCTTGTTGTTTGCACTGGGGGGGGGGGGGGGGGGGGGGGAGGAACACCGGGTGTCGCTGTATGCCGATGACCTGTTATTATTGTATGTTGCGGATCCAGTGGAGGGGATGGCGGAGGTCATGCGGATCCTTAGGGAGTTTGGGTACTTTTCGGGATATAAACTTAACATGGGGAAGAGTGAGCTCTTTGTGGTGCACCCAGGAAACCAGGGAAGGGGGATAGACGAGCTTCCGCTGAAGAGGGCGGAAAGGAGCTTTCGGTACCTGGGGATCCAGGTAGCTAGGAGTTGGGGGGCCCTGCGCAAGCTCAATTTGATGCGGTTGGTGGAGCAGATGGAGGAGGATTTTAAAAGATGGATATGCTGCCACTCTCACTGGCGGGTAGGGTGCATTTGGTTAAAATGACGGTCCTTCCGAGGTTTCTCTTTGTATTTCAGTGCCTTCCGATTCTGATCCCGAAGGCCTTTTTTAAACGGGTTAGCAGGAGCATCATGGGATTTGTGTGGGCGAATAAGACCCCCAGGGTAAAAAGGGTTTTCCTGGAGCGTAGCAGGGACAGAGAAGGGCTGGCATTGCCGAATCTGGGTGGCTACTACTGGGCAGCCAATGTGGCGATGATCCGTAAGTGGGTAATGGAAGGGGAGGGGGCAGTGTGGAAGAGGCTAGAGATGGCGTCCTGTGTGGGCACAAGTCTGAGGGTGCTGGTGACGGCACCGTTGCCGCTCCCGCCGACAAGGTACACCATGAGTCCGGTGGGTGGCGGCGACTCTGAAGATTTGGGGGCAGTGGAGGCATCATAGGGGTGAGGTGGGGGCCTCGGTTTGGTCCCTGATTCGAGAGAACCATCGGTTTGTCCCGGGAAGGATGGATGGGGGGTTTCTGAGCTGGCATCAGGCAGAGATCAAAAGAATGGGGGACCTGTTCACTGATGGGACGTTTGCGAGCCGAGGGGTACTGGAGGAGAAGTTTGGGCTACCCCCGGGAAACGCTTTCAGGTACATGCAAGTGAGGGCATTCGTGCGGCGGCAGG
Source organism: Scyliorhinus torazame (assembly GCF_047496885.1). NCBI lineage: Eukaryota > Metazoa > Chordata > Chondrichthyes > Carcharhiniformes > Scyliorhinidae > Scyliorhinus > Scyliorhinus torazame. Next base: position 108,479,887 of record NC_092707.1, read on the forward strand.
TGAGGGAATTCTGGCTGCTTCCAGCACGCAGGATTCAGGACAGGGTGATCGCGGGGGTATGGTTTGGAGAAGGCAAGGTCTCGGCGATTTACCAGGAGCTGCAAGAAGAGGAGACCTCGGTGGAGGAGCTAAAGGGCAAATGGGAGGAGGAGCTCGGGGAGGAGATAGATGAGGGTCTGTGGGCTGATGCCCTGAGTAGGGTTAATTCTTCCTCCTCTTACGCCAGGCTCAGCCTGATACAGTTTAAAGTTGTTCACAGAGCGCATATGACAGGGGGGAGGTTGAGTAGGTTCTTTGGGGTGGAGGACAGATGTGTGAAGTGCTCGGGGAGCCCAGCAAATCACGCCCATATGTTCTGGACGTGCCCGGCGTTGGATGGGTTTTGGAGGGACTTTGCGAGGACTATGTCCAAGGTGAACGCCCGGGTCAGTCCGAGCTGGGGGGTAGCATTATTTGGGGTATCGGACGAGCCGGGAGTGCAGGAGGCGAAAGAGGCCGTTATTCTGGCCTTTGCGCCCCTGGTGGTCCGGCGGAGGATTTTTTTTACTGTGGAAGGATGCGAAGCCCCCTAGCGTGGAAGCCTGGATTAATGACATGGCAGGGTTCATCAAGCGTGAGAGGATAAAGTTTGCCTTACGAGGGTCCGTGCAGGGATTCTTCAGGCGGTGGCAACCGTTCCTAGACTTTCTCGCGGAGCGTTAGGAGGAGGTCAGCAGCAGCAGCAGCCCAGGGTGGGCGGGGGGGGGGGGGGAGGTTTTTTTTATTTTGGGGTGGCGTTTGGGTTAGGATGGGGTGTTTCCCTATTTGTGTTTTTATTGTTATATGGGGGGGTTATGGTAGTTTGGGGAAATTCTATGTATAATTCTTGTGGGTTGTGTTCTTATGTTCTTTTTTCTGTGGGGGGGTGGGTTGTTGAAAGTCTGTTGAAAATTTGAATAAAGATTTTTTTTTAAAAAAGTGTCCAATGATGCGGAGTTATGGGGATATGGCGGAGGATTGGGCATTGGTAGGGTGCTCTTTCAGAGGGTCAGTGCAAACTCGATGGGCCGACTGGCCTCCTTCTACACTGTAGGGATACTATTGACTTTCTATGGACTTATCGCTGTGCTGTCATCTCTGCTGGGTCAGTCCAGCTTGTGGGCAAGGACTTATCCAGAGATGATGATGGAGGAATCTGGACATTATATTCTAACTTCTTATTGGAATTTAAAAACCTTGTCCAAACATTGTTTGTATTAAGACATGGATTAAAATTTCATCCCCTCACTCCCTGGATGTCGTCATCAGGCTCCCTCTCTAGAACTTTATTTCCACTTGCTATGTGTACCTTTTCTCTTTTCATTCATTTTTAAAAATTCCTTCTTTTATTCTCTCTTACATCTTTTTACTTTGGCTTCTTCAAACCTTCTCTCTTACTTCCTCATTCCTTCTCTCCATATGTCTCATGCTCTCTCCCATCTCTCAGTTCTTTTATCATTGGGAAAGAAGTTCTGTTCTAAAAATTCCCGCTGCTCTTGTTATATCCAGGTGCCTTTGTCCTGTTTCTTCTCTGCTGCAGATGCCTGTAGCTCGGAAGGGATTTGCTTTTGTTGGTAGCAGCCATGTTATTCTCATTTTTGCCGACTTTATTTGAGGGATGAATGATGGCAGGACATGAAGAGCCCATCAAATATTGCCACAGCATGTCTGGCATCCACTCAGATCACTCAAGAGGCAGGCACACCTCGGCCGAATATCCCACCTGCAAGGCGGCACCTCAAAACAGTGCAGCACTCACTTAGAGCACCAGCTAGACAGTGCGTTCAAGTTACGCACTAAGACCTCAAAACCATGACTTTCTTACTCAGAGGGCTGTTGCCAACAAGCCAAGCAGAACGTGTCAATTAGCAGAATAATGACTGGGTATATTTTGTCATGGGAATGAACATGGAAGGGAAAGTTTTAACTTTTCCAAAAATGACTCCAATTGCTCCCAGAGTCCAGAAACTAATCATGTCATTATTTGTTTACAAGGTCTGAATGCATTTAAAACAATTATATCACAGTCACTGCCTTCAAAATAACTCCATGCTTGTGAAGCAATGAGAGATGAAAAAGCTACAATAAAATGGTACTTAAAAAAAAAAAGAAATTGCTTTAAGTTTGTTGAAATTGATAATTGCAATATGTTCCATTCCTTGCGTTTATATGATTAAAAAAGACAAAATCGTGATCACAGAAATTAAGCTGTCATTTAGTGTGGATAGAGGCCATGTGAAAGGAATTGCACAAAAATTATAATTTTAATGATTTGTCGATGAAAACTCTGGAGTGGACTTGTTAAGAAAGAAGCCATTTTGTGGAATTATGTTTCATTTGTCCAATTTGAGCCAGAGTGGCACCAGATTCAATTGTTTGAAGGACATAGGAAGGAGACCCGACTATGATCTTTACGTTAATTGGTCTGGACCTCCAACAGAGGAAGGTTGGAGCTCCCAGAAATAGCAGAGCGCTTGAATGTTATGTCCATGACAGAAAAGAAATGAGATGGAGATGATGTTGCAGAGCCAATGGGGTTTAGGAAACATGCGCTGCTGTCCGTAATGAAGGAGGGAGTGAGACACTGAGAGAGGGAGGGAGAGTTCTTTTTGATAGCTTCTCTTCAGCCAATGAAAGAAATGATAAAGCCACTCATCGTGCAAAATGGGCAAAAAAGAGGGTTGGTTTTCAACTTGCTGTCCAGGCGCTAAAGCAGTACTGCACGTCAGCTACTTGTCATCGAAACTTGTCATTTTAGTTAAAGTGGGTACAGCTCATATTGTTAAAGGTCAGCCAGTCCACAATGACTGATTTCTATCAAAGTAGGATGGTGAAAATCTAATGCGTGGTTTCTCACACAAGATCATTCTCAATTTTTATAATGGTTTCTGAATCTTTTGCTGATATAAATTCTGTCTGTGTCTTAACATTGGAGTTGTACATTTATTATTGAGAATTACAAGTAGAATGAGGGAGCACGAGAGTCTGAAAAACAACTTGGAGGGAAAACAAAGCCTGTATGGTGTATAGCTCAGTGGAATACTTCCAGAGACTATAATCCAATGTGACTCTCATGCCGCAAAGTGGGAGCCAGCTGAAAGAGCACCGAACGCCTCGGTGTATGCCGAATTAGGTCCCTGACGTCCATTCAAATAGGAAATCAGAGCATTACATAGCTAAAGAGGTAATATCATAAGTAGTTATGATACTAGACCAGGCCCCAGATCTGGCTAGGGACCAATAATGTTTTGCTGAAAGTAGACAAAGCTTAAGATCTGCACAATATCCAGGTTTGGGCTGATAAGAGGCAAGTAACATTCACACCAAACGTGTCAGGCAATGGCCATCTCCAATAAGAGAGAATCAAACCACCTCCCTTTGACATTCAAAGACATTACCATTGCTGAATTCCCCACTATTAATATTCTGGGGGTTACCATTGATTAAAAACTGAACTGGACTAGCCATATAAATACTGTTACTAGAAGACTATAAAGACTATATGGGCGGCACGGTGGCACAGTGGTTAGCACAGATGCCTCACAGCTCCAGAAACCCGGGTTCAATTCCGGCCTTGGGTGACTGTCTATGTGGAGTCTGCACTTTCTCCTCCTGTCTGCATGGGTTTCTTCTGGGTGCTCCGGATTCCTCCCACAGTCCAAAGATGTGCAAGACAGGTGAATTGGCCACCCTAAATTGCCCCTTAGTGTCCAAAAGGTGAGTTGGGGTTACTGGGTTACGGGGATAGGGTGGAGATGTGGACTTGAATAGGGTGCTCTTTCCAAGGGCCGTTACAGACTCGATGGGCCATTTGGCCTTCTTCTGCACTATAGGGATTCTATGTATTCTCTGACCAAGTCAGAGGCCAGGATTCCTGTGGTGAGTAACTCACTTCCTGACTCCTCAAAATCTGTCAACCATCTATCCACAAGGCACAATACTCTCCACTTGCCTGGATGAGTGCAGATCCAACAACACTCAAGCTTGGCATCATCCAGGACAAAGCAGCCCTCTGGATAGGCACGTCATCCATCTCTTAGATTTAGATCTATTGTCACGTGTACCGAGGTACAGTGAAAAGTATTGTTCCGCGTGCAGTCCAGCCAGATCGTTCCATGCATGTAAACATAGGACATACAATACCAAAGAGAAAATGCTGGCAAATCTCAGCAGATCTGGCAGCATCTGTAGGGAGAGAAAAGAGCTAACATTTCGAGTCCAGATGACCTTTTGTCAAAGGGTCAAAGGGTTTGTTGTTTTGAGAAAGGGTCATAAGAAAAACAGAATGGGGTTTCCCATTGTGGGGCAGCCCCAGGCCGCCGTGAAATCCCCGGGCTTCCGGCAAAACAGAGAATCCCTACAGCAGAGAATTCAGCCCATCGTCTTTTGAGCCAGGGTTCCATTCTGAGATCCCATTCAGTTATAACATCAAATGGGATCGTAACACCTGGTTGGTTCAACAGGACTCCTATATCGATGTTGTTAACTCTCACAGCCAGATCTTCTGGTCCCGGCAAAGTTGGCCTCCCATGGCAGGTTCCTCGGTGAACCATGCAAAGATCCGTTGACTTTGGCGGGACCGGAGCCATGATCCGCTATGAGAAAAGCTGCTAGGGGAGATCCAAAAAATCCTGGCCGTAGCTGCCCTCTGAAGTAGAGTAGCAAACCATTTAGTTGTACCAAATTGCTGAAAAGAATAACCAGCCTCCAAAATCCTGGAACTCCGCGTCTAACAGCATTGCGGGAGTTCCTTCATCATATGACCGCAGCAATTCGAGAATGCGGCCCATTACCATCTTCCCATGTTAACTAGGGATGGGCAATAAATGCCAGCCTTGCCAGTGACACTCACACAGAGAATGAGAAAGGTGATGCAGAATTCTTATATCAGAGGCAGCATTTGATAGGTAATGTGATGGGATTAGTTAAAATGACATTGATTAACCAAGTCAAGTTGGAAGAAAGGTTGCTCATTGTTATTGCTCGTCATCTCCTCTATTCCACAGAATCATTGAATTCCTACAGTACAGGAGGAGGCCATTCGGCCCATCAAGTCTGTGCCAACCCTCTGAAAGAGCACCCTGCCTAGGCCGACTCCCCAACCCTATCCCCGTAACCCCACCTAACCCGCACATCTGGCAATTTATCACGGCCAATCCACCTAATCTGCACATCTTAGGACTGTGGGAGGAAACCAAAGTACCTGGAGAAATGCCATGCAGACACTGGGAGAACGTGCAAATTCCACACAGGCAGTCATCCAAGGCTGGAATTGAATCCAAGTTTCTAGCGCAGTGAGGCAGCGGTGCTAACCACTGCGCCATCAAGCTGCCCTTTCACATCACAAGTGAACACGTGGCCAGGACAGACAAACAAAGCATGTGAAAAGCTGTACATTAGGTCCTGGAGTGACGTGAAGGCCTTGAAGTGGGTGCACAGATGATTCATTCAAAGCAGTAACAGGGAGGAACTTTCCCAATGTGGAAACTGTGGATTATTTGAGAAGGTTAATGGGACATTTAATAGAGGTTCGAAATCATGAGGGATTTTGATCAGATTTGATAGCGAGAAACCGTCTCTATGGTTAGGAGGGCTGGCGACCAAAGTGGCATAGAGACGCCACAGAGGGAGATGTTTTTTTAAAAAAAAACACAATATGTTATGGTCTGGAATGTACGACTTGAAAAGCACCTTTCAAAATAGAATTAGATGAATACTTGAAATGTTTTCAGGACCATGAAAGGACGGGGAAGTGAACTGGTGAACAGCTCTTTCAAAGTACTGCTACAAGCCGAATGGCCTCCTTCAGTCTCTGATTCTATTCGAGAGAAGTTCATTTTTTGAGTTTAACTCTTCATTAGAAGTAATAAAATATTGATTTTTGTTTTCTTTCTCTTCACAAGATGCCGATCAACATTATTTTCCAGTTTTGTTCTCCTCTCGTTATACCCAGAAATTTATGCAACTACGATTTTGCTAAATTTGTCTGACTTTTTTCATAAAACTTTTCCATTAAGAAAATGTCGGAAGCAGTATTTCAATAACTTTTGGTTTTGATACTGAGCATTCTACCTAGTCCCACTCCCCTGTCTTATCCCGGTAACCTTGCATATTCTTTTCAGATTGCAATCCCTTTTGAACACCCTCGATTGAACCTGCCTCCACCATGCTTTCAGGTAGTTCATTAAAGACTCCAAGAACCTTGTAGGCAAAAAATCTTTGCCTTTCATCACTTCTACCCATTTTGCCAATTATTCTGAACTTCTAGTTCTTGATGCACTCTCTTGAATGGAGCAATTTCTCACTATTTACCCAGTCCATACCCCTCAGAATCTTGAATACCTCCAACAAGTCTGCTCTCAGCCTTCTTTTCACCAAGGAAAAGAGATACAACCTCTTCTATCCTCACAGCTACAGTTCTTTAACCCTGGAATCATTCTTGGGAATCTCCTCAATACTCTCTCCAATGCCTTCACATCCTTCCTCATGTATGGCGCCCCAGAACTGGACGCAGTCTCAGATGAGAAATAACTAGTGTTTTATACAAGTTCAACATGACCTCCTTACTCTTGTGCTCAATGTCCCCATTAATAAAGTCATACTACATGATTTATTTACTTCTGTGCATATACACTAAGATTTCTGCAACTCCTTTAGAGTATCTCCCCTTATTTTATTATCTTTCCATATTCTTCCTGCCAAAATGAATCATCTCACACTTCTCTGCATTGAACTTCATCTGCCACTTGTCTGCCCAATCTACCAACATGTATTATACAGTGAATGGTAGAACCCTCAAGAGTATTGACAGTCAGAGAAATCTTGGTGTACAGATCCACAGGTCACTGAAAGGGGCAACACAGGTGGAGAAGATAGTCAAGAAGGCATACGGCATGCTTGCCTTCATTGGCCGGGGCACTGAGTATAAAAATTGGCAAGTCATGTTGCAGCTGTATAGAACCTTACTTAGGCCACACTTGGAGTATAGTGTTCAATTCTGATCGCCACACTACCAGAAGGATGTGGAGGCTATAGAGAGGGTGCGGAAGAGATTTACCAGGATGTTGCCTGGTATGGAGGGCATTAGCTATGAGGAGAGGTTGAATAAACTTGGTTTGTTCTCACTGGAACGAAGGAGGCTGAGGGGCGGCCTGATAACGGAGAATTTCGCCCATGGTTTACGCCAATGGGTCTACGAAATTATGAGGGGCATAGACAGAGTGGATAGTCAGAGGCTTTTCCCCAGGGTAGAGGGGTCAATTACTAGGGGGCATAGGTTTAAGGTGCGAGGGGCAAGGCATAGGGGAGATGGACGAGGTAAGCTTTTTTACACATAGGGGAGTGGGTGCCTGGAACTCGCTGCCGGAGGAGGTGGTGGAAGCAGGGACAATAGTGACGTTTAAGGGGCATCTTGACAAATACATGAATAGGATGGGAATAGAGGAATACGGATCCCGGAAGTGTAGAAGATTTTAGTTTAGATGGGCAGCATGGTCGGCGCAGGCTTGGAGGGCCGAAGGGCCTATTCCTGTGCTGCACTTTTCTTTGTCCTTTGTACTTTATGTCTATGTCCCTCTGTAGGTCAAGACTATCCCCATCACAGTTGACAACACTTCTAAACTTTGTATCATCTGCAAATTTTGAAAACCATGGGCGAAATTCTCCGTTATCGGCGGAAGGTCCGCCGATCGGCGCAAAAAACGGCGCAAATCCGACTTGCGTCACGTCGGAAAAATGGGTCGAAAGTCTCCGGGCCGAAATGGGGTAGCAGCGACGTAACGGGATCCGCACTTGCGCAGTGGTGCACGCCGTGCAGCGTCATACGTGCCGCACGGCGTGACGGCTTATAAGGCCGCGCTGCTCCCCCCCACCCGACCGGAACACCCGACTGGATGGCTGGCCGCCGCTCAGCCCCGAGGTTCGAGTCACGGGATGTGGAGGTGCTCCTGGACGCGGTGGAGCAGAGGAGGAACGCCCCTCGCACACCACGGGACACGGAGAGACACGGACCCTCCAGCATGCGACGCCCGCAGGATGCCCCTCGCACACCACGGGACACGGAGAGACACGGACCCTCCAGCATGCGACGCCCGCAGGATGCCCCTCGGAGGCCATGGGAGACGGAGAGACCCGGACCCTCCAGCATGCGACGCCCGCAGGATGCCCCTCGCACACCACGGGACACGGAGAGACCTGGACCAACAGGGAGACAACACCCCCGTCATGTGCGGGAGCGACCACCCAGCGACGAGGGGGGCAGCCACAGGCCCCCGTCACATCCGAGCCGGGGCACCACTGCCCGGGACACCACTGCCCGGGACACCACTGCCCGGGACACCACTGCCCGGGACACCACTGCCCGGGACACCACTGCCCGGGACACCACTGCCCGGGACACCACTGCCCGGGACACCACTGCCCGGGACACCACTGCCCGGGACACCACTGCCCGGGACAGCACTACCCAGGAAGACAAAATACCGGACAGTGACTCAGAGTGGATGGGTGGAAACGGACCCCCACCCCAAAGTGCCATGGACTCAGAGTGGGACGAAGAGCACGACACAACGCCACTGCTGTCACCAACACCCTCCACCATCGCAGAAACACTCACCTCGGTTGGGCACTTTAGTGATGAGGCGTCTGCTACACTCACTGGCGCGCACAACACAGCCGTCCCGGTACAGCAGGTGGAGGTAGGAGCAGCAGAGGGGCCGGGCGGTCGGTGGGCAGCCCAGCCCAAGCGAACATCTGCCGCCCAGATGGATCCCGGGTTCCTGGAGTTACCACACCCACACATAGATCCGATGCAACCACCGACCCGGAGACGAGCGAAGAGGGTGACGGCCGGCTTGCGGCGGCTGCAGTCGCAGATGGAGGAGTCCACCCGCGTCCAGGAGCTGGGAGTGGTGCCGGTCATGCGTGCCACCCAGGCCGACACCGCACGGGTGGCGTCCGCGGTGGAGGCAATGGGTGCGACGGTGTCAGACATGAGGAATGGTTTGCGAGGCCTGGGGCTTTCCGTGCAGGCGGCGTCTGTGGCCCAGGACATGGCTGCCCTCTCACAGGAGGCCATGAGCCAGTGCCAGCGCCAGATGGCAGAGGCGCTCAACGCCATAGCCGAGTCTCTGCAGGCCATGGCCCAGTCTCAGCAGGCCATCGCTGACGGCATCGGCGCCAGTGGCCATGTACGAGCCGGCGTCGCACTGTCACAGACAGGGTTTGCCAACCCCCTGGACTCCATGGCTGCAAACCTGCAAAACCCTGTCGATACCAGCACGGGCCTCCAGGACTGGCAGCGCCAGATGTCGGGGGGGCATCGGATGGCCAGTCCGTTCGCATCCCCCACCCATGTAGAGGCCTGGGGGCCATCGGGCACCCCGAGGGAGGAGGAGGTGGTGTGGTCCGTCCCGGCTCCCCCTGTAGGGGAGGTCCCGGTACACCGCGACACCTCGGACTCCCCCCACTTCCGTCCCAGGTGCATCGGGTGGGCAACGGGCAGGACAGGCTGGCAGCTCGCCATTCCAGTCACCCGGGCCGCAGCCTGGCCCATCTAGGCCAGGACGCCCCAGGAAACGGCCACCAAAGGGATCCAGTGTCAGAGGGCAGGAATCACAGGAGTCCACCTCCAGTTCTGCTGTACCGTCTGGGGAACCACGTAGACGTAGTCAAAGGGCCCGTAAGGCCAAACAATTAGACACTGAGTAAGTTGGCACGGGTGCAGGGCACAGATGAGTTTTAGGGGCTAGGGCACGTGCATGAACTCGTTTGGTTATTAAAGTCAATGTTACACCTACAGAAGCTGCCTTTGTGCTCTGTCCAAAGCGTGCGGGGGTGTCATGTACGTTGAGCGCAAGTGTGTGTGTGAGGGGTGGTCTTACCTCAGCCCCAGGTGAGTCTGCCCCCTTCCCCCTGGGCCGCCATCAACATCCCCCGGGCAGAGGACGGGACCGTGCGCTGCAGTGTCACAGCCGCATGCAGGGATGGTCCGGGTGGATGGTGGTACTGTGGCCATGGGTCAGACATAGTCCAACGATGTAGAGCCAGGAGCTCACCGCAGGGCGGGTTGTCATCATCCTTCATAGCCTACAATAGACACGCGTCCACCCGCAACTGTGTGAGCCCGGCCCGTTGTGCCGCAGGTGGATCGGCAATGGGGGGGGGGGGTGGTGTGCATGCGGGTGGGGTGGGTGGGGTTGGGGAGGGGGGTGAGGGTGCTGGGTGGGTGGATGGGTGGGGGGTGTGGGTGGTTGGCTGTTGCCATGGTGTGCGGTCTGTGGCCATACTACCCGATTCCCACGCCCATCTAGTCAGTGAAGCGGGCGGCTATCAGTCTGTCCCGTGCCCGCTGGGCCAACCGGTAACGGTGGACAGCCACCCGCCTGTGTCTACCCAGTCAGCCCTGACCATTACCCCCATCCCCCTCATCTGGGGAGGACTGCACCTCTTCCTGCTGCTCCTCCACTCCACCCTCCTCTGCCTGCGGCACATCGCCCCTCTGCTGGGCTATGTTGTGCAGGACGCAGCACACCACAATGATGCGGCCGACCCTATCTGACCGATACTGGAGGGCGCCCCCAGAGAGGTCCAGGCACCTGAAACGCATCTTCAGCACGCCAAAGCACCTCTCTATCACTCCCCTTGTCGCTACATGGGCATCATTGTAGCGGTTCTCCGCCTCATTGCGTGGCCTCCGTATAGGCGTCATCAGCCACGATCGCAATGGGTAGCCCCTGTCGCCCAGCAACCAGCCCCTCAGCCGGGGATGGCGTCCCTCGTACATGCCGGGGATGGATGACCGCGACAACACGTATGAGTCGTGTACACTGCCTGGGTAACGGGCGCAGACGTGCAGGATCATCATGCGGTGGTCGCAGACCACCTGTATGTTCATCGAATAGGTCCCCTTCCTATTGGTGAACACGGCCCTGTTATCTGCAGGTGGCCGCACGGCGACGTGCATCCCATCAATCGCGCCCTGGACCATGGGGAACCCGGCCACGCAGAGAAGCCCACGGCCCGGGCATCTTGGCTGGCCCGGTCCACAGGGAAGCGGATGTAGCGGTGCGCCATGGCATATAGGGCATCTGTCACTGCCCGGATGCACCGATGTCTGCGATATGCCGGACAGGTCCCCACTCGGTGCCTGGAATGACCCCGTTGCATAAAAGTTCAGGGCCACCGTAACCTTGATGGACACGGGGAGAGGGTGTCCCCCGCCAGTGCCACGCGGTGACAGGTGTGCCAGCAGGTGGCAGATGTGTGCCACGGTTTCCCGCCTCATCCGGAGTCTCCTCCTGCATTCCCGGTCCGTGAGGTCCTGGTATGACTGCCGGGGCCGGTACACACGGGGCGCCCTCGGGTGCCTCCGTTGCCGTGGGGCCGCGACGTCCTCCTCCCCCTCCTCGCCCTGTCGGTCAGGTGTCCCTCCAGCCTGGGCGGCTGCCGCCTGTCCCTCTGCGGCAGCCTGCGGCGCCTCTCTGGCACGCTCCTCCTCCTCCTCCTCATCCAGGGCAACATAGACATTAGCGGCTGCCGCCACGGCGGCCAACATCGCTGGATGATCGGAAAACATGACGGCCTGGTTGGGGGGGGAGGGGGGGAAAGACGACATGTCATCATTGCCCATATCCCCTCCTCCCCCCAGCAAGGTGGCATGGACCGCATGGGTCCAACTGTTGGAGGCTGGCACCTGGCCAGATGGACCAACTCACTTGCCCTCGCATCCCCCTCCCCGGCACGGACCCCCCCCAACCTCCTCCCCGGCACGGACCCCCCAACCTCCTCCCCGGCACGGACCCCCCCCCCCAACCTCCTCCCCGGCACGGACCCCCCCAACCTCCTCCCTGGCACGGACCCCCCCATCCCCCTCCCCGGCACGGACCCCCCCCCCCAACCTCCTCCCCGGCACGGACCCCAACCTCCTCCCCGGCACGGACCCACCATCCCCCTCCCCGGCACGGAGCCCCCCCCCCAACCTCCTCCCCGGCACGGACCCCCCCCAACCTCCTCCCCGGCACGGACCCCCCATCCCCCTCCCCGGCACGGACCCCCCTCCCGGCACTCCCCCGGAGCCCAGCCCACTCTAACCCCCCCCCCCCCCCCCGCCGCACACACACACACACAACCCGAGACACACCTCTCCTCACACATTCAGACTGCGGCCACGCCATCGCCTGCCCAGAGCCAACCCCCCAGGCCGTCACTTACATCTACGCTGGTCGGCGTAAACCTGGAGCACAGAGTCACGCTGATGAAAAGGAGGTTTAATTTACGTCGACGTGAACGGTCATCACGTCGACGGGACTTCGGCCCATCCGGAAGGGAGAATATCGGCAGGCCGAAAATCGGCTGCCTTGCGCAGACCCGTGCCATTCTCCGATGGCAGCGGCGACATTAACGCCCCGCCGACTTTTCTCCCTTCGGAGACTTCGGCAACCGGCGGGGGCGGGATTCACGGCGGCCAACGGCCATTCTCTGACCCTCTGGGGGGTCGGAGAATGACGCCCCATGTCTCGCACACCATAGTCTGGGTCATTAATATAGATCAGGAAGAGCAAGGGTCCCAACACTGACTCCTGGGGAACTCCACTACAAACCTTTCAACCCGAAAAACAATCATTTGTCACTGCTCTGTTTCCCGTCATTCAGCTGATTTCTTATCCAAGTGCCTTCTTTCCTTTTTATTGCATGAGCTAGTTTTTCCTCACAGGTCTGTTGTGTGGCACTGTATCAAATGCCTTTTGAAAATCCTTATGCACATCAACAGCATTGCCCTTATCAACCTTCTCGGTTACCTCTTCGAAAAACACCAGCAAGTTAAACATTAATTTTCCCTTAATGAATCATGCTGACTTTCCTTAATTATCCTACACTTGTCTAAAAGGACTATGATTTTACCCCAAACTATAGTTTCCAGAAGTTCCCCTACCACTGAAGTCAAGCTGATTGGTCTGTAGTTGCCAACTTTATCCTTACACCCCCTTTTGAACAAGGGCATAACACTCGCAGTACTCCAGTCCTCTGGCACACTCCTGTGTCTAAGGAAGACTGGAAGATTATGGTCAGTGCTGCAATTACCACTCTCACTTCCCTCAGTGTCCTTGGATGCATCTCATTCGGTCATGGTGCCTTATCAAATTTAGGGAAAGATAGCCTTTCTAAAGGCCTCCTCCTCCTGAATTGTAAATTCTTTTAGTGTACCAGTTACTTCCTCTCTCACTTTGGCCTGGGAAGCATCTTCTTTCTTCGTAAAGATAGATGCCAAGTACTTGTTTAATACCTCTGTTAATCCTCCTGCCTCCACATGCAAGTCCCCTTTTTATCCCTAATTGATCCTACTCTTTCTTTTAGCACCATTTTATAATTTACATGCTTATAGAAGGTCCTGGGACTTTTTATAGACCTTTTATATTAGCTGCCAGTCTCTTTTCATGCTCTCTTCTTGCTTTTCTTATTAGTTTTTTTACTTTCCCTTGACTTGAGTTGGAAGGGGAAGACTCACCAATGTTATCTTCCAGTCACAGAAACTGCTGCACCAACTTACTTTCAGCTTCTTGATTTGGAGACCACCATCTTCAACTTGCCTGTTCTGCAACACTGGACTCAGCACCTGCTACTACCTAGCTTGGACTGATTTGTGTCCTTATATATCTTTCAAACAGGTTCAATTTGCCAAATTTCAATTTGTTTTTGTTTCTTTATTTGTTTGGTTTCTCTTTCTATTCTCTTTGCAGTTCAGTTTCTGTTTTAGTCAGGGTCTACCTCAAAAACTACAAATTAAATTTAAAGACACAGATTCCCTCACAACCACTTCAAAATAGTATACCACTACTGTGAAACTGAGCACTCTTAAATCAAAGTTCTCATGACTGCCAAAAGGGACTCACTATTAACAGCATATGTTGCTTTGATACAGCTAACCCGATTTTTCTTTCATTACTACTTTCTTTGGACAGACTTCAGTTCACATTTTATCATTTTCCACTCAGCTATCAGAGGATGTCCAAATGATGGAATGTGAACTGTTCTAAATACATCATGGCTGTCTGGCCTCCCATAAACTGATGTTGTCACTTGGATTTTGATGTAGAGCGTCAGACAGGATATGAACAACAAAATTCACAAGATGTTCTGCCGGGGAGAGAGGAAAATAAATACTGCTGCTTTGGAGACAGGCCAAGGAGTCGTTTAGAAATAGCTGAAACGTATGATTTAAAAATATGCACCCACTTTCAAATGTTACTGTCGACCTTGCTTTTTTCAAACTGGAGTGGTTAAAGTCGATAGAATGGGACATCAACAAAGGTGGGTGGCATGGTGAAGCTAAACAGGATGATGATGACCTGGTGTTTTTAAAGATTGATGGCTGCAGCTGGGATGGAAAAACAGAGAGAGAAGGGCTTTTAATTTCAGGGGAAAAATGAGTTAGGACTGCTGGCTGCCGAGTTCGTGCACAGGAAGCATCACAAAAAGCCCAAAGATGAAAAAAGGTAATTTGACCAATCAGATGTGATTCCCAGCTCTCCCCGGCCCAGATGCAACGTCAATCACCCTGCCCAGCAAGTTACTCTGAATGCTTCTCAACATAATGCACAAGTTTTAAATATATTCATCACTAGTTCTAAACACCAACCACTGACCGTCGCAATACTAAAAGGTTCATGGTATCTATTCTAATACATTACAAAACACGCCCCCCCCCCCCCCCCCCCCAGGCCATCTGTCTTTTGTTCTGTTTCTCTGCTGATATTCGCTGCCAGGCCTGCTGGTTTTTCCAATGTCCTCTGTTCTTGTTTCAGATTCCAGCAGCTGCAGTATTACTTTGCCTGTTTCAGCATGGTTCCCCTTTTAATTTGCTCTCTACACTAGAAACCTAGAATGATTACAGCACAGAACAAGACCAGTCAACCCATTGTGTCTGTGCTGGCTCTCTGAAGTCATTTAAAAAAAACCATTTGTACTCCAAATCTTGAACTTTTTACATTTTACAAAAACAATAAACCTACCCAATACATTAAAGCTCCCTCCCCCCTCCCCCAGTCAATGGTAACCAACTCTCCAAAATGCAGAATGAACAAACCCCAGCTTTTATGGAACTCACCACCCCCCCCACCCCGGCCTTAGAACAGATTTCATCTTCTCCAGGACTGAGAACTCCAGCAAGTCCTCCCACCACACCGAGGCACAGGGTGGAGCAGCTGACTTCCACCCCAACAGGATCTGCCTACGAGCAATCAGCAAGGCGAAGGCTAAGACATCTGCCCCGCACCCGCCTGCCGCTCCAGCCAGGCCGACAACCCGAATACGCTCTCCAGGGGAACGGGCTCCACGTCTACATGCAAAACCCCCGAGATGGTGCCGAAACCCGCCCTCCAAAACCTTTCCAGCTTCAGGCAGGACCAGAACATATGTACATGGTTCATAGGACCCGTCCCACATCGCTCAGAGATATGCTCCACTTCCTCAAACAGCCGGCTCATCCTGGACATTGTCAGGTGCACCCTGTGCACCACCTTCAGCTGGATGAGCCCCAGCCTCGCACACAAAGTCGAGGCATTCACCCTCCGCAGCACCTCACACCATACTCCCTCCTCCAACACCGCCCCCAACTCCTCATCCCACTTTTCCTTAATCCCCTCCATGGACACCTTATCCTCCTCCAAAATCCTCCCATAAATCACTGAGTTGACCCCCCTCTCCAACTCCCCTGCTGATAGCACACCCTCCAACAACGAAGAGGCGGACGTTATTGGGAAGGTCGGGAAGATCTTCATCACAAAGTCCCGCACCTGCTTGTACCGGAAGCTCTCCCCCGCACCAACTTAAATTTCTCATTCAGCTCCTCCAAGCTCGCAAACCACCCTCCCAGAAACAAATCCTTTACCTCCCGGATTCCCCTCTCTTCCCATCCCTGGAACCTTGCGTCCATTCTCCCCGGCAGAAGTGGGTACAGCATCCGCCGATAATTAAAGGGCCAATTAAGGCCATTAAACAGTGATTTTGTCAGTGATTTTGCAGTCGTTGCATGCGCAACACAGGCAGCCAGCCAACATATTTCCATCAATTTCTCATCTAAGGGCTGGACAAAAGAGTTCCAGAGCATAGTCATTGTCAGTTTAGGCAGAGTTTGGTGCTTTTAAATTTATGAGATTTGAGAGGTTTCTTTAGAATCCAAACAGTGTAGAAGGAGGACATTTGGCTCACCGAGTCTTCACCGACCTCCGAAAGAGCACTCCAGCTAGGCCCACTCTCCCACCCTATCCCCGTAACCCAGCACATTTAACATGGCCAATCCACCCAACCTGCCATCCTGAATATGCCCCTCTTATCCCAACTCTGTGTCTTCTATCAGTTAACAAATCCTCTATCCATGCTAATATATTACCCCCAACACCATGGGCTGTTATCTTATTGAACAGCCTTTTGTGTGGTACCTTAATGAATGCTTTTTGGAAATTCACATATACTACATCTAATGGTTCACCTTCATCTATTCTGCTCATTATCACCTCAAAAGAATTCTAATAATTTTTTCAGGCATGATGTCCCCTTCATGAAGCCATGCCGACTCTGGTTGATTATATTATGCATTTCCAAATGCTCTCTTATTACAACAACTGGCCTACAGTTACTTGTTTTTGTCTCCCTCCTTTTTGAATAAAGATATTACATTGGCAGTTTTCCAATTCTCTAGGACTTTTCCAGAATTTAAGGATTATTTTAGCTTTTAACTTGCACATAACTGCATCACTTGGGCAATGGATGCCTTGTATGCAAGGTAATCGGACATCAGATTTGACATGGATGCTGTGTTTAGCCCAGGGAGCTGTCAGCTTTACCTCAATGGCAGGATTCCCTCAGGTACAGGGCATGTTGGACTGGAGCCATATGGCTACCAATCAGAGCAGCCAGTGTGCTTGCAAATAGGAAGAAATTCCCATCCTTTATCGTACAACTGGTTTGTGATCAATGCTTAAAAATGCTGCAACCCTGCAAGTGTTTGCAAGGTTTCAGGGCAGCTGAATTCATGCTAAGGCCATCTCAGGTGGTGTTTACAGTATAGTGTCAGAGATATGCACCAAGCCTGTATGATAATGCATATTCCTCAAGGATGCCATTTTGTGTTCAATCAACTCCTTTAAAAACAAAATACACATTCTCTTGCTCTTTAGTTCCCATTATCTTGCCCCTGTGTTGTATGATTTGGTAGAGGCTCTGCTCAGAGAATCTGGTTTCAGCAAAATAGTGGTTTATCCAGCTGGAAGGTGTACAGCAGCCTGGGCTGTCTTGTCCTTGCATTTTTCCTGTCCTTGCTTTTGTCACTCTCTGCGGGGGACACACTTCTGTGCAGCTCACCGATAGTCTACAAACTGCATACGTTTAGCAGGTCAGGTAGCATCCAGAGTCGCACCAGCTGAATATCTGCAGTATTTTATGTTCAGATTGCCTGTGAAAACTTTTCTCCTCTTCTCTGCCAAGCATTTTAAAAAAACAATTCTCTTAAATCTGTGCCCTCTGGTACTGATCCTCTTGACAATTTTGCTTTATTTATTGCATCAAAACCCTTCAGTTCACTTTACATGCTAAAATCATAAACTGCAATGATGCATCTGACACCTACAATGTTTGACAAAGTGACTCTGTCAAGACAGGTAAAATCAAACCCTGTGCATGAGCTGGAAGATTTTCCAAAAGACAAATGAGCTTCCCCCAAACCGTTACTCGCTGGTAGACATGGGCCTAATGTATTATTAGAGTAGACAGAATTGAACTCTGTAAAATAAACGAAAATATTGATTGGAAAGATTGGCTGAAATGCACAAATGGCAAAATGATTGCTAAATTACAATTTGTTCCCAGTGCAATTGCTATAGAACTTGGCACTAAAAATCCATCAAAACACAAAGTTCGAATAGGAAAATACACCATGTGTTGTGATATGGAGCCAAACACATCAGCAGAGGCCAGTTTCAATCTCCAGTCCTTATTGTTGGTTCTACATCAAGCAAGGGAAAAGAGATTCAGTTTGGATTCCAGCTCATGAAACCAGGCTGAATTTAGAAAGCTCAGGAGAGGAAGTGAAAAAAGAAGCAAAACAAAGATAGAGCATGAGTAGAGGCAGGCAGATAACATAAAAGGGAATTCATTATCATAGAATTTTACAGTGCAGAAGGAGGCCATTTGGCCCATCGAGTCTGCACCGGCTCTTGGAAAGAGCACCCCACCCAAGGTCAACACCGCCACCCTATCCCCATAACCCAGTAACCCACCCAACACTAAGGGCAATTTTGGACACTAAGGGCAATTTTGGACACTAAGGGCAATTTATCATGGCCAATCCACCTAACCCGCACATCTTTGGACTGTGGGAGGAAACCGGAGCACCCGGAGGAAACCCACGCACACACGGGGAGGATGTGCAGACTCCGCACATCCCTCCTCACAACCCTACATCAGAGACTTTACAAGCACTTGGAGCTGCCAACCAGCTGGGAACTATCTGGCTGTGATAATGCTGATTTTGAAATAATAATAATAATCTTTATTGTCACAAGTAGGCTTACATTAACACTGCAATGAAGTTACTGTGACAAGCCCCTAGTTGCCACATTCCGGCATCTGTTCAGGCACACAGAGGGAGAATTCAGAATGTCCAAATTACCTAACATCACGCCTTTCAGGACTTGTGGGAGGGAACTGGAGCACCCGGAGGAAATCCACACAGTGACCCAAGCCTGGGACCCTGGAGCTGTGAAGCAACAGTAGTACCATGCCATCCAAATCAATCATGTAACACAATTCATATAATTTATAATAGTTCTCAGGCTCATGTCAAAAGACGGGGTGACATTGTCAGCACTTATTTTCTTTTTTAAACCTGCAGGATCAAAAAATATTAGAGGCTCGGAGATTGAAATCTTTTGACAGTATGACTGTGCCAATGAGTTTTGACAGTTCCCTTAACAGCTCTCTTGACAGTTCCAATGAGTTTATACACTTTTTAGGCAGATTGATGCATCATTTTAACAATGCCATAGGGGCACCTTACCTCTCCCAACCCTGTACCTACCCAAAACAGTATCCTACCTCTCCAAAGAAATTGCTTATGTTAGACCTTCTCCTGATAGGTCTTATCTGCAAAAGTCAGGTTTGGACATCCCACGAGCTAAAATTGGATCTGGCTGAAGGCAGTTGTATATTTATAACATGTACAACTTTTAGAATTGTATCCTTTATTTTATATCGTCACCCTTGCTCGATTAATTCACACTTCTCTTCATTATATTTCATCTGCTGGTGGCCATCCCATCAGCCTGACTTTCTCCTCTCTGAAGTTTATTTCTATCTTCCTCCTCACAGTTCATAACACTTCCAAGTTTTGTGTCATCTGCAAATTTTGGAACTGTGCCCTGTTCACCCAAGTCTATGGTCCTAGTAGTGACCCCTGCGAACCCTACTGTATACCTTCCTCAAGTCTGAAAAACAACTTATTACCATCACTCTGTTTCCTGTCACTATCAGCAAAATTCATATAAATGTTGCTACTGTGCTTTTAATCCATGAGCTCTTAACTTTTTTCAGAAGTCTGTTGTGTGGCACTTTATCAAATGCCTTCTGGAAGTCCATGTACACGACGTCAACAGGGAAGGTGATGAGACATTTTTTGTGGACTTCTGTAGCAACTTTTGTAGGCCAGTTTTTACGATGGCGGTGGGACATAGTCCCAAAAACAGAGAATCCATCCCCTCATCTTTGTTTTCACATCCCTCCATGGCCCATCTCTGGAATTTCCTCTAGCCCTACAACCCTCTGATATCGCACTCCTCTAATTCTGGACTTTCGTGCATTCCTAGTTTCAATCACTCCACTGGAATTTCCTCTCTTTTTAAACCTACCTCCCCAAACAAGTATTTGGTTATCTGTCCAGAAATCTGTTCAGAGAGTCGTGAACTCAGCCCAGACAATCACACGAACCTGCCTCCCATCCATTGACTCCATCTACACCTCCCGCTGCCTGGGGAAAGCAGGCAGCATAATCAAAGATCCCTCCCACCCGGCTTACTCACTCTTCCAACTTCTTCCATCGGGCAGGAGATACAGAAGTCTGAGAACATCCACGAAGAGACTCAAAAACAGCTTCTTCCCCACTGTCACCAGACTCCTAAATGACCCTCTTATGGAGTGACCTCATTAACACTACACCCTGTATACTTCATCCGATGCCGGTGCTTATGTAGTTACATTGTGTACCTTGTGTTGCCCTATTATGTATTTTCTTTTATTCCCTTTTCTTCCCATGTACTTAATGATCTTTTGAGCTGCTCGCAGAAAAATACTTTTCATTGTACCTTGGTACACGTGACAATAAACAAATCCAATCCAATCCAATCCTTCAGTGGCTTAGTGTCAAAAAATGTCTTCAATTGATATTGCTCTTGTTAAACACCGTGGGACATTTCACTATTAAGTGTGCTAGATAAATGCAATTATATGCAAATTATGTAAATGGTTGCTAGTAATTTGGGGAAACCACTCACTTCTTGGCAAAATCGGGTAGTCGGACCATCCTCTGCAGATTCAGCAAATTCTGTCCATGGCAACTTCTCTCTGGTGCAGAAGGCAAAGGGCATAGCTACAAAAAGAAAGATCGCAGGAATTTTAAGCAAAGAAATACGACTGAGCACTGTTCAAAAAGACGCTTGGGATGAGCAAGAGCCCAGGGAAGGAAATACCAATGAGATCATCAAACATCATCATTTCCTCTCCTGAGGAGAGGTGAGGAAAACCTTTCTATTTTGCAGAGTTTAATGATTAATTTATTTCGTGCTCACTAATTTAAAGGTAAATCAAAGTCTAATGTAATCATAGAATGATACAACTCTTGACGAACTACCCAATTAGACACATTCACCAGCTCAAAATGGCAGGGCTGGGAGTGTGGAGAGAAGGGAGGGAGGGTGGTGGTGGTGGGGGGTGGGGGGGAGGTGAGGCTAACCAGTGTTTTATAAAGGTTTAGCATAACTTACTTCCTTTTGCACTCTATCCCACTAATGCCCCTTGGTGTCCAAAGGTTACATGGGGTTACAGGCCTAAGTAGGGTGCTCTTTTACAGAGTCGGTGCAGGCTCAATGGGCTGAGCGGCCTCTTTCTGCACTGTAGGGATTCGCTGATTCTATAATAAAGCCAACGTTTCCTCTACTGCCCGTTTGTTGTGCGTAGTTGGCTTGTTTCACTCTTGCGGTCCCTTTAAGATTGACACAAGGCTACTCATACATACATATTAAAGGGAATGTTGCAGATACACGCCATCCACTCCCTGTTGCTCTATCTGTCCACACAATATAAGAGGGATCATTGATCCCATTTGCTTTTTCCTTTTAAAACTGCCTTCAACTTGTCCAGCCACCCTCAAAGATCTGTGTGAAGCAGCCCCAGTTTCTACAGCTCCCTGTAAAACAGTGAGGTTTACTTCACATTGGTTCTCCTCATTATTCCTGAGGAAATGTATCACTCCACACTTCCCAGCATTAAATTCCATCCACCATGTCACTGTCCATTTCAGCAGCTATTGTACTGACAAGAGAGGGGGTTCAAAATGTTTCCCAGGATAGAATCTATTGCAGCTCCTTTGTTGTGAAATTCTATTATTTTTGCTCCAAGCATCTTGGGGGCGATTCTCCGAGCCCCGCACTGGGCCAGAGAATCGCTGCAACCGCGCCACGACACCCCGACGCCGGCGTGTGATTCTCTGAGGTGCGGAGAATCGACGCCATTTGCGCCAGTGCGTTTGACATGGCGGCGGCCGCTGGAGCTGCCGATTCTCCGGCCCGGATGGGCGAGCCGCCGCGCGGATACGACAGAGTCCCGCCGGTGCCGTTCACCCCTGGTCGCTGCCGGCGGGAACTCTGCGCGAAGGGTCGTGGTGCGGCCTGTGGGGCGGGGAAAACCGCTCCTTCACCGGGGGGGGGGGTGGGGGAGCTCCGATGGGGCCTGGCCTGCGATCGTGGCCCACTGATCGGCTGGCCGGCCTCTCCCCCCCCCCCCGGGCCTACATTGTTGTGCGGTTGGCCCCTGAACACCGACGCCATGTTGAGTCGGGCCGGCGCGCAGAAGTCCCCCATCCATGCGCAGGTTGGCGCTGCCCAATTGCGCATGCGCGGGTTGGCGCGGCGGGTGGATTGGTGCGGCGCCCATTTGGCGCCGGGAAGGGAGGCTGGAGCGGCGTGAACCACTCCAGTGCCGTGCTGGCCCCCTGTGGGGAACAGAATCGGTCGTCCCCGTGCCCGTTTCGCGCCATCGTGAAACGCAACGGCGTTCACGACGGTGCGAACACTTCGTCTCCATTTTGGAGAATCGCCCCCCCTAGCCTCCACTGTTCATGGCTCAAAGAGTGGGTGCATTCTAGTCCTAACCACGCCCAATCAATCTCAGTGTCTCACAACAGACAAACTCTTAAAATACAAGAGATTTGATATAAAATGAAGCTGCTTTGTTGCCAAATATAAACCAATAGAGATTAACAGTGGCTTTATACTTAATCAGGAACAGTCCCCAAGAGTGAGGATAACTTGTTTCCACTCTGGTTCGATGGATTCTCAGATGTTTGTTACGCCCAATGAGTGATCTGCAGACGTTGCCCACATGTGGGGCAAATGGCGTTTGAAGGATTGGATACCCACCACCTTTCTTCTGCAGATGGGCTTTTCCTGCACATTGCGTCTCACATAGGGCTCCAATGTTGATATAGGAGAGACAGTGCTCAGGTCTATCACTGCTGGGGTTGTTCATGTGGGTCATGGTGTTCCAGGTTCCAAACTTCATTATGGTGAGTGAAGAATGCTGGGGAGTGTTTCTTTATAAACAGGAGGTGGTCATTACAAGCCATTAATTTTTCGAAACAGCTGCATCCAAGGGAACACATTTCTTGATTGACAGCCCTCTCTTAGATCTAATTTGTCGCTTGCACAATGTTTATTGACACAAGACAAAAGAGGTGACAAGTACTTGTAGTTTCTGCTACTGATACTTTAAAGGTCTTGATGATTGGCGTCACTGTTCAAGCCTTCATTCATTGCCTATCTGTAACTGCTCATGAATTGAGTGGCATGCAAGACCATTTCAGAAAACAGTTAAGAGTCAACCATTTTTATAGGGCTGTTGTAAAATCAGCTTATTTTGAGAAAGTTATGAATGAATGACTGCTTTCGGTAAAGCTTTTGCTTTTGTTATTCTCAGGTTAGTTGGTTTTGTGCAGAGTGTATACAGGGTGAATGGGTATGAAAGTGTAATTGGTTGGCATGGAGGATATGAGGCACGATAGGGGGTTGTTTGAAGGGCATACTTTGGCATGAAGGGTACAAGGGGCCGTTGAGGACAGGGGGTTGAGCATAGGTTAGCATGGAGGGTATGAGGGGCATAGGTTGGCACAGGCATGGGCAAGAGCTTTTGAACTTGCCTTTTAAAAGATTTCCTCATTCAGACTATGGTCCGCGTCACCCTCTGTGGGGCCATGAACCATGAGTCTTTTTAAATCTGGTCCGACTCCACACAAATTGCGAGAGACGAGGAGATGCTTACTCCCACTATCGAACCAGCAAGGTTGGAATGCAATATACTCCGCACCAACCTTATCCAACACCAGCGAAAATTGGGGGCACCAGGAATGATGCCAGGGAACCTGGAATTGGGTCTTTCCCAGCATTTAAAAAAAAATCCAGCCCTACATCTTCAGCTGTAGCTGTATACCTGAACCACCTCCTCTCTGAAATGAAAAAATGAAAATGAAAATCGCTTATTGTCACGAGTAGGCTTCAATGAAGTTACTGTGAAAAGCCCTTAGTCGCCACATTCCGGCGCCTGTTCGGGGAGGCTGGTACGGGAAGGCCTCTTATCGAATGATTGTCTTGCCTACCAATTCTTGATTCTAATCCACCTGGGCCAGAACTCTTTTTAAACTCACACGTTAGCCATCTTCCATTCAAGTATTGATATGTTTGACTGTGTTTTACCCTTTTCTACAACTGTTCTAAAACTGATAAGATCATGCTCACTGTTAACCAAATGCTCTCCCAGTGAAACAGGCTTCACTTGCTCCATTTCACTCCCCAGAATAAGGTCCAGCTCAGCCTCAATCCTATTACGATCCCAGACCAGACTCCAACAATTGCTAGGATACTGGACAGAAACCCCAATATTTTATTTTAATTTTGCAAAACTGTGAGGAAAGGATAGCTCGCTCCAGGAATGATTTCGTGCAAGATAAGGATATGGTATATTAAAACAAACTATTACTAACACATTATTAAACGATCCTTAACATCACAAAAGAAAATAGCTTACAATTAATCCTTAAATAATGCTAATCAATAGTGAGAAAATAACCCTTAACTGCTATCTTTATTTCCACTCAAACAACAAAACCATCTCAGATCCCAATCCACTTGGAAATATAGTTAGCACTCTGGAATGCTTGTTGCACCGAGATGTCAAGAATATTCCACTTTGAGAAAGAGAGATCTTTTGAGACTGCATTAAAGAGAGAGACCGGACACCCTGTCAGAACAATGCAGAATCTCTGGCTGTATTTCCTCAGAAACCTTCTCAGCCCACCTTCCAGCCTAACATTCTGAAAAACATAAACGCCTAACTGCTTCAGACTGTGACTCCTCCCACGAACTACATCATCTTACTAAACAGAACACAATAGGCGCGAGCTTCTGGCCTCGTTACACTCGCGCTAAGGCGTAACGAGGCCGGTGAATAGCGGGAGAGGCCAAAAACGAAATCCATGCCCGGTGCCAAACAGTTTGCAATGCAACTGGCCCGCTCCCCTAGGTGAAATCAGGATCTTGCTGTAGCGTGACGAGAACCCAATCATCACCACTTAATCCTCATACAAGCAACCAAAAATATCCAATGGCCTCCCATCATTCAGCGACCTTCCCAGCAAGTGCTCACGCTGACGCCGATTAGTACCCTTTTTGAAAAACGTGAACCTGGCGGAAGGCTTCCGTGAGGAGCCGAGGAGAGGAGTGGCCAAGGGAGCGGGGGGTGCTGGGCTTGCGACCCCAGTGCTCGGCAGGGGCTGGAGGACTCTCTGCAGTGTGGGCCGCCACGAGAGGGTCGGTGGGGGAGGGGGGGGGGGGGCAATCGCTCGCGGCACCACCATGCCAACCCCTGGATCTCAACCCCATTCCGGGGTCAACCCTCGTCCTTGCCCGTCGTCTCACCGATCACCCATAACCCCCACTGACCGCGGAGGACTCTGGCTGCACGGCTGAAGGCAATCGTGGTTAAGTGAGCACTTGACACATGCCAAGTGGATTCCCATGGGTAAGCGGGCCATATAGCACGTGGGAGTCATTGCCTAGCATTGCAATCGCACCTTGATGCCTGGACATGGTGCCTGAACACTGTGGGAATCAACATCACACACGCAACATCCGAACACCCAGGGGATGGGACACAGCTCTGGTGGCATGTCCATGGCCGGAAGGTGGGTGAGCGCCATGGGCCGGGGCCTGGAGACATGGGCGGAGGGTCCAGGGGTCAGCCCGCATTGCAGAAGAAAGTGACAGAGGCATCATAATGCTTGTGCAAAAATTTGTTTAATGTTCTGTACAATACCCCATTCCCAATAGTGCCATACCCCCCAACCTCCACCTGCCCCCAATCCCACCCCCTGCCTTGCCCCCAATCCCACCCCCTGCCTAACCCCCACGCCCTCCCCTTCCCCTCCTCCAGTGCCCTCAGTGATGCTCAATGTGTCTGGCCCTCTTATCTCTACCACTATGTCTTGGTGTTTCCCCAGGGTGCACATCGGAGGTGGAGGTAGCCAGCTGCTTACCTCGTCCCATGGTCTTCGATGCCCCTGGCGGGCATCCTCTGGGGCCGGAGGGCCCCGGCTCACTTGTCGGCAGCACATGGACAGCCGTGCCGGCCTGTCCTGTGTGCTGACCCCAAGACGCGGCCTCACCAGAGGGGTGGAGCTCGGGGAAGCTGGTGGTCACCGTCACCACTCCATGGGACAGGCCTGGGTTAGTACCCAGCGCCCCCTCCTCCCGATCAGTGTCCATAGGGCCCTGAGGTTCACCTTGGGGTGGAAGGGCAGCTGGTTCGAGCCCCAGCTGCCTCTGCATCGTCTGGCTTTGCCAGCCATGGCGGTTCCCCATGGTCTGTGCCATGGTGTCGGTGCTCTCAGCGATGCTCCTCAGTGATTGGGACATGCTCTGCAGTGCCTCAGGTACGTACACCTGCGACAAGCTCCACAGTGCCTTGGCCATGCCCATTTCAGGGCGGGACATGTCCTGCAGAACTTCATCAAGGTTAGCCTTGTACTGAGTAACATCCCCCAGTGCGGCAGACATACTGCCGGGATCCTCAGCCATGGCCGCCACCAACTGCGCGACGCCTTGGACATTTTCACTCATGGTGCCGACGTTGTGCACCAGGCTCTCCACTGCGGTCACCACTCTAGCAGTGTTCGCCTTGGTGCCACTCATTGTCGGCGCCATCTCCTGTGCGCCATAGCCTCTGGGACTCCTCCAAGCGGCTCTGGTCTGCTGGAGTGATGCTGACATCTCCCTCTGAACGTCCCGGCCTCTCCCTATCGTCTCCATCAGCTCCGGGTAACCCACTTCCAGAGACCCAGCTGGGTCCTGGGATCCAGCAGATCTCTCACTGTTGTCTCGCCTGGGGGTTCCTGCCTCCACCTGATGTACATCAGCAGCAGTGTGGTGCTCACCAGATTGTGCCCCAAGAGCTTGAGCACTAATATGTCCCACCGACGTGTGTGTATCTGCGCTGGTGAAGGTTGGGGATGACAGCTATGCCGCAACTATAACAGTGGCATAATCGGAGCTCTCCTCCGAGGTGTGCTCCTCGGAGTCAGGAGAGGGGGCCACCCGGGATGAGCCGGCGCCAGTGGCTGGAGGACCTGCAGGAAAATGGACATGTGGTCAGTGGGAGGGATGGGTCAGTCAGTAAGGCAATCACTACTCATGTTTGGCAGGTTCTCCGGGTGGATCCCGGTGGTTCCTCACCTCTGCGGTGTCCGCCAGCCTCCACATTGGTGACCGCCCTGTCCTCGGCCACACCGGTCAGCTCCAGGGCCCGCACCTCAAAAGGAGGTGAGGATTCTCAAGTCTGGCACCCTTCCGCTAGTCTGGGCCCATCCCGCTGATTGTAGGAGAGCTTTTCCTGAGGAAACAGAGAGAGAGCATTGTTAGCCACACGCGTGGTTCAGTGGTGGGAGAGGGGGTGTGAAGGTGGGTTTGGGGTCACTTGGAGAGTTGGGGTTGGATGCTCTCTTGGGGGGGGGGGGGGGGGGGGGGGGGCGGCGTTGGTGTCTACTCACTCATGCTGCCCAATGTAGGTTGCTGACCTTCTTCCTTCACTGCTGGCCAGTCCGCCTGGTTATACTGTTGGACCGAACGGCTGCCGCCACCTCATCCCAGACAGCACTGGCTGCCTTGAGGCTCACCCTCCGTGACCGCCGGGGTAACAGGACATCCCTCCTGGTCCCCACCGCTTCCAGGAGCCTCCCGAGGTCAGCATCTCCGAATCTTGGGGCTGGTCTCCTTGGCGCCATTATTGCGAGCTGGCTGGGTTGGCCGAGCAAGTGAAGTTTAAGTCTGCTCGACCTTGTTAGCGGGGGCTGGCGAGCGCGGTCCCGGCGAATCGACTGGCGGGGCGTTATTTGCGGCGAGAAGCACTATTGCAGCAATCATACACTGACTAACACATGCTTTTAACCCTTACTGCACCAAATATATATATAATATAGCTGAAATTATCACAATCCCCAATGATCAGGACGGTTTTTCTGTGCACATTTCAGGAATTCTTCTTTTGTTCTTGCTCTTTACACTCTTACTATCCCAGTCCTTTTTTTAAAAAAGGAAATGAAAGCACCTCTGTTATCACTGTGCTGTAATGTTTGCATCTTCCTGTAATTTGGTCCTCTATTTATTTCCCCACTCTTTGGTTGCCTATAATATAAACCCAGCAATTTAATAGTTTCTCTATTGTTTCTCCATTCTAACCAATACATTCTCAGCTAATTGACCCCTCAGCTAAAGCTTCTGCTCCATTGTGAAATAGATATGTTTGACTAATGCTGCCACCATTTTTCCTCATCTTTCCTCAACTTGTGGCCAAGTATATAAAATCCATAACCTTTCAATTTTTTAAGCTAAGCCCCTGTTATCGTTACCATACCCTAGTCCTGTATGGCCACTTGTACCTGCAGCTTACTAACTTGCTTATCAAGCTATATGCATTTCCATACATTAACTTCACCTTAAGACGTAGGAACAGAAGTAGGCTATTTGGCCCATGGAGTCTGCTCCGCCATTCATAGAATCATAGAAGTTTACAGCATGGAAACAGGCCCTTCGGCCCAACCAGTCCATGCCGCCCAGTTTTTACCATTAAGCTAGTCCCAGTTGCCTGCACTTGGCCCATAACCCTCTATACCCATCTTACCCATGTAACTATCTAAATGCTTTTTAAAAGACACAATTGTACCCGCCTCTACTACTACCTCTGGCAGCACATTCCAGACACTCACTACCCTCTGGGAGTGAAGAAATTGCCCCTCTGGGCCCTTCTGAATCTCTCCCCTCTCACCTTAAACCTATGCCCTCTAGTTTTAGACTCCCCTACCTTTGGGAAAAGATGTTGACTATCTACCTTATCTATGCCCCTCATTATTTTATAGACCTCTATAAGATCACCCCTAAGCCTCCTACGCTCCAGGGAAAAAAGTCCCAGTCTATCCAGCCTCTCCTTATAACTCAAACCATCAAGTCCCGGTAACATCCTAGTAAATCTTTTCTGCACTCTTTCTAGTTTAATAATATCCTTTCTATAATAGGGTGACCAGAACTGCACACAGTATTCCAAGTGTGGCCGTACCAATGTCTTGTACAACTTCAACAAGACGTCCCAACTCCTGTATTCAATGTTCTGACCAATGAGATTCAATAAGAGTAGGACTGATCTGATGTGATAATCCTCAACTCCACTTTCCTGCCTCATCCCCATAATCCTCGTTTCACTTACTGATTAAACTCTGCCCTTCTCAGCCTTGAACATATTTAACAACCCAGCCTCTACAGTTTCCTGCAATAAAGAATTCCACAAATTCACTACCCTCAAGAGAAGAAATTCCACCTATTCTCTGTCTTAAATGGCCGACCCCTTACTCTGAGATTATCACTAGCTTTCGGAGCGCTGCTCCTTCCTCAGGTGAATGAAGAGAACAGACCTCTTCATTCACCGGAGGAAGGAGCAGCGCTCCAAAAGCTAGTGACATCGAAACAAACCTGTTGGACTTTAACCTGGTGTTGTAAGACTTCGTACTGTGCTCACCCCAGTCCAACGCCGGCATCTCCACATCTGAGATTATGCCCTCTGTTCCTAGATTCTCCCACAAGAGGAAACAATATCTCAGCATCTACCCGGTCAAGCTCACCGAGAATCCTATATGTATCAATAAGGTTGCCTCTCATTCTTCCAAACTCCAATAAGTACAGGCTGAACCTACTCAACCTCTCCTAAGAAAATCCCTCCATGCCCAGGATCAATCTAATGAATCTTCTCTGGACTGCCTCCAATGCCAATATATCTTTCCTTAGACAAGGGGACCGAAACTGTTCACAGTATTCCAGGTGTGGCCTAACTAGTCCCTTGTATAGTTTTAGCAAGACTTCCCTATTTTAATACTCCATTCCTTTCGAAATAAAGGCCAACATTCCATTTGCGTTCCAAATTACCTGCTGAACTCGAATGTTAGTTTTTTGTGATTTATGCAGGAGGACCCCCAGATCTCTCTGTGCTACAGTTTTCTGCAGCCTTTCTCCATTTAAATAATATTCAGTTGCTTTGACTTCGCACTTTCCTCCATTTTATTCCATCGCCAAGTTTTTTGCCCACTCACTTGTCTCTATCCCTCTGTAGATTATTTTGTGTCATCCTCACCAGTAGCTTTCCTACCTATTTGTGTGTCATCCGCCAATTTAGCAATAGTACATTCACTTCTCTCATTCAAGGCATTCATATACACCATAAATAATTGTGGTCACAGCACTCCACTGGTTACAGGTTGCCATTCTGAAAATGATCATCTTTTCCCAATTCTCGGTCTATCAGTTAGCCAATCCTCAACCCATGCTAACAAAGTACTCCCAACACCATGGGCTCTTGTCTTATTAAGTAACCTTTTGTACAGTACCTTATCAAATGCCTTTTTGAAATCCAAGTATATTCTATCTACTGGTTCCCCTTTATCTAGCCACTTGTTACAACCTCAAAGAATTTAAATAAACATGTCAGGCATGATTTCCCCTTCATGAAGCCATGCTGACTCTGCCTGATTATATTATGCATTTCTAAATTGTCTACTTCTGCAGACTAGGAAATAGTTAATGTTTTCTAGCACTTCTTAGAATTCACAGTGCAGAAGGAGGCCATTCAGCCCATCGAGTCTGCACCGGCCCTTGGAAGGAGCACCCTACCCAAGCCCACACCATCACTCTATCCCCATAACCCAGTAACCACACCCAACCTTTTTGGACAAGAAGGGCAATTTCGCATGGCCAATCCACCCAACCTGCATATCTTTTGGACTGTGGGAGGAAACCGGAGCACCCGGAGTAAACCCACGCAGACACGGGGAGAACGTGCAGACTCCGCACAGACAGTGACCCAAGCTGGGAAGCGAACCTGGGACCCTGGAACTGTGAAGCAACTGTGCTAACCACTATGCTACCATGCTACCACATAGAACTGGGGTCTTAATTGTTTAATAGATTATACACTTATTGTTTAATAGACTGTACCAATATATAAAGAGGCTACAGGTGGCACTTAGTTGTGGAGAAGGGATTGCTGAGCACAATAAACTTGAAGTCGCAGAAGTCAAGAGCTGCTTTCCAGTACTTAATATAGGGTTACCATCGGAGCTCAACATTACATCCTTTCTAATGGACTCCATGACAGAAGTTAATGTAACTGGCATATAGTTACCTGTTTTCTACCTCCTTCCCTTTTTGAACAACGGTTTAACATTGGCAGTTTTCAATATTCTGAGACTTCTCCAGAATTTAAGATTTCTTGGAAGATTACGACCAGTGCATCCAATATCTCTGCAGCTACTCCTTTCAATATCCTAGGATGCAACCCATCTGTCCCCTGATTATTTAGTTTTTTTGGAATGCTTCCACAATGGTGTCTTGCACCATGCAGACTGATGCAAACTATTTACTTAACTCCTCTGCCATTTTACTGGTTCAAGATTATTATTTCCCCAGTCTCACTTTCTAAGTCTATGTTCACTTTGCTTTCTCCCTTCTTTTTTATATATTTAAAGAGGTTCTTACTGTCCGTTTTTATACTACTTCCTAGTTTATCCTCAGTTTAATCTTCTCCATCTTCGTTATTATTCAAATCCATCTTAAACTGTCTCACATTTACCCACATCTGGGGCAGGATTCTCCGATATGTTGCCGACCGGCGCCCAAAACGGCGCAAATCCCACCTGCATTGCGCCGCCCCAAACGTCGCAAAGTCTCTGGCCCGGAATGGACTAACAGCGACGTGACGCTATCCGCGCTGGCTCACGTGGTTCACGCCGTGCGGCGTCATGCATGCCGCACGGCGTGATGGCCCATAAGACGCGCTGCTCCCCCCACCCGACCAGAAGACCCGATCGGATGGCCGCCCGCCGCTCAGCCCCGAGGTTCCAGTGAGGCGCTCCTGGACGCAGTGGAGCAGAGTAGGGAGGCCCTGTATCCCGGACACGGCCGCAGAGTCGCCCCATGCCACAGCCGGCGTCTGTGGAGGGAGGTGGCAGAGGCCGTCAGCGCTGTGGCCCTGACACCACGGAGAGGCACCCAGTGCCACAAGAAGGTGAACGACCTCGACAGGCCAGCCAGGGTGAGCCCCCATGCCCAATATCCATATCCATATCCCCCATATCCCCCTCCCCCATATCCCACCTCCCATGTACCCCACATATCCCCCCTCCCCATATCCCCCTCCCCATATCCCCCCTCTCCTCCCTCCCCCATATCCCCCCTATCCTCCCTCCCCCATATCCCCCTAACCCCCCTCTCCACCCTCCCCCCCCATGTCCCCCCATATCCCCCTCCCCCATATCCCCTCTCCCCCATATCCCCTGATCACTGCCTGCGTGTCTAACCATGCATGCTTCATTGTGTATCGCAGGAACAAACGTCGAGGCACCCATCCCCGCAGATGCAGACCGCCCACATGATGCCCCTCGGAGACCACGGGAGACGGAGAGACCCGGACCCTCTGGCATGCGACGCCCGCACGATGCCCCTCGGAGACCACGGGAGACGGAGAGACCTGGAGCAACAGGGAGACGGCGCCCCCGTCTCATGCGGGTGCGGCGACGCAGGAGTGTGCCACCCAGCGACGAGAGGGGCAGCCATAGGCCCCCGTCACAGCCGAGCCACGAAATCACAACCCAGGACACCCCTACCCAGGACACCCCTACCCAGGAAACTGAAATACAGGACAGTGACACAGAGTGGATGGGTGGAGACGAACCCCCACCCCAAAGTGCCATGGACTCAGAGTCGGACGAAGAGCACGACACAACGCCACTGCTGTCACCAACACCCTCCACCATCGCAGAGACGCTCACCTCGGTTGGGCACTTTAGTGATGAGGCGTCTGGTACACTCACTGGTGCGCACAACACAGCTGTCACGGTATAGCAGGTGGAGGTAGGAGCAGCAGAGGGGCCGGGCGGTCGGAGGGCAGCCCGGCGCATGCGAACATCTGCCGCCCAGATGGATCCCGGGTTCCTGGAGATACCACACCCACCCATAGGTCCGATGCAACCACCGAACCTGGGACGAGCGAAGAGGGTGACGGCCGGCTTGCGGCTGCTGCAGTCGCAGGTGGAGGAGTCCACCCCGCGTCCAGGAGCTGGCAGGGGTGCCGGTCATGCGTGCCACCCAGGCCGACACCGCACGGGTGGCGTCCGCGGTGGAGGCAATGGGTGCGACGGTGTCAGACATGGGCAGCGGTTTGCGAGAACAAACAAACAAAGAACAAAGAAATGTACAGCACAGGAACAGGCCCTTCGGCCCTCCAAGCCCGTGCCGACCATACGGCCCGACGAAACTACAATCTTCTACACTTCCTGGGTCCGTATCCTTCTATTCCCATCCTATTCATATATTTGTCAAGATGCCCCTTAAATGTCCCTATCGTCCCTGCTTCCACTACCTCCTCCGGTAGTGAGTTCCAGGCACCCACTACCCTCTGCGTAAAAAACTTGCCTCGTACATCTACTCTAAACCTTGCCCCTCTCACCTTAAACCTATGCCCCCTAGTAATTGACCCCTCTACCCTGGGGAAAAGCCTCTGACTATCCACTCTGTCTATGCCCCTCATAATTTTGTATGCCTCTATCAGGTCGCCCCTCAACCTCCTTCGTTCCAGTGAGAACAAACCGAGTTTATTCAATCGCTCCTCATAGCTTATGCCCTCCATACCAGGCAACATTCTGGTAAATCTCTTCTGCACCCTCTCTAAAGCCTCCACATCCTTCTGGTAGTGTGGCGATCAGAATTGAACACTATACTCCAAGTGTGGCCTAACTAAGGTTCTATACAGCTGCAACATGACTTGCCAATTCTTATACTCAATGCCCCGGCCAATGAAGGCAAGCATGCCGTATGCCTTCTTGACTACCTTCTCCACCTGTGTTGCCCCTTTCAATGACCTGTGGACCTGTACTCCTAGATCTCTTTGACTTTCAATACTCTTGAGGGTTCTACCATTCAATGTATATTCCCTACCTGCATTAGCCCTTCCAAAATGCATTACCTCACATTTGTCCGGATTAAACTCCATCTGCCATCTCTCCGCCCAAGTCTCCAGACAATCTAAATCCTGCTGTATCCTCAGACAGTCCTCATCGCTATCCGCAATTCCACCAACCTTTGTGTCGTCTGCAAACTTACTAATCAGACCAGTTACATTTTCCTCCAAATCATTATATACATACTACAAAGAGCAAAGGTCCCAGCACTGATCCCTGTGGAACACCACTGGTCACAGCCCTCCAATTAGAAAAGCATCCCTCCATTGCTACCCTCTGCCTTCTATGGCCTAGCCAGTTCTGTATCCACCTTGCCAGTTCACCCCTGATCCCATGTGACTTCACCTTTTGTACTAGTCTACCATGAGGGACCTTGTCAAAGGCCTTACTGAAGTCCATATAGACAACATCTACTGCCCTACCTGCATCAATCATCTTAGTGACCTCCTCGAAAAACTCTATCAAGTTAGTGAGACACGACCTCCCCTTCACAAAACCGTGCTGCCTCTCACTAATACGTCCATTTGCTTCCAAATGGGAGTAGATCCTGTCTCGAAGAATTCTCTCCAGTAATTTCCCTACCACTGAAGTAAGGCTCACCGGCCTGTAGTTCCCGGATTATCCTTGCTACCCTTCTTAAACAGAGGAACAACATTGGCTATTCTCCAGTCCTCCGGGACATCCCCTGAAGACAGCGAGGATCCAAAGATTTCTGTCAAGGCCTCAGCAATTTCCTCTCCAGCCTCCTTCAGTATTCTGGGGTAGATCCCATCAGGCCCTGGGGACTTATCTACCTTAATATTTTTTAAGACACCCAACACCTCGTCTTTTTGGATCACAATGTGACCCAGGCTATCTACACCCCCTTCTCCAGACTCAACATCTACCAATTCCTTCTCTTTGGTGAATACTGATGCAAAGTATTCATTTAGTACCTCGCCCATTTCCTCTGGCTCCACACATAGATTCCCTTGCCTATCCTTCAGTGGGCCAACCCTTTCCCTGGCTACCCTCTTGCTTTTTATGTACGTGTAAAAAGCCTTGGGATTTTCCTTAACCCTATTTGCCAATGACTTTTCATGACCCCTTCTAGCCCTCCTGACTCCTTGCTTAAGTTCCTTCCTACTTTCCTTATATGCCACACAGGCTTAGTCTGTTCCCAGCCGTTTAGCCCTGACAAATGCCTCCTTTTTCTTTTTGACGAGGCCTACAATATCACTCGTCATCCAAGGTTCCCGAAAATTGCCGTATTTATCTTTCTTCCTCACAGGAACATGCCGGTCCTGTATTCCTTTCAACTGACACTTGAAAGCCTCCCACATGTCAGATGTTGATTTGCCCTCAAACATCCGCCCCCAATCTATGTTCTTCAGTTCCCGCCTAATATTGTTATAATTAGCCTTCCACCAATTTAGCACATTCATCCTCGGACCACTCTTATCCTTGTCCACCAGTACTTTAAAACTTACTGAATTGAGGCCTGGAGCTTTCCATGCAGGCGGCGTCTGTGGCCCAGGACATGGCTGCCCTCTCACAGGAGGCCATGAGCCAGCGCCAGCAGCAGATGGCAGAGAGGCTCAACTCCGTGGCACAGTCTCTGAAGGCCATGGCCCAGTCTCTGCAGGCCATGGCCCAGTCTCAGCAGTCCATGGCCCAGTCTCAGCAGTCCATCGCTGAGGGCATCAGCGCCATTGCCCATGTGCGAGCCGGCGTCGCACAGTCACAGACAGGGTTTGCCAACCCCCTGAGCTCCATGGCTGCCAACCTGCAGACCCCTGTCGATACCAGCACGGGCCTCCACGGGGGAGCGGATAGCCAGTCCGTTCGCATCCCCCACCCATGTAGAGGCCTACGGGCCATCGGGCACCCCGAGGGAGGAGGAGGTGGTGTGGTCCGTCCCAGCTCCCCCTGTAGGGGAGGTCCTGGAACACCGCGACACCTCGGACTCCCCCACCTTCCGTCCCAGGTGCATCGGGTGGGCAACGGGCAGGACAGGCTGGCAGCTCGCCATCCCAGTCGCCCGGGGCCGCAGCCTGGCCCATCTATGCCAGGACGCCCCAGGAAACGGCCGCCAAAGGGATCCCGTGTCAGAGGGCAGGAATCACAGGAGTCCACCTCCAGTTCTGCTGTACCGTCTAGGGAACCACCTAGGCATAGTCAAAGGGCCCGTAAGGCCAAACAATTAGACACTGAGTAAGCTGGCACGGGTGCAGGGCACAGATGAGTTTTAGGGGCTAGGGCACGTGCATGAACTCCTTTCGTTATTAAAGTCAATGTTACACCTACAGAAGCTGCCTTTGTGCTCTGTCCAAAGCGTGCGGGGGTGTCATGTACGTTGAGCGCAAGTGTGTGTGTGAGGGGTGGTCTTACCTCAGCCCCAGGTGAGTCTGCCCCCTTCCACCTGGGCCGCCATCAACATCCCCCCGGGCAGAGGACGGGACCGTGCGCTGCAGTGTCACAGCCGCATGCAGGGATGGTCCGGGTGGATGGTGATACTGTGGCCATGGTCAGACATCGTCTAACAATGTGGAGCCAGGAGCTCATCGCAGAGCGGGTTGTCATCATCCTCCATGGCCTGCAATAGACACGCGTCCACCGGCAACTGTGTGAGCCTGGCCGTTGTGCCGCAGGTGGATCGGCAATGGGGGGGGTGGTGTGCATGCAGGTGGGTGGGTGGGGGGGTGTTGCCATGATGTGCGGTCTGTGGCCATACTACAGATTCCCACGCCCATCTAGTCAGTGAAGCGGGCGTCTATCAGCCTGTCCCGTGCCCGCTGGCCCAGCCGGTAACGGTGGACAGCCACCCGCCATGTCTAGCCTGTCTGCCCTGACCATTGCCCCCATCCCCCTCATCTGGGGAGGATTGCGCCTCTTCCTGCTGCTCCTCCACTCCGCCCTCCTCTGCCTGCGGCACATCGCCCCTCTACTGGGCTATATTGTGCAGGACGCAGCACACTACAATGATGCGGCCGACCCCTATCTGACCGATACTGGAGGGCGCCCCCAGAGAGGTTCAGGCACCTGGAACGCATCTTCAGCACACCAAAGCACCTCTCTATCACTCCCCTTGTCGCTACATGGGCATCATTGTAGCGGTTCTCCACCTCATTGCGTGGCCTCCGTATAGGCGTCATCAGCCACGATCGCAATGGGTAGCCCCTGTCGCCCAGCAACCAGCCCCTCAGCCGGGGATGGCGTCCCTCGTACATGCCGGGGATGTATGACCACGGCAACACGTATGAGTCGTGTACACTGCACGGGTAATGGGCGCAGACGTGCAGGATCATCATGCGGTGGTCGCAGACCACCTGTATGTTCATCGAATAGATCCCCTTCCTATTGGTGAACACGGCCCTGTTATCTGCAGGTGGCCGCACGGCGACGTGCATCCCATCAATCGCGCCCTGGACCATGGGGAACCCGGCCACGGCAGAGAAGCCCACGGCCCGGGCACCTTGGCTGGCCCGGTCCACAGGGAAGCGGATGTAGCGGTGCGCAATGGCATATAGGGCGTCTGTCACTGCCCGGATGCACCGGTGCACCGATGTCTGCGGTATGCCGGACAGGTCCCCACTCGGTGCTGGAATGACCCCGTT